>NC_138206.1:88095976-88768476 GCF_964194415.1 Vipera berus | reverse complement strand
AAGGTTAATCTTTGTTAATCCATAGATTCAAAAGTACTGTATGTTCTTTATAAATAACATTTTAAGATCTTTATAGCATGATTTTAGTTAAAAGATGTACAGTAGTATAATTTTAAAAAGTTATTATCATTAGGTACAGTACATGTACATTTAAGATAAAATGCTTCAGAGTGATAGATTAGAAAAGCTACAAGTTCAGTTAACACTTTTCTGTTCTATTGTATTTTTCACCATTCAAATGTCTTAAAATTGACAAAAGATTTCAAAGCCTTTTTGCTTTTACAAAGACAAGCATTTTGCTGTATTGAGCTTGTTATAATGGGAATGCAACACAGGTTCAATTAATGTGAATGAAAGAGGGAAATCCCTACAGCTTCCCTTCTCTTTCTTCTTCCTCTTCTTCTTCTTCTTCTTCTTCTTCTTCTTCTTCTTCTTCTTCTTCTTCTTCTTCTTCTTCTTCTTCTTCTTCTTCTTCTTCTTCTTCTTCTTCTTCTCCTCCTCCTCCTCCTCCTCCTCCTCCTCCTCCTCCTCCTCCTCCTCCTCCTCCTCCTCCTCCCCTCTTCTTTTCCCATCAGGCTGTATCTAAGATCAGATAGACAATGATCCTAGAAGACCACTAGAAGACCACCCCATCTCTCTATAGGAACCAATAGGTCCACATTGAATAGCAACTTAAGCTGCCCATATCCATTTTAGCAATGTTAGTTCTTTTAATAGCCCTGACAGCACCTCATTGTGGCTAGGAAGGATACACTTTAGAACAAGGTTGTCAAATTGGTGGCCCACGGGCCGGATGCACCATGCACAGGCCACACCCTCCCTGGATCTGCAAAGGCAAAAACTGTCATGATACATCATGATACATCACGTGACATGATCAAGTTTGACACCCGTGCTTTAGAATAACAGAATAACAGAATTGGAAGGGACTAATGAAGGAGAATATTTGTAGCTTCCTTTTTTTTTTTTTGCAAACTAGGGACTTTCTAGTCCAGGGCTTTTCAACCTTTTCACCCATTTTACCACTTTTAGGATATAGCAACATCCGAGTACCACCGGTAGCCTAGCAAGGTGTCAAAAACTTGATGACCAAAAAAAAAAGGAAAAAAGTGATGAAGTACAGGTAGTCCTTGACTTACAACAGTTCGCTTAGTGACTGTTTAAAGTTACAATGGCACTGAAAAAAGTGCCCCCCAAGCCACAGCCGAGCAAGACACCTACCTGCCTGCCCGCCCAGTGGTGCTCTTCCTCCTGTCTGAGGTTTTCACTGTTGTGAGCATTTCTGTTGAGGATTGGCAGCAGGGGTGGAGTGGGGGGTGTTTGGTTTTTATTCCCCCCCTCTGCTGGGTGGTTGCAGCAGGTTTTGGTCACTTCACATGATCTTGGGACACTGTGACCATCATAAATATGAATCAGTTGCCAAGCATCTGAATGTAAATCACAAGACCCTGAGATGCTGCAACATTCCAGCTGATCGGTGCTTCTTCTGGTCTCAGCAGAAGCACCAGGATCACCACCAAGCTCCAGCTGGAGCCTGGCACTGATCCTGGCACTGACAGCCCTGCAGCTCCAGCCATCTCTCGCTCAGGCTTGTGCAGTGCTACCACCGGTTCAGCTCATTCCCCTCCCCTGCTACCACTTTTCTAGGATGGTCGCGTACCACCTGCTAGGTGCTAATGTACCACAGGTGGTACTCATACCACTGGTTGAAAATCCCTGTTCTAGTCCAACCTCCTGCTTGAGTAGGAAATGCTATACCATTTCAGACAAATCATTGACCAATCTGTTCTTTAAAATCTCCATTGTTAGAGCACCCAAACCTCTGGAGGCAAATCGTTTCACTGATTAATTGTTCTAATTGTTAGGAAATTTCTCCTTAGTTTTAGGTTGGTTTTCTCCTTGATTAGTTTCTCAGTCACTCATGCCCTAATCACTTCACATTTCATTACTGCAATGTGCTCTACATGGAGCTGCCTTTGAAGACTATCGACTACCCCATATCTACTGCCCTTCCCTTATGCTATGAGCACTATAGTAATAGCACTTAGACTTAAATAACACATCACAGTGTTTTACAGCCCTCTCTTAGCAGTTTGCAGGGTCAGCATATTGCCCCCAACAATCTGGGCCCTTATTTTACTGACCTCGAAATGATGGAAGGTTGAGTCAGCTTGAGCCGGTATCAAACTGCTGGCAGTTGGCATAGATAGTGTAAGGATCTATCTCAGCTAAGCTACCCAAGAAAGCAGAAATCTTGAAACAGGCATTGTCTCAAAAGGAACTTTTATTAGGGGCTGGTGGCAGCAGGCATTCAAAGTGAGGTCTGGGGAAAACCCCGCAAAAGCAATTAATTCAATACTACTACTCCCAGTGTCCCAGTGTTCATTTGAAACCCAGCCAATCCACAGGTGGCATAGTGTTTTGGTAACTGAGTTCTTTGGTGCGTCCATTCAAGGTCTCTCTCGCTTTTGTTTCCTTCTGGCTTCAAGCACAAACCATCTCTTAGATAAGGGTGAGACATTCCATCCCCTGGGGAAATGGCATCATAGCAGGACAGTCCAAAGCAATTCCAAAAGCTCCTCCCTCCCAACAGAATGGCAGGTCACAAAGAAGGTTTACAAAGTCAACAATATGCAAAGGGAAAGAATACATTTCTTTAGGGACCTGACATACAGACCCCCTAGAAAAATGGGTAATCCATGTGCAAAAGAGATAAAAAGGAAGGGGAAGAAAACAAATAAAATATGACATTAATCAGGCTTATCAGGGTACTTAGAGTGGAAATGCTTAAGTAGCTTAGAAGCCCTAACAGTGCTATTTTTGTATAAGAAAAAGGTGCCGGAACTCACACACGTCATACAACCTGCCTTGCCTACTCTACAAGGCTCCATCCAAAAAAGGTGCCGGAACTCCGTTCTGAGCATTCTATGAGAAAAAAAGCCCTGCCTAGAGGAGATCAACCCTGACTGCTCTTTAAAAGGCCAGATCCTGGAGTTGAAACTCAAATACTTTGGCCACCTAATGAGAAGGAAGGACTCACTGGAGAAGAGCCTAATGCTGGGAAAGGTTGAGAGCAAGAGAAGAAGGGGACGACAGAGAATGAGGTGGCTGGATGGAGTCACTGAAGCAGTAGGCATGAGCTTAAATGGACTCCAGAAGATGATAAAGGACAGGAAGGCCTGGAGGAACGTTGTCCATGGGGTCGCGATGGGTCGGACATGACTTCACAACTAACAACAAAACCTGGAATGGGGTATAACCAGTATGTCAAGTGCACAGCATTATTATATGTGACTTCAGCAAATGGCAACAGATCAGTCCAATTATCTTGTTGATCGTTGATAAAGCATCTAAATTTCCATTACTGAGTTCAGTCTCTATGTCCCCCCCATTCATTTGAAGATGATGACTAGATGATAACCCCTGACTAGAACCCAAAAGCTCCAGAAAAGCTCTCTAGAACTTGGTGGTGAATTGAATCCCCCTTTCTGAAATTGTGCATTGTGGAGCCCCATAGAATCAATAGATGTGCTGCATAAAGAGCTTAGCCAATGTCTTGGTTATTGGGATCTTTGGGCACGGGATGAAAGGGCTTGTCTAGAAAACAAGTCTGTAACCACCCAAATAAGTGTATTCCCAGCTCTTTCAGGAATCTCCACAATAAAATCCATAGAGATCTTTCTCCAGTGTGCTGAATGGCTCACCACCAGCTATATAAGTCCAGGCATTTTTCCTTGCTTCTGCTTAGCTGTAGCATATTGCTGCAGCAGTTGATTGCTCGATGCCCCTCTTTTCTGCACTTGAAGCATGCAGTGGAGCAGGGTATGGTTGGTGATGGCTGAGCAGTTTCACTTCTCCTCTCAGATATTGGCTTGAAGGTAGATTTCACCAGGCAGTGCTGGTGCTTGCACTGATCTATTTCCACCTCTTCTGCTAAGAGCACCAATCGTACAATCGCCTGGTGGTCCACAGGCCACACAGGCATTATACAGGTCTTCATTCAAGCCATCCTGGAAACAACTCACCAGGATGTCCTCTGGCCAGTTTAAGTGGCTAGCTAACTCTCAGAATTCCTGTGTATTCTGTTACTGGTTGTCGCCCTTGCTTAACCATTTTTATGCATCTGCAGCTTTCTTGTCTACACGGCAGTCTTCATAGTGACACTGGAGGTCTGCTGGTTAAAATTCCTTAGCTCTGGAGCATTGCAGTTGTAGAGGGTCACCATCCAATCAGCAGCCATGTCTTCCAAGCACTAGAGTAACTACTCTGACTTTCTCCTCATCTGTAGGCAGTGTTGTCCCATATATTTGCATGTAGGTGAATACCTGGGCTAGGAAGAACCCCAATCTCTTGGGATTCCCATCAAATTTCACCACTAACAGAATTGGATTCACCTCCACTGGTTGGGGTATGGTCCCTCTGGGTCTCTGGGGTGGTCGTGCCAATTGTGCCGCCACTGCAGGGGGGCATCCACCACCACCTCAGTCACTGCTAGCCCTTCACCAGCTTCCTCCTCTGCTTCTTCATCTGCTTCTGATTGCTTTTTCAGCTGTGCTTTTAGTTCCTTGAAGGACTCTTGCATATATTCCATTGTGTGCTTTAAGATGGCTTTCATCATCTCAGAATTCAGATCCACTAGTTCCTTTTCAGGAGGGGTAGGCTCTGGATTTTTCTTTTTTGCTTTCTTTTTTCCTCCACCTCACATGAGAGTTACTTTTTGAGCCTTTCCTTCCCAGTCCTCTTTCTTTCCGACCTCGAGCGACCACCTGGCTCGATCACCTTCTGCCAGAAGTTCTTTCCCCGGGGTCTGTCAGAAGGATATCTCCACTACAGCTTTCCATCTCACCCTCTTCCAGGGGTGAGGGGCAGTAGGAAGAGGCACATCAGTTGTCACCCACCTCAGCAGGGCAGCTGCCTCTCTGGGCTGGGCAATATGCAGACCTCACCTTATGTAAGGACCTACCTCAGCTAAGCTACCCAAGAAAACAGAACTCTTGAAGCAGGCATTGTCTCAAAATGAACTTTTATTAGGGGCTAGTGGCAGCAGGGATTCAAGGTGAGGTCTGGGGGAAAAACACACGAAAGCAATATAATAGAAGCAGCATTCAATAGCCTCAGCATCCCAGTGTTCATTTGAAATCCAGCCAATCCACAGGTGGCATAGTGTTTTGGTAACTGAGTTCTTTGGCATGTTCATTCAAGGTCTCTCTTATTTTCATTTCCTTCTGGCTCCAAGCGAAAACCATCTCTTAGATAAGGGTGAGACATTCCATCCCCAGGGGGAAGGGCATCATAGCAGGACAGTGCAAAGCAATCCCAAAAGAATGGCAGGTCACAAAGAAGGTTTACAAATTCTACAATATAGAAAGGGAAAGAATACATTTCTTTAGGGACCTGACAATACTGCATTCTAGCCACTATGCTATCATGAATTATTCCTTATGAGAAGCTAAATTATCTCCTATTACAGTTCCTTATCAGCAACACAAAACATAGATAGTTAGAAAAGAGGTGGTTTGGTTGTCTGCATGGTTGCAAGAATACAGAGAGATAACAAAACACTGTACTGGACACAGACTCATTTACACTTGTAATAGTTTGGAGACTGCTGTCCCAAGAAAAGTATTTTTAATCTATCATTAGCATGACATTAAAACATATTGTAAGGAATGTTTTACTGCAGTTATCAAAAGTAAAAACACTGTACATCAGAATTTAGGTTTCTCTCTTATACCTATTTTTCTCAGGAACAAGTTTCAGCATATAATAGGAACTGCATTTAAGATTTGCTCTTTTTTCTCATACTTTATACCTGAAGAAAATGTGACAAATAGCTTCCATTTCCATTGGTAGAGTCTCTGCAATTTTTCTAGTAGATATGAGTGATAATTGGAATTTCCTTGAAGTCCAATAGCTGCAATCAAAATTACTTTGGTGAGAAAGTCTGTTTGATTGTACGGTGTTGAAATCCCACCACCAGCAAACTTTAATCAGCATATATGTATGAGGAAAGTCAACATAGTTGCAGAGATTGATAAGATATTACAGTTTTGTACTTTTGAGTTCTTCTTGAGTCTACACGTGTTACTATGGGGATAGGATCACAGATGTATGAATTACAGTTAATTCTATTTGTATGCCTACCCATCTTAACAAGCCACACTGGCCTGCTATATGATTATTCTAGTCATTATCATCATCACCATCACTACCATCACCATCATGATTCTGCATTACCTAAACTGTTTGCCTCTATTATTAGAAGGACAATGTGGATTGAAAAATCTGAATGAAATAAAAAAAATTAAAAACATAAATGTTTAAAAGCAATGGCAGACATAACTGTACCACATTATCAGTATTTGTATTGGAACTAATGCTATGTTTTTTTAAAAAAAAATATGCTTGTTAGCACACCTCTTTCTCTGGAACAGGTTTTTCTGGAATCATGCTGTTTATTTCTGACACCTTCAAGTAAATGAATGATCATGATAATATTATCATGATATTTCATGATAAATGAAATTATGTTATATATCACAAATTTATCAAATCAATAAATTGTATGGTCTGATACTCCAGAAGGTCTAACTAGATGCAGGGTTTTTACTAGTTTTAATTGTCATACACTACAATTTTGACAATTTTGTATAATTTCAAATTCTGACAAAATATCACTTTGAAATGCTCATTGAATTCCAATGTTATTTTGAGACACGAGCATATTTGTAACCCATTAATACTGACTTTTTATGCAGATATTGATGTTAATATTGTTTCATTTTTATTATTTTTAATTATTTTCAATGTTACATCATACTGTTATGTCAGTTACAAGTATATTTTACATGTATAAAATATTTTAGAATTAGCAGTACAAAGCAAAACTTTTTTAAAAGTTGATCTTTAGCCAGTTTAGTATTGAGCATTAAGTATTATTTATTTATTTATTTATTTATTTATTTATTTATTTATTTATTTATTTATTTATTTATTTATTTATTTATATTTTTCCTGTTTTAAGTGTCATTTGTAGTGAAGGAATATGGATATAATTTTCTGAAATCCATAGAAAAACATGCAATTCATTTTGGATTCATTCATCAGGAAGCACCAATGGATTAACAAGAATAAGAATTGGTTCCATTTGGTGTTGGGAACATGGTGGAGAGAAGTCCAAGTCTATTTAAATTACAAGGATAATCTTGGAGGAAAAGTAAGGTAAGGTTGAAAGTACACCATGGGAACAGGTCAAAGCCACTGCTAGCATGAAACTTCAGCCTCTACCATCTCTTCATTTCTTCTTATTTACATGAAACTGCTGGGATAGTCATTTGGGTTCAGTATCATCAATACACTGATAAAATTACAAACATGGTAAAATTAGACTAAATTTTCAAAACCTTTTCACCAATTAACTTTTGAGTAAATAAATATACTATAATAGTTCTAAAAACTACAAGTCACTGCAAAAATTAAAGTAATATATGCATATCAACAGCAATGACCAGCACTATGGCAATCATAAAATAAGATAAAGATTTATAGTAATTTTATCCATTATAGCAATTAAAGACTTTTTGTTAAGAGAAATCCAAACTTGCAAGCCCATAGATATCAACAATAAAATATGCTAGTTTTCCCTATGTATATTTCTCCCATTGAAATTTGCATTGCTGAATAGCAATTATTGTTGATAAATTACAGTATGCATCCATTTAAATGAGAAAACCTGTGTGATTGCTAATAGTCAACAATGACTTCATAGAAAAAAATTGATCAATCAATCATCATCCATTTAATCATATAGTCTTTAACTTGTTTGGTTTCCAAGTCACAGAAAATCTGTAAATAAGGCCCACTTGATTTTTGTGTAAAAAGGTTATCAAATCAGTCAAGTGCATTCTTGCTTTTGAAGACATTTGATTTTTGAAGACATCAAAACAGGTTAGGTGGTTCTGATCAGTGTGAAAAGAGATATAATTTTCTGAAAATTGTTCTTTCTGATTCTTCCTGCTTTCATGAAGAAATGAGGACCCAGATTGTTGGGGGCAATAAGCTGACTTTGTAATAATGCCGCTTGGGGGTGTGTGAAAGCCCTAACAAGCAGGCATATACATAGAATGAAGGCTACTGCTAAGCTTGTAAGCCGACCTGAGTCTTCGGAGAAGGGCGGGATATAAATGTAATAAAAATAAATAAAAATAAATAAATAATATTTGCCCCATATTTTCCATCTCTCTGAAGCTACAATGGCTTTGTGTGTGTGTGTATAATGTTTTGCTTTTATTGTGTATTTCTACCATTTCTTTATTAGCCTTTCAATCTTTTCTGATGCAAAATATAAATAATCTAATTTTCAAAATATTCACCAGATTCAGTAATTCTGGTACCCTCCAGAGCTATGCTGCATTGACATAAAAAATAAAAAATCTCCTAATACTGAAAATTAGCAGTCATCCACACACAGCACAAGATAATTTGCTGCAGTGTATCTGTATTTAAATTACAAGGATAATCTTGGAGGAAAAGTAATGTAAGGTTGAAAGTACACCATGGGAACAGGTCAAAGCCACAACAATATTACAGGCATCATGACAATAATACACAAATTTCTAAAATTATTAACCATATAATTTGTCTGAAGATGCCATGACACATGTGATGTCACCCTTTCCTTGTTTCCACTGTGGATGCTCGGGTAAGTGGGGTCTGTGCAAGAGTATGAGCCTTCATCCACTGTAACATAAATAAATACATTCATTAAAAAAATCTGTTCAATAGCAGAAGGCACACCAGCCAATTAAAAATTAACAAGATCTCCTCTGAATGAAATTTAAGGGCTTAGTAATCTGTCAGTCATAGCTACACAGAGACATACACACACACACACACAAGCATGCAAACATGTGCACACACAATTCCAATCCATATAGACTTTGGGCAGCATACAGTACTTAAAAATACAATAAAAAAGAGAATGAAAATAATGACCCACAACTATGGGCTAACAGTTCACTGGCAATGACACTGATATTAGAAGCAGGTTTTTCATTGGAAGGTTGCCATGATATTTGAGAATGATGAGAAAGATGGGAATCTGCTGGATAGAATCAGATTGAGAAGGCTGTTCTGTATAATCTATACAAGTATTTCTGAAATCAAGATTGGAATTATAAGGAAAGAGTAGTCGTACACCATCTCATCCCTTCTCAGATGGATGCTACTGTTGATTAATAAACTGGATCAACTGCTTGAATAAGTCACAAAGCGATACAAAAATAACCACCCCTCTTAATATTGGTGGCATCATGATTAAATACTATTGCCAAACCCTATGTGAATAAAATTTTGCCTAGGCCCATACTGACAGTTTCTTCTTCTGCCTACTTATTTGCTGTCTTCAGTAACAGGCTATTTTCAAACTTATCCAAATGTTTGATTTCAGTAATTATTGTATGGCCTTCTCTGACACTCTGGATGGAAATAAAATGGTGATTTAGATATTGAGTCCCCGCAGTCCCGTCTGTGCTCAGCAAATGGTACCATGTCACTCCCTGCATCACAATATCCAAGCCATGAAGCTCTGTGGCAGCTAATCCTCTGAGCCTGTTAATAAGCTTAGGAGCACGTTCATTGAAGACTGACGCGTTAGTCACAAACAGGGAGAAAATATCTACTGGGGGAAAGCTGAATTGGTTTTAATCATCTGCTAATCACCAGTAATGAGACCTACTCTGGGGAAGAAAAGAAAAACAGATAGTCAGAGGGGGGTTTTGTTCTTCACAGCAGAGTAACAGGGAATGAGAGGGCAGCTGTTATTACCAGAGAAAAGATGGAAAGAAAGGAGGGATTTGGCCAGTCCAGATGAAGCTTCTTCTATGGAGCACTGTTTTGTTAGCTGAGTGTTTCTTTCATTCAGGCTTCCAAACTTCAGATCTTTCATTCTCTCTCCCCCCTCCTACCTCTTTTTCAAAGACTGAGCCCACCTCTACAGACCTCCCCCTTTCTCTCTTTGCCAGTTTAAACTTAACTACATTGCACTTTTCAATTATTATTATTATTATTATGGTTGGTTGCACAGTCAGCCAGATGTTTAGCCTGGATTTGACATTTTTATCCATCTATCAAGTCCTTCCCAAGGACCTGGCATAGGCAGATGCTGTTGCTTGATGGTGTTAAAGATATAATCACAGGATGCATTTATTATTGTGGTTTGTTGCACAGTCAGCCAGATGTTTAGACTGGATTTGGCATTTTTATCCACCCATTAAGTTTATTATTATTGTAAAGGCAAAAAGGGAGAAAAAGAAGGAATGGGCAGGATGAAAGGATGAGAAGAAATGGGAAATCAGAAGCATTGTTTGCCAGTCAGTTGGCTGTTAAAAAGGCTAAACAGAATGAATTTGGAAAGGGTGAGATTTATCCAAATCCTCCCGCTATGTTTTAGATATCTGAATGATGAGATCCAAAGAATGAAGGAGCTGAAGTTTCAGCTCTATTGAAGTTAATGGGCTTGGAATATCCTAAACTATTGGTGCTTATAGAAGTCTATCTCACTTTTAAAATGTAAAATAGAAAAAAAGTCATTCAACTTCAGCATTTATCCAGACTCTCCCTATGCTTGTCTGTGCTAAAGGCCGGTGAAGACTATCAATAATAGATAGCAAAACCACATTACCAGATATCTCATGTTTCATCACCACAGCATATCAGGCCATTATAACCAGGTCACGAGACATTCTTTGAAAAAGCTTTCCTGGATGATGGGGTAAAACAAGTTTCTCATTAACTTAATGAATAATTATGTCCTATTATATAACCTCAGAACGCAATGGCTGCATTGTTAATGACAATATTTATAGTGAAAAGCAGAGCAAGGAATATGTTTTGCAGTAAATAACTTTTGAGTTGATTACTAGTAAAATATGGTGAAGAAGATTTGGTTGGCTAAGACCCAGGTTCAAATTCCTATTCTAATAAGACTAGAGTGACTTTCAAACAGTTATTTATATCTCAGATAACTTATTTCACATTGTTGTGGAAATAAATCTTAACATTTATTTGGGATATAAATGTGATAAGGAAGTATGATTATTTCAGCTTATTATGGACAATTATTTTGTAGGGGAGGGGTGAGCAACATTAGTTGAAACAGTAATTTTTCCTCCTTTAGTGGAGATTGTATATTATAATATTTAAATTGTAGAAACAGTCATTAGCCATTCCAAATTACTTTAGTCTAGGAGCATATATTACTGTATTCTAATGTACATGCTGTGGCAATTTCTAAAAAAATATCCAGCTATGCAGTGGTAGTTTATAAAGGCTTAGTTGAAACCACAAAATGCTATAAAAAAGTCAGAACTATAAAAAAAGATTCCTCTTGAATCTGTGCCTTGCTATCATACATTAAGATTTACAACTTTTGTGGGCAGAGCAAATAATTTGAAAAACTAGAGCACAAAGCTAAGTTTTCTAAAATTATTTTCATCAAAACGTAGTTCCCACTTTTGCAATCCATTCAGGCAAGGCATTTGAAAAGCAGTAGCGTCACTGCTTTCACTTTGCTTTTTCCTTTTATATTCATGTCAATTTAACTGACATCAGCTGTTTCCATCATTCTTATCTTTATGGCAGAGGAAACAATTCTGTAAGGGTTGTGCATAGCTCTCTGTCAGACCTACTTCTTCATTGTGTATGTCTTTAAGTGGATGGACACCAGAGCTTACAGTAACTGGCAAACCTGTTATTTCAGATTAGAAATATAGTATCTGACAAAGTTCATGATTGTGTTGCTTCTGTTTGTATATGGTGGAATTTTCTGAAGTCTGGACATTACTGTTTTATTTATGCATTGCATTTATATCTGACTTCCAAGCAGCTCAATATCATTTTTGTGGTTTTCATTCCATTGCTTGTCATAGACATACACATACATTTCTCTCAGAATATTTCTAGTTAAGAGATAACAGCTTAAGACTGAGTGACCTCCTATGATGATTATGATAAGTGTATACACCAATGTTGGATGCAAGTACATATGTTAGTGAATTATGCTATGCCATGAGAGCATGTTAAGAGAAGTGTTTCATCATTTTGCAGACAACTGATGAACCAGAGAAGAGAGATTTAAAGATAGAACCTAACAACAGAAGGAAGTATGACTCAACCCAGGTGGAAAAAAACTTACAGGAAATAATGGACATGGAAAAGATAACTTATACTTTAAGATCACAAAATAAGTCTGAGGACAAGAAAAAAGATTTGACAAAATTGATTTTCAGAGCTACTAGGAGAACTACAAGAACTTAAGAGACGAAAAATGATAAGAGAAATTAAGAGAGAAAGAAAGGAAAAAATATTCAATGAATATGAAGAGGCAAAACCTTCCTATAAAAACATCTCATCTGATTTGTTGTTTATACCTACAAAAATGTCCACAAAACTATGGGAAGACTCTTTGATTCAGAGAAACATATTGATCAGGAAAGATGTCTGGCAAAATAAAAAGGCTAAAATGAGAATCAAGAAATTAGATGATGGGATCTATCAGAGGGAATATTTGAAAATTAAACATCTGTTTGAATATGGTTAAAGAAATATAAAGATTTTGGATATAAATGAATTTTAGTTTAAGAAGGTTGAGCCCCTCAAGTAATATAGTATTTTTCCTTTCTTTTTTCCTTTGTGCTTTGTTTTTTGACATGAGAAATATAAAAATGTTGAAATGGTTTATATAAAGGAAATGTTTTAGATACTTAAGTGAAATTGATCTTGAGAAAACTTCGAATGGAGAAAAATGCTTTGATTAGATATAAAAGATTAGATAATTGGATTTATTTAAATGGAACACTTTTCCCAATCACAGTTGCATTTGTTCCCTCTGGCCTTTCCTAACCACAGGTAACAGACTCTGGAAAGCATGGGGTTTGGCCAGAGTGCAGGACCTTTTGTTAGGGAAAAGGGAGAGGCTGTGTGAAAATGGAATGGAAGGGAAAATGAGAGAAATGGGTTTGGGAAACTAGCTAAGAATCACTGAGCAAAGCCCTATTCTGGAAAGAGGTGCCCGTACTCTGATTAATTTCAGTGGACAGAATCCTCGCAGGCCATTTGCCTATAAAACTGTAAGGTGGCAGACCGCAGGTTGGAAGCGGTGTTGGGAGTGGTGTAGTATTGCAGGTGGTGTAGTATCTCAGGAAGGTGGTAAAGAGCATGGGAAGCTCAGGATCTAGGTTCCCACCAGGGTATCTTGTAGGGAGACAGATGAATGCAAGGAGCAGGGACAAATTGCCCACCCAGGCAGGAATGTGTAAGAAGCAACACACAGGTTATGCAGGAGTAGACTCTGCTCAGGGATGAAGCAAGAAAAACCAATTTGACTAAATAAAGATACTTAAAAGGAAAATATATATAGGAACAGCTTCTCTCTCTCTCTCTCTCTCTCTCTCTCTCTCTCTCTCTCTCTCTCTTACAACCATGTGATATGTTTAAGATTTGTGCCTTCCCTAATTTGAGTTAACTGAGATTTATGGTGAGAATGACCAGGATGTGTAAAACTAAGACTTCTGTTTCCCTTTTCTGTTCTTTTTTCCTTGTCTTTGTGTGTGTATGTGGGTCAAAGTCTTTGTGTGTGAGATAAATGTAACCGTTAATTGTATCTAATTCAAAGAGAAAAGAATTTTAAAACTCTGCTAGAAATTCTGCTTAAAATAAGCCACTAAAAGGAAAATACCTTCACTCTTATTTTGTCTGGCAACAAAAATAGAGTGAAATGAAGAGAATTGAGTTCCCTTTTGCCTTCCCTCATCAGGAGGGAATGTTTTAAGCTCATTTAGAGGAAAAAGTTTTATTTGTGCATTTTCTGTGTGTGTTGTAAATGGGTTTTATATGTCTATCTTTTTCCTGAAACATGAGGTGTGTCTAGCTATAAGAGCCTTATGAGCTCAAGTTTGCTTGTGTAGGGAAATAATCTTCTTCTTAAGTTACTTTTCTTATCCTATTATTAATCAGTAAAACTAGTAAGGAACTAATCCTGGAACATATAAGCATTTTTAATCTCTAAAATAATGTAGTCTATTTTAGAATAAATATAAAAGGTAGACTCTCCTGCCCCTGGCAAATTGCATGCCTTAAAATATTAGGGTCTCTGACCTGGTTAGGATCTCACGACAATGCAGATTCAGGAAGATGGGCTCCGTCTTTCACATCTGGTTTCTCCCCACTGGGGGACTCTGGAAATGGTCAAAAGTCACCCCATAAAGGTGGCAAGTGAGGAGGGAAGCTTGTTGATCACAGGGGGTGGGGGTGGCAGCCACCCTGTTTGATCTGAGTAAGCCCTCCAAACCAGCAGGAGAAAGACTTGCTACATTTGTGTAGCCAGCCCTAAACTGTGGACTATAGAAGTCAACAAGCACTACCAAGCAACTCTACAGCAACATGGATGAAACTGGGTGAGACCTGATTCTTTCTTTATGATTTTGAGACCTCTTCCTGAAAAGCTGCTTAAAGCACTCGCCCCCGCCCTGCTCTCTCAGAAAAGAATTAATACTTGGGGATACTTGCAAACCTATAAGACTCAACTGGAAGTAAAATATACTTACAGTTTGAAAATTTGGGGACTAAAAGTGTTTTTAAGACCTTTTTATTTTTATTTCCTCTAAAAAAAGACTTGAAAAGTTTAACAATATGTTTTGGATCTAAAAACTGGAAACTGCCATTGATGACATCTAGTGGTGAAATACAGCACTACAACTTATTTATGCCTAAAAAAAATGGCTTGAAGCCCAATACTAAATAAAGTTTTGACTGGCCTTGGAACTATTCTATTATTGAAAATTACAGTTGAGGAGGACAAAAAGTTACAGGCTTAGGGGCTGCTTATCTATGTGGCAAAGATAATAAACATTTTAAATTTGGCCTGTCTGAATTTTTGAACACAAATACTGACTTCCAGAACTGCATTTTGGATTTATTTATTTTTTTGTAGAAGAAATATATGGAACACTTTGGATTATCAATTTTAGCTGTTAAACAACCCTCAATGATTCATTTTTCTCCCTGGACAGAAAGGATATATTTCTTCTTGGACAGAAAAATTTGAACTTTACTGATATCTGCTTAGGGGAGATTCAGGAATACTGTAGACAGTCAGTTGGATAAATCTATAACTGCTACTTATAAAGCTAAAATAAAATGAATGTTTCATATTCAACATTAAATAGTAAAACATCATCTTTAACATCTGTTCCCAGCAGCCTTAACTTGCTATATCACCAAGAAAATACAATGAAACATAGAAATAAATTATCTCCATGCTGAAATTAATACAAAAAACAATTATTCTAGTTTGTGAACAGGTTACTAATAACGCAAAGGAGATAAAAAAACAATTTTCTAACTCAATTCTACAAACTCAGAAGACAACTACAAAGAAGGAACCAACAACCCAGAAAATAGAAGGAAAACTAGAGAATGCTGATGCAAACATTGATGACTTAAAGGAGGAAATAAATTGCCAGACTCAGATAAATGAAAACTCAGAAGATATAACAATAATATTGGAAACAGAAAAGACATTTTACAACCAAGCTTTCGGAACATATTGGATAACAAGAAAGGAGAGCCGATGGAATGGAAGACAAAGTCATTAACAGAACCATGGGAAACCAGATAAGGAGGGAGGTGGTTTAATGAATATCAACGGGCTAGCTCTTCCAAAAGCATTTTAACCAAATTGTTTCTCTTGTTCCAGATAATATATATAATAGAGGAAGAATCATTTGATGATACAAATGCAATAACTTGGAAAGTTAGTTGGCAAAGAAAGAAGGCTACAGTAAGACTGAAGGAAACAGAAGCTTTGACCTATTAGAGGGGATGCTACATTATTGATTAGAGGTTTGAATATGGTTAAGAATAGACTGCTAGAATAGAAGTATTATCATAACTAGATAGTTAGGTTTTGTAATCTGAATATTATATGTTGATATGAAAAGGGAAATAAGAATATGTTAAGAACTTTGAATAAGGGATTGTTTTGGTTGCCCAAATACCGTATATACTTGAGTATAAGCCGAATTTTTCAGCCCACTTTTTGGGCTGAAAAATTCCACTTCGGCTTATACTCCAGTCAACAAAAAAACTTACCGAGGACTTGTGCGCGGCCGAGGCTTTGGTGCTTCCGGGATCGCGTGCACCTCTCCCAAGCCACCGCCGTCCGAGACCTGCCGAAGTTTGGGGAGGTTTGGGGAGGTGCGCGCGCACCTCCCCAAACCTCCCCAAACGGCAGGTCTCCGTTCCTCCGCGCCCTGCCTGCCTGCTTCTTTCCGCAGTGGAAAGAAGCAGGCAGGCAGGGCGCGGAGGAACGGAGACCTGCCGACGTTTGGGGAGGTTTGGGCGCCTCCCCAAACCTCCCCAGGTCTCCGTTCCTCCGCGCAGACCTGCCGACGTTTGGGGAGGTTTGGGCGCCTCCCCAAACCTCCCCAGGTCTCCGTTCCTCCGCACAGACCTGCCGACATTTGGGGAGGTTTGGGTGCCTCCCCAAACGTCGGCAGGTCTCCGTTCCTCCTGCCGACGTTTGGGGAGGTTTGGGCACCTCCCCAAACCTCCCCAGGTCTCCGTTCCTCCGCGCAGACCTGCCGACGTTTGGGGAGGTTTGGGCGCCTCCCCAAACCTCCCCAAACGTCGGCAGGTCTCCGTTCCTCCTGCCGACGTTTGGGGAGGTTTGGGCGCCTCCCCAAACCTCCCCAGGTCTCCGTTCCTCCGCACAGACCTGCCGACGTTTGGGGAGGTTTGGGCACCTCCCCAAACCTCCCCAGGTCTCCGTTCCTCCGCGCAGACCTGCCGACGTTTGGGGAGGTTTGGGCGCCTCCCCAAACCTCCCCAAACGTCGGCAGGAGGAACGGAGACCTGGGGACGTTTGGGGAGGCGCCCAAACCTCCCCAAACGTCGGCAGGTCTGCGCGGAGGAACGGAGACCTGGGGAGGTTTGGGGAGGTGCCCAAACCTCCCCAAACGTCGGCAGGAGGAACGGAGACCTGCCGACGTTTGGGGAGGTTTGGGGAGGCGCCCAAACCTCCCCAAACGTCGGCAGGTCTGCACGGAGGAACGGAGACCTGGGGAGGTTTGGGGAGGTGCCCAAACCTCCCAAACGTCGGCAGGAGGAACGGAGACCTGCCGACGTTTGGGGAGGCGCCCAAACCTCCCCAAACGTCGGCAGGTCTGCGCGGAGGAACGGAGACCTGGGGAGGTTTGGGGAGGCGCCCAAACCTCCCCAAACGTCGGCAGGAGGAACGGAGACCTGCCGACGTTTGGGGAGGTTTGGGGAGGCGCCCAAACCTCCCCAAACGTCGGCAGGTCTGCGCGGAGGAACGGAGACCTGCCGACGTTTGGGGAGGTTTGGGGAGGTGCGCGCGCACCTCCCCAAACTTCGGCAGGTCTCCGGACGGCGGCGGCTTGGGAGAGGTGCGCGCGATCCTGGAAGCACCGAAGCCTCGGCCGCGCGCAAGTCCTCGGTAAGCTCCGGGCGGTCACTTGCTTCGCGTCTCCTGAGGGAAGGGGGGGCGACTGAAGCGGGCGTGTTTCCTCGCCTGCTGGGTGCCACGATTTGCCCGGGGAACGCGCGGGCCCCGAATGGCAGCGTGGAGCGAGGAAGCAGACAGCCAGGGCTTCCCCGAGAGCCGCGGCCACACAGGGTATTCCTGTGTATTCAGGCTTGCAAAATGGCGGATCGAGCCTCTGCTGGCGGCAGAGGCTTGCAGAGCGCGGATCCAGCCTCCGCCGGCGGCGGAGGCTTGCAGAACGGCGGATCGGCTTATACTCGAGTCAACAACTTTTCCCAGTTTTTGGGGGTGAAATTGGGGGGTCTCGGCTTATACTCGAGTCGGCTTATACTCAAGTATATACGGTATAACTTGTATTGAAATTATAAATGATTGGATACTTTGAACATGGATGGGAAACTAAAAAAGCAAAAATAGGATATGGATTAAATATGTGGAAATTGAGTGCAAATGCAATTAAGATATTTTAAACTGATATTATTAATATTATTAGAAAAATGTAATAAATGTTGATATGCAACTGTATGTTTACTAACAATATAAGAATTGTTTTTGTCTAATGCAGAAAAATTGTTATTACCAGAAGAGAGGATGTACTGGTGGGTATAACATTGGACTTAGTTGGAAATTTTTTTATGTATCACCGAATTATTAATGGACTCAGTCATCATGTTGTTTATTGAGCCCTTCTTTGTGAAAATAGAAAATCAATAAAATATTTATAAAAAATATTAGGCTTTTAAAATTATTTGGAGCTTTTAGCATTCTCAAGCTGCCCAGCATTTTCAAGTTGCAACTCCTTAAGTCCTTTCTAACATGTTGCAAATGTTCAATTTCAGAAGTGAGATCTTTCATTTTTTTTGTTCTCTTACCAGAATCCTGCGTCTCTTTTGTCCTCATCTGTGGTGTCCCCATTTTGTCTGCTTATCTGTTTCTTTAACAACTGCAGTAATGTCCTTTCAAACTCCGCCTGCAAGCTCCCCCCCCAATCTCCATTTCTTCTGTTCTCCATGCCTATGTCCTCTCCTGGGAGAGTCCACCCAGAAAGGGGGAAGGGGATCTTGTTCTCATGTTTTTCAGCCCTGCACAGATGACTCAGTCACCTTTTGAGAAGCAGACCACACTGACCCAGACACTGCCTCCATCCATTTGAGTCACAGAATTGGGTTTGAATCCAGCCATCCACTAAAAAGCCACTATACAACCTGAGTGGAACAGATTTTCCCAAGTCCTATCATCCCCCCAGATGCCTGTGAAAGCTGCAGAGGAAAGAAGGAGTCCTGGAGCCATTGGTCCCCACGGCAAGCCTCAGAAGACAACTAGGAAGACTATGGGGAGAGGGTGGAAACTCACTGTAAGGTTTTCTTTCTTGCCTCATTTCTATTGTAATAAGCCATTTGAATGTATTTATGGAGGGATGGCACTGAACACCTTGGACTTCTCTTCTGGTGGGAGGGAAAATTTGTCCAGGATGTTTGTATTGCCTGTTTTGTAGAAGCAGCTGCATGCACATGCACACACACATTCAGAATCACACTGAGTCTATCCTCTTCACCTACCTTCAGTAAAGCTCCCCAGGCTTATTCTTGCTTTGTGGCACTGCAAATTCCAAGGGGGAGAGAATCAGGCCCCCTCAGGTGATTTGCAATTCATATGCTCTCACTGAGAGGTAGCAGGAAAGAGATCTCCAAACCCAAGCCCTGAATATGTTGCACTGGTGGACTCAGAGTATCAATCCTAGGGCTCACTATGTGCAATTTAAGAAAATTAATAGACTGGTTTGCATACTGGCTAACCTCAATTGGACATCACAAACCTGGATGCACTGAACTAAGAGCTAAGGCAGGAAACAACCCTTGAAAATGGGCAGCCAGTGGTTATTACTGAGGCAAACCATGGCTGTGAAGAACTTTGGAGGCATCTGCAGACCTGACTGGAAGCTCAAAGTGACACCCAACATTTGAAAATAAATGGCACAGAATATTGGACACTATAAATTTCTTTTCCATCTAACAGAACTTTTGCCCTGGCTTTTAGAATTTTATGGGTTGGAAGCTCCCCTTTTGGGAGCCACTGCAGGGATCTTCTTCTGCTGCCTCTGTTAGTGCCTTCCCTTTTTGCATTAAGAGTTTAAAAGCTTGTTTATCAAGTCTCCCTGACCAGATCAAATTTTAATCTTGTGCCAATAAAAGTGTGTCACTCACACTCTTATAGCACAAATGAGGGATTGTGGGAAGAATCCAGAGAAAGAAATATTTTGGGAAATATTAAAAAGGCAGAATATATTTCCCCAAAGGATTTTAAAGGCAGAAACCAAACACCCCCCACCCCACCTCAAGTCTCTCTGCCCCAGACAGAAACCAGGACTGCAGAAATGCAGATGTGATAATTTTGTCAGAAAGATTGGAGTCAGGAAGCTGGGATTAGAAAGAAAGATCCCTAAGAATCAACAATCCCTTACACCAAAAATTCCAATAGTCATCAGCCACAGCCCCAGGGAAGCAGGATATGACCTTTGGGACAATAGGATTAACCCATCACCATCAGAATACCAGAAGGGCACACTCAGACTCAGGTCAAAGTACATGACAGAGGAAATACAAAGCCTCAAATAGGAACAGGAAACAACCTCAAGAGCCCCAGAAGGTATAAAAACCCACTCCCTGCTACATGTGGTCAGTTTTTCCCAGAGCCATCTTTCTGTCTGGCTCTCCTTTTCAATAAATTTTAATTTATTTATTTTTAAAATTTTAATCCCATTTATATCCCGCCCTTCTCCGAAGACTCAGGGCGGCTTACAATCTAAGCACAAATCAATGTACTTAGCAATAAACTACAGCCTTCTTTCTAAAGCAGTCTCCATGTTGTTTATTCCTGGCTTGGAATGGACCCTGATGAAGATTTTTTTTCAATACCACTATAATGCTTTTCTGATTTATTAATTTACTGATAATGCAACATTTCTAACTCTATCAATGTTTATTTCATTACTTTAGCATTAGTTATTTAAGGAAGTAAGTATTTATCATGTACTCTATTCAGTCCAGTAGATTTTACTCTTTGCTTATGGATGCTGTCAAAAAACTTCTCAATATAGATAATAATCCAAAAAGCTGAAAGTCATACTGAAATATCATAGTCCTTTTATTGATCTGAGTTCCACTGAGGGAGAGTAGATTTCAATATAGATGCTCTTGCCATGAGTGTGGACAACTTTTTGGCATTTTGAGGATGAGATATACTATTTCAGAATTGTTTATGTTTAAATAAATATTTTTGAAGTACAATCTTATATATGGGGTGTCCTGAAGGCTACAAAGGTGGTGTGGACTGCATAAATAGTCCATGTATCATGATCTGTCCACCTTTGACAAAAGTCATTATACTCTAAGATAAAGAGCCATTTTAGTCTAGCTATAAAAAGATACTGGACTAGAAATAAGGTGACTATGAGTTCTAACCCTCTTAGGCATAAAGCCATCTGGGTTACTTTAAGTTAGTCACACTTTCCCAGCCCTAGGAAGATCAGCTTTAGGAAGAAGGCAATGGTAAAACACTTCCAAAAGTACTGCCAGCAAAACTGCAGGGGCTAGACCAGGCCATCACCAAAAGTCAAAATTGGCTTGAAGGCCCCACCTTCCTCCACATTCTCCCAAACAGCTCTTAAGGTCTGCAATATTTAGGTAATTCAATTAAAAAGATATTTCTGGCATGATAAAGCAAAGATCATCTAAACTAGATCTAAGTTGTCTGTGCAAAATCATACTCTTGTTCTGACTTTTTTTTTAAGACTACTCTTACTGACTCACATTTTGCTTAATTGTAATAAATCAGAATTCTAGTGAAAAAGTAAGGAGAGAAAGTTCCATTTAAAATTTAAGAAGCTACCATTTTTCCAGTTTTGAAAACTGAAATCTACAAAGATCTTGCCTTTGACATTGGTGGCAACACATAGATCTGTATTCAGGTCCATAGTGTGGCAGTAATGAAGGTCAGCATCTAACACATAACTGAGCTCTGTTCTTTTTCCATGTGTGTACGGCATTGTACTAATATAAGTTTCCTGTCTCTTCATTTTATCTTTCTGTCTCTAAGGTTTATTAGCATATTTGACAGATTAAAAGGCTAAGGTCAAACAAATCCCAAAGCAATATGGCTAATTATTGTCATATTTTTAAACACTTTCCCTCCAAGAATTTTAAAAAGAAGGCAACTCTGCACCACAGCTCAAATAATTCTTATTTGGTATGCATTCTCTAATCTCTTTCCAAAGTTTTCTGAGTGCAATTATCTCTTTGCATAGGTATCAAGATTGCTAGGATGCACTTCAGACAACTGGCATCCTATAAGTGACTTCCTGGTCAGGCAATCAAAGTCTATAGAAGTTGTTCAACACAGCAAACAAAGAGTATAAACATAATCAGATGATTCTTTCATCTTCTCTTCAACTGGGAATGTCAGATGAACATAATTGTGCAAAGGTTTTCAACTGCTGGTTGGAGTACATGATTCTTATTCTAAATAATCCACCCCAGTTATTTTCATCTGATCTAGCACTCACTCCTTCGGAAGTGAAGTCTAGTGACATTATTACCAGCAGACAAAATCATTTCCATAAAGTCCTCCACAGAATGGCTTTAAATTGTTTCTACTGCATTATCATCTGAACTTAGCAGGCACTAATAAGAGAACTAATTTTGACGAAATGAAATTGTATTAGCCATTTCTTCTTCCTGTCCTGAGTCTTCACCATATCATTAACCAAGAGTTGGGGACAGAAAAGGAAGAAGTAAGTTTCATTTCTGTATTTTGTATGAAGGCAGGCTGGCATGCTTTCTTGCACATTTATTCACACAGGAAATTTTCTTTGCTATGTAAAAGATTAGAAAATCATGGACTCAGAGAATCAAAGTGTTAGAAGAGATTACTTAGATTGCAGAGTCTAACCATTGCTCAATGCAGTCACCCAATTTAAAACATACATAGCAGAACATCAGCCTTCAGAGATTCTTTCTCACTGAATTCCCAACTCTACTTTCTGAGCTATGAAGAGTACCTTTAATTGACACTTTATTTTTTCATTTTTGTTATTTGATGCACATCTCATTCCTTTGTGTATATCCTGAACAACAACTGTGACTCAGATGGGCAGATGCAGACATAATACATTAGGTTAGAATAATGTTAAGCACTAAATAAAAAGAAGCACGAAAACCAACATTGTTCAACATGTCATTTTACCAACATTCCATGTTGTATTAATGTTCAAACGTTCATCTCTTATGATTTTACAAGCCAGACATAGTTGCCTTGACATGTTTCTATTTTTCTTACAATTCTTGCATTAAACATTCTCCATAGATGAAGGTACCCAAAAAAGATAAAAAAAGAAAGCACAGAACATCTGGCCTCCCAACTGTCTGATTGTTTTGCCTCTTAAACACATAAGAGCTGTATCACTGCCTGCATGAACTGTCTACATACGTGGTAGTGATTATGATAATGGTGGTGAGTTAACTAGCTCCTCAGGATAAACTATGTCAGAACCATGCATAAATTAGATTATATAAATATGACAGTATTTGGCAAGCAATTGTGAAATTTGCATTTGAATTTCCTGCATGGAAAAATCAAAGAAAATAACTGTTGATCAAAAGATACTTCTTGTATTTTAAAATAGATTTTTCTCTCTCTCTTTCTTAGTTTTGGGTTGTATCCAATAGTGCCACCAAACAAATAATTCATTAAACATTTGAACAAAAACTTTAAAAGTCAGAGTAACTTGATTGTGAGATGGTGGTTATAAAAATATGGTGAATGAATGAATGAATGAATAAAGAAAGAAAAAGAAAGAAAGAAAGAAAGAAAGAAAGAAAGAAAGAAAGAAAGAAAGAAAGAAAGAAAGAAAGAAAGAAAGAAAGAGTCAAAATCTCTTTTTAAAGTCCTTTTAATGATATTAAGAAAATCACAGAATAACTTAACTCTACTAAATAAAAGTTGTCTTTCATTGGTAGGGGGGAAAAAACCCAATCCAGTAAATAATCACCATGTTCTTATCCTTGCCCATTAATAGACACAGACAAATCAACTAAGCTTTTATTGATTAGTTTACAAATTCAGAATTAAAGGGCATTCTTGGTTTTAATCTTAAAAAACATTTCAATATTATTCTTGGAAAAACATTCTTTTCCAAATTCAAATAGAACACTAAATTGCCAACAAGCCCTTGAAATATGTGGACAGCAAACAATAACATTTATTTATTGCATTTCTATTTCTTTTTTTTTCTTTTGAGAAAATCAACATGGAGAGCATTTATTATACATCATCCCAATCCAACGTGACAGTCAAAGGTGAGAAACTGGTGTGAACATATTGGAATCGTAGTCTTCCTACTTTAAGATAGAAACCTTCCGTGTAACATATTGTTCAATATATATTATTTAGAATATATGTATATTTTCTATGAGGTAATGAAGAATAGCAGATCCCAATGCTGCAACATTATGAGAAAACCTTCAAGAACTGATGCAGTCTGGAAGTTGGGATAGCAATATGATGGAAGGGAATGGAAGGGATCGGGTGAGCAGTAAACCTGAGTAGCTTAATTAGCCACTAGGCCTTTGCCTTTTCACTTCACATTTTTATTAATTTTTAGAGTCTGTCAGGGTTCAAAACAGTTTTTTAAGGAATTGTCTGGCAGGTGAGCAAGGATAATATGTCAAAGATTGTTCATTGCAGATTAATCATGATATTGCCTAAAATTATTTGTCTATAGCAGGTTTCTCTATCAAGAGGAAATCTTGCCAAAGAAGTGCTGATAACATGTCAAGGTACAAATGACAGCATGCAATCCTCACCTGTCATTGTGTGTGTCTGTGTCTATATGTTTGTGTACAGAAAAATATGTATATACACAAAAACACACTTTGGTGATGCTACATTATCTTGTATCAGGGCTGAATTTGAATAGGGATACTTGTGTGGTTCTATTTTAATTTTTGTAGAATTGTTTGGAGCATTTGCCATTTTGTAATGTGTTCATCAAAACTCTTTATATTTTGGCTTCATGCACATAAATATACTTCTACCATAAAGTATAGACATCCCATTTACACTGCCATTGTGTTTATTTAATGCTCTTACATTTCTATCTTAGAAGGTGGCAGCAAATAGCCATCCTTGGCTGATATTAGAGCTAAGGAAGGAACACTATTTAATGTTTGAATGAGGAATAACAGGAAATTCAAGGGCCATTGGTTAGAGTGGAAAATGGAGAAAAAAACTAAGACAACTAAGGCAATAGTAAATCATATTTGTAGTGGGACCAAGTAAGCTACAAAAGTACAATCTGAAATCAAGCTCAACTTTAAATATATTTTTTCTTCCAATAGTCAGGCTTATGGAGATAGCAAATCAAAAAGGATCAGAGAAGGCAAAGTAAAAAACATGCCATATTGAAAAATCTGCAAAACCTGTACTGTTGGGGCAGAAGGCAGTTGTGTTGATGACAGCTAGTTACTTGCCCATATCTAGTATAGGGTGGGCATACTTAGAGAATGGAATGAAGTTGGACCTGGTAGATATAAACCAGCCTCCTACACACTCCAAGAGCATGGCTCCTTTTTTTGTTTAAGCACTTTTGGAAATAGCAATGAAAATCTGCCACAACCAATGGGACATGACATCCCATTTCATATGTAGGCTGCCATCTTAGCTTGTGGAGAGCAAGGTCCTTAAATCCTGATGTTGTTTAAATACCTTCTACAATCAATTGCAACAATTATATTATTAATCAATAACATTAATAATTAGTAAAATTACTAAAATTACCAATTACTACAACAATTATATCCTAAAGTACAGTCATTCTATAATAATACTATCATTGTTACATATTATAATAACTCCATATGTTGGCTGAGAATTTGCATGATTGCAGGAAATGTTAGATGGATTATATGACACAACAAGGAATATGGATCTGAAAATTAAGGTATCACATGTCAAGATTGCTGTGTCTGATTGGAAAAATGCAGTGAACAAGTACAAATTATGAATAAATGAAAAAAAGTGAAGTAAGCAGGTGAATTTATATACTCAACTGAATGCTTATTAAAGATGCCAAAGTGAAATGAAAAATGTTAACATATGTAAGTTTGGTTAGAAAGATAATGGGTGGTATGTGATCTGCTGCAAGGAATTACCCCACTTTTAAATGAAAGTTATTAACAGGAGAAACATGAAGTTGAATGCATAGTGAATGGGTTAATTGAGTAGAGTGTGTGGTAAAACAAGAAGAGATGGGTCAAAATGAATTGGTGCTGAATAAATATAGATTGAATATCAATGTATTAAAATGTATGTTAAGTACATCTGGTCATATGCAGAAAATGAATGAAGATCAAAATTGCAAAAATCCATAGAGGTAGAATGAATGGGCTGAGAGGAAGGAAGATTGAGAAAGTTGCATTTGAATGGAGTTGATGAAATCATCAAAAAGAGAGCTGAGAAGTTTAAAAAGCAAAATACAATATAGAGATCAAAGTATGGAAATGTAAAATTAAGATGGTATGAGGGTTAAACACCACAAATTAAATTTAGCTGTTTCCTTTTATTTATTTATTTATTTTGCCTGTCTCAAGCTCTCTTTTTCTCTCTCTCTTTTACAGATTTAGGCTACAAGCTTTCAATCCAGATGATATGACCAAAAGTACATCAATCACTTTTATGACAGATTTTTTTTAATTGAAGTATAGATGTGTTCTTGTATATTTGGATACTGGGAGTAGGCAAAATTACCATAATCCCTATCAGACATTGTGTGGGGGACTCCCTCTTCATTTTCATGAAAGGTACCTGTGACTATGGAATGTACTACAGGCCTGCCATCAAAGGGTGAGTGGGGCATTCCATACATATAAGAACACTATGTGTAACACAGTACAAAGAATATTTTATACATAAAAATATGTAGAGGCTGAGAAATTGGGAGGGGGGGAATCTCTTGAATCATGTAAGGATTCTGAAAACATGTTCCAGAGGATCATTTGAAATAGAAGTAGCTGGCTACCTGACAACTTTTTGAAAGAAAAATCTATTTCCTTCCAACTCACAATGATGCTATTGTCCAACTTGTTGGAGAAAATCATAACTAGTTGTAATAAGCCATATTAGTTTTCATATGCTTCTCAAAAGAAGAGGGAGATTAGAGACTGCTTGTTGCTTAAGGGCCTTCTGAAATTCCTAATGTCTTAGGTGTCTCATAATGGGACATTCTGTCCTTGTCAATCCATTGTTTTAACACAGCTATTCTGACTAAGAAATAGCTTTGGGAGAATATTCCAAAAGGCTCTATATGAGAGAATATTGGTAGAGCAATATTATATATATGCTGTCTTTGTTATTTCTGTAAATAAGGCAGGAAACATACCTAAAACTTTTTCCTCCTCCTAGTTTCCCCACAACAACAACCTTGTGAGGTGAGTTGGGCTGAGAGAGATTGACTGATCCAAAGTCACCCAGATGCCTTTCATGCCTAAGGTGGGACTAGAACTCCTAGTGTCCTGCTTTCTAGCCTGGTGCCTTAACCACTAGACATAACTCCAAAAATGGTTCTTAAGCTCAGATGGAACAGATCCTTCCAGGCATAGTAATAATAATAATAATAATAAGTTGGAAGGGACCTTGGAGGTCATCTAGTCCAACCCCCTGCTAAGGCAGGAAACCCTATAACATTTCAGGCAAATGGCTGTCCAGTCTCTTCTTAAAAACTTCCAGTGTTGGAGCATTCACCACTTCTGGAGGCAGGTTGTTCCACTGGTTAGTTGTTCTAACTGTCAGGAAGTTTCTCCTTAGTTCTAGGTTGCTTCTCTCCTTGACTAGTTTCCATCCATTGCTTCTTGTCCTGCTTTCAGGTGCTTTGGAGAATAGCTTGACTCCCTCTTCTTTGTGGCAGCGCCTGAGATATTGGAACACTGCTATCATGTCACCCCTCACCCTTCTCTTCATTAAACTACACATACCCAATTCCAGCAACCGTTCCCTATATGTTTTAGCCTCCAGTCCCCCAATCATCTTTGTTGCTCTTCTCTGTAATCTTTCTAGAGTCTTGACATCTTTTTTACATCGTGGTGACCAAAACTGGATGCAGTATTCCAGGTGTGGCCTTACCAAGGCATTGTAAACTAGTATTAGTACTTCACATGATCTTGATTCTATCCCTCTATTAATGCAGCCTACCACTGTGTTGGCTTTTTTGGACACTGCTGGCTCATATTGAAGTGATTGTCCACTAGGACTCCGAGATCTCTCTCACAGTTACTAATATCGAGCAAGGTACCACCTATACTATACCTGTGCATTTGATTTTTCCTGCCTAAATGTAGAACCTTACTTTTTTCACAATCGAATTTCATTTTGTTACATAGTGCCCAGTGTTCGAGTCTGTCCAGATCCTTCTGTATCTTAAGCCTATCTTCTGGAGTATTGGCTATTCCTGCCAGCTTGGTGTCATCTGCAAATTTGATGAGTTCCCCAATTATCCCCTCATCCAAATCGTTGATGAAGATGTTGAAGAGCACTGGGCCCAGAACAGAGCCCTGGGGCACCCCACTACACACTTCCTTCCATGTAGATGCAGTTCCATTGAGGACCACACGCTGAGTATGGCCTGTCAGCCAGCTACAAATCCATCTGGTGGTGATACTATCTAACCCACATTTTTCTATCTTATCAAGTAGTAGGTTGTGATCTACTTTATCAAATGCCTTACTGAAGTCCAAGTAAATTATATCTACAGCATTCCTCTGGTCCACTAGTTTTGTCACTTGGTCAAAGAATGCAATAAGATTTGTCTGGCATGATCTGTTTTTGACAAACCCATGTTGGCTTTTAGTGATAAATTTGTTCGCGTCAAGGTGTTCACTGATTTGTTGTTTGATTATCTTTTCCAGAATCTTCCTAGGTATTGAGGTCAGGCTGATAGGTCTGTAGTTTCCTGGATCTATTTTTTTCCCTTTTTTGAATATGGGAACTACATCAGCTCTCTTCCAGTCCTCTGGTAGTTCCCCAGTGAAGAAGTTCTACTGAATTGCTGACATTCAGAGATGTGGTGAGATTTCCCAATATAAGACTTGAAAACAGCCTCAGGATCCTAATGGGTTAATCAACTCTGTTATATGCTCTTGCTTGATTGCTGGCTCAGACATAGACTTCACAGGAACTCCATTTTTTTAATCAAATCTAACTCACACCAGTTCCAAAAAGCAAACTGCTTATTGCAAAGATGGAAAACTACTCCTTGTTTTCTGAATGAAATTGGAATTTGAATTTTAGTTGATGAGCAGAATGAAATGGCAACAGGCACAATCTTGTATGTGTTTGTGTGCCAGAAAATATAAACAGATTTAAAACGGCATTTAAATGTTGAAATAAAAAAGCATTTTAGAATTAGTATGGCCTGTAAAATTCAGACTTGACAAAGTGCTTATTGCAGAAAATCCTGGATGTTGTCCCTCTGATTCTCCTTCATCTGGGCAAATGGACTTGTAGGCTTTTTTTTTTTGAATCCTCTTTTGGAGTGATGCTGCATATATTTAAATCTTCCTCATAAAAGGTTTACCCTAAGTTGCTTCTCTAGGACTTGTTTGAACATTAAATATGCAAATAATCATCATTACACTTCCAACAATTACACATGTTTGTGAGTACTGTGTCAAGTACTGGCAGCAGTGCAATCATTTGTAAAGACAAATATTCCATTCCAAGAGATGTCATGCTGCTTAGAAGATTTCTTTTTGTATTAGTAGCCACACTGCTGCTTCATAAAGTGTGCAAATGAACGTGACAGTGCTGCCAATAGCTGCCAGTGCCTTCCTCTCAGTAGAGCAGATGTCAATCAACCATCCCAAACAGACAAGGCCGCTGCAGACATTAAACATGAAGAGTGTGGAGAGAAGGAAAGAAACAACACTGGGATCTTGCAAGCTTCATGTAGCCTCTTCTCCCTCCCTCCCTCTCCCTCACCCCCTCCCTCTCTGAGAAGCCTTCGGCCTTCGGAATATTTTAATTCATGATTTCTGACTACATTATCATGCATTTGTAACAGGTGAATTGTAATTTGTAGCTCTGAGGTGATATGAAAAGCTGCCCAAAACCATAGGACAGTCACAGCTGTGGGAAATATGCAAGCATTGTCCTCCCCTCCCTATGGCCCACTCCCCCCTTACTTTTTCCCCTTCTCTTTTTCTTCTTTACTTCTCTCTCTGTCTCTCTCTCTCTCTCTCTCTCTCTCTCTCTCTGTCTCTCTCTCTCTCTCTTCCTCCCCCCCCCTTTATGGATAATTGTCATCATTCACTTTTATCACATCCAAAGTAACAGCTTAGAGAAGCTGTGTGACTTTAGTCCAAACTAATCTTGCTTCCCCTAAAGTAGGAAAATCCCAAGTATTTCGGGGTCCTATTGATAACCCTTGTGCTTCTTTTCCATAAAAGACGGATGACTTCGGCAAGCTTGGAAGAGTGCAGATAATGGGATTGACTTGGTACTTAAATCTCAGTGAACCAAGACAGCATAAGTAATTAGTGAATTGGATCCATACTGGGGTGCTAATGATGGCTAATACTGCCCCGGCACCATTCTAAAAACCACAAGATGCACATCCATCTCACTCAGATAAAAACCTGGAAAGCTGCTTTGTAGGCATCATTTATTTCTACTTCTCCTGCACAGAATTTATTCCTTTCTTGTTTGGGGCAGAGAGAAAAAAAATCTAATTTTCAGAAGTGACATCCTGGAGAACAAAGTGACCATCCTCTCCGCAGAGTTCATTATGATTACAATACCTCTGGTGTTTTTAATTAAGAAAGGCTAATTAAGAGAAACCACACATTTATCTTCTTATCTGCTTGTCAGGGGACAGAGTCACAAATACTAACTGTATGTTTGTTTGCACAAAGGAGGTCGTTAACACTACATTGGTGACTGATATTCACTTTATTTAATATTAAAGAATTCCATTATTTCTTGCATTGTCAACTTCTGAAAGGGAAGGGGAGATCACATGGGTACTCAAATTATTCTCTACATCTCTTCTATTGGTATAATTGCAGAGTACCGGTATTTGTGTACAAAGTAGCGATCTATCTCATTTTTCTTTTCCTACAAAGTGATAGTGTTTTATCAGGATAATTTAGATAAATGTCTTTTCATAGGGTTTTCTTATCCTTCCAGGAGCTATGATCGACAAACAGCCAGAGAAGATGAATGGCACATTGTTTAGGTAAAATGTATTTGCAGCTGAAAAACAGAAAGTGGTTCAAGGTGGGGCAAATTTTTTTCTTTTACTTTTTCATCTGAAAAGATTTGATTAGTAGTCAACAAAACCTATCATGCCTTTTTCTCATCCTTAAGAGCAGAGGAATAGTACAAATCAACATGTATAAACTATAAAGCCCTCCAAAATAATGAACTTCTCCCTACAAAAACGGATTAGAGTGACAAGATGGCATTGGATTGTACATTTTTGTGGGGTATTGTGAAATGAGCAAAATATTCCCTGATTTTTAAGTCTCACTGTATTTAATGTGATTCTCCCCAAATAGGATTCAACCTGAATACCACCAAAACAAAATATCAAGCATTCTTTATTTTAGCAGGGCACACTAACGTGTGCATTAAGTGTGCACCATGCATGTGCAATGGGTCATTCCAATCTCAAGAGATGCATAGATTTAATCAGAGCGTGTTCCTAACTCTAAAGACAACGAGTATCTGAAGAGAAGGGGCCTTGGGATAAAAGTGGCATATTGTGAACTTGGTTGCTCACATCGACAGGACTCATTGTTCTCCCAGCTGAGCATTGAAGCTAAACAAATTACTCCTGCCTCTTCCAGTCACTTTCTCAGGGACAATTTCTCCTGTCTTTATTGGAGGAGGAAAGGTGTGGTTCTAAGGATCAGAAAAGAAGGCATTCGGTGGGGAAGAAAAAATAATGGTGTAAGGATTCAAACCAGCACTTTGCCGGGTATCACTTTATACAGTGCTAGTTTTGTAATTGAGATTGGCAGGTGGAATTTTTTCTTTCTTTCTTTCTTTCTTTCTTTCTTTCTTTCTTTCTTTCTTTCTTTCTTTCTTTCTTTCTTTCTGTCTTGTCTTTCTTGTCTTTCTGTCTTTCTTTCATTTTGTTTTTCCTTCTTTCTCACTTTCTCTTTCTTTCTTTCTCCCACACACACAGAGACATAGAAATATATTTATAAATGGTATTTAATTTCAAAATATATTGGAATAAATATTTTTTTTTGTATAAACATGAAATGTCAACTTTTTGTACAGGTATGAATGTGCCTCCGTGTATATTCATTCTCCCTTTGTCATAGTCACGTAAGACAGAAAAGAGTTTAACTCTGGATGACTAGAAAACATGCAGAGCTAATGTGGAATAAATAAATGGAGACAGTTTTATATGCCTGAGTTAACATAGCTTTAAAAATAAATTTGTTTTTCTGGCTTTCACCAGGAAATCTCTAGAAGGTCTCAGCCAGAATTACACAATAAATGCACCAATAATTCATTTACATTAAAATTTAGATATTTCTCCAAAACTTGATTCTTTTTGTATATGTGCATGTACTGTACATGTGTATATACTTAACAATGATTTCAAGCTGCTTTTTAATCAAAATAGACAAGAACAAATGTATTTAAATATGTACAGTATGAAAATATAACTTAAAATCTGAGAATATTCAACAATAAAGTACAAGTGCCATATAGAGATTTTCAGTATTTGTGTGAACAAGGATTTTGTAAATGTAACTTTTAATGATTTTTTTCTTGGGACACAAAGCCCCTTACTGCCCAAACAAAATAGAGTTCTTTTCTAATGATGGTAGAATTCGGAAAAAAAGAATTAGCCATAACAGTTCTAGCGGGGGGGGGACCTTTGGTGGGCTCACAATTGTTATTTTTTTAATGGCAGATAATATGTCTTCAACATAAAATATTGATGAAAAGTAAAAACAAAGTAGCATTAAATTAAAAATTACAGACATTTTTCTGAGTGAACTTACACAGGAGTAGCAGGAAAAAATAAAGAAAATCCTATCTATCTATCTATCTATCTATCTATCTATCTATCTATCTATCTATCTATCTATCTATCTATCTATCATCATCTATTTGTTAGTCACTATAAATAAAGAAATTTAAATTTAGAATGGTTCCTTCTGAAGATTCAAGTAATAAAATCAGTGCTTTAAACAAGATTCACTTGCAAAATCAAGATAAAACTTGCTCCTATTCCTAATTGCTGAAACCTTTACATTTATTCATGAACTTGCCTAATATATATTCTAGAGGATAGTTCTTTTACTCTCTCCTGCCAGGTGTCCCACTGTGCCCTCTTAGAAGCCTAGTAGTGGCCATTGAAGATGTTGTCCTTAGAAAAATGTGATTTCTAAGGTAAAATTATTTCTGAGTTATACATGACTCAGAAAGATTGCAGTCTCTAGGTGTGGCACCTCTCCAGGTTCTGCAGTTGGCAATACCTAATAGGCTGCCATTTCAGAAAGTTACTTGGTTCAAAATGTATCTTTGCAAACTCTGTTGTCATACATTTTATAAATCCTAGATCATTATATTGCCCTGTTTAAGATGCTTATAGCAATTTCTATAGTAAGGAAAAATTATATCCAAGAATAACAGCATTCCCCAACTTTTTCTTTTATATAAAAGCTATCATCAAAAGTAGGTGGTTTATGTGGGGACCACACATAAACTAGGAAAAGCAACATAGCAATTGGTTCTTTGCACACAAGGCACCAGTCTCAGAGGAAATCTTGAAGCAACTTTAAAGAAAAATCAGTTTTTTAAAAAGATAAAACAGTGGTTCAAATCTTGTGATAACTGTTTTATCTTTAGAAATATCTAAACAATAGTCTCAAATGCTAAGTTTTGGGGTAAGAATGCCAACATTTCTTGAGATTTTAATTATCCCACCAGATTTTGCCTATTTAAGTAAAAAATAGTTTAACACCAAAAACCAGCTGGAACAGTCTGACTAACCATCAGTTGTCACTGAACTACAAGGGTTTTTCTTTTGAATCCATGGGTATTATCATGTTTCATGTCTTTCTCTGTTCATGAATCTGTGTGGATAGATATATACTGTATCTTGACATTCATAGTTGCTTTTTCACTAACTTAAGATTTACTCAGTACTGTGTGAATTTAATATATAAAAATAAATAAATGAATAAAGAAAGTTAAATGAAATACTGTGTACTGTTTCACTAGTTACTGAAAAAGTTTTTAGAAGAATTTCAAGTAGAGAAATCTTTCCATTTCCTCTCTGTCTGGATGTCAAACTGAAACAATAATATCTGCATGTTTTTTTCCTGAATGCGGATTCTAAGTTACTGTGACCTGAAAAGGATATTAGAATGTTATTTTTATCTCTGCAAAACAAAAGCAGGCCTGTCAGCTAACAAGTTACTTTAAAAGTAAGAGAAGCATAAATATACTGGTAACCAGCTTTGCAATATCAATATCAATCATAGAGATTTTAGCAGGTTTGGGAGCACTTTGAAATTTGTAAATCTGACTCCTAGAGGAGATGTTACCTCAGAAGAGCTGGATTTGTTTAATGCCTATGAATCCTAGGACTTGGGAATAAAGAAACAAGAAATGAAAGTGACAGGACTAATTCTTAGGAGCTGGAACTTAAGAGATCTATGTATACTAAAGAAAACCAGTCAATACTCTAATATGTTGTTAAATGGCTAGTTCTTTATAAATTTGTTAGATAGTCAAGTTTATTTTATGAAAGTGTGTAAATTATAAAATATTTACTCTTTTGATTTTTTTTATAGGTGGGTGATAAATTCCCAACTATTTTTAGGCTGTGTCTAGACTACACTAACAGTAAATGTGGTTATTCTGTAAACTACAGTACCATACTAAAGAAGCAGTTGTGGAAACTGTTAATAATGATTGAAATCAACTGGGGAAAGGATAAAATAAATACCACATAGCACAGAGGCTTTCTAGATTAGTATGCAATTCTTAAAGCTGTAGTACAGAAAGTATTCTAGTAAATTAATCTGTTGCATGACAATCCCTGCATAATCCATGCAAAAGTTTGACATAATCAAGAAATCAGTAATAAAGACTAATACCACTCAACTAGCAACCCCAAACTAACCTAGCAGCCCCAAACTAAAAACAAACAAAAATGATTCATAATCCTAGAACATTAAATTTCATTAACTATAAATGTAAAGTATTTAAAGAGAAACTAGATGGAATGAAAACTTCCTAAGCAGAAAGTTCTCAAGCTGGGACACCACAATACAAAAAGTTTCATTTATTAACTTAATCTGTTGTTTAAAAATAATAAATTGTGTGGCTTTACTCCCAAATAACTGCAAGTTCTTAATAATAACAGTATAATAATAAATTTGAAAAAAATAATGAAATACTGCAATCTAAAAATTGAAGTTGAGAAATTGTAGAGGAAGAAATCAATGGTTGTAAGACCCAAAGGGCTTCCTAGATACATGGACATTTTGAACTTATTAGACCTGAATATTCTGATTTTGGAAAAGAAAAAAAATCACCTTACTCTTAACTGCCTATATAGTCAGATGTTACCTTAACAGCTCTTAGGTCCTTGGTTAGGACTTGAACTGTTAAGTTTTTACCAGTTCCAGATTGTGAATTGAATTGAAGATTAAATCTTAAATAAATTGGACATGGTAGGTCCAAATAGTTATCAACACACTGGATGCCCTTCCAAAAAGTCTTGGATAGTACTTGCAAAATCTGCACATTGACCAAATTTCTATCTGTCAGTTGCAAAAAACCACATTACTTGGAACAACACATAAACTACAGTGCTACAAATCTTTGGGAAGAACTTGATGAGTATGAAGGCTAACACCAGACAAAGAACTGGCAGCTGTGACTTCATATTGTTGTTGCATGTGATTTAACTTACTTCTGATCTATATACTGTAGATTAGTCTCCCAACAGAGTATGCTGTCTTTGTCCCTAGCACAATCATGTCTCCCTAAATGCTTATGTAGATGTATGTATAGATGATTGAAATATAACTAGACAAAAATTAAATGATTGAAATATAAGTAGACAAAAATTCATATGATTATAGGGTTGTTGCTTTCCAGCTTTCAACTGGAAATTACACTTTAAATTTCTCTAGGAATACTGCAGACCAAGATATTGTGCAAAACTTTCAACTAAGTCTAAGATAAATTGAAAAGGGGGAAGAAATGTGAGTGAGTGAGTAAGTGACTGAATAAGTGAACAAATGAAATTGTAGGTCTACATGAAGGGGGAGCTAACAGTCCTTCCTCCTTATTTCTTCAGATATGTATGCTTAAAAGTATAAAAGACACAGAAGAAATGAAGAAGAAATATCTTGGGCTGCATTTGCCATTGCTACTGGGGAAAAAAACCCTTAGAGCTGTTCCTACTATGAAAATAGAATGAGAAAACTGAAGAAAGGATGGGAAGAAGAAATCGGCAGAATTTGATTTGAAGTTCTACAAATCTGTAATTGCTGAACATTTCTAAAGGTGAAATATGAAACATTTAGTTTGCTTTTAATAGCCAGTACCAACAGACAAGCTTATCACTGCTGTGAGAATGATAGCAAATATTTGATGCATGCAGTTTAGAATATTAAGATGTTCAAAAAGTCATAGGCATAAGAATGGTATCTTAACAATAATAGTTGTTTAGTTGGACAATTGTATCACTGCACATTTAGTTAGTTTTATTCTCTTCTACCTCTACCTTCAGAGATGTGTTGGAATTTGTAACCAAGGAGATACATAATTTATTAGCCTTGGACTTTTAAAAATGCATTTTTCATGGTAAGCTTTTAAAGTCACCTCTCCACACTCCTTGATAAAGCTACAGCTCCATCTAGCGTTTCCATAAAAACATTAAAAATATTTTGGGTTGCTATTTCAGAACCAAAGCAATACCGCACCTTCACCTCTTATGAATTTAATATAATCTACTTAGGCTGAAGGAAGATTTTAAGATACTTTTAAAATTGTAATTTAAAAAACAGATCAATTATTAAATAGTTCGTTTAATTTGAATAAGAGTCATTTATTCTAAGGCCTTAAATAAAAAGGATATTATGAGATGCAGTGAGATTTAAAAACTAAAAATCATTTTAAGATCCTACATATCACCCATTCGTTAGCTATTCAATTCTGCTTTCATGCAGCATTGACCATATTTTATTTTCCCTGTTATTCTGTTATATAATTTTGCAATTTATTTAGAAAGGGAAAAAGTGCTTTTTGTAATGGAATTAATAGCTCAAATGACTTTCATGTGGAATCCCAGATATATGGTCTATCAAATCTTTCAAACAAGTCCTTCATTTCTTCTTCTTTTTCAGATCGTACAGTTGATCTGAAATTATATGCATATACTACCTCACATATTCCTGCCAGAGTTTAAACCATATATCATATAATTTAAGGGTAACTGATTCATTCTTAAAATTCCGTGCCTATATCTTTAGGGTGTTGCTGCTGTTGTTACTATGAAAGAAAGAGAACACTAGAGCAAAATGGGTAACAAATCCTGCCATATCCATCAAGCTGAAGAGAGAAAAAAATGAATTTTTATTTATTTATTTATTTATTTATTTTGACAAAAGGAAGGCATGGTTCCGGAATGAACAGGCATGCACCAGATGTTCTTCCCTCAGGGAAAAAGCAATTGGAAGTCCCTTGTGGCAGCCCCATTCCAAGAAGACGCAATGTAGTTCAGCCAAGTAACCATTAGGATTCCCCTATCTTAAATATCTCAGTTAAAGCAATGGGTCATCTCTTTTTTCTTAGAGCTTTCACCATTTGGTTCATCACCAATAAAACTTTGTGCTCTAATACAAGTTGCACATGCATTTTATAATACTTATAAAAGTTCAGGATAGATGGATTCTGTTCCTATTCAAGCTGTGGGAGATTCACGTCTTGAACAGGGGATTGGGGCCCCACTACACGAGCTTTAGTTGTGTTTTTCCTTGCATTGCATTGATATGGGTTATATTTTAGCTGCTTTACTTCATTTGTATGACAATTTAATTGTGGATGCCATATAGCAATCTCTTTTAATATTTTAACTTTTGTTGTGTTATGAGATGCTACAGATAAACTGTCCATATTTAGTTGAAGAATCTTATGAATACTTGGAAAACAAATCAAGGATAATTGGGGAAGGTCCATTATTAAGTCTGCATAGTGTATCTGGAGACTGAGACAGGACATGTACAAATGTAGGTCATATTCTTTTTTATGAAACTAGTGAGGCAATTTCTAACAGATATACTGTAAAAGAATTAGCTGTTAATCCTTTCCATGAACTGAACCTTAGATCCTGCAGTGTCTATGGATTCCTAATTAATCTAATCAAATACATTGAACAGACAAGTTCTACTGTAGTTTCTGGAGGTTGAAGAATGTACATGAATTAAATCTTCATGTGAAAGTAGTGATCAAGAACATAATTAATTCATATTAACATAGTTAAAGATAAAAGATGTGCACTGGGATCTAGTTATCTCTTTTTCTTTTACTTCAAACTTGAGTCACTTTAGACACTGTCATGAAGCTATTTAAAATGTCCATTATGATAAAGTTATCAAAAAATAAATATATCAGAATTTTAATGAAATGTTATGATTAATATATATGGCCTTCATTAATATATATGGGTTGCATTAACCTAGAATTAGTCAGTAATCTAGAATGTCTTAACTTGCAAAAATTACTTAGACATTACAATCCAATATATTTCCTCATAAGTAAGTCCCATTGAAATTTAGCAGGATATACCCCCCAAACAAATTGTGGGTGGGCAATCTTTTGACTCAGCTTCCTGATAGGTTGATGTTCACAGATATTCCCATTTCTGTCTAGAGACATATAGACACACACCTAAATATTTTCCTTAATCAAGCTTGATACAGCTCTAGCACTCATGCCAACCCTGAGTTCCTAAGGGCCATTTCCTTCTGGTTTTCTGTAAGGCATTCTTCCTGCAAGATCCAACAAATTCTGTGCTTGCTAAGTACAAAAGACACAGTGACAGAAGCCATTCTGAAGCCACAACTTAATAGAAACAGCCTTCAAGGAATTGGCAAGAAGCAGCTGCAGAATAATAAATGAGAAAGAGAGGAACAAAAGCAAAACAGCATGAGGACACTATTATGGTTACAGATTCTAGAAGACTGTCCATCTCAATCTAAAAAGGTATTAAAATGATCAGTCTTGTGTCATATTGTTTCATGCATAATATCATAAAAAGTTGCTTTGTTCTTTTTTAGGTAAAAGTAACATTGATATAGGAAGGAACTATATTATTTGTCCTCCTCTACAAAATGATTGTTGCAGTATTATTGGGATGATGATGATGATGATGATGATTAACACATGGCATTGTTACATTAGCTACAATGCTAATGCAGAGTAGTAGTTTGGCTGCCAGTTTACTATATTAGCTCTGTTGTGAAACACACTCATGCACTTCCTAAGGTGAACCACAGGAGGGTGAGCCAGTTTGGACCAGAAAGAAAGACAAGCAGATCTTCCTGCAGCATCATCCAAGGCCCCCTCCCTCCACAGGAGACACTTCACAAACTGGGGAGGTTTAGAGCTGGCAGGAAGCTCGTCTCCCCACCAAAGTGGTACCTATTTATCTAGTTCTATTTATCACTGAACACGCTTTCAAACTTCTAGGTGGACAGAAGCTGAGGCAAGTGACAGGCTATGCAGTGATAGGGTTTGAATTCTGGAGCAAATACCATCTCTACCATTATTAAGCTACTGAGTCACTGTGGCTCCTATTGGTATGATGTAGGATAGAAACAGAGAAAAGGGACATTGTATAGTTCTCAGAAACCAGGACTAGACCTTACTTAGGATTCTACTTTACTGTTTATACTGAAGTTTGGAACTATGAACATTTTAACCACTTACCACTACTGAGACAGATAGTGACCAAGGTACTGGTTAACAATCAAGATTCATATATTTGTTATATATTTTATCAAGTTGGAAATAAAGTTTATATTGAATTATTTTTGATAACAGCATATTTCTAGCTTCATAAACAAGCATTTGAGGAGCTCACAGACTTTTAAAAACTTCTTTTGTCACAAAACATGAAACAGTTATGCCTATTTTCTTTTACTAAATGTTCGTAAGTATAAATAATAAAGGTCCTTTGGAAGGTGGGTTTGTAGTTGGCTCACGGTTAAGAAACATAATGTTTCTTAACAAAGTAAAAAAAGAGAGCATTAAATAGCAAAAAATGGATTCAAGAAGAATACACAAGGAAGTATTTGCATTTTCCATACAAAATACCTGGGCATACATTGAGTCCCATCACTCTAGCAATGTCATTTTGTTGGACCCAAGAGATGTGCCTTTCTGCCCTTTGGAACAACATTCCCTCTGAGATATCATTGGTATGACCCTGCCTGACTTTTGAAAGGCATTAAAGACCTATCTATTTCTCCAGGGATGTAGTCAGGGAGTAGTAGTATAATTTTGTTGGATATATTTTTCCCAACACTTTATATTCTTATATTTTCCATGTTTGGTTTTTATTATTTTTTTACCTCATCATTTTACATAATTTATTGCTGTTTATTCCTGTTGTATGCCACTTTCAGTTGTGTACTAAGTAGGAGCTATATAAATTGGATGGATGGATGGATGGATGGATGGATGGATGGATGGATGGATGGATGGATGGATCTAGGTAAAAGCATATTGGAAAAATTGAATGTTCCTCATCATATTTCAAAGTTGCAATGAATATTGCATTATCTTATGAATTATTGTAATTTGGTCTGTTTTTCAATTGATGAGCCATACAAAAGCCACCTTTACATGAATCAACAAGAGTGTGGGAAGAACCATCTCAATTTTCTTAATTATATTTACAAAATATTATTGAAGCATTGCCTGGAATAATTCATTCAGAATGTTTTGTACTTGTATGTTTTCAGATTCATTGTCTACAATGAATCTAAAGCAATTAACACATTTAGATAATATCTAAATATACATTTGTTATGAGTAGGATTTTTTTTAGCAGGCTCAGGCATCTAAAACCTATTGTACAGCTCTAGATACCCCTTTTTTCTCCTAGTGAATAATAAAAAATCTTTAAATGAGATTATATAAATTAAAAGTCCTGGAAGAAAATACTAAAAGATATTTGTATTCTAAACCTATACTTGGATTATTGTTTCCTGCACATAGAGGCTTTTCAATACATATGCTTTCCTGTTCTCTTTGCTAATTATTAAAAAATGTGTTTGTAAATAATGCATTTTTACTTCCCTTTAACTGCCACCCATTTACCTTTCCTTTTCTGAAAATCAACTTAGAAATATACGCATATACATACATACACACACATATATGTATGTGTGTGAGTATGTGTGTGTTGGGTGTGTTAGATTTATATTCTATTTTTCTTGCAGTAGCTCAAGATAGGGCACTTATTTTTAGTAGGATCATTTCTTTCATTTTTCTCCAAGCAATAGCAACCTCATAAAATAGCTTAGATTGAGAGAATGCTACTGCTCAACAGTATATACTGAGTTTCCACTGCTAAAGATAGACCAGAATCTAGCTGCATTAACCTCTGCACCTCATTGTATCTCTGCACTCAATTACTTCATTATTTTACATTATTTTATTTTAAATATTCATCGGTTAACTTACACTTAAAGTGATGTTTCCTTTAAAGTTATTGAAGTATTATTCATAACTTGTTTGACTCCAAAACTCTATACTAAATACTAAGTATCTTCACTGCTGGATGTAGGACCACCTGACTTCAAATCATCTGCCTTATTAAACATGGTTTTTATGTTTTCAGTCTAAACTCCATCTCTTTTACTGCAATTTAAAAAGAAAGACTAAGGTGGGATGAATGTATTAGTGAGCCTGTGAACTGGGACATGCTCTAGAATCTGGCTAGGTTTTTCTTACATAGTTAGGGGTGTGGTTGACTGTGGAGCTTTGGATCAGAGAAGCTCTTCTTAACAGTGATTTGAATGCAACATGCAGTAATTTGTTCTAGGTTTTTGTCTTATTAAATTAGAGGTTCTGAATAGAAAGATTGGTGTTTTCCATGCTCTTAAGTCATCTGTTAAATATCTCCTGGCAATTTGAACAAGAGACTTAGCAACTGGAAAAAGAATTATTTAGTAATGATGCCCAATTGTCCCAGTGCTTAAACTTTGGGAATTTTCCATTTTGAAAATTTCTAAGAACTCTATTTCTCCAATTCTGTAATCATCTTACAAACTGATACTGACAAATGATATAGAATTCCATAAAATATATATGGAATTTTTGGTGCTCTCTGAGCTTTGTTGTTTGTTTACAGATGTTTATTACCTAGCTCAGTAACATCATCAGTTCAAGCAACTATGGAGTTTACTGCCTGTCTATATACAGTAATTTATCTTGTCAGTTTTGGTGGGAGTGTGGTTTTCTCCTTGATAAGTCCTTGATTAGGGTATGTTTTTTACTTGATGTTGCTTGTTTTTTATTGGCTGCTGCAGATGATTTTTTTGTTTTTTTTAATTCCTTCCTAACTTTTTTATTGTTTGTGAATATGGTTTATTTCTGTGTGTCTATTAATGACTAATGAAACATATGCAAGCAAACACCCAACTCAGAGAGCACCAAGAACTCCACAGTTCACCCCTGAGCTATATAAGTATTCGCTACTTTTGAAATAAAAATATATTTATTCAAGAGAAGGCCCACTTGTTCAAACCAGCCAATAGGAATGTCAATACAGTATTAGAAGTGACAGAAGTCTAGCCAATTTTCTTCTGAGAAACAAATGATCCAAGGTAATTAAAATATGGTTCAGGTTGAGATAACATCACATAACATCCTATAGAGTGTGATAAACTGTTAAAGCAGAGAACAAAACAGAGGATTGTGAATCAGAGAAAGATTAACAAAGTTCAAATATTTCTTATTTTTGTTTTCAGCTTGGAGTATAGTTGAGTAGCTTTTAAGATGTTGGCATTATTAGTCTTCCTTTCTTGTTTCAAGAATGATGAGAGAATGTATAGTCCCAGTTGTTACATGTATCTGGCATGAAATATATTTTATTTTTCAAAATAGGGATATTTAAAATAAATGAATCACTTTCTGGCTAATTAATTTCTGGGAAATATAAAGCCAAGATACAGTCATATGAGGCTATCTATAGTGCAGCTATTCCCACCATGCTTTCCATCCAGGATACATTGGTTCTCAATTCTCAGTGGGTCTGCATTAAGACTAGGCACTATGGAAACTAGGAATTTCAACAGATATGGAGCACATCAGAATGGAAATGGCTGGAAGGAGGAAAATGTGACTGAATCAAATGTTGCACCTCTATGAAAAGGACTGGAAATAAATATTCCATTTCCAAGGTGGGACTGACCTTGTATTTTGCTAAAAATAATTATTTTCATATATACATACACAACCAAACAGTCAATTAAATTTGAGTAAATTCCTTAACACTGACAAATGTAGCAACATAATAACATTATAAAATTTTGCGTTGTTTCTGACAATGGGCCTCTTCTGTCTATATTAACATGACATCTGGTGACCATATGGGATGTTCAGATAGACTTCATATAGGAATCCTATTTCACTGCAGTTCTATTGAGCCATTCTTGGATTATTTTTGTATGATTTGATTATTCATGAAGCAAGTGGCAAATCTTTCAAATCACCTATAGCTGAAATAAGTAACTTGTACTAGTCCCCTATATGTATGTATTTTATATAATTAGTTCTTCTGAAAAAGCAAATATTGTAAATACAGTAGTATGTATTATGAGATGGATTTTAGGCCTTGTAGAAGAAATTTCTCTTTTCTTGAGCCAGTTTTAACTTGTATCTAAAATTTGAACTAGATAAATGTAAATATAAATTGTCCTTCCATAAATTTGATAACATTAATTACAGCTTCCTTTATCAAAAAAAGGGGGAAAGGTCAGTTAAAAATCCAAACAAGCCATTTTGAGTAGTGCTGGATTTTAATGACATTTTAAAACATTGAGCTCTGGTGACATATTTTTTTTCTATGAACAGATTAAGAAAACAAAAGTATCCAAGCCACTTATAATGTGGGACTGACCCACATTACATTATACTGTTAAAACCAGTTCTTTTCACACACACACACACACACACACTGAGTTATTCAGTTTTGATTCTTCTGACAGGTAGCTTGAACTCCAGCTACATGTATAAATATTTAACATGATTCCAGACTATCTATGGGAGAATTAAGTGTGGTTAAAGTCAGTGCCATTGCCGATAGATTTGGTGGAATTGTATGTATCTTAAACAACTTTCATAACCTTTAAGAAAAATAGTTACTAGTTTCTTAAATTATTATTTTCTTGTCTTGTTAATTCTACTTTTTAGTTGCAAAACATAAGCAAGTTCTCTCTTCATAATAAGTTGTTTATTTTTTTAAAAACAGATAAATATGCCATTTATGAACTATTTTTCTAACTTTTTACAGTTCAAATAATAGTTTGCCTGGAGTTATGGGAAATGATATTTGAAAAGCCTATTAGTGTATAAGGATCTATTTGAAATATTTTAGTCAGCAGCATACACAATTGTCATTCTAATAAATACAAAGCCAACAAGTGTAATGATAATAGTAATAATGGTATTGCAAATGAACCTATTTGCTTATTTGAACTTAATAGTATTTAAGCACCCTTTTGTGTACATTATTTGTTGATAATCTCATGAAAATGAAACCTTAAAAAACTAAGTTCTAAAAAATTAATTAGAACACTATTTTGTTTATATTTAATTTATGTTAAATAAAGGTTTAAAAAATACACCCAGGTAGAAATCTTGACTAATGTTAACAATACATATTAACTAATCTGTGTTTACAAACAACAGTGAAGCAAACCAGTCCAGTTTTACTTTATCTATGGAACAAAGGCAAAAAGAACAAAAAATCACCCGTTTATTTCAAATCCTTTGTTCCAAATTAATTATCAATTACTGAATAATTAATATTTTATAAGGATATTGATTGATCCTTAACTATTTATTTTTCAGCAATTAACAAATCAATGAAACCAATAGAGTTTAGTCTGTTAGAAAGTTCAAGACTATCTTGGAAGAGCTTCAAGATAATCAAGTGGTCAGTCTTCCTTTTGGGAAAATAATTTCCTGTTTTTACCATTTCTTACCAGAAAAATCAGTGCAAGAGGAGCTTTCCATGTATGGTCTACTCTTCACATTGGAATACATATAGATTATATTAATTGTGATTTTTTTTATTGTAAGCCACAGATTGTACAGAAAAGGGAAACTCTGTACAACTAACTCTGATTAACTGATAAAGTGTCTGGAATTTTTTACTTTGAAAGCTTCTTGTTCAAGAGGCTTTCAATTTTTACGGAGTTTTCCCAGTTGTTATAGCAGCATTGAATAGTTTCAGTTCTACCATGAATTGTATTTATCAGAATTATGTAATTTATAATATAATTCTATAAACTTCTAAAGTTAAAAGTATTACAATAGAAAATTTCTGCTTCAATTATTATTTATTTATTATTATTTTGGTATCAAGATGACTACACACTGTAGCTAAGTTCCCTACTAAAAGTGATTGGCTAACACAAATTGAAATTATATTATATTACTACAAGAGGCAAGGCATAAAAATATTGAAATAAGTCTAAAATGCCAATATATTGGTAGAAAAAATCACAGAAATAAGGAAATTACTCTGCTGAATACAGTACACTAGATTACATGCAGCTCAGGCAAGGAATCTAGAATTCCTGGTCAAGAATTTTGATCATAATGAATCAGGAAATTCTTCTCTGTTCTTTATTATTTCATTATTTTAAAAAAAGTTTGCTTTGTTTTTAATTATTTAAATAATTATTTAAATTATTAAAATGTTTAAATTATTATATATCAAGATTGGGGTAGGATGCCAGTTTAATGTTTAATATGGAGATTTACTGTGAGATTAATTCATCTTTTCTTGATATTTTTCCAAAAAATTAAAGCTAATTAAAATAACAAGGCAGGAAAATTGCAGCTAAATGGTGATAGTGGTATGATAACATCATATGGCTATGATATGATGATTGGTTGCACAGTCAGCCAGATGTTCAGACTAGATTTGGCATTTTTATCCACCTGTCAAGTCCTTCCCAAGGACTTCGGATAGGCAAATTTTATATTATTATTACAGGAAAATACATGTAGATGTACCATACATACATTTTAATGCTAAAATATTCTGTCACATTTAAATTCTTACTTCATATTTGTTAAAATTGAATGAATAAAACACACACAATATCAAACACTTCATCTATTAAATACTAATAGCAAAAAGCTTTTTCCTAACAACAGGAAAGATTCTTAAGCACACCTATTACCCATAAAAGTAATGCATCTAAAAGCTTTATTGTAAGCTTACTGTATCCAGATAAATTTATCCTAATAAACACTTATGTTCAGAATCTAATTGTAATGTAAGTACCATTTTAGTTTAACTTCTAAATTAAACTATACACAAAATTATTTCTTCTTTTAATTTGTTCTCAATTTACACTAACTAGATTTAAATTTTTATACAAGAAAAAAAGTGGTTTTAAAAAGATCCTGCTCAAACCTAGTTCCAAGCTTACCCTCCACCCCTAATTGTTTTGCTGTTTGTGTTTTATAAAACCAGATCTTCCGTGCATGGGAAAAGTTTCTCTAGTGCTATTTACAGCCTGTTCTCAGGGAGTTTCTTTAATTTTTCAGTGACATTCTATTTATTTTTCAGAGTTGAACCTTTGCTAAAATCCACAAAGAGAAATATTACTGATTACTTTTAAAAATCACATTAACCTATTTTGTGGATGACTTGAAAATAATCTCAGAATGTATCTTAACTAAAGAGAAAATGGAGAAAAATGAGACTTGCTACTCGCTGCAACTATAACTTCTCATATAGAATGATGAATTCTAGTTTAACCCAGATGGCAAATGAAATAAAATAAGATGGGATGGGATGAAAAACAGTTAGTAAGGCAATTTTGTCAGGCTATTGTTCCCAAGCTATGTATTTATGAGAACTGCATAAAAACAATTAAATTCAAATCCTGATTAAAGACAGATAACATCATTGCCTCAACGCTGAGTTTGCTGAGTATTGGGACTCTCAAACAATTCTTCCTTTGCTTTACAAGAAGCATTGAGATGTTCAAGAGGCAATACTGTAGTTTGGAAAATAACTATTTTTAAAAAAACACCCATTTTTATTTTGTTTGCCCAAATCAGATAAATGTTATGGGTATTTTATTCATCATTTTTCTATTTATGTATATCGACATTTTCCACTTGAATCTTCCTGGACTCCAACTTGGGATGTCAAAAACTGTGCTTGCAGAAATGAAAGTATCCTCATTATGCAAATTTGGGTTTCACTGATAGGCATGTTCTGTTTTATAAATTACATCCTCTTGTCAGAAGTCAAATTGTATTTGAATAACTTCACGGAAATTGTCACCAAGATTTTAAATTGTGTGCCTTGTATGCCATTGTTGATTTAGTCAGAGAATAAAAAATGGACATATGTTGATTTTTAACGTGTGCATGATTGTTTTGTCATAAATGTTATTTAAATGAAGCCTAGATGCATCTATATTTTTTTTTCTGTTTATTTTTGTAAAGTTTGGCATTAAATATATGTAAATCTTTATATTTAATAAACTATGATAAATCACACCAGTTGCTGTATATTTTAGTCTTAACAAGTTTGCTTCCTACAAATATAGGGAGGAAAATTCCTGTAGGGTAAAATAAATATACATGCTCTGAAAATACTAATAAATTTAAAAGTTAAAATGAAGTGAATACAATTTATGAAAATTATTTAAATCTTGTATAAAAAGATTGCTTTCCTTATTTACGTTCTCATAAAAATTTTCTAATAAACACACATCCAACTTTCAAAGGTTTCCTTTGTTAACAAAAAGACTGAACAAAACTCCAATATAAAATAAAATGTCTTTAATTTTGAAAATAATACATCACCTTAAAAAAAGAATAGATGAGAGATGATACCAAAATGCTAGATCCTTTGCATAATGCTTCTACTGATGCCAGGTTTCAAAATGAGTAATCTTGCAGCTGGCAGAATCTTTGATGTTAAGAACAGTGAGAAAGAGTGAAATGCTAAATCAAGTGGGTTGTTTTTTTTAAAAAAAAACCATATTATTCTTGTTAAGACAATATAAAATCATTGGAGTGTTTTTTTTATTTTCCCCAATCCCTTTCATTCCTATTTTACTCAAAGGAAGAAAGCATAAAAAGGATAAAGAAAATGTGGAATTTCTGAAAATGAAATGTTATTATGTCTGTTTTTATTAAACAATTATACCAGCAATGCAAATGGAGCCTGGCTGAATATAAGAAATGCATTTTCCAACCACTGGCATTCATCATATTTGTTCAGCTCATAATATGAATATACAACAAATTCCTGGTACGGCTTTCTAGAGCCATTTGACTGAGTTTTAAACCCTTGACAGTAACAAATACAAATTGCACCACCAGCCCCCAAAAATTGTTGGGGCTAATTTTAATATTAATGAATTCTTTACAACTTCAGTTCAGCAGTTTCGATTAAGCTTTAATTAGTAGCCAGAGGGAAATCCAAAACAAAAATAAGGAGTTGAATTGCTAATTAAGTTACTTTGATGAGGTAGAGTTTTAGTAAAGGACTCATTGTTGTTGCCTGTGCAGGTTCTGACAAGCTAAAAATACTAAAGATTATCATTATTGTAACTAACATTATACGTTACCACCAGATTTTCTGCAAGAAGAAGACAGTTCATTAGAGTGCAACACTTTGGCCTGTCAGAAAAAGAATTAAAGCCTTGTTAATAAGATAGCAGTGCCTGGGAATGAGAGGCCAAACCAAACAGACATTGGCTTTAACTCTGAATAGTGATAAATTATCTCATTATTTGATATGTTTGAAACCAAGGTACCTGCATCTTTAAGCAATGCCCTCTTTAAAAGTACCCTACAACATGGCTATTTGTTTGAGATGGACAGTGTTACATAATCTTTTCCATTACACATGGGTGATATTGTACAGCCTCTTTGATAAGTGTATGAATAAAAAAAATCCCCCCATTGCTCCTTTGTAATCACAATACATTGGGAAACACATCCATAAAATCCAGAGACTGAATCCTTTTTTTTCTTAAAATGGGATTCTGTAATACTGTATCAGCTTCAGTTTGATATAGGCCAGTATCTTAGCCTGTTAATATTTTTATCAAAAGATTTCTTAAATAGGGGAATTTGCAAACATTTTTTAATTTTAACAATATAAAAATGTGCTGCTGAAGCTTCTGAAAGAGCCATAATTATTACCAAGAAATTGTTTCAGTAATAGCAGTTTGACCAAGACGCAACACACACATGGACACCTGCAAATCTGCCATAGCTTGGAAAGGATTGTGTGATATAAGCTGATCTGTCTATACTTTGATATTTTCTATAATTTGTATTTTATCCTTTTTGCTTTAGGTTTCAAAGCCCACATACCCAATAACTAAGGGATAAGAAGAGACAGAAAAATAAATTATATTGTTTCTAGGGTATTAAATATAAGCCTGGCTATCACAGCTACATTCCACTAGCGAATTGTAATCAGATACTTTGACTTAACACAGTTTTGTTTTATAATCAGAATGGTTGCTGTATGTTGGAAAACCTATCTGCCTGCGTCTTAGGGTTTTCATACCTTGGTAAGAAATCTGAAAAATCATTGCATAATACTTTAAATCTATCCATTGTAATGTACCTTCAATAGTGAAAACCCACATCAAACTTTCCTCATAAATGTGGCCAGATGATTATACACATTATCACTAAAGCAAAGGAAAGAATCAAGGAATTAGAATGCAGTAGATTCTGCAGGATAACTTTGGCTAAATCTTCTTTTAATGCATAGTTTTGCAATTTTCCTTCACTCAGCATGAAACTGATTAAAAGCTGCTCATAAGAAAAGGCTTTGCGCAAACAGATGTATTGTTTAATATATTTACATCTCTAAGTGGTTGACAATGTGAACTGAAATACAGCAAGATATGGGCTGGGGGAAAAGGAAACATTATAAGGTAGTTTTTGAATAGATCATACAATTTTTCTTGTTCCATTGCAACTTGACCAACTATGCAAAATCTGTTAAACAGCGCATAGTGCATCATAAGATAATTTACAGATGCAGTTATTTGGATGTATTCTGAAATCATAACTGAGCTAACAAAGAGTATAGTTCTTGTTAAGAGTGTTTTTAATAGGTAAGCAACCTTTTATTGATATTGTTTTTTTAACATGGACTACTTCATCAAATATTTTTCAGCATCTCTTTTCCTAATGTATTGCAATCATATTTTTATGTCTTAGAATAATTCAGGTTGAAACAATTTGACTTTGATTAAAACAATGCAAACTTTCTAAGACAAGAGCTTCATTATTAAATTGTACTGTATATTGCATGATTAAATCAATTCTGTTAAGTCTATCTAAATATATAATGTTATTAGCCTGGAACTTCACCAGTTTTCTTGTAATAGTTATGATTACAGTTACTTTTTAGAATTGTTATTAAGGAAGATTAATAAGAAAGGTATAAATATTTTAACTTCATTATTAGAATCATCATTATTTACATAATCTTTTAAATCAATGAGGAAAAAGTTGAAAGAACGTGTAGTGTGTGTGTGTGTGTGTGTGTGTGTGTGTACTGTAACTCTGAAAGATGCAGTCACTTTTAAGAACTCATTCTCTAAGAGATATTGAAGTTCCTTGCTTCCCTTTGTTGGTCCATGTTCTTAGGGAGCATTTTTGGAATTGTCTAGTGTAAATTTATTTTGACATTCTTATATACTATTTATGAAAATTGTACCTTTACTGGGCTACCAAAACTGAACTACTATAAGGATAAAATCCATTGAAATCAGTAGAAAGGAAATTGTTGGATTTCATTAACACTAGACCATGCTCTGTGTTTTAATATGATGTGCTTGATTTAGTTTTGATTCTAAAAGGAGGAGGAGGAAACCAATTAAAATTGCCATTGTTAGTTTTCTATTTTTTAAAAAAAATAGTAATAATAAAACAACAAAATATAAAATGAAATTGAAGGAAAGGGAACTGACAAGTATGGGTTTTATAATTCTGTCCTTCACAATTTTATCCTACAGTGCTGTTCCATTTCAATGGAACCTGAACTGATGTTCTAAATAGAATGCATTAGGCTGGTGAGCTTGAAGTTCTTCAACATGAAGCACTCCAGATGGCTCATCCTGCAACTCTCATCCTCAGCAATTATGAAGCTACTTGCTATAACTGATGGGAGCAATTGTCCCTGTTTGGAAGGTAACTGCTTTGGCATGGTGAGATTGCACCCATAATTTGAAGAATTGTTCATTTTTTATATGAATTTATGGGTTTCTCCAAGAAAATTTTGTTCTGAGATTCTCCACTGAGCCCTTTCGTCTGCAACAAACCAAAAGTATTTCAATCCTTTTAGAATCTCCCTTTTTTGCATTTTATAATTGTGATCTTCTCCAATCATCTGTAAAAGCCTTTTAACAGAGACAGAAAGCCAGTGTCTCTTGAAATATCTTTCCAAGCCGTATTAGCTCAGACACATTTAAAGTTCAACCAGGTTATGCAAAGGATACACTCCACAACTTAGATGTAGCATTCATATTTACCTTCACTATGATACAGTATATATTAAGAAATAGCATTTCTTGATAGATGGTAAGGGACTGTGTTTGCTGGCAAGAAGTTTGAAGAACCGTCAATGACTATTCACAAGCCTTATGTCAGTATACACAGCCCAATAGCTCCTGGGGGGCTTCTTTCTTCTAGCGAGAGCAACTTAATTAACAAGGTATTGAAAGCTTAGTGTTATGTCCACACTGGGAATCCTGACTTATGATTTCCAAACAACGCAGGAATTGTAATTCAATTTAAGGGACACAACAAATTAAAAAGCCTGGCTCAGACGTAATACTAGCTTTTCAACTCCAGCTTCTATTGCTTGGTAGTTCAATTATTAAAACCAAACAAAATGTCACAAAAGAACATGAAAAAAAGGGATGCTCCAGAATTTTTCATCAGGAAAATGTTACCTGGTGTATAAAAAGATCTTGCCAAGAATAGCTTTCTCAATGATAGCCCATCAACTCTGGAATGTTATTCCCAGGAAATCCCACTTGGTGCCAACTTTACTGTGTTTCTAGCTGTCAGAAATAGGTCTTTATTCTCCAAGCCTTTTAGTATAGCTTTAATATGGTATGCATTTATATATATTTAGTTAATAAAAGAATGAATATTGCATTCATATATGTGTGCATGTGTATAAGATTCAATTCTATCTCAGTCTTTAAAATTTTAATATCAAGTTGATTTATCACCAAGTGTTACCAAAGAGTAAAATGGGACATTTAGTCTCATAACATTTGGTAATCATTTCAAATAATTTAGATGATTCTCAAGCTGAAGGTGTCATGGGTCCAAAGCAAGATGTCAATAGATGTTAAAGTTATAAATAATACCAGTGTAACTATTGTGGGTTAAAAATTCAAATCCTATTTGTCCCATAACTTAAAATACAATAACAAACTAATTGTTATCATTCAAAAGAGCCTTGGTGGAGCAGTGGGCTAATGCCTCCTTAAATAACACCAGTTGCCTGCAATTAGTGCAGGTTCAAGTCCCACCAGGCTCAAGGTTGACTCAGCCTTCCATCCTTCCGAGGTAGGTAAAATGAGGACCCAGATTGTTGGGGGCAATAAGCTGACTTTGTAATAATGCCGCTTGGGGAGGGGGGAAAGCCCTAATAAGCAGGCATATACATAGAATGAAGGCTATTGCTAAGCACATTGATTTGTACTTTAAATTGTAAGCCGCCCTGAGTCTTCGGAGAAGGTCGGGATATAAATGGGATTAATAATAATAATAATAATAATTGACCTATAATAAAAATCAAACATTTTAAAACTCTGCCTTCTGTATGTTTCATACATTATTATGTAGTGTATTACTGATAGAACGCCTTGGTAAAGCTCAGTTTTGAAGATCAGCATAGTTTTTGAAATAATCAATTAAACATTTGAAAACAGGGTTTTTTACCACCCTACTATCCCCTTTACATATGGGCCAGCATGACTATGATTACTTTCTGCCTTAGTTTAATTACAGGACAGGATGTGTGCAGCTGTCAAAACATTGAAACTAGTAGCTTTGGGGAGGTACGAGGTAACTTCCAAAGATTGCTAAGTGATTGGTTATAAATCAAATATTACCTCTATGCAAGATTATACAGAGTACTACATGTCATAGAATGAAATACAGGTTGAGTCCACTGATAATTTAAGATTACATTTGTTAAAATTCATTTGTGCAAATTCATTTAAATGGAAACAATTATCAGATGCAGTATAGATTTGTTTTGGTCAGAAATACACTGTTATTATGGCCTGTTATATTAATATGGCTTGAAGCAGAGAAATCTTGAATGTATGCTCAAATTTTATCCTAGCATATCAAATTCAAGTATCTGAATAAGAAAGTTCAGTATGAGAGATGTCAAACTTTCACAAACATGAATTGCTGAAAAGAAGACATATTCAGAAGGATGAAGACAATAGAAAACCCAAGAATACTTCAAACAATCATGTCCATCATCTCTTTATCACAAAAAGTTCTTTTTGAGTTAAGATGATGCATTACAACATACCTGTCATGCATTACTCAGATTACTGTCAGAAGAGCTCTCATTGGCATAATTTATATCATTCATTTTTTTTTAAGTTTGTTATGCAGAATATCAAGTGAAAGAATTTTCCAAGTTCAGCTGAATGCAAAATCTTCCTTAAATTGTTTCTGATGCAAGAACTGTGTCAGATTCCTTTGCCTGTCTGATAAAGCCCTGTTGGCCAGTCTTAATGTAAAGACAATAGCCCATAGAAGTTAAACTGAGACTAGTAAAGATTTTGTTCTCCTCTATAGCCAGTTCAGAGGAAGAACAAGAAAGTAATATAATTATATCTTAGGGCAGATTGCTTAATCCTTTTGCAGCCATGGCAATTGGGCAGTGATAGTTTGGAAAAGACAAACAAATTCCCTCTATGTCTTATTCTCACCTATCATTACTAAAATTAAAGTTCAGTCAAATTGTTATTCATTTTATGTACTGTATTGTTAATGGGCAGCTTTGTGGGGTAGAGGATAATAGTCAAAATGCAGCATTCATTCCTACTGTGATTTTTTTTTTAAAAAAAAGGATCCAAGCAAATAAATATTTTAATGCCCCTCTCACAATCTTTCTTTTCTTTTTTAGGAAAAAAATTAAACCACATCATTAGTAATAAACTATGACTTCATTACAATGTCCCACCTAACAGGAATAAAGAAGAATGTGTCAATAATTGGCAAAGGTTTGTCTTTCATTAATTAACACCTTTGTATGAATACAAACTTGTTATCCTCACATTTTATAGGTGAAATATTACCATAAAATGGAAGTATACGTATTTTTTTTCTTTAAAAAGTTGTTTTCAACCATTTGCAGGACTGACATTTTTTTGAATTAATATTTATAATTTTAAAAGAATATATTTCCAGTTGCATCATTTACTTAAACTTATTGATCTAGAGTTTGATTGGGATGGCTTAAAGAATACCATAGTTATAGAGAGAAATTAGGAACCCCTTATTTTTAGAATAGTGCATAGGCAGCAATATTTCAGCTATTAAAACACCTTTGTGTCATTAATAGGAATGTTTGCAGTCTACTCACAAGGTACCACCATCTGAAGCATTTGTGGGTGATCTCCTGCTCTATCTTTAGCCAGTCTTTATACTCAATTCCTTGATCTTTGCTGCAGTCTTGGCTCTGCTTTTCCATCATAAATTTACCATCTTTCTCTGGAAGTCAATCTATCCATTTTTTTATCTATGCTCTTATCAATTTAAATAAAATCAATTCAATAAAAAATAAAATCTAGAAGATATTAAAGCCATATCAGTCTCATCATAAATGTATTTTACCAATGAAATAGAAACAGCATAAATATTCCAGAAAATGTCCAACATTTAATAAACACAGTACTAAAAAAAATTAATGACTTGAAATGTCACCTAAATAATTTTACATTTGCATCAGATGCAAAACTTAAATTAATTCCGACACTTGAATTATTTGCATATTCAGGGAGATATTAATAAAGATTTTATTAAATAAGACTTGTCACTAAATAGGTATATCATAATTTTCATTAAAAATGTGGGATAGATAGCATCACCACCAGATGGATTCATAGCTGGCTGACTGGCCATATTCAGCATGTGATCCTCAATGGAACCGCATCTACATGGAGGGAAGTGCATAGTGGGGTGCTCCAGTGCTCGGTTCTGGGCCAGTGCTCTTTAACATCTTCATCAATAATTTGGATGAGGGGACAGATGGGGAATTCATTAAATTTGAGATGACACCAAGCTGGCAGGAATAGCCAACACTCCAGAAGATAGGCTTATGATACAGAAGGATCTTGACAGACTTGAACATTGGGCACTATCTAACAAAATAAAATTCAATGGTGAAAAAAGTAAGGTTCTACATTTAGGCAAGAAAAACCAAATGCACAGGTATAGTCCCTTCCTCAATAGTAGCAACTGTGAGATGGATCTTGGAGTCCTAGTGGACAATCAGTTAAATATGAGCCAGCAGTGTGCTGCAGCTGCCAAAAAAGCCAACACATTGCTAGGTTGCATTAACAGAGGGATAGAATTAAGATCACGTGAAGTGTTAATATCACTTTACAATGCCTTGGTAAGGCCACACCTGGAATACTGCATCCAGTTTTGGTCACCACAATGTAAAAAAGATGTTGAGACACTAGAAAGAGTACAGAGAAGAGCAACAATGATGATTAGGGGACTGGAGACTAAAACATATAAGGAACAGTTGCTGGAACTGGGTATGTCTAGTTTAATGAAGAGAAGGATGAAGGGTGACATGATAGCAGTGTTCCAATATCTCAGAGGCTGCCACATAGAAGAGGGAGTCAAGCTATTCTTGAAAACACCTGAAGTCAGGACAAGAAGCAATGGATGGAAACTAACCAAAGCAAGAAGCAACCTAGAACTAAGGAGAAAATTCCTGACAGAACAATTAATCAGTGGAACAACCTGCTTCCAGAAGCTGTGAATGCTCCAACACTGGAAGTTTTTAAGAAGAGACTGGACAACCATTTGTCTGAAATGGTATAAGGTTTCCTGCCTGAGCAGGGAGCTGGACTAGATGACTTCCAAGATCCCTTCCAACTTTATTTTTGTTGTTGGGGTGGTGGTAGTGTTGTTGTTGTTGTTGTTGTTGTTGTTGTTGTTGTTGTTGTTGTTATTATTATTATTATTATTATTATTATTATTATTATTATTATTATTATTATTATTATATTCTTAGAAATTTTCACTGTGTCTGATTGTGGCATTTAAACCTACACTTTATAGCTCTTACTTATTTTTTCCTAATCCTGAATATAAGCAGGACAGGATTGTCCTTTCCTTCTTTTAAAAGATAAAGACAACATTTGTTCTCCTCTATGTTTTCAGCTATTCTGCAGGATTCCTCAAAGACAATACATGAAGACTTGGCTAGAGCATCGAGTACAGTATGTGTTCCAATATCTTAAAAGGTAAAAATAAAGGTTTCCCCGCACATGCGTGCTAGTCGTTTCCAACTCTAGGGGCCGGTGCTCATCTCCGTTTCAAAGCCGAAGAAGCCAGCGCTTGTCCGAGGATGTCTCTGTGGTCATGTGGCCAGCATGACTAAACGCCAAAGGCGCACAGAATGCTGTTACCTTCCCACCATAGTGGTCCCTATTTTTCTACTTGCATTTTTATGTGCTTTTGAACTGCTAGGTTGGCAGAAGCTGGGACAAGTAACAGGCGCTCACTCTGTTACGCAGCACTCAGGATTTGACCCACCAAACCGCCGACCATCTGATCGACAAGCTCAGCGTCCTAACCCAATGAGCCACCATGTCCCTTTCCAATATCTTAGGGGTTGCCATAAAGAAGAGGGGGGGGGGTCAAGCTATTCTCCAAAGCACCTGAAAGCAGGACAAGAAGTAATGGATGGAAAGTAATCAAGGACAGAACCAACCTATAACTAAGTAGAAATTTCCTGACAGTTAGAGCAATTAATCAGTGGAATGACTTGCCTCCAGAAGTTGTGGGTAATCCAACACTGGAAATTTTTAAGAAGAGATTGGACAACCATTTCTCTGAAATGGTATAAGATTTCCTGACTAAACAGGGGGCTAGGCTAGGGGACCTCCAAGTTCCCTTCAAGCTCTGTTATTCTGTTATATTCTGTTATGTGTTTCAAAGATGAGTATGTTTTTCCGAGGTGTAGTTCATCTAGGTTTATCAAATAAATAGGAATTCCCTCATCATGTTTTTATTTATCTCAAGTTTCAATCCCACTCTTTCATTCTGATCACGCTTCCCTCCATTTTTCCAGGAGAACTGAGGCCAAACAGAATTTGAGTAGCTTTTCCTTGCTTTGATACCTATTAGCATTTAGCCACATTCATTGAGCAGATGGCATATTGATTTATTTTTCTTTCTTTTAGTTTGAACATATGTGAAGAAGCCTTTTCTGTTATTCCTAAATTCCTTTGCCAACCTCAGCTTATTCTGATATCTTAAATTTCCCAACATTATTAGGTAGTTCTGGCCAACCTTTCTGTAATTCTATTCATGATTTGTCCTCTTTGCAAGCCCAGGTCAGAGTGATTTTCAACACTTTGTTAGATTCTTGTGTAGCCATGTCGGTTTATTTCTTTTCTTCAGGTAGATCTGTACAGATTTGTACTTGGGAGATTTTAATGTATTTAGTGAATGTATTTAGGGAGATTTGAGAAAAAAGTTACAGATGCAGTAAAATAAATATGTACCATTACATCTTAGTTTAGCAAGTGCAAGATGCTACTTTATCTGAAGCATAATTATTTAAATTCCTTAACGATTAAAGAGTGACAATTATAAAAGAGCTAATAGCTAGATAACGTACTGTTCATCATTATCTCAAGTTATTAATCTTAGAATTGTCTGGTACTGACATATACTTAAGCCAGACACCATGTAGATGTTGCAAACACCTTTTATATATGGTTAAAATAACATCAAAAAGATTACATTTTAAAGATTTTAAAAGTGCTCTGAATAGCTCTGTGTAGTTTACCTATTTTAATCTATTCAGTTATTCAGCAAAATTATTTCTTGAAATATTATATCAAAATATAGCATTCAATGTACATTTCTGAAACTCAGCTTTAAAACATAGAACATAAATAGTTGGAAGGGACCTCAGAGGTCTTCTAGTCCAATTCCCTATTTGAGCAGGAGACCCTATACCATTTCAAACAAATGGTTGTCCAATCTCTGTTTGAAAGCCTAGACAAGAATTTGTCTGAAATGGTTCAGACAAATTCTGAACCAAAATCTGGAGCAAAATATAAAAAATAGAATAAGAAAGATATTTGCATTAGCATGGTTATTGAAGAAAGTAACGGATAAACCTGTTCAGATCAATAATTAGTCCTAAACATGTCGCCTTGTAAAGAAAATGAGTCTTCAGACTAAATCATAAAACAGTTTCCTGCAATCCAATACTTTTCAGAAGTATTAGACTACAGTTCTCACAATCCGCAGCTGACATATATTATTCTACAAAGCTGTCGAGTATTGAAACAATGTGTGTTGTTATTAAGTCACCAAATGCAAATGTTTAAATAGCAAACTCCATAACTATGTAGGTTTGTGTTACTTGAAAATTCTTGAAGGGGAACTGAAATGTACTACATGCATTTATAATAAAGAAGTATATATTGATGGAAACTGTGTTGGAGTAAAAGATTTCTTTCTTTACTCCTAATAAACTATTTTAAAAGATATGAATAAGACAATACAGATTTATTCAAATGGTAATCTTAAGGAAGCTATTTTTTTAACTTTGTGCTACACTTATCATAAGTTCTCTTGTTGACAGGTCTAGGATAGTAAGTCGAAAGTTTGTGAACATTTGGATTAAATCTTTAGAGAGAGCGTTATAAATTCCATTCTGAATTTAATGAAAAACAAAGGGATGAAACAAGGTAGAGCAGCATCCATAAGGACCAGGAGCATCCACAGGGAAATTCAAAAAAGTCAATATGGCAGCTACCCCTAATCAAAATCTCACTCTGCATGGTTGCAACCACAATCTTGACACTCCACTCAGCAAGGAAGCCCCTGATCAGTAGGGTAGAATAGCCGTCAACTATGAAAAGTCTGACTTGTACAAATATCAAGAAACTCCACAATTCTGTTGAAAACAACAAGGCAAAATCCATTAATAAGTAAGAATACTTTACACTCATAAATAGAAGCATTTCATTCCCAGACCTTTTGAGGACATCAAGAGTCCTACTCAGGGCTTTTTTTGTCATATAAAGCACTGGAACAGAGATCGACAGATTTTCCAGGGTTGCCTTGAACAAAATCCTAGTCTTAGATACACTAAAAATTGAAGGGTTTTTTTTCTCAACTACAAAGGTAAACCTTGTAGGGTAGGCAAGGTGGGTTGTATGGCATGTGTGAGTTCTGGTACCTTTCCTTTTTTTTTTACAAAAAAAGCACTGGTCCTACTCCTATATCATAGTACTAAACCCTGTGCCATAAAATGCAGAAATGTATCATCAGGATTTTTGATTTTTGAAAAATCAGACAACAAGCACAACAGCAGTGCATTAAAACACACATTCTAATTTACCCCACTCAAAAGATTAAAAAAAAAAAACAACCTCCTCTTTAAGGACAATATCATATTGTCACACTTCCTATAGCCTTCAGCAGCTCCACAATACTTTTTCAAACCTTTAATTAACCTTGCTGGCTACAACTGTGCCATTGTAGAAGGGTGTGGCAGTTTAAAAGTGGACCACAAATAGCCGATTATTTATTTTAAATAGCCTTCCACAAAGCCCAGCAAATTTTCAGAGCTTTAAGATTTCAAACTTCAAAAGGAGCCTTGGTGGAGCAGTGGGCTAATGCCTCCTTAAGTAACACCATCTGCATACAATTAGTGCAGGTTCGCATCCCACCAGGCTCAAGGTTGACTCAGCCTTCCATCCTTCCGAGGTAGGTAAAATGAGGACCCAGATTGTTGGGGGAAATAAGCTGACTTTGTAATAATGCCGCTTGGGGGGGGGCTAATAAGCAGGCATATACATAGAATGAAGGCTATTGCTAAGCACATTGGTTTGTGCTTAAATTGTAAGCCACCCTGAGTCTTCGGAGAAGGGCGGGATATAAATGGGATTAAAAAAAAACTGTCCTAGTGACATCCGCAGGTTCATGAGAAATATATGGAAAAAAATAAATGGCCTTTCAACTTAGTTCAGCAATTATCTGAGTTCAATGAAGGAATAAAGGAATGGAGTCCTAGTTCTACTAACTACACAAAACAGGTAGAAATTTAATGGTATGGCTCAGAGTTTTAATACAATTAAAACTTTTACTGTTTTAATTGTATTTTAAATCTGTGTGATATTAATGGACTTAAAGACCTATGACTACACACAAGTTTAATAAATGAAACTTGAATTTTAAAAAATCTTCCATGCCATTTTCTCTGCCAGATTCAACCATACTAGTCTTTAGGGAGCTATTTTAGGAAATTTCCTTTATCACTCCTTTGGTGCTTAATTTTTGTCTATGTATTTCTTCCTTTTGCTTCATCATGCCTTATAAATCTTTCTAAATGTTTTCAAAAATATAAATATGGAAGTTGCATTTAACCTCCTATTCACCTTTCTTTCAGAAGGCATGATGCTCAGTGGTTAAAGATGCTGAACTTGTTAGCTGGAAAAGTGACAGCCCGGGTTTGAGAACCCAGTATCACATGACGGTGAGCTCCCATTACTTGCCCCAGCTCCTGCCCATGTAGCAGTTGGAAAGCATGCGGGAAAGTAGCAGCATTCTGTGCACCTCTGCATATACTCATGGTGTCCCCATGACCAGGGAAATGTCTTTGGACAATGCTGGCTCCCTCAGCTAAGAAACAGAGATGAGCACCGCCCCCTAGAGTCAAACATCACTGGAGAGGGGAAACTTTTCCCCCTTTCTTTTAGCAAAGAAAAGGAAAAGCCTAGATCAAGTTTTCTTGGTACATAGATGGAAACAGGTGGGCTGCTGATTTTCATTTCATTTTTCTAGACCTTGCCTTCCTCATAGTACTTCCAGATCGGAGTGTGAAAACACGTCTCCACATATTGGTTAGACAAGATGTAAGCCCAATTTTCAAGTTTTTAATAGCAGACATACAGATATATCCTAACCATAAAATATAGGACATAATGAAATTAGATGAAGAAAAATTAAATAATATGGTTTAGAAATCTGTGTTCGATGGAATGAACAAATTATTTCATTCTTTCTCTATAGCTCTCTCCTTTTAAAAAAGTATAATGTCAAAAAAAGCTTGGAGAATTTCATTACATGAAACCATAACAAAACTATCCTGTAAAGTTCTCAAAAAGTTTTTAAAAAATAGCTGGACAAACACCTTGAGTTACTAAAATTTTAATTTACTCTGAATTAATTACTAGTTAATTATATCTGAATTGATCTCAAAATTTTCACTTCCAATCAGGTATATTCAGGGAATGGTGAAAAAGCAAACATTTTTCAAAAAGAAGTCAAGACATTCTTTTGGAAAACTCCTTATTCTTAAATCAAAATAAGCCATTTTTGTTAATATAGCTAGGCTCACTTTTGGACTGGAAAAATGTCTAATTGCTATTTTTGTCTGATACTGTTCATGTTCTAGAAACATCAAGGGAAGAACCTTTTTTACTTTATAAACTTTATAACAGATGCTATAATTTTGCTGCAGAGCAGCATGATTTGAAAGTGGATGAAAAGTTACTATTGATTTGTTGTACTGATCAACATATTTTACTACTTAATATTTTTGTATATTATACAGAAGGGACATTATAATAGCAAGTCTCCAAAGACTCCAGTTTTAAGGGCAGCTCAAGTAAATTTTAGAAAATGAGGGAAGGGTATTTTTCTTCTATTTAACAAATGCTAAAACCAACAGTACCATGTTAGAATATGTAATTTCACAACTGCACAATAATAATTCAAGATTATTGAAAACCAAAATTCTGATTCTCTATGAGACATTGGCAAGTCACTCTGAATCTTTGGCAATACTGTTAGTCTGTCAGTTTCTTACCAACAGATTTATATTAATTTACAATTTGGCCATACAATATTGTCTCTGTAAATGCACTGGGTCAATCATTCTGACATATTCAGCCATGCTCCTGACCACCTGGCACCAGGTCTTGAAGAATCTTCTTTCACCATAGTCAACATAAGACTATCATTTCTCAACATCTTCATTCTAATGCAGTCCAGCTTCAGTCTTTTTTAAAGACACTGACCATATGATCATGATCAAATAGCAAACCACTTACAATTTTCAGAGCTGCCAAATAGCGAATCAACCTTTATAATTAAAGGTGACAAGCTGACAAGAAAAATAAATGTAAAATTGTATATGTATATGAATGTTTATGTCAGATTACCGTCTGTGCAGTTGTTTTCTTTTTGTCAATAGCCAAAGGCTCATTTCTCAGTACCAGGAGCATGTTTTTCTATCGAGACCTTGAGACAGTTCCCCTTCGCCCTAGTGAATATGCTTATTAATTTTGGATGCTCTTCTTAATTAACACCCCAAAGGAAGTCTAGATTTTCTACCCTATATTCCATGTAAACCAATGAATCTGAAGAATGATGACCCAAGGAGACAGGTCAACTCATCCAAATGGCATTATAAGAATACTGAATATCTCACAAGTCAAGGTCTTGTCAGGCAGTGCCTAGGGAAAATGTAGGCCTTTAATCAGGGCAGAAGTGAGATTCATATTAATCCAATTGTGTTTATTGCTGATAAAGAGGGATGGGACGAATGCCACCTGACAGTTGAAACATGGTGTCCCTGTACAGCAATGGGTGCCATTGGCTTTGATTAATAATTGGACCCATTTTTGCCTCCAAGGTACATATGTTGTTGATGGGTACAAGACAATACAGTGGCACAATTTATTAGGAAATTAGAATAAAACAACAAACCCTAGAAATGCATATGGTCTCACAAAAATAACTTGGATGCAGAAGCATATGACCAGACAGTTCTAATAACCATGTCAGTTTTTACAGAAAAATATATAGATAAAAGCCCCATCTATTCATGTCCTTGATGAAAAATAAAGCAATAGGCTTTTAATATAATTTGTCCATCTCCGCAGAATGCAAGAAATCACTGTATGACTCAACCAACTGTTGCTTCATTAGCACAATTGCCAAAATTCTTATGAATTCATAGCACTAGAATGTATTCAGATTAGGAGTTTATATGTGTCTGAGTGTACATATTTGCATACATGTGTTTCACACTTATTTTCTTTGCAACAATTATACAAACCTGGAATGCACCTAAATTATCAAGTCAGATTATCCAGGTTCATCTAAGGCTGTATTGTCTAAAACGATTGACAATTGTCCAGTGATTCAGATTGGATGATTTTCTAACTCTACTTAGAAACTGAACTCAGAAACATGTACATGTGTTCTTCCATTTTACCTTTGAATGACATAATTGTTGCGATATAGATATGTATATGAAAAACATATAAGCTGTGGAACCATTTATAGTGATTGGCAATATTACTTTTTACTATATGGTTTCTGGCTATTTATCATCCCCATTTCTGTACTGTATTTATTTTAAATACCATTTCAGAAAGCAAGCTGCCTAACCAGTGGGATTGAATCATAAAAACAAATATACAAAATTTCTCTCTTTCTCAATGGCTTTTAAATACTTACTACCAATAAAATAGCATAATCTACATCATACAGAACATAAGAGTGCAAGAGTCCTGGAAATGGTTTTCAAATTGCATGCATTGACAAAATCACACTGGACAGAAGGGTCCGAGTCTTAAATCAATACAGAGAATGAAAAAAAAGGTTGTTATAAAGTATGAACTTAAAAGATCAGGATAGGGACAGTCTGTTATGGTAAAAAAAATTATATGGTCACTAAAAGTCAACACCAACTTTGATAGCACATAATAATCATAATCCAGGCAAGTTTGGGAACATGTGGTAAGGTTTCTCTGTGGTGGCTCCTTCCCTGTAGAACAACATCCCAGCAAAGGTAAGATTTGTTCCCACTTTGACACTCTTTCTTAAGACCCTGAAGGCATGGTTCTGCCAACAGGCCCGTGCACCCTACAATATGATTGTTATTGTCAGGGAGGTGGGGGAGGGATTATTGCTTTTTTATTTTTATCCTTGAGATTTTATCCTTTTAAACCTCATCAATAAATAAACTGCATTTTGAACTAAGATTCTAAGTACCCATAGACAATATGGGTACAATATGACACCCAGGGATAGGGCCTTCTCAGTGGGAGCGCCTGCCCTCTGGAACCAGCTGCCAGTAGAGCTGAGGACTGCTCCCGACCTCCGATCATTCCGCCGGGGCCTGAAGACCTGGCTCTTTGAGCTCTCGGGCCCAGGCTGAGGAGTAAATTTTAACTGGGGTTTTAATGTACAGGGTGAATTTAATGCTTTTTAAATTGGTTTTAACTTTTGTATGTTTTGATTTTTAATTCCCTGTAAACCGCCCTGAGTCCTCAGGGAAAGGGCGGTATACAAATGCAAATATTAAATTAAATTAAATTAATAGTTTGGGCCTTGCAAAGCCAAGGCAGGCTGGCTCAGAATTATACAATTGCATCCCTCAATGTAGAGAACTACATGAAGATTCTCTTCAAGATGTAGAGCCTAAACATCCACCAGATAGAGCTTCCATGCATGGAGGATGTGGGTGACAGGAATACAACAGAGGAGGATACAGCCAGCTATTCCTGCTTTCTTGTGTTCAAAGCAAGAGGTTCCATAAACCAGATAATTAAATGTTTGCACCCGAAGGACTAAATGAATTGTAAGTTATTTAACTCTCAGCTCTTGTCACGACCCCTCTACTGATTTATTTATACCTGTTTAAGAGGCTCCTTGATGGTTGTAATCATGATCACCATGTGTTTTCTCTGTCTTTTTGCTTGAGGGAAAAGTATTTAACTAAAGTAGATAGCCTGAAGAACATATTTTCATAGCCTACGTTTGACAGATAAGCAAAGAAACTCACACCTGTCACGATAAATGGGAGGCAGTTCACTACTTAATTTACTTCTGTCATGAAGAGAATATTAACATCATAAAAAGTGATATTTAGAATATATCATATTTTCTGGAAGACAAAGGGACTTGCTGGGGGTAAGAATTAATGAAATTATCCTGTAAGTTTTATCGTTCACATTATTTGATATCCCAATGAAAAAACAATCAGTTTTCATTTTTGTCATTGAATATTGTGAGGTTATGTTTATTGGTATTCTCAAATAGCAACTTGAGGCAATAATCTTAGCTCTTAGCTGAACTTAAGCAATACTTTTTAACTTATTCAGTTGAAATTTTCACTGCAATCTTTCATACAAAAGTTTTGTACTTATAAAAGCCTGAAATTGGAATTGGATAAGGTACAGAGTGGAAGTTGAAATGTGTCAAGATGTATTTCTCAAGCTCTTAACATAGAAGTTATTACTACTACTTCCCTTCTGGAGGACAATACCCAGATTGGGCCAGCTATCCAATACTGTCCTGAATCAAGCTATCTCAGAATAATTCTTCAGTCTTGTTGAAGCAATTACTTCATATTATTCCCATGCGAACTGCAATAAAATATCAGAACTTCCGTTACTTTCAGGTTCAGCACAAACACCTAGAGCAGTGATGGTGAAACTTTTAGAGACCGAGTGCCCAAACTGCAATCCAAACCCCACTTATTTATCATCAGGTGCTGGGTGGGCGTGGCCCACTGGATGGGCGTGGCCACTGACTGGGTGTTGCTGCAGTGTTCATGGTAGACTGAGTGGGCATGGCCAGGGTTGGTGTGGCCACCTCGATGTTGCTTGTGGGAGGGACACCTGTGGGGACCAGGCAAGGTTGGGGGAGATCCAGGAGTCTCTGGTGGATGGGATGGTGGGCAGGAGGCTCATCCTGCAGGGTGAGGCAAGGCGAGGTAGGTGGCAGGGCAGGGGTGCCATTGCCGCAGGGCAAGGCAAGGCAAGGCAGGAACCGGGGCGGCGGCTGCCTGACACCATCGACCCCAGCACACAGTGAGCGCTTGGGGGTCAACTGTGTCCATCAGCAGCCACAGCCTGCCACTCCCTCAAACTTTCATGAGAAGTTTGAATTGATTGATTGATTGATTGACCTTTCCCCCCCAAAAAAAACCAACTTTCTTTGTTTCTTTACATGCAGCAGCAGCAGATCACAAAGGAGAAATAGCATGGGGCTGGGAGTCAGGTAAGGAAAGAAAGGCAGTTTCTGAGGGGACCAAGGTTTTCTTTCCTTACCTGATCCACTTGTTTCAAGGCCACTTTCCACTCAACTGCATTGCTCTTGCCAATGGCCCAACCACCCACTTCAGCACCCTCCCTCCCCAAGCCTCCAGCACTCCACCTGCTGCTTTTGTCGGCCTGTCAGTGCCCACATCAACACCCTGTCCACCGCCACCTAGTACAGTTGCCCCGGGGCTGCAGGGACTGCCCTAGCATGAGAAGGGCATGTGGCCCACCCTCCTGTCACCATGCAGGGAAAGGTAAAAATAAAATCCATCAGACTTTCTAACTTCTTGAGATGTTGTGAGAAGTCTTATGGAACTTTTTTTTAACCAATAGACCCAGGCTGAGAAGAGAATGGAGAAACAGAATGCAGCTGAAAGGCAGGTTAGTAAAAAAATACTTGGGGGAGGCGAGGGCATCTGGGTGGGGGAAGCAACCTTAAGCTGCATGGCTTCGGCAGGTGTCTGGCAGGGGGAGGGAAGCAACTGGTCTACCACCATGCTAGCGCCGCAGCTTTGCTTCTCTACCACATGCACAGGCCCCGCCCCACCCCTCACATGGAGTGCCCTGCTCCTACTGCTCCCCCCACTCCAGCCGGCACCTTCTTTCCAGCTCTGATGCATCACTTCCTCCACTGCTGTGTTGGACTAAAAATAAAGTTCAATCAATCAATTCCAACTTTGCGAGATCTTTTTTTTCCCTGAAAGAAGTTGAAATTGATTGACTGATTGAACTTTCTTTTTTTTTACACATGGCAGCAGAGGCCTAAAGCGAAAAGGTTTTATAAAACCCAGCTTAAAAAGCCACTTGCCCAGAGAGATTTTGATGCAGGTTGTTTATGGACGGGACTGAAGGCCTAGGACTGGAGCGACGGCACGCGTGCCCACAGAGAGGGCTCTGCCTGCTACCTGTGGCACACATGCCATAGGTTCATCACTATGGACCTAGAGGATAAAGGCTGAACTGGCTTCCAAATCAACTTGGATCTTAATAATGGAGAGTCTTGACACACATAGATACAGTGGTGGGATTCAAATATTTGAACAACCAGTTCTCTGTGTGGATGCCACTTCCAGAAGTCTATTCTGGGCCTGGGCAACAAAAAATTAGCTACCAGTTCTACCGAACTGGTGCAAACTTGCTGAATCCCACCACTGCATAGATACTATTGCACCCCACCTGTGCACACCAAGACTGCTCTGCTGTGAAAATTACCCAACATATGAGTAACTATAGCAGTTAATGTACTTAAATTGACACTGGTGGGATGGCTGAGAGATTATCTGGAGTATTATGTGTTGAGCCTTACAAATAATGAACTCTGTAACAAAACAAGGTTTGTGTCTCTATAAGATGAAGTGAATTGGGGGTTTTTATTCCTGACCTAAACTCAACTGAAGAGAACTGAAAAAAAGAGAAAAGTAAAATAAAAGATACAGTACCAATCCATTAAAATGTTTTTCTTTCTTTCTTTCTTTCTTTCTTTCTTTCTTTCTTTCTTTCTTTCTTTCTTTCTTTCTTTCTTTCTTTCTTTCTTCTCCAAAAACGTTGGATGGATAAGATGAGAAATTGAAAAGGGAGCCACCTCATCCCAGAAAAGAGTTTAATTGGAGCGATGGAATCAGAATGCTTTCCAGATTTTTCCTGTTTTATGTTTACACTAGCTTGGTCATTAAGCAAGTCACAAAATTTCTATTTATTGCCATTTTATTCCACCATGTCTAATTTTCATTCTTCCTTCTTTTGATTCTATTTACTTTTTATAGTCTGTCTTTTCTGTACAATCTGATCTTTGGTTGAAATAAATCACAGCTACCAATTCTATCTTCAGCTCACCTGAGCAGAAAAACAGGAAGAGGTTTGGTGATGAAAACTATTACTTGAATATTTAAGTCATTCTGATGACCTACTCAATTCCTTCCACACAGTCTTTATTTTCAAATGTATTCTCTGTTTCAGAAAATTCCAATCTTTTATTTCACATCTAGGCTTTTAATTACTATTGTTTTTGCTTGTTATGACTGGTCATTGACTTTATGATTTAGCAATTGTTGTTTATTACAATCTATGAACTATTACTTGCTGTTTACATGTACATTGAGAGCTTATGCACCTACTAGGCTTAAATCCCTTCACTTCAGTACAGTGTACTATAACCAATTATTAATTATATTGATTTGGAATAAGCCCATGATGGTGGTAGGTTTCCAATTCTTTCCCACAAATTAATATAATGTATTTGCAAGCAGACAGTACTTGGCAGCAGAGAGAGCAGATTTGCCCAAACTATGAAACTGCTCCTAGAGAGAGCCAATCTCTTCCCTTTGGAACGAAAACTCTTCTTGAAGACAAGACAGTTGACAGCAGCGAGTCTAAATTTTGGAAGTGCATCTCTGGCAGTGAAAGAGATCTTTACCTGGTTCAGATTTCTTTACCTGGTGTTCCATTAGCAAAGACATTTCTTTGACTCTTGCTTAGGTTACTTTGAGATTTTTCTGACTGTTGTTTGTATAAGAGGGTGAGAGACAGGTATCTTGGTCTATATACCAAACGAATGACCCATTGGGATCCCCATATCAAAATAACTTACCTTATGTCCGGCCAGAACTTGAAAATAACATCCAACGTAGCACAGTATTTGAACAAAATGATCCAGTTAAGATCTGCATATGTGGGACTGATCGGGGTAGATTGTAAGGGCGACTCCGAAATATAATGTTTCCATATTTTATCTATATCTTAAATTTGCATTTTATTACTATTTTAACTTAAATTGTATTTTAATTCCATTTTAAATTGTATTTTATCAAATTCCATTTCGGATTGCTTTTATCTAGTTTTGGTGACGGTTTGTTGCTGGAACTTTGTACTTTGATATGGCCCAAGGGCTAATCAATAAAAAAAGTTGTTGAGATTTTTCAGTAGTGCTTTTAGCTTGCTGCAGTAGTTTATTTCTATTACTTTTGAAACTTTGTATTTTATGAGCTACTGAGCTACTGAGATATCTAAAGTAGGGGAAGATTTCTCAAATAAATAAAACAGTTCATTATAAATTGCTGGCTAAATATGTAGCTTTCAGCTGCTCAAATTCTGGCATTTTTTCTTTATTTTTCCCCCTAAGAATTAGAGAATGGCACATTTATAGGTTTCTCAGCTATTACTTCCATAAGGTTCTTCTTAATGGTATGTCCGGCATGACAACATATATTACAACTTTCCATGGCTTCAGATAAGGCTAAAATATCCTCTTAGTTCTTAGTAACAGAGATCCTTTCACAGTTTCAGGACTGACTGACTCTCTCTTTCCTCTTCTCTGAAAAGAAGAAAACTCTAACTGGGTCTGTCTTCTTGGCAGTACCTTTTGAACTTTGTTTTGTGTCAAGGTAACATAAAGAAACAAGAGGCCTACATGTAATTTGGATTTTTTTAAGTATCTCCTTTCGATCTAATGTACTGTTGTGAAATTAAGCCAGTAAAACTATCTGAGTAGCCCATTTGAGGACTCTCACTGCTATCTTTCTTTCAGTGACAAATCCAAGCTTCCAAGATTTGTTCCAGGGCGATAAGCTGCACAATTTACAGGTATAAGTTAACAAATGAGAGCAATTAAAATGTCTCACAGTGGCACCTGTCGCAGGGTAGAGTTGCAGTAAATGATTCCCACATCACTGCTTCCTGGAGAGCACACCATTTTCAGCCTTTCTGCAAGTTAAACAACAATGGGAGGGTTGTTTTCAAATGGTCATGAACCTTGAAATCTGGCCTTATCCTGTAGCTTAGGTATATGATTATTATCACTGGGGTGGGAGGGGCAGGAGAAGCAAGAGAAGAGGAGCCGGGGACAGCAGTAGGAGAAACAGTAATAACATTTTTTTCAATCTTCATTGCACAAATGAATTATTGTGTTTCAGACCATTCTCAATTGCAACAGCATCTTAGAGGTGCTTCCATTGACTTTCTTTTATAACATAGAGTTTTCAGGGAGGTACCTTTGTGAAATTTACCGACATCCAGTGCTTTTGTTTTTTTCCTTAAAAAGAGGTCAAATGTATTGCTTCTACTACTCATTTTATCTAATGCAGAACTTGGCATCTTGATGCCCTTCTGTTGAGTGAAACATCAACTCCATGATCTCTTAAATGGCATGTAAAGGGTATTATCTTACCTGCTCTTAATCTAATAAAACATCCATCATGTTATGAAGCATTGTATTCAGCTTCCTCAATCAACTAATCTTCAAATATATTGGGATTACAGTTCCCCACACACCTAATTAGTAAGCCCAATGTCTGAGGACTATATTAGCTTGGATTTCTAGAAGTTGCAAACCTCAAATATCTGCAAGTTACCACACTGGTGTAAAGGGGTTTTCCTTAATTAAGAAACTCACCAAAGTATTATATTTACCATAAATGATTATCATTATTTTTGCTGTATTGAGAATGTTTTAAGCTTATAGTGCAACTTAATTTTAGCATATACCTGTAGAACACATATTGGAAAGTTTAAAAATAAGTCTGAAAATCCCTGTGGAGCTAATTTTTGTGACCAGTTTCTCCAGAAGACTAGAATTTGTCATATTTGAAGGCACAGTGGGGGGTTTTTAGACAATAGTTATCTATCCATCAAACAATACTCTTCCCTAAAAATAAAAAGTGTAACATAAACATCTTTGAACAGTCTCTCAATTTCTCTTCATTTCCAAAATGGTACTTGTCTTCCAGGATATGGTGATGAATGCCAAACTGCCAATGCAATTACTGTTGTCTCTTTTGGTAACCATTTTAAAAGCTGGAGGAAGAAAAAAAAAACAGAAAAAGTACCAACCTTCCTAGACTTTTCTGAGTAATTTCCAATTATGATGGGAAATAATTAAAGCAAAAGACTTTGCCACTTCCCCATTCCAATTATTTATTTGGACCAACTGTGAAATGCATCTGCAATGCAGATGTATCAACTTGAAAACAGAACTCTGGTATATTTCCCTGATACAAATTTTCACATCTAAAAAACTTTCCATAATTCTGGTCAGCATGCCCTTTAAAAAAATGTTATAGAGCTGGAAAATTCAGGGCTGGGGGGCGGGGAAAGGAGCAACCAAAATGAATGGAAGTTTAGAAGAATTTCCCTATGAGAAATGCCAGCTGGGCTCTTTATCATGAAGCACAGGAAGACAACAGGAGACATCATAGAGGACTAAAGCATTGTGAATGATATAGAAAATGTGGAGAAATAAAAAAAGTTAATTTTCCCTATTATTATGCGAGAACTCAAAGTCATCTCTTGAAGCTAAATGGATATTGTAAGGAATCACCCTGAGTCTTTGGATACAGAAGCTGAGGAGTTTGACCAGACGGAGCTTCAGCCTCAGTTTTCTCAAGGATATCTGAGAAAACACTAGTACAAGCTGAAACTTCTATCCACAGCCTGAGCTAGGCAAATCCCTAAACCTAGCAACACATTGCAAATAAACTATGAAAAGAGAAGCAAAAGAAGTCAAGCTATTTAAAAGAAGGAAATGTAGCCTAATCCATTAGCCAAGCTAGCAATTATATAAAAACTCTGTAATTTGATTGATTCATTGTTTGAACTGCCCACTCCTCCCATTTTGTACATGGTGCTGTATATTTAGTTGAACCTTGGTTATCAATCTTATTGTGTTTTCATGCTATGTTCATACTCACAAAGTCTAAATAGCAGCAATCCCTATATAACTGGAAGGTATCAGGGAAACTGAAGAACCCTCAGTGAGACCTGCTGGTTAACAGGTGAAACAGAAAGTATACACAGAATGAAGTGGACAGAAGTATCTTTGACTAGGACAGGGGTTAAATTCTAAGTAGAATGAACTATCTCTAATGCATGCAACATGTAAAAAAAGTCAAGGAAATGATTGGTCCATTAGTGGACAAAGTGGCAAGAAGGTAGCAAGCAATAGGCTGAAAACAGAACTACTTAACTCATTTTTTTTGCATCTGTCTTTACACAAAGGGAAAAAACAGACCAACCTATCAAAAACAGTACCATAAAAAACAGAATAGAAACACAAGTTAAAATAGGCAAGAAAATGGTAAGTGAGCACCTGTCCACCCTGGACAAGTTCAAATCACCAGGACCAGATGGATTACACCCCAAGGTTCTGAAGGAACTGGCAGATGTGATCTCAAAACCACTGAACTATATTTTTCAAAGATCCTGGAACACTGGGGAACTTTCAGAGGACTGGAAAAGAGCTGATATGGTTTCCTTCTTCAAAAAAAGAAAAAAGTAGATCCAGAAAACTACAGAACTATCAGCCTGACTTCAATACCTGGGAAGATTCTGGAAAAGATAATCAAGCAAATCAGTGAACACCTGGAGACAAACAAAATCTCGTTTAATAAAAAGAAGGACTAGGGGCGTGACATGATAGCAGTGTTCCAATATCTCAGGGGTTGCCACAAAGAAGACGGAGTCAAGCTATTCTTGAGAGCAGGATAAGAAGCAATGGATGGAAACTAATCAAGCAACCTAGAACTAAGGAGAAATTTCCTGACAATTAGAACAATTATTCAGTGGAACAACTTTCCTTCAGAAGTTGTGAATGCTCCAACATTGGAAGATTTAAAGTTTTAAAGAACATATTGGACAACCATTTGTCTGAAATGGTATGGAGATTCCTGCCTGAGCAAAGGATTGGACTAGAAGACCTTCAAGGTCCCTTCCAATTATTCTATTCTATTCTATTCTATTCTATTCTATTCTATTCTATTCTATTCTATTCTATTCTATTCTATTCTATTCTATTCTATTCTATTCTATTCTATTCTATTATCTGATTATTTTGCTTCTGAGATTACTAGAACAGTTTCCATTTTTTAGACCCTGCCCTTTCATTGAACTGGTCCTGTATCTGTCCTTTTTGAAAGATTAAAATTTGCTGCCAGAGATGTCATAATGGAAGGGATATGATCTTTTCCAAGGAGAGAGCTTTATATAGTCAATGCACTAACCCTTGTACCAATGCATGTATCTGAACTCAAGGCCAAGCAATGGCCAAGCATCCTAATGTACAGAGCAAGGTCCTCTGTTTTAAATGTGTCCTTCTGTAGTGGTCTGTCCTGACTAAGCTGGTATTAATTTAGGAATTGAGAAAGGATAGCTGACTAATTCATGGAGAGTTAGCACCTGGGTAACAAAATGAGTGGAAGAAATATGAATTATCTGTCATGGTTCTGATAGATGAGACCAGTAAAAGCAGAACTCCAAGGCAATAGGTTTCCTTAAAAAATATATTTATTGGGTACAAAGTATCAGCACAGTCAAAAGTGAAACCAAGTCTGGAGTTCCCTCCCAAGCATTACAATGTTACAAAGTTGAACTTCCCACCCCAGCACTATGTCATTATCCATGTTCCCCAATAGAATACTTTGGTGGACTTTCTAATGGAAAGCTGAGCCCGCCAAAAGTCAGGCAGCAAAGACCTTGGTTCCCATGAGACAATTTATTGTTTAGTCTAACCTTAAAACCACTCATCCCCCCTCCCAGTACTGTGGCAACTGAAACCGAAGTAAAAATGGCTTCAGCTAGGATCGTTACAGTGTTGACAGTTGGATCCCCTAGAAAGAGAACAAATCCTGCAGACAAAAAGTTAGAGTTAGGAATCTCTCCGAGGCTTATGAGGGTGCTTATCAAAAAATCTACATATCAATCTATCTGCCTTCACATCAGTGCCTTTTACCCAAGTAGCTTCTGATAGTGGGTATTCCTTCCACTGTAGTAAATACTGTAATTTTCCTTTGTACAACCTAGAATCAAGAATTCATTTTATTTCATAATCGGCCTCTCCCTCTACTAAAAGGGGATCAGGTGCTTTTTTTGGAAACAGGTATTAAGGAGGACTCCCTGACAGGTTTTAGTAAACTGCAGTAGAAAACAGGGTAGACTTTTCCCAAGAGATGAGGGAGTTTTAATTCTACTGTAATAGGGTTTATAATTCAAACTATAGGGAAGGGACCGAGGAATTTTGGTCCTAATTTTTTACTAGGCAATTTGAGTCTTAAATATTTTGAGGAGAGATAGACTTTCTCTCCCATATAAAACAGCTTCTGAGTAACCCATTTCTTGTCTGCCTGCTCTTTGTAAATTTTTGAAGCTTTCACTAAAGCTTTTTTTGCATTGTCCCAAACAGTTTTCCAGGTCACCCACTGATCTAAGGTTTGAGAATTGGGAACAGCCTGTGGGTACTCAGGCATAGGAATAGTATTTTAAAAGGAGTAAGTCCAGTGCTGCTATGCATGGTGTTATTATAAGCCACTTCAGCAAAAGGGAGGAGGTCAGCCTAGGTAATCTGTTGGTAATCAACATAACATCTAACGTATTGTTCTATCATTGAGTTCACTTTCTCAGCTGCTCCATTCATATTCAGATGAAAAGCTGACAATAGTCCTTGTGTGCATCTGATCAGCTTAAGGAAGTCCCTCCAAAATTTTGCAGTAAATTGAACTTCCCTATTTGAAATAATCGGTTTTGATGCTTCATGAAAATGGTATATACTGTATGCTTAAAGAACAGTTTAGCTAACTTCTTTGTAGAGGGGAGACCGGAACAGGCTATGAAGTGAGCCTGCTTTGCAAAAAGATCAATGACAGTCCATATTACTATATTTTCCCTACTTTCTGGTAATTCCACAATAAAATCCATGGCAATCTCCTCCCAGGGTTGGGAGGGGTCTGCTACTAGATGCAATAATCCAGGAGGATTACCAGGGCATTTTTTCATGGCTGACAAATAGCACAGCTCTTTACATATCTTTCAACATAATTTTTCATACCCAGCCACCAAAATTGCCTTCTGACTAGGAACCCAAAGTGGCCAGCCTGTTTGATATTGTGGCTGCGCTGAAGTGCTTGAACTCTAAGCATTTCTGACAAGTACAGTTTTGATCCCTTTCAGGCTAGCCTATCTCAATAAGTCAATATGGTTTTATTTTCCTGGAACCAGGAATCGGTTTTTAATTCCTCCTTAAGTTTTTTCATCAACGGGCTATCTGGTTCAGATGGTTTCGCCTGCAGTTAGCTTCCAGGGATTATCTGAGAGATTGACTGTGTTTGTGGAATGATGGATTTCACAATCTCCTCATGGTGACTTTTATACTGGGGCATTCTGGACAAGGTGTCAGCCAAGAAATATTTTCTTCCTGGGAAGTACTTTAAGGTAAAATTGAAATGGTTAAAATACTGTGCCCAAAGAATTTGTTTGGGACATAACTTACAAGGAGTTTTCAATGCCTCTAAATTTTTATGATCACTCCATACTTCAAAAGGCACCTTGCCCCCTCGAGGAAATGATGCCAAGTTAACAGAGCCCACATCACTGCAAAAGCTTCTTTCTCCCAAACACCTTTGCTCAGTGTCTGTTAATTTCTTGGAGGTGTAAGTCTAATTTCGTAAAATCTTTCCTTTTGCTAAATGGGCTACCATGTCTTTCATTAAAGGGAAGGGTATATATTCTCCATGCTGACAGGATTTAATCCTTTAAAATCCATGCACAGCCTCAGTGATCCATCTTTCTTATCTTTGAAGAGCACAGGGGCAGCTATATGGGATTTAGCTGGCTGAGTAAATCCCCTGGCAAAGTTCTTATCAATGTACTCTCTCAGCTCTTTCAACTCCCAGGGGTCATAAAGTACATTTTGGGCTTGGGAACATTGGCTCCCAGCAAAATCTCAATGGCGTTGTCAGACGTTTGGTGGGTGGGGGGAGGATATCATATTCCTTCTCGCTGAATGCCTCAGCTAAATCTAGATATTTGCTTGGGGTGAGCTGTATCCCAGGCAGGGATTCTATGACAGATTTCAGGGTCTCAAGGGACTGCCCCTGGTTCTCATTTGTTGTAAATCCTTGCATGCTGCTGGCCGGGGTAGGAGGCAAGGGCCAAATCTTATTTTTCTATAGTGAAATATAGTATACTTATCTTTAAATTGCTGCTGTTCACACCCCATCTAAATTTTGTTGTTGTTAGTTGCAAAGTCCTGTCCGACCCATCGCAACCCAATGGACAAGGTTCCTCCAGGCCGTCCTGTCCTCTACCATCTTCTACAGTCCATTTAAGCTCACGCCTACTGCTTCAGTGACTCCATCCAGCCACCTCATTCTCTGTCATCCCCTTCTTCTCTTGCCCTCAACCTTTCCCAGCATTAGCCTCTTCTCCAGTGAGTCCTTCCTTCTCATTAGGTGGCCAAAGTATTTGAGTTTCAACTTCAGGATCTGGCCTTTTAAAGAGTAGTCAGGGTTGATCTCTTCTAGGACTGACTGGTTTGTTCACCTTGCAGTCCAAGGAACTCACAGGAGTGTTCTCCAGCACCATAGTTCAAAGGCCTCAATTCTTTGGAGCTCAGCCTTTCTTATGGTCCAACTTTCACAGCCATACATTGCAACTGGGAAGACCATAGCCTTGACTATATGCACTTTTATTGGCAGGGTGATGTCTCTGCTTTTTAGTGTGCTGTCTAGATTTGCCATGGCTTTCCTCCCGAGGAGCAAGCATCTTTTAATTTTTTGCCTGCAGTCCCCATCTGTGGTGATCTTGGAGCCCAGGAAAATAAAATCTGTCACTACCTCCATTTCTTCCCCATCCATTCGCCAAGAATTGAGAGGACCGGATGCCATGATCTTGGTTTTCTTAATGTTAAGTTTCAAGCCACCTTTTGCACTCTCCTTCTTCACCCACAACAAGAGGCTCTTTATTTCCTCTTCACTTTCTGCCATTAGAGTGGTATCATCTGCATACCTTAGGTTGTTGCTATTTCTTCCGGCAATCTTAATTCCAACTTTTGATTCATCTAGCCCTGCCTTTCTCATGATGTGCTCTGCATATAAGTTAAACAGGCAGGGCAACAGTATACAGCCTTTCCGGACTCCTTTCCCAATTTTGAACCAATCAGTGGTTCCGTGTCCAGTTCTCACTGTTGCTTCTTGACCTGCATATAGGTTTCTCAAGAGACAGATAGGATGGTCTGGTACTACCAGCTCTTTAAGAACTTGCCACAGTTTGTTGTGATCCACACAATCAAAGGCTTTAGCATAGTCAATAAAGCAGAAGTAGATGGGGGTTTTTTTGGAACTCCCAAGCTTTCTCCATGATCCAGCATATGTTGCCAAATAATAATAATAATAATAATAATAATAATAATAATAATAATAATAATAATAATAATAATAATAATAATAATAAGAAGAAGAAGAAGAAGAAGAAGAAGAAGAAGAAGAAGAAGAAGAAGAAGAAGAAGAAGAAGAAGAAGAAGAAGGTGGAAGGTGTGGCCTTACCAAAGCATTGTAAAGTGGTATTAGTACTTCACTTGATCTTGATTCTATCCCTCTGTTAATGCTAGCACTGTGTTGGCTTTTGGGGCAGCTGCAGCACACTGCTGGCTCATATTGAAGTGATTGTCTACTAGGACTCCGAGATCCCTCTCACAGTTACTACTATTGAGCAAGGTACCACCTATACTATACCTGTGCATTTGATTTTTCCTGCCTAAATGTAGAACCTTAGTTTTTTCACCATTGAATTTCATTTTGTTAGATAGCACCCAGTGTTCGAGTCTGTCCAGATCCTCCTGTATTTTAAGCCTATCTTCTGGAGTATCGGCTATTCCTGCCAGCTTGGTGTTGTCTGCAAATTTGATGAGTTCCCCATCTATCCCCTCATCCAAATCATTGATGAAGATGTTGAAGAGCACTGGGCCCAGAACAGAGCCCTAGGGCACCCCAGTAAACACTTCCTACCATGTAGATGCACTTCCATTGAGGACCACATGCTGAGTATGGCCTGTCAGCCAGCTATGAATCCATCTGGTGGTGATGCTATCTAACCCACATTTTGCTATCTTCAGGCACTCTGTCTATCAGATCTAATTCCTTAAATCTATCTGTCACCTCTACTGTATATTCATCAGGGATATGATTTAGTTCATACCTGAGTGGCCTAGTGCTTTTCCCTACTTTCTTCAGTTTAAACCTAAATTTTTATTTATTTATTTATTTATTTATTTATTTATTTATTTATTTATTTATTTATTTATTTATTTATTTATTTATTCGGTTTATATACCGCCCTATTCCCAAAGGACTCAGGGCGGTTTACAAGGCAAAATTTAAAAACAATCCAATATAAAATTAAAATAAATTAAAATAAATTAAATTAAGTCTAGCCACAAAAATTAAATCACAATTTAAAAACATTAAACCCCTCAGTCCAGACCAGATAGCTCAAAGAGCCAGGTTTTTAGGTCCCAGCGAAATGAACGAAGGTCGGGGGCAGTCCGGAGTTCCGTTGGCAGTTGATTCCATAGGGCAGGCGCGCCCACAGAGAACGCCCTCCCCCTGTGGATCGCCCGTCGGCAATCCTTGGCCGGCGGTACCCTGAGGAGGCCCTCCCTGTGGGAGTGCACAGGACGATGGGAAATTGACGCTGGCAGCAGGTGCTCCCTGAGATAATCCGGGCCCATGCCATTTAGGGTTTTATAGGTCATCACCAGCACCTTGAATCTTACCCGGAGGGCAACTGGAAGCCAATGCAGCTCACGGAGAAGAGGTGTTACATGGGAGTATCGGGAGACTCCCATTACAACTCACACGGCTGCATTCTGCACCAGTTGAAGCCTCCAAATGGTCCTCAGGGGCAGCCCCATGTAGAGAGCATTGCAGTAGTCTAGCCGGGAGGTCACGAGTGCATGGGTGACTGTGCGTAGGGCATCTCGGTCCAGATAGGGCCGTAACTGGCGCACCAGGCGAACCTGGGCAAAAGCTCCCCTGGCCACGGCTCCTATATGATCTTCCAAACTGAGCTGTGAATCCAGGAGGACACCCAAGTTGCAGGCCCTATCAACGGGGGGGTGTAACACCTCACCCCCCATAGTTAAGGATGGAAAAGATTGGTTAGTCTGAGATGCCGGTATACACAGCCACTCAGTCTTTTGCGATGAGAAGCTCATGGTCTGAGCCACAGTCAGCTCCTGGTCTTCTTTTTACTGACTGTATAGAGTTTCTCCATGTTTGGCTTCAGAACACATAGTCAATCTGATTTCTGTATTGACCGTCTGGTGATGTCCATGTGTAGAGCCGTCTCTTGGGTTTTTGGAAAAGAGTGTTTGCTATGACTATTGTATTCTCTTGACAAAATTCTGACAGCCTGTGCCCTGCTTCATTTTGTACTCCAAGGCCAAACTTGCCTGCTATTCTGGTTATGTTTTGGCTTCCTACTTTAGCATTCCAATCCCCCATGATGATAAGGACATCATTTTTTGGTGTTAGTTATATAAGGTGCTGTAGAACCGGTCAATTTCATCCTCTTCAGCACCAGTGGCTGGGGCATAGACTTGGACTACTGTGATATTGAATGGTTTGCCTTGGATTTGAATTGAGATCATTCTGTCATTTTGGGAATTGTATCCCAGTTTTGCTTTTCCTACTCTTTTATTGACTATGAAGGCTACTCCATTTCTTCTGAGGGATTCTTACCCGCAGTAGTATATCTAATGGTCCTCTGAATTAAATTCACCCATTCCTGTCCATTTTTGTTTGCTGATTCCTAAGATGTCGATGTTCAGTCTTGTCATCTCGTTTGACCAAGTCCAGCTTGTCTTGATTCATATATCTTACATTCCAGGTTCCTATGGAGAAAAAATCTTTAAAGCATCAGACTTTCCTTTCACCACCAAATACATCCACAGCTGAGCATCCTTTGGGGTTTGGCCCAGTTGCTTCATTCTTTCTGGCGCTACTAGTACTAGCCCTCTGCTCTTCCCCAGTAGCATATTGGACACCTTCTGACCTGAGGGGCTCATCTTCCAGCATCATATTTTTTTTTTCCTTTTGGTACTGTCCATGGGGTTTTCATGGCAAAGATACTGGAGTGGGTTGCCATTTCCTTCTCCAGTGGATCACATTTTGTCAGAACTCTCTGCTATGACCTATCCATCTTGGGTGTCCCCTGCATGGCGTAGCTCATAGCTTCATTGAATTACGCAATGACAAGGCAGTAATCCATGAAGGGGCCATATAAATTAGCATGTGCAATATATATATATCATTTTTGACTGCTACCTTTTTAGTGATGTGCATTTTCTTTTTAGCATTTCATTTTCTCTCTCTCTCTCTCTCTCTCTCTCTCTCTCTCTCTCTCTCTCTCTCTCTCTCTCTCTCTCTCTTTCTTTCTTTCTCTCTCAGTGATATAAAAGAGCTACTACCTAATTTTAGTCTCTGAAACTAATTTTAGAAATCCTTAAGGAAAGTGATAGGGTAGCATTCAAAAATTTTAGTTCCTAATATGCCATAACCATGTGCAATGTCTCTGTCATTCTATCTAGAGAAATCTGAGAATTTCATAAGAGTTTCCATAATTTCTACCAATGGAATAGTAGCCTTTGCTCAATCTTGTTCGCTGTTCTCTAATACATTTGGTATTGTAAAACTTTTTTTCCTTGTCTGAATTGAAATGGTGCCTAACTGCATGCAATGGTTCTTTTATTTTCTTGTAACAATTTTTATGTGTTGGTTACTTATTTTGTTTACTCATTCCATCCCCTATGTAATATAGACAGTGTATTTCATGCATTTAATTGAGTTCTTGCTTTTTTGAAGTTTACCATCTAATTAGGCTAAGTTGGAATGTCAGGCTGCAATTCTAAACAGCTTGGCAAAAGTAATTTTTTTCATTATATAAGTTTCTGGAATGGGAAAATCTTTTAAGCATCTTCTAACAGAAAACTGAGTCTCAAAGAAAGCATGTCAACCAAACATGCTTTTCATTAAAGTAAATACTGGTTAAATGCTGATTTCCAAGCAAGTATCAGCGCCCTGTTTTGATTAAGATTATAGAAATGCAAGTCAAGTTGGATATTTTGGTTGTTATTGTGGTAGTGGGGGAGGACAGGATTGCAATTAAAGATTTCATACAAGTGTATCACTGATTATGATGTATTGACTTGCCAGTGTTTCAAAAAGCAAGCTATTTGCTACTCAGACCACTTACTGTGAGTTAAAACAACAGGGCAGGACGACCACTTTGCCTTGCGGTTCAATCTAAATTTGATTGATTAACATTGTGTGTGCTTTTCTATACAGAGCTGAAAAGACTGTTTACCAAAGATTTGCAATCAGCCTGCCTTACAGAACTATATTACCCCCTGATAACAGAGGCTGGTGCAATTTTGGCCTGAAAGAAACCTATCTCCAATGGCTTCTTTAGATGCTTTTGTGCAGCAACCCACTTTTTTTTATCTCCATGTATAATTTGTTTTTTGAGAACAGAGATTTACATTTCACTTAGATTACACCTTTTAATGTTTCAAAAGCATAAAGTGGCTGCTGAGGAAACATGCATCCCTGCTAGATTTCAAACAGTACATTTGAGGCTTCAGTACAGAGAATTACAACACAATTAAAATCAAAAGCTCCCTGATTATTTTATTGATGTGCGCTAACTCTGTGTAACTATCACACTAAAACATAGTATTTTTTAGTGACATGAAATAGTATTCTACATTTTGCCTTATCATCTTTTACAACCAGACATCATATTGACGTAAGGGACTAGTTTCTGTGTAAACAGAGGTCAAAAAATAAATTAATTTGGGAATGGAGGTGGGGAAATCATTAATATTAAATTGAACACACATTCAACATACAAATCTTATATGTTTTTATGTGGTAAAGACATATTTTTTGAAAAACAAATAATGTAGCCATCTTTTAGTCAACCATTGTCCTCCTTGTGCAGGTAAATCAGCAAATTTAAAAGTGCTCTATGTTACCAGTACGTGGTATATACTCATCAGTAATACCTTAATTAAAGAATGGTTCCTAATAGACTTGGGAAGTAAACATACTGCATTTACCCAGGATTCTTTTAAAATGTGGTAATAGACACATCTGGGTCATACTGGATGCTCAGAATCAATTCTAGATTATAAGAATAAAACTTTAGGTTTCTATTTACGGTAGGTTACTGCAATGGGTAATTTCTTCAAGGATTGGATTGGGAGAAGAAAGATGTAGCCTTTTGATGCTTCTTTAGATGCTTCTTTGAGTTTTCTTGGACTTCATCTGATTCGGTTAACTGACTGAAAGTGTATATACCCCATATTCTGCCTGGAGTTTCTTGTTATTTTATAGCTTGGGGTCCCTCATAATAGTTAGCATGATTATAAGCAGAATCCTGGAGCTATTATGTCATGCCCGCTAGATTTTCTTCAACTTACAGAAGTAAATGGACTTCAAAAAGACACCTTTAGAGTAAATTTAAATTTTATTACTGGTTAGCTAAATATAACAAGTAATAAAGATATGCTTTATGATATACAGTTAGATCAGAGAAATCAAAACTTATTTTTCTATGTGGCAATTAATGCTTCCTGGCTGAACATCAAGACACAGAATTCCTCCAGAAAAACATCTGATATAATGCATTGTAAGTCTGAAAATGTTTTATGCACATATAGACAAATATACATATGATATAAATCATATTTTGCAAAATATTTATTTTTAAATCATTTATGTTTTCCAAACATTTAATTTAAATTAAGCCCATTTTTAATCACAATATATAATATAGTTAAAGTAAAGGTAAAGGTTCCCCCGCACATGCGTGCTAGTCGTTTCCAACTCTAGGGGCCGGTGCTCATCTCCGTTTCAAAGCCGAAGAGCCAGCGCTTGTCCGAGGACGTCTCCGTGGTCATGTGGCCAGCATGACTAGACACCAAAGGCGCACGGAACGCTGTTACCTTCCCACCGTAGTGGTCCCTATTTTTCTACTTGCATTTTTTACGTGCTTTCGAACTGCTAGGTTGGCAGAAGCTGGGACGAGTAACAGGCGCTCACTCTGCTACGCGGCACTCGGGATTCGACCCGCCAAACTGCCAACCTTCTGATCGACAAGCTCAGCGTCCTAACCCACTGAGCCACCGCGTCCCATATATAATATAGTTACATTCAGTTTAATCTGAGATGGTTTTTTTTCCAGATATCTACTTCCCAAGATCACTAAAAAACACACAGAACTAATAACAGTTTGCAAAGGCATTTCAACAGGAAAAAGAAAAAAGAGAGATTAGAGAAACTGTGTGTTCTGAGTCATTGTGTGTTGAGATGTAAAAGGTGAAAAGGTCATAATTTGAATAGCTCTTGATTGTAGGAGGCATATCCTAAAATTTATCACCCATTCTGGATGGGTGAGTAAGCAGAGGCTGTAAGAAGAATGTAAGGCAGCACATCAATGAATTCACTAATGAGTATTTCAAGAGGTTTTTAGGAGAGTTTAAGAAAACCCATGCTTCTGGTTTTGTGCAGTTAGCGCGACAGCCAATAGATTGTGGGGCTCCGCACCCTACTGCTGATTTCTCTCTGTTTGGGGGTCCTAAATGGGCCAAAATTTGCCCCAAAGAGGCAGCAAAGAAGGAAGGAAGCACCACCAACTGTGGAGAGACAGCAGTCGATACGGTCGGTCAGGGAAAGCCCTCCAGAAACCAACAGAAGAAAGGCTAGCGTCACTCCAGAGTCTAGCCCAAGCTAAAAGCAGCTGAAGCTAAATAGCACTAAGTCAAGCTTGATCGTAAACAACGTGTTTGGAACTGGGTAAGAATACTGATTCTCTCTTCTACCTGACTGATTTCCTGAAGGAAAAAAAACCAAGAAGCAAAAATCCTCCGAAAGTGAGAGGAGGGGGATCTTTGCTCAACCCTCCCACAGACAGAAGCGGTGAATTATTATTATTATTATTTGGTATATATTTTATTAATTGTTATAGAATTGGGAATAGGGTGGGGTCGGGGTTAAGGTTGGGGTTAGGGTTAGGATTTTTTAAATAACATTCTTAATATTTAGCAAACAGCATGTTGTCTGAGTTCATGTATTTAAAAAAATGAATAATAATATGTTAATTAATTGCTCAGTAGTCTTCTTCTTACTAGTATATATCCAATGTTACATATCAGGTTCCTTTTTCTCTAACTCACTTTTCTAGCCATTGATAAAAATTATCCCATGTTCTAAAATACACTGAATCTTCTTTCTCTTTTATCTTTAAAGTCAATCTATCCATTTCTGCACGCTCTAAAATTTTCTTAATTAGTTCTTCTTCTGTTAGTAAATTTTAATTTTTCCAATATTTGGCAAATACAATTCTTGCTGCAGTTAGTACATGTAAAATTAAATATATACAGTCTTTCTCATAATTTGCTCCTATTATTCCTCACAAAAATAATTCTGGCTTAAAATCTATTTGTTTTTTTATTCATTTTCTCCAACCATAAGTGTATTTTTTACCAAAATCTTTATGAAAAAAAGATATATAGTGAATCAATAAGATGACTTTTACGAAAATAACATAAGTTGATAAGGAAAAAAATGCTATATATGGATGCTATTGTTGGTATAACCAGGGCTTTTTTTCTCATAGAACGCTCAGAACGGAGTTCCGGCACCTTTTTTGGATAGAACCTTGTAGGGTAGGCAAGGTGGGTTGTATGACACATGTGAGTTCCGGCACCTTTTTCTTTTACAAAAAAATCACTGGGTATAACTATAGAAGAAAATGTTTTTATTTAATCATTTTTATATGGAAAACATCAAATATCAAAAATTATATTTGTTTAATGCTGAAGAAGGTGAATACTATTGGGAGAAGGGAGGATCAAGGAAATATATTATCAATTAATATACTAATTATGGAAATATAAAAATTTATTATTATTGACTATTAATTAGCTATTATTGATTGTAAAAAACAATTCATGAACCAAGACAACACGCTGTACACCAGGCACTAAGGTTGTTATTGTAAAAAAATCAATAAAACTCTTATAAAAAGTGTATTTTTGACCAAAATCTTTTAGCTTTAGGGCATGTCCACCAGATATGATAATAAGTACCTGGCTTTTGTTTGCATTTCCAACACTTGTTTGAAGTATTTTTAAACATTTTTGCTAATCTCACTGGTGTTAAATGCCATCTGTAAAACATTTTATATAAGTTTTCTTTATTTGCCATGGCTTTTGTTAATTTAGCATTTCTTTCCCATAATCTTTGCCAGTTTTCTAATTCCAAAGTTCTTTGCCCACATTATCATTATTTCCTTTACTTGTTCCTCCTCTATCTTTAAGCTTAACAGTTATTTACAGAGTTTCTTAATCAGTTTTTCATCTGTTTTTAGCAGTATCTGGTCGAATTCAGTCTGTTTATGAATTCCCATTGTTTTAGCATCTTTTTCATATCTCGTATAAATTTACAAATATGGCCACCATGATAGATCAATACCTTGTTCTTGTAAATCTTGTCTGTCTTTCAATTTCCCTTCATTGTCCAAAATATATTTATAGGTCACAACTTTGTGGTAATTAATTAAATTTGGGTAAGCAAATGCTTTTATTGTTGAAAGCCATCCAGGTATCTTGATTTAAATTTTCGCTTTTATTTTTCCCATTCTAAAAGAAGTGCATTTCTTATAAAGTGATTTTGAAAGTATTTATGAATTTTGTTCTTCCCATACCACAGAAAGGCATGCCAACCAAGTTGTAGGTCATGCCCCTCCAGGTAATAATAGTCTTTTATCTCTGAGCATTATCCACTCTTTAAGCCATGTTAATATAGTTGCTTGGTAGTATAGTGTCCAGTCCGGCAGTCCAAATCCTCCACTTTCTTTCGCTTCTTGTAACATTTTCAGTCTGATTCTAGCTTTTTTTCCTGCCAGAAAAATTTCAGTATTGTTGTATTTAATTCATAAAAAAGGCTTTTCCTAGTCTTACAGGTAAAGAGTATTTTCAGTAAGATATTCATTTTCACTGTTGCTGTTCTCCCCAGCATTGAAACTTGTAAATTTTTCCACTTTTCCAAATCCAATTTTGTTTGTTTTAGCAATCTTGCATAATTGTCTTCTTTTATTGTTGCACATCCTGCTGTTAGATAAATTCCCAGATATTTAACTTTTTTAACTATTTGAAGGTTAGTGGTTTTTTGCTAGTTGTTGTTTTTTTTCTGTTAGATTTTTAGTTAGCACTTTAGTCTTTTCTCTGTTTATTTTCAATCCTGCCACTTCTCCAAATTTTTCTATTTTCTCCATAAGTTTAATGCTTCTTTCAAGCAGTTCTTCCAATATAAAAACCAAGTCATCTGCAAATGCTTGTATTTTATAATTTTCATCTTTTATCTCCAGTCCTTTAATTTCTATATGTCGTCTGATGTTTCTATTCAATGCTTCCAGTGTTAGTATAAATAATAATGGAGATAGTGGACATCCGTGTCTTGTGCCTTTTTTAATATCAAAGTTTTCTGTAAAATCTCCATTTACAATTATTTTGCTTTTTGTTTATAATAAATTGTTTTGATTACATTTATAAAGTTTTCTCCAAAATACATTTCCTCTAGTTGCTGAAACATAAATTGCCAGTTTACCTTGTTGAAGGCTTTCTGTGAATCAAGAAATATTAAAGCCATCTGTTTCCCTGGATGAATTTCATAGTACTCCAGAACATCCAGAATCATTCTTAAATTATTTTTATCTGTCTTTTAGGTAGAAAGCCATTTTGGTCTGTATGTATAAATTCGATCAAAAATTTCTTTAGTCTTTCTGCTATTATTGAGGCAAAAAATTTATAATCTACATTTAGTAACGATATTGGTCTATAATTTTTTATTTGCATTAGATCAGAGTCTTCTTTGGGTATTAGGGTAATATTGGCTTTAGTATTTGGTATTTTAGCCTCCAAAAGTATTTCATTGCACAGTTCTTTCAATATTGGGCTTAGTGTATCTTGTAATGATTTATAAAGCTCTGTGGGTAATCCATCTGGACCCAGAATCTTATCATTTTTTTGCCTTTTTATAGCCTCTGTAATCTCCATCATTGATATTTTTCTATTTAATATATTTTGAATATTCTCTGAGATTTTTGATGTCTGCTTTTTTAAATATTGCTGTATTTTTTCTTTTGAAATTTTCTCTGCATTGCAAAGTATATTGTAATAGTCCTTGATAATTTTTTAATTGTATTATTTTGAAACTGTAATTCACCTTTCTCTTTTTCTTTTTTCAAACTATGTGCTAATCATCTCCCGGGTTTATTGGCATTTTCAAAAAAAGTTCTATTTAGCCCTTTTAAACTGTTGAGCCATTATTTCTGTCTCAGGTAGGTTTAATTTATTTTTTATTAACTCCATTTGCTTCTGAAGTATTTTCTTTTGTGGGTCTATTTGTAATTCTGATTCTAATTTTCTGAATTCTTCCTTCAACTTTAACTGTTGTTGTTTCTTTTCTGTATTCTTTTTAACATTATAAGTTATAGCCAGCCCTCTGAAATATACTTTAGCTGTGTCCCACACATTTTGAAGCAATGTCTCTTCTTTCTTGTTTCAAAAAAAAGTCAATTTCCTTTGTCGCTAGTTGTATGAATTCTTTTTCTTTCAATATAGATTTCTTTTTCTTTTAATATAGATTTAAGAACCATCTTAATTTTTTCTTGGCTCCTCTCCAGGTCAACTTTATTGGGTTATGATCTGCCCAAATATTAGTTTCTATCTCAATTTCTTGTATCATCATGCTAAGTTCCAAGGATGTCCATATCATATCAGTTCTAGATCATGATTTATGTCTATTTGAGTAAAATGTATATTGTACTTTCTTTGGATTTTTTCTCTATATATATCTTGAATACAGAGTTTTTCTGCCATTTTTAAAAACGTTTTAGGTAATATATTTCTTGCTTTCTTCCCTTGTTTTGTGCTTTTATAGTCCAAAGTTCCATCTGTTATTGCATTGAAGTCTCCCATTATAAAAATCTATATCTTTTTCTGTCCCAATAGATTAAAATTTCAGTCATCTGAAATTCACTCCTTTTTCAATTAATTTTCTAGTTAGAAACTGGTATTCTCTTCTGGATTCTCTTATTCTCCTAGGGATTTGATTGAGGACTACAATTTCTTTTTCTTTGTATTTCAGAGGTTCATTTCTTACTCTTCTCAAAATCTCGTCTCTTATAGAGACATGTACTTCTCTGGGGACTTTATTTCTTGTAGTGTAGTTGTAGTGTAGTTTGAGCTGACTCGATAGATCTGATGTAATTCTCCCTCCATTTCCTGTTTCCCAATTCCTAATGTTTCTGCCAATAATTCCATTAACAGGTCTAGAAGGTCCTCTTCTTTATCTTCCATTATATTTTGAAATCTTAAAAAGTATGATGCCTTTTCCATTTCCATGATAGCTATCGAGTCTTCTAGTTCTCCATTTATTTGCATTAATTTCTGGTTTTCATCTTTTAAGACTTCTAATTTTTGATCAACCTCAGTTGATGTATCTTCTATTTTTTGAATTCTTTGTTGTTTGGTTGTAACCATCTGTTTAAAATGTTCAAATTGAGAATCCATGTTATTAATTTTTTGGTTTATTTTATCAAGATCACTTTTCATATCCTCATGGTTTCTCATTGTAGCTGCCATGTGAATAGTAATTGAATTGCCTCTTGAATTGCTGTAGCGTCGCCTGAGTTTCTTTTTGGAAGTTATTAGCCTTTTCTTGCTGGAGCATTGTATCAATTGATCTCTGATAAACTGGACTTGCAGAAGCAGAGGGGGGAGCAGAAGTTACTTTTTTCCAGCTTTAGATAGCTTTATCTTTTAATCATACCTTATAATCCACCAAGTAAATCAGAATTTGTAATCCAATTGGCTCCTAACAAATAGGAGATTGTAAATAGTAAAAAATAATAGATAATAAAAAAGAACAAAAGGGGGGGAAAAGAAAAAAATATATACCAAAATTGTAATCAAAAGTGTTCTGCTAGTAGAAGTTTCTTGTTATTCACTCTGTCAAAACAGCTTGTAAAAATTCCAGGTCAAGCTGTATTTGTAATCCAGGGAAGTCAAATGACTTCAAAACAACTTGTATTTATAATTGTAATCCATCCTGTAGAAAAGGGCAATCCAAAAAGATTCTACTCTTTTGCAGCCACAATCTCCAGGATTATAAATTCCAAGGACATTAAAAAGTTTTTCCTTCGGGAAAGGGTGGTATATAAATCTAAATAAATAAATAAATAAACTATAAGCTGTGTATGGGCATCTAGCCAAGTTTTAGGGCTCCAGTCAAAACAGCTTGTTAAGGTTAAAAATATAAGATTAAATGCAGTTCTTAGTTTTGCCACTAGATGTTATTAGATGTCCATTCCCACCACACTTTAAAAAGTTTAGAAAGTTAAAATCCAATGGTTTCCAAACAAGGAATAAAAAAAAACATTTTTAAATGCACAAGTTTCCCAAAATATCCTTCTTCTATCCCTCAATTGTCTTCACAATGTTATATGAATAAGGCTCCTCTCATTCAGGAGTTGATTGAGGAGGAGCATGCGGACCTGGCTTGCATTATGGAGACCTGGTTGGGCCCAGAGGGCGGGGTCCCCCTGGTTGATCTTTACCCATCAGGCTTCCGAGTGCTGCACCAGCCTCGGGCTCAGGGTAGGGGTGGTGGAGTGGCAGTAGTTGCGAGGGAGACCTTATGTCCGCGGGAGGCCACCATGGTCCAGATAGTCGGGTGTGAGTCCCTCCTCCTGAGATGTGGTCCCAGAGCTCAGTTGGGCTTGCTGCTGGTGTATGTTTCACCTAGACACGTGGCAGCAGCCCTGCCTGAGCTTCTCGATATCCTCTTAAGGTTGGTGGTTGAGTTCCCCAAACTTATATTCTTGGGTGACTTCAACCTACCATCCCTGGGGGGATCATCTGAGTTAGCTCGGGAGTTCATGGCTTCCATGACGGCCATGGACCTGAAGCAGGTTATTCTGGGCCCAACTCACGGGGGGGGGGTCACACGCTCGATCTGATTTTTCTATCCGGATGGTGGTTAGATGATCTTGGGGGGGGGGGTTCTCCAATTAATTCACCCCTGTCATGGACCGATCATCATCTCCTGCGGATGGTCTTCCGTTTTGCCACTCCCTGTCATGGGGTTGCTGAGCCAACAAGATGGTTCCGCCCTAGACGCCTTATGGACCCTGAGCGGTTCCAAATGGTGCTTGGGCCCCCACCTGCCTCCTTTGCTCACAGCTCGGTCGATGCCCTGGGAAAGCCTGGGAAAGCCTGGGAAAGCCTGGGAAAGCCTGGGAAAGGACAGCCACAGAGGCACTCGACCAAGTTGTACCCATGCGGCCCTTGACCCGACGCAGATCTCAACGGGCCCCATGGTTCTCCATGGAGCTCCGCGAGATGAAGCGTCGGAGACGGGGCCTAGAGAGCTGTTGGAGGTCCAGCCGATCCGAATCCGACCGGTTACGACTAAGGTCGTTTACGAGAACTTATCTCGCAGCGTTGAGGGTGGCTAGGTCTAACCACTTTGCCACCCTCATCTAACCTAACCTAATCGCCCGGCCGCCCTGTTTAGGGTAACTCGCTCCCTTCTTAATCAAGAGGTGAGGGAGGAACCCTTGCAGGGTCGAGCCGAGGAGTTTAGTCGATTTCTGTCGGACAAAATCGCTCGGATCCGGACCGGTTTGGACTCCGACTGGGCAGAGTCTGACGAAGAGGATACGGGTGGCCTTGTTGATTTAATCTGGGAAGAGTTCGATCCTGTGACTCCTGAAGAAGTGGACAAGATCATGGGGAAGCTGAGCTCCACCACGTGTTTGTTGGACCTGTGCCCCTCCTGGCTGACTTATGCAGCCCGGGATGGGACACGAGGCTTGCTCCAGGCAGTGATTATGGCCTCTTTGAGTCAGGGTAGCTTTCCCGCCGCCTCGAAGGAGGCGGTGGTGAGACCCCTCCTCAAGAAGCCTGCCTTGGACCCAGCAATTTTAAACAACTATCGTCCGGTCTCCAACCTTCGCTTTTTAGCTAAGGTTGTTGAGAGCGTGGTGGCGCAGCAGCTCCCTTTGTTCTTGGATGAAGCTGATTACCTAGACCCGTACCAATCAGGTTTCAGGCCCGGGTACAGCACGGAGACGGCATTGGTCGCGCTGGTGAATGATCTCTGGCGGGCTCGGGACAGTGGTTGCTCCTCTGTCCTAGTCCTTTTAGACCTCTCAGCGGCTTTTGATACCATCGACCATGGTATCCTGCTGCGACGTCTCAGAGGGTTAGGAGTGGGAGGCACAGTTCTCCAATGGTTCTCCTCTTACCTTCTGGGACGTTCGCAGTCGGTGTTGGCAGGGGGGCAGAGATCGACCTTGAGACCTCTCATTTGTGGGATCGGTTCTCTCGCCTCTCCTGTTCAACATCTATATGAAGCCGCTGGGTGAGATCATTCGTGGTTTTGGAGTTGGGTATCACCAATATGCTGATGATACCCAGCTTTTTATTTCGACCCCAAACCACCCCAGCGATGCCCTCGACGTGATGTCCCGTTGCCTGGAGGCGGTCCGGGTCTGGATGGGGAGGAACAGGCTTCGACTCAACCCTGACAAGACTGAGTGGCTGTTCGTGCCGGCATCCCGGGAAATTCCGATTATTCCATCATTGGCCATGGGGGGTGAGCTATTACCCCCCGTAGATAGGGCCCACAACTTGGGGGTCCTTCTAGACTCACAGCTCTCTTTGGAAGAGCATATTGGAGCTGTGACTAGGGGGGCCTTTGCCCAGGTTCGGCTTGTGCACCAGTTGCGGCCCTATCTAGACCAGGATGCCTTGCGCACAGTCACTCATGCGCTCGTGACCTCTCATCTAGACTACTGTAATGCTCTCTACATGGGGCTGCCCTTGAGGTCCACCCGGAGACTCCAACTGGTGCAGAATGCAGCCGCGCGAGTTGTCTTGGGAGTTTCCCGATACTCCCATGTTACACCTTTGCTCCGCGAGCTGCATTGGCTACCGGTTGCTCTCCGGGTGAGGTTCAAGGTGTTAGTTATGACTTACAAAGCCCTTCATGGCATGGTTCCAGATTACCTACGGCAACACCTGCAGCCGGCGTCAACTTCCCTCCGTCCAGTGCGCTCCCACAGAGAGGGCCTCCTCAGGGTGCCGCCGATCAAAGAATGCCAATTGGTGACCCCCAGGGGGAGAGCATTCTCTGTGGGCGCGCCAGACCTTTGGAACCGCTTACCAGTTGAGCTCCGGATGGCCCCCGACCTTGGCTCCTTCCGGCACGATCTCAAAACATTCTTTTTTGAACAAGCTGTCCTGGTCTGACGGGATGGGGTTGGGTTTTTAAAACTAGTTTTAACTTTAATATGTATTGATTTTATGGGCATGATGTTTAATGGCTTTTTAATTTTTGTATTCGATTTTTATTGTGTATTGCCCTGTTCACCGCCCTGAGTCCTTCGGGAGAAGGGCGGTATAAAAATCAAATTATTAAATTATTAAATAAAATTATAAGTCAGTTTTATTTTCCCTCAAAGCTTAAACAGCCGCTTATAGTTCAAGAGGGAAGGGTAGAGGGGAAAAAATCCCCACCTCCCAAAAGCTTGGGGATTTCTTGCTTTTGGGAGCTTTTTCCGGAACTGGTATTTTTTCACTTGTAGAGAGTTAAGGAAAGTAGCCTCACCCAGATCAGCTGTTTTGCTTTCTGTTTGTTTGTGTTCATTGTGTTCATTCAGACTGACCGCATGGGTGTAGTCAGCCTTTCTTCCTACCAATCCCAAAGGCTTCTTTGAATCAAGTGGGTCAGCTATCACTGGCCCACTATCTACAAAGTTTCGCCCTTTGGCCAGTCGCCTCTACAGGGTGACTTTCGGTCCTGTTGGATCCACCCACCCCCCCAGCAGGTAGAAATTGGGCTTGGGAAATGGAGTTTCATTCCCCCTGAGCCTGTGTTGCCATGACATCACTGGAAATTTTTATGGGGAACAGAAACATACTGAAATGAAATGAATATAAGATTTAAATCTGGACAAGTGTGAAATTCGTGGAAATAGTTAAGATTTTCCTGGCAAAAGATTATTGATGAAAACAGAAGGCAATTGCCTGTTTTTAAAACTGAAAAATGAACTGGTGCTAACAACTAGTGGTGGATGTAAATACATAATTATGGCTGCTTTAAACATTCTAAATACAGGAACTGGCAAGCCCAGGAAAAGATAACTTGTTATTGTGACCTTCAGTGCTCTAACTAAATAAAGAACAGCTATAATAAAGAAAAGAAAACATTTTGGGCTATCTATAAAGCAAGAACTATAAAACTGGAAAAAATAACCTTCCTGGATTATAAATACTTATTGAGCTGTAACTTAAAGCTTCTTGCACAGAAAGGAAAACTTTGATTTTTGGCTATCATGATGCATCAGAGGTCTTCAGAAAAAACAAATACTTTCCAGGAGGAAATGTATGCGATGTTACAACTAATACAAATGACAATGGTCTCAATCCATGAAGAAATTAAAAATAACTTTGAAAATTTAAATGAACATATCTTCAATTTAACATCACAACAAACAAACTCAGAAAATAAAAGAGAGAGCATGAGAGCATATAACTGAGCATAAAATAGAGGAAAGAAATATAAAGATGGAATAATGGAAGGAACTATGATTTAACACAGGTGGAGAAAATATTGGACATGGAAAAGAGAACTTATACTTTAAGATTGCAGAATAAGTCTAAGGACAAGAAAAAAAGATTTGACAAAATGGATTACAGAGCTGTCAGGAGAACTATGAGAACTTGAGAGACAAAAAACAATAAGAGAATCTAAGAGAGAAAGAAAGAAAAAGATTTTCAAGAAATATGATGGGATGAACACTCCCACAAAAACACTTTACTTGACTTATCTTGTGTACTTACAATATCTACAAAACTATGGGAAGACCTTTTGTGATGACCCAGGGCATAGCACAGGCCCTGGCCTGCCTCAGCCTGCTCTTTCCCACATTCCTCTGAAGCCACAAACACCTCTCCATCAACCTCCAGTTCCAGCTCATTTTCTTCAGCAGATTCAGGCTCTGACGGGGGCATGACACCTTTTGGTCCAATGGAGCATACTGATTAGGAAAGATGTTTGGCAAAAAAAAGCTAAAGTTAGAATTAAGAAATTAGATGATGAGACTTATCAGATAGAATATTTAAAGATTAAGCATTTATTTAAATATGGTTAAAGAAATAAAATTTTGGATATTAATGAATTTTAATTTAAGAGGGATAGGTTCCTCAAACAACATAGTATTAACATATTCTAGATACTGAAGCAGGGCTTTTTTCTCATAGAACACTCAGAATGGCGTTCCGGCACCTTTTTTTGCAAAAACAAATAAACCCCTCCCTCTGAAAGCCTATTGCAGGGCTAGGCAATCTTGGCCCCTTTTTATGACTCATGAACTTCAACTCAAAAAAATCCTGAGCCAGCCATGCTGAGGGGAAAGGGAAAGGTTTCCAATCTGAGCCATGCTGGCTCAGGAATTCTGGGAATTAAAGTCCTTGAGTCATAAAAGTGCCTGTACTAGAGTACATTAAAATTATTTACAGGGTTACTTCTTTAGGAACTAAACTTTTAAAATCTAAAACAGCTAATTCAAAAAAGCCAACAGTAAAGAACCTCACATTTTTCATCTGCTTCTGTCTTTTGGAAGGTAAAATTAGATAACAAAATAATCTATTTCCTATGTTAACATCTCTGCAATGAAATCATAAAGGTAACAGGAAAGAAATGAGAAACATTTTTCTCAATGTAATATGTCTAATTTAGCTGATGCTAGAAAAAAAAATAGGGATGCAGTGGCTCAGTGGGTTAGGACACTGAGCTTGTCGATCTGAAGATCGGCAGTTTGGCGGGTCAAATCCCGAGTACCACGTAGCAGAGTGAGCGCCTGTTACTCGTCCCAGCTTCTGCCAACATAGCAGTTCAAAAGCACGTAAAAATGCAAGTAGAAAAATAGGGAACACTATGGTGGGAAGGTAGCAGCGTTCCGTGCGCCTTTGGCATCTAGTCATGCCGGCCACATGACCACGGGGACGTCCTCGGACAAGCGCTGGCTCTTCGGCTTTGAAACGGAGATGAGCACCGGCCCCTAGAGTCGGAAACGACTAGCACGCATGTGCAGGGAACCTTTACCTTTACCTTTAGGAAAAAAAATAGTATCTTTTGTGCATACTCTTGAAAACTATTTTGAATCTAACCATGTATTACAACTAAACCACTTTAAATTAAACAATTCTTAAGAATGAAATATTTTTAATTTGGACATTACTTTTACTGTTTGGACTGTTGTGTGTTTTGAAAAATAGATTATTTAGAATCTAGTTGTGTTGCACTTCAGTCTTTAAATAATTAGCCTAGTATATACATAACAATATATGATGTTTTCCATGGTGAGCTTAACATCAATAACAACGTTTATTAAAAAGGCTAAAATAATTTCTGGTGGTATTATCTGGGGTGTCAAACTGCTGGCCCGCAGGCCAGTTTCATCATACCAAAGATGCACCTACCCCATTGTGGGCAATGCAAAAAGAATCGTGATACATCTTTTTTTTTTTTATTGAAAAGTTTTAAAATACAGTTTTCCCTTAAGAAACCCCCCTTCCCCCTCCCTGCTCCCCCCCTACCTCCCCCCAACCTCCCTCCCTCCCCCCTCCCTCCACCCCCCCCCTCCCACCCCCGACTTCCCAGAGCTAAGTACAAGGTATATATATATAAAAAGGCAACCATAAACAACCATATACTAACAACTATAAATTCTAAAATCCATCACTCTCTAGCTTATATAGGATAAGACACACCTTAACAATATTAAATATATATAAAAAACTAGAATAAAAAAAAAGGAAAAAAAACGAAAGAAGACTTATTCGAATGCTACATAAAACTTCTTAACCCTATACTTGTTCTGGATAAACTCAATCCATTTTCTCCATTCCATAATATAGCGTTCTTGCGAATGATCTTTCAAATAAGCCGAAATCTTCGCCATCTCTGCCAGGTCGGAAACCTTTAAAGTCCACTCTTCTATGGTCGGCAGTTCCTCTTTCTTCCAATATTGGCCTATCAAAAGTCTTGCCGCCGTAATTAAGTTCAACATCAGCTTGGTGTCCACAACTGTAGCGTCTGCAATTATTCCCAACAAAAAAAGTTGCGGACAAAACTTTATCCTCTGTTTAAAAATCTTCTGCATATTCCACCAGACTTTTATCCAAAAAGCCTTAACCTTCTTACATGTCCACCATATGTGAAAATACGTTGCATCTTCATCACCACACCTCCAACACTTAGGCTGATAATTCGGATACATACTTGCAAGCTTTTTAGGATCTAGATGCCATCTATAAAACATTTTGTAAAAGTTCTCTCTTAGATTTTGAGCTTGAGTAAATTTTACGTTCCTCACCCAAATCTTTTCCCACATGTCCATTGTAATAACTTCCTGGATATTTTGGGCCCATTTTATCATACAATCCTTAACAAGCTCTGTTTCCGAGTCAATCTCTATCAATGCAAGATATATCCGTTTAATATGTGCTGACCCCTGATTTCTAATCTGCTTTATCAAATTTCCATCAGTCATTGTAAATCCATTTTTCTGGTCTTCTTTCCACCTGGCCTGTAATTGGATATATTGAAACCAAGATTGAACAACCTTCTCTTCTCGCAAGAGGCTATATGATTTCAAACACCAAACATTCCTTTCCAGGCTTAAAATTTCCTTGTACGTAGTCACATCATGTTTGAAACCAGCATGTATATTTTCTATTGCGTGTTTTGGAATTGCCCACAATGGTATCTTGCTGCTTAGCTTATGTCTATACTTCTTCCAAACTCTCAGCAATGCCTGTCTTAAAATATGCATCCTAAACACAGTATCTACCTTCTTATCATACAACAAATATGCATGCCAGCCAAACAACAAATCATGGCCCTCAAGATTTAATAACCTCAATTGCGTCAAATTAATCCAATCGCTTATTCCTACTAATGCAGCAGCTTCATAATATAATTTAAGATTAGGCAATTTAAGGCCACCTCTCTCACGAGTATCCTGCATAATCTTAAATTTAACTCGTGGCTTTTTCCCTGCCCACACAAATTTATTGATACCTCGCTGCCATTCCTCCAGATTAGAATCTTTCTTAAGAATCGGTATCATTTGAAACAAAAATAAAAATTTGGGCAGGACATTCATTTTCACTGCTGCAATCCGTCCCAGCAAAGACAATTGCAATTTTTGCCAACTCTCCAATTCCTTTTGAATTTTCCCCCATAGTTTTTCATAATTATTTTTATATAGCTTTGTATTAGAGGGCGACAAAATCACCCCCAGATATTTAACCCTTTTAACAATCTCAAATCCAGTTAATCCTTCTAAGAGAGCCTTCTGTGAAACTGTCATATTTCTAGCCAAAATTTTAGTTTTCTGTGTATTTACTTTAAATCCAGAAACCTTCCCATATTGTGTTATTATCTCCATCAGGTCCACAACAGAGTTCTCTGGCTGGGTCACTGTAACAACCAGATCATCTGCAAATGCTCTCAATCTATAATCCTGATCTCCAACTTGTATCCCTTTAATTTTTCCCGAGTTCCGAATCTTAACCAATAGTATCTCTAATGTTAACACAAATAACAAGGGCGATAACGGACACCCTTGCCTTGTGCCCTTCTCAATATTACATGCTACTGTCAGGCTATTATTAACTATGATTCGGGCAGTTTGTTTTTGATATAATGCCCTAATCGGCTGTAAAAAATTTTCCCCAAAATCCATTTTATCTAAAACTTTCAACAAAAATTGCCAATTCAATTGATCAAAGGCCTTTTCAGCATCTAAAAAAATTAGCGCTGCAGAGATCTGGTTGTGCCTTTCCAAAAACTCTAACACATCAACTATATGTCTCACATTATTTTTCATTTGCCTGCCACTAATAAACCCCGTTTGATCCCCATGAATCACCTGTTGCAGAACCCTCATCAGTCTATTAGCCAAAACCTTAGCAAATATCTTATAATCTGTATTTAAAAGCGATATCGGTCTGTAGTTTTTAACTTGAGTAGCATCCTGGTCTTCCTTCGGAATCAAAGAGATAAAAGCTGTTCTCCAAGACGGTGGCACCTTTCCCCCCCTCTGAATTGTCTGAAACAGTTCCTTTAACGGCTTTATCATCTCAAATTGTAAATTTTTATAATAGGCCGCAGTCAAGCCATCCGTGCCTGGCGCTTTATCCACCTTCAACTCCTTAATTGCTGTAAGAATTTCTTCTTCTGTAATCAGTTGATTAATCCCCTCTTTTTGTACTTGCGTAAGAACCGGGATGCTAGCATTCTCCAAGTATATATCAATATCTTTTACATTAATTTCCTCTTTAGTATATAATTTCGAATAAAAATCCACAAAAGCATCCTTAATAAGATTCTGTTGAAACACAACCCTTCCTTTATACTCAATCTTATCTATATTAGAGGCCCTTTGTTTTTTCCTCAGTCTATAAGCTAACCATCTGCCTGGTTTATTAGCGTTGCAAAAAGTATTGTGCCTAGCAAACCGCAGATTGGTTGCCACTTGATCTGCCATTAATTTATCAAATTGTCCTCTTAGCAGTCTAATAGCCTCCTTGATCTTCACATCCTCTGGGTTCAAAATCAAAGCCTTTTCTTTTTCCTTTATTTCATTCTCCAGTTCTTTCCTTCTATTTTCCACTGCACGTCTTTATCTATTATTCATATATATCAACACCCCTCTCATATAGGCCTTGCTAGCATCCCAAACCATGTCCATAGAGGTACCCTTATTCATATTAATCTCAAAAAAATCCTTCATCCGCTGTTTGCATTCTTCCACATTTCTCTGATTTCTAAACAAATTCTCATTTACGCGCCACGAGCGCCTGTCTCTTTTCTCCTTATCAATCTCCAACCAAACTGGACTGTGGTCAGAAATAGTTCTTGCACAAATCTTCACCTTTTTAGTTCTAAAAAAAAAATCATTAGTCAACAAAATAAAATCAATCCTCGAAAAAGATTGGTGTCTGTCAGAATAAAAAGTATAATCCTTCTCCTGCAAGTGTCTCTCACGCCAAATATCTCGCAATTCCAGGTCATCCTTCATTTCAAAAAAAGATTTAGGCAGTCTAGCATGACTTGGAATGCGCTTAAAAGCTCCAGCCTTGTCCAACTGTACATCCAAAACACCATTCCAGTCTCCCATAAAAATAAAAGATTTATAATCCAACTGGGTAAGCTTTGTGTGGAGTAAGCTAAAAAAATCAGCTTGTTGTTGGTTAGGTGCATATAATCCAACTAGAAGCGTCTTTTTACCTTCTAACAACAGCTCAATCATAACATATCTTCCATGCTTATCTGCTTCAATTAAGTCTGCTGTTAAGGCACTTTTAACATAAACAACCACTCCATTTTTCTTATTCTCTGCAGAGGCAACAAATTGCGTACCCAGTCTCGAGTTCAATAAATGCTTTTGATCCAAAACTCTAATATGCGTTTCTTGCAAACATATAACATCTATCTTAAATTGTTTTAAATATTGAAAAACTTTCTTCCTCTTCTGCGGTGACTTTAGTCCATTAACATTCCAGGTTAGAAATTTAGTTGCCATGCATATCCTCCAAAAGCTCTTGGACCACAGCTTTGATAGGACTAACTTCTTTAGGCCGTGCTCCTCCCACAGCTTGACTATATGTACATTGTGAAGAATCTGAAGACTTTTGCTGATCTTGTTCTTTTATTTTCTTTGCTCGTTTTAAAGCAGCACGCGTTACTCTTTGCTCTCTAGGATCATCCAAAGAAGTTGTAGCTTGATCTCCTCCAGCACCACTTTCCTCTGTTTCATCCTCTTGATGTTCTCCTTCTCCAGATCCCTTTCCAGCTTCCAGAAGTGTTAATGGGGTTGCTTTTAAGACATTATTGTAGAAATCACGCGCTTGCTTTACAGTAATCAGCCGATACCTTTTACCTTCATGCATCACCATCAGCCCATCTGGAATCTCCCATCTGAACCTTATATCTCTTTGCTTAAGCTCATGCACGAGAAATGTATAGTCCTTCCTTCCCCTTAAAATCCTTGGAGGAATTTCTTTTAAAACCAAGACTTCTTGTTCAGCAATCACCACTTTAGCATCATAGGCAGCTTGTATAACTTGATCTCTAATCTCTCTTTTTGCAAAATAAACCACCACATCTCTAGGCAACTTTCTCTGTCTGGCAATCCATGAATTCACCCGAAACACTTTATCCATAGCTGCTCTTATTTCAGATGCTGGCTGATTTAATACCACTTCAAGAGCCTCAGAAATCAGCTGCTTTAAATCTTCTTTAATGTTCTCTTTTAAACCTCTGATTCTGACAGCAAACTGCATCTGGTAATATTGGGCTAGGCTTACCTCCCTTTCCACTTTGTCTCTTGCAATTTCATTCTCCCGTGCTTTTACTTCTAATATAGCATTCCTTTGAGCCAAATCATCCATTTTTTCATCTAATTCTTCCACACATTCCGCCACTTTATGCACTGAAGACAAAATGTCTACCTTCATCACGCTGAGCTTCTGTTCCATCCTCTCTTCCATTCTCTCCTCCAATTTCTCCAATTTCTCCTCCATCTGTGCAAATTTATCACTCATTGATTGATTGATTGATTCAAAAAGTTTATCCAGAGCATCTCGTAAGTCCTTCGATGTCAGCGCTTCAGAAGGGTGCAACGCCTGTAGTGATGACTGTTGCACCGGCGAGGATCCACCGCTCCGAAGAGTTTTAGGGGGAGGTTTCGCCGCCATCTTTTAGTCCTCAATTATGACGCACTTTCACTTAAAGTTTAAAAAGTCCAACAAGCTAGAGAGTATAGTAAAATAATCCTCTTCACCTTTGCCACTTGTACCGCTCTGCCTGCTCCTTTAAATCATAGTCCTTTCTTCAGGCAGGGATGGTTCGCAGACGCCTGGCTCTGCTCCAAGAAGTTCAGAGCAGAGACGCCGGCCAACTGGGAGCAACCCAGGCTTCGGGGGAGTTCAATCCTTCAGCCGCCCAAGCTCCAAGCTCAGGCGGCCCCGGAGAACTCTACCCCTACCAGGGGCCTCACCCCCTCCTCTTCTCCCGAGGAGGGGGCTTCAATTTCGCCCGAACAGCTGATCGGCGCTGTTTCGGGCGAAAAAACAAACAGCTGAGCCGCGGGCAGCCGGGGAAGGCTGTCTTCGGCGCCGCGCCGCCAACGGAAGTCCAGAATCGTGATACATCTTGACACAACACGTGACGTGGCGAGTTTGACACACATGCTATAGTGAGTACTTGTATTAAAATAAGTAGAAAAATTAATAAAAGTTGCAGCACAGCACTATACATTGCCCAACCAAAGAAAAACTGTCTATAATGCCTTCAAATAAAACCCCAGAAAACAGATTTTTCATAGATGCAAGAAGCCAAAGAAATGTAAGACTTTAATTACCCTTCCATCTTTTGGCAAACAAATGATGTCAAGCATGATCCTTCCAGGAAATTCCTCGTTTTCCCTGTTGATAACTTTCTTCTTCAGAGGATGGAAAAAAAGACAAGAGAATTGCACTTTCCTTGGCTTGACAAGAAGTAATGCAATGTTTAGTTGAGAACATAAAAATAACAAGAATATTTAAGAAAGTCATTGTGTAATGCTGGCATTTTTTATTTTAAGCTAAATTAGAACTGAGCATAGTCAGATACATGTTTTATGTTCAATAAAAACTGACAGTAATAAAATAAGAGTAGTGATAAGTAATGTCACACAGCAGGACAAGTTAATAAAAAAAAAGAGTTTAAGCTGAATAGGAGTTCCTAAAGAAGGCTATCTTAATTCCAAAGGTTGCTGTAGAGATGCCCATTTAGCTATACAAAAAGTTTTATGGTAAATTGAAGACAATCAAGAAAAAAAATCCATAGGAAATGAAATGACCAGTTAAGGGAGAAAAAAAATGTAAATAGGTGGTGTGAGTAGAAAACAAAATCTTAGAATGTACTGGACTTTGCAAAGAATGTTAGCTTCTTTAGATAAGAAAATCTTTATGGTATATAAGGGCAAAAGAATCAGTATAACAGCCATTTGGTGAATATGGAAATATGTTAATGGTTAATAAAAAAAATAATATATTGTGATAAAATGGGGAAAGGGTATTTTAAAAGTGTATTAACAGCTTTCTTAGGCCTAGACATTCCATTTATAGCAAAAAAGTGGGGGGAGGATTGAAGGAGGGAAAGACAAAGATTTTTATCCAACACTTTTAATTTCCTTTGAAATCTTTGTTTGTAAAGTTATAATCAGTCTAGTCTCCCAACCTTTCTAGAGTGTAATCTTCTTCAATCCAGTATTGCAAACTAGATATATGTCCATCTATATAGCTGTATATCTTCACTGGCCCATTTACAATGAGACTGGGGCCAAATTACAGATGGTAGGTGAACTCAAGGGCTTGAACCACAAGAAAAATTCTTCCAGATATGTTTTCACTAGTTCCCTGCTGTCATTTACACTTAGAAAGAAATACTTAAGCTCTTATTTATAGTCTTGGATTTAACGTTGCAACCTTTTTACATTTAATATTATTTTTATTACTTTATTTTACAATATTGTTATTTTACTATATTTTATGGTGCATTGTGGTTACACAATAAACATACTTACTTACTATATTTAACTGTTGACCATTTGGCCGTTTCTCCTTTTCTACAAATTGCCTTCAGCACTGGCAGCCTAAAATAAATAAATAATAAAATAAAATAATAAAATAAAATAAAATAATAAACCTCTTATTTCATTAAAAGAAGTCCTGTTGAATTGATGTAATCTCAGCAATTCTGATTCCACCTTTTACTTTTCCCTTGGTAACATTATTATTTTGATACAGTATATGTTTCTCCCTGTATCATTCATTTTCTTCTTTACTGTAACTTAATTCTTATAGTTATATTTCAAGTGAGATTACACTTGATACTTCGAAAGAATTCCTTCTTCTAGGAATCTCTGTAATTTCATAGTCCACTCAATGAAAAATAATAAAAAAGATTAAATGATAAAATAAGACCCAGGGAATATTTAAAAAAATACAAGTGGTGAAGGGTACTGTGTAAATGTTCAGGATGTTTTTTCTCCTGTTTTTTTCTTTATGTATTCTTATTCATCAATATTGTGTAGTACTTTTTCAGCAATTTGCAGTTATTAGAGAAGTTTGCAGATCCGGCATTATTTTTATTACATGTTTGTTTGTTTGTTTGTTTGTTTGTTTAAAACAAAATTTCTTCTTAGTTCTAGGTTGCTTCTCTCTTTGATTAATTTCCATTCATTGCTTCTTGTCCTGCCCTCAGGTGTTTTGGAGAATACATTAACTCCCTCTTCTTTGTGGCAACCCCTGAGATATTGGAACACTGCTATCATATCATCTTATAACCAATTTTGGGCAGTTCCCAATCAAAACTTATTATTAAGTAAGATTTTATTTCACACTTGCTCTGAGCCAATGCAGAAACAATTTCTTATCTTCCACCCACTGAATACTGAGTTGCAAACTGTTGAGTGATTTTGTCTTTTGGGAAAGTTGAAAATGAATGAAATCCTCTCTCTTCCCCAGCACATGGACCTCCTCTTTTAAAAAAGTGATCAACATTATTTGGTCATGTTGAAAGAATTTATTGTATTACAGTATGTGTGAATCTAACACATCATACCATGATCTTATTTACATTTATTTTTAATGTTTTAATGGATTTTTTTAAGACTGCTTAAATTGTTTTATTATACACAACCCAAAGTCACATTCATGAAATGGGCAGCTATATAAATTTAATAAATACATAAATGAATCTCAATCACTTTATTTAATGCTGTAGACATTGTCCATTGGCTCAAAGCAACCAGTTACATTTGACTTCTAATTTTGGTTAAATAGGTCTTTAACTCTGTGAGGCTGACTACTAAAATGTGGATAATGTTTGGCTTTCTGAAGGGCTGAGAAGATCAATATTCCTGACTTTCAACAAGCAAAAAAAATAGAAAACAGCTTCCAGTAGCACTATCACTACACCTGAACTTGAAAATTTCCATGGGTTCAGAATGGCCATTCAACTGAAGAATGGTGAACAACTGGAATTCCCAATATTTTCCTTCTTTCAAGCATATTAAAAAGTCTAAACAAAATATTCAAATTTTGCTACAATCTTGTTTAGGAAAAGTAACACAAATGGCTTAAAAGGAGCAGAGAAATGCATAACAAATTTGTCTAATATTACTATGATAAGTAATATTAATGCATGATCTCCTTCTCCTGCTTACTTAAAATATATGTTTATTAATATATATTTCTTCTGGCTATTTATATAAAATCATAGTCCCCCTTGACATAACTTGTCTTGCCTATTATAGAATTGTCATCAAAGAATTAAAACACTATGAATATTCTTTTACAACAATAAAGATTACATTATACTTGTGGCCAAATGTAAGAAAAAATTTTATTGTAAATCAGGGTAGCCCTCACATATGTACAGGAGAAAAAAAATCCAAAAACATGATTCTTTATTTATAACAACAACCTAGTAAGGTTACACACCTAGTAAGGTACACAGCTTGAATGATCTCAGTTTGGTTTCAAACCACATGAGTGAAATCATTAAAAATCCCCAATGAATTTGGATAGAAAGTTGATCAATTTTAATTATTTCTCAATGCAAATTATAAAACAGCAAGCCAGTCTAACTCTAGTAGTATACTACAATGGTATTTGCAACTTATGGAATGCACCAGAGCAGAAACAGACATACTGTATCTATTCTTCTGAATAGTGGTAGGCTATCAATGATCTCCATCTGCACTTGGTAATTGATTTTTATTTAGATTTTATTTCTGTTTTAGATTTTTTTTTATTTTGCCTTTATTAATTTTCTATATAAATAACTCAAGGTGGCAAACATGCACAACACTTTTACTTCCTCCTCTTATTTTCCCCACAGCAATAATGCTATGAGATGAGTTGGAACTAGATATAGAAACTCTCCCTACTGAACAGAAGCACAGTACAGAGAAAAATTAGTTCCAAACCAGTCAAATGTTAGAGTTATACTATATAACAGGAGTCCCCAACCCCCTGTCTGTGGACCGGCACCAGGCCGTGGCATGCCAGAAACCAGTCCATGCAAACAAGCAAAGCCCCATCCATGGGATGCAGGCAGTACATGAAAGCACGCCCACTCTAAATGATGAAATGGTCAAGAAATTTTGGATATACGATTGAATTAGATAGATGGCAGCAATTGTGGGAAAGAAACTATAAACTGACAATGGCGACAGCATATAAAGAAAATATGTGCAAGATGTTCTACAGATGGCACATGTCTCCAGAAAAACTAGCTAAAATGTTTAAGGACAGATCTATGAAATGTTGGAAATGCCATCAAATACCAGGCTCTTTCTATCATATGTGGTTGATGTGTACAGAAGCTAAAACCTATTGGAACATAATTAAATCATGGATAGAAAAGATGATACAACAAAGTATAGAATTAAGACCAGAAATATTCCTGTTGGGTATTTTACCAGAGAAATATAGTAAAGAGAACACATATTTGATTATTAATATAAGCACTGCAGCTAGGATTTTGTTTGCACAAAACTGGAAGGCACTGAAAGCTCCTCCAGAAGAAGAGGTGATCAGGAAAATAATGGAATGTGCGGAAATGAATAGATTAACAATGATGATTAAAGATAAGACAGAGTCAGAGTATTATGAAATTTGGGGGAAATTTTATGAGTGGGTGAAAAAGAGAATATGCTTAAAAGACAGCTAACACTAATTTAGATGGAAGTGAGGAGATAAGGATATTATCATACCTAATATAGTGACTGAAAATCCAAGGAGAGGAGCTGCTCGGACATCACCCCTGAATTGTATCGGAAGAGGAATGGGAGGGAAGAAAGGAGAGGAGAGAGGGAAGAGAGTAGAGGAGGGGGAAGGAAGTAGGAAGGTTGGAGGGAAAGAGGAGGAGAAGTGGGGAGAAACAGGAGGGGAGTGGTGAGGGAAAGAGGAGAGGAGAGGAAGAAGAGGGAAGTAGGAAAGAAAGGAGAAAGGGAGAAAAAAAGTAGAGAAGAGGGAAGAGAGAGAAGGAGGGTGGATACAGTGAAAGGGGAAATGGACGAGCAGCACCCAAACTTACCTGTATGTATTTATGTATGGCGATATATAATACCTACAGCATTACTGATATAACAAATGTTAAATACTTGAAAAAAATGTTTATATTTCATTGGTTAGTTTGTGGTATATTAAAGGAACTGTGAAAAATAAAATTAATTAGATAGATAGATAGATAGATAGATAGATAGATAGATAGATAGATAGATAGATAGATAGATAGATAGATAGATAGATAGATAAGAAAAGAAAAGAAAGAAAAAAGAAAGCATGCCCACTCTGGTCCACAGAAAAACCTCTCTCCATGGAACTGGTCCCTGGTGCTCAAAAGGTTGGGGAACCTCTGCTTTATGAGATATGTATAGTTTCATTTTAAAAATTAGTGATATAGTTACACAGTAAATATACATTCTAGTCCTGGAAATTAAAAGAAGGAAGAAACATTATCATACGATTTTTTTAAATAAACACAGTGAATCACATACTTAATGTAGAAGGTTCTTAATACAGTATATATGTGTATGTATATATTTGCCTCTCTGTGTATGTGTTTGTGTGTGTATACACAGAGACATATATAGTTAACAGCTTACTTTTTAAATGCAAATATAAATGTTTTGTTTTTGTGTTCTTTTGTTTTGATTTGATATACAAGTTTTTAAATACATAATTTGCATGAAATATTTGATAGAGAATGACAGACTTTAGTGGACCCCAGAATAACTGCCATCTGGCACCCCAACAAAATCTGTATTGATGGAACATTCAATTTTGATCTGAAATAAATATGTCTTTTTCTCCGGTACTGGATTTGGTCCAGTTTCTATCTTTTCCTTATTTAGAAGTTCTACTACCAAATCAGTGAACCATTTTGTAAAATGTGATGGAGTTGTTCAAGTAGTTTAGAAATAAAAGGAAGTTTCTCAATAGAAAATAGTATTGCCAACCTTTTATCCATAAACTGATTTATAATTATTTTTGATTTTTCCTCTCTATATCTCTGTCCCTCCCACCGTCCTAGTCTCTCATCTAAAATTCTGTGATGTGTAAGTTTAATATATATGAGGTCAGCTATGTATTGTTCTGACATTCAAAACTATTTGCATTTTGTTTATTTGTTCTATTTATAGTAGTTGGAAGAAGAGTAGTTAACAGAATCAAAAAAGTTAGTAGGGAGAATAATTCCTTCTTTTATTTTAAAATTGTTTATTTGCACATGTAGTCCCTTGAAAAGTTTCTGAACCTCTCTTTTTGCCCACTGTTTTCTTGCAGGGTATGATTTTATGACTATGTAGCAACCATGATGAACATGACTGCAAGAAAATGCAGAGGTTTGGAGAAGTCTAATGCAATTGTTTGACGCAGGTAGTATGGTTGGTTGGTTTAGAAAATTGTGGAGTTCTTCTTTTCCATATTTCTTTTTGTAAAAAGTGATGTTAAGATCAATAGTGACATTATTTTACTCATAGCGAGAGAGGAAAAAAATGATGTCCTTTTTTGAGGAATAAAGCACCTAACTTATAAAGAGATAGGATTTATTTTACTGGGGGGACAAAACAGAAATATCTCTGGCATAATGTTTTTTTTCTGTGTGTTTCAAAATTAAAGTAAGGTTGGATACCTCTTATAAAATATTTCTTTCAACTTCTGACATAAATTTTTATGATGACTTAGTTCCAAATCTATTTTCTATGCTTTATTTAAAAATCCTGGCTAACATTTCCCATTTCTGTTACTAAGGATTACATTGTTGAATTTATTCAATATTTTTATTAGACTCCATTTGATTTGGAAAGTTTTAGCAAATAGGCTTAGAAAATAAGTGGGGTCTGGCCTGGCTGACATTTGACTGGTGGACCTCCGAAGTATAACAGAACTGTAGATTTGATTGGGAAGCCAATAAAATATCTTGGAAGAAGTTAGTAGAAAACCAACTATGTACAACTGCCAAGAGACCTTAATATACATGCTTTGCTGTCAAGAGGAGTGAACCCACCATGAAGAGTTACTTTTACCTTACCCGATTTGGAAACATTAAAAATATGGTATTCTGTGTTCTTTCATTAACAAAAATGCATCATACAGTATGTCATTAGGGTGAATTTTAATTCCTGTCATTTATTTATATATACATTCATTTGTTCATTCAAATACTGAATCACATTGTTAAAAATTATTTAATAAAATTCAAAAAATAACCTGTAATATTGTTAACATATGCAAAAGAATAATATTTGGAAATTCTAACACAACAAATATATTTAATGTATAAATCATATTTTTAAACTTTGCTTTATATACTTAATTAGTTTGTGTTACTTAAATGTAAAATAAAATTATAGTTTTTTTATTGATACTTTGGAATATATTCAACTTGGAAAATAAGGCTTCCGGTTTGCCTACGCACCCGACATGGAGGTCTGGAGGATGGCTCTCATCTTCCATGTCCAGTTTTGCATCGCTGGGGGGGCCCTAAAAGGGCCAAAGAGTCATCCTGGAGGGGTGACCAGCAAGAAGGGGCTTTTGCAGAAACGCGGGAGAGCCGCAACCCCCCATTAGTGCCTGCATTCCCTTTGAACCAGCAGGTGAAAGACCAGCCATAGCAACATGGGTTGCAGACAGCTGAAGTCACACTTACCACCAGGCAACATTAAAGCAGTGTGGAAGAGACTGGTAAGATTCCTCTCTGATATTCCAATCTTCTTCCTTTCACCTAAATAAGCTGCTAAGTACTTTCCCCCCTTTGGAGAGGGAGGGGGGAGTTTCAACCCTCCCTTCAAGAGAGCGGCGATCTAGCCCCAGGGGTGTTTAAAAATAACGTTGAAAAAACTGAATTGCTCTCAATTAGAACTTTATAACTTGTGGGCTAAAAGCTTTTGACTATCTACTTCTTACCTCCTACTCTTATTTGAAAATTGGGCTCTGTTCTTCCAAAATAGAAGAAAACATTGAAAGAGATTTACAGATATCTCCCTAAAAGAAACAGAAAAGAAACTCTCTAAGCACTTGGGGGACACTCAGTGACCAAACCTGAAATTGCAATTGAAATTGCAATTTGATACTCTTTAAAAAAAACAGAGCGAGAAGAGATTTGGCTGACTCCTTAGAAAAACAAGATATGACTAGTTTTCAACACCAGATGTGAGACTCCACCATGGAAGAAATGCAAAAACAAATCTATGCTATGATGAAAATATCCTACCAAACTTATCAGTTTCTGTCTACAGCCGGCGATGAAATAAGAGCTTTTGGGGGAAAAACCAGAAAGCGTCTTGGAGAAGCAAACTCAAATTTTGACTACAACTAATAATTTATTGGGACAGAACACAACAGGAAAAATTGAACAATTAAATACATTGATGGAAGAATTAACTACTCAACAAACACAGACATTTGAAGATAAAAATGAGAAATGAATGGAAGAAAAATTATATAGTCCAGGACAATTATATCAAGAGATGAAAATAATGAGAGGATTTGGTTTTTTCGTCAGATCCCTCAACCGTTCAAAAAGGAAGATTGGAGGATCACTTCAATACGATATAACAATACAAGAAGTCTTTGATGACCCTGAAGCAAAGAAGTGAAAAATCATATGGCAAAGGAAAAAAGCAAGAATAAGACTGAAAAAGAATGGACATATCTAAGAGGCCTGAAATGGAATACTAAAATAGATAGGATTGTACTTGGATTATGAGAGATTGTTTTGATGAGTAGATTAAAATGCTAGCTAATTAAAAAAACAAACTCAGATGTATGAATATTAACTGTTAAATTGAAATACTGAGTTGTTTAAATGAAATTGATTAAGATGTATATATGTTAAGAGTGATATAATGTAATCAATATACGTGGATGTAGTGATATGAAAGATGAAAGGATGTATTATATGTTGAAATGGGAGAAATTTTTGGCTGATTTTTAATATGTAGAAATTACAATGAAAACAAAAATATTATATTGTTTTATCAACTTGTTGATATGGAAATGAAATAGATAAGAAGTGTATCTATATTACCAGGTATTTGAATTGTGTAAAGGGAAGAGAGGTCACCTAGAAATATAAAATTGAGAAACTTCCAACATTCAATTTTGATATTAATGTAAAATTAAAGCTGGAAAAATATATAAGGTGTTTGAAGTCTTAAAGATGGAATGTTAAAATATAAAATATATTAAAGTATTGATAAATGTAAGAAAACTACTTAATAACTGATGGATAAAAATAAGAAGTATATTTATTTAAATAAGAGATAATATGTATCAAAGGAAAAAAGAGAGGAAATTCTGGTTATAATAAATTGGAGATTTGTAATAACACGTATTTGTACGAAATGGAACTATTATAACCCAGACACCACGTTGATTTTTAAAGATACTATTGTAATATTGGAAAATCAATAAAAACATAAAAAAACCCTTGGAAAATAAATCAAGTTGTTTAACAATTTCCCTATAATTAGCTATCTTATCATACCCATTTTTTTATAATGAAAAAAATCCTAACCTAAACATTAATATTTTATGAGGTCTTTTTAAAATTCTTTTTATTTATCTATATGGAACTACAAATAATTTGAAGACTATTTTAATATAATCAGAATTTTTAACACACTACAATTTCATCATTTCATTTTTATTAATATTTTATCAGAGACAAAACCTAGGAGACAGTTCAGTGCAGCTAATTAATCTTGCAGAGTAAAAAGCTAGTGGGCAGTTAACCTAAGATGTACTAAATGATTTTATCAATTAGATAATAAATTCTTATTTTAGAATATTAAAGAAGCTCAAAAACTGCAGCCTAACATTCTTTTTTAAAAATATCAGATTATAGTTTGATTTTAAGCAGGCTCATTGAGAATTGACATTAGATTTTAAAAGATTAGTTTGAGGAAAAAAAGGCATGCTGCAGTTCTCTGGATATGGACTATGCAATAATAATAATAATAATAATAATAATAATAATAATAATAATAATAATAATAATAATAATAATAATAATAATAATAATAATAATAATAATAATAATAATAATAATGGTCCAGCCCCCTGCTAAGGCAGGAAACCCTATACCATTTCAGACAAATGGTTGTCCAGTCTCTTCTTAAAAACTTCCAGTGTTGGAGCATTCACCACTTCTGGAGGCAGGTTGTTCCACTGATTAATTGTGTATATATCAGTTACATGTACTTTGGGATAATTATTTTTGCAGAAAACCTGGCATATCTATTCTTTCCCACTATTTGTTTCCTTTTCTTTACTCACACAAACACACATGCAGTTATAACACAAACAAAAAGTTTTCACTGACATAAAAAATTGCACTTGTCTTCAGTTGCTGCCTGAAAAAGTACCTTTGGGATAAGAGAGAAATACCTTCATAGTCCTAGACTCAATCCTAACCCTAAAAGTTTCAAGTTTCTTTAGCTATCTTTTGTAAGATGTAGCTACTATTACCATTTTTTCCAGTTCTTTAACTTCTTTTTTGTATTAGGATAACCAGAAATGGACACAATATTACAGATGTGGTCTGTTCAGTGCAAAATAGAGTGGTACTATCACTTCTCATGATCTTGAACTATGTCTCTGTTGATGTAGCCCCAACTGCAGCACAATGCCATTTCATCTGTAATCTGTGGCCTACCAAAAATCCCATATCCTTCTCACAAGGACTATTGTTAAGCCATGGACGTAGTATCTTGTACCTATGCATTTGGTTCTTCCTGCCTAAATGCAGAGGTTTACATTCTTCACCTTTGAACAAACCTGATGGATCAAATGAAATAGGATGAAATAAAAATAACCCACAAATCTTTGGTAATTCCAGTTCTAGTTTTTGCAATCAACAAATAGTAATTATGATTGTATTATTTCATACTGCAGATGAAAGTGCATACATGGTACAATAATTACACACACACACATATAAATTCAGGTACAAGGAGAAACATGACATTTATTATCAGAAAGGACACCTTTCCTGACTGAAATAATCACCTAACTAATCTGCACTCATAAATCATGCCATATTGCTCTTCCTTACTTTTTTTCCAAGAGGTCACCTGTGAATGACTGCAGCACTCTATCATGTAAGGGACTCTCTGGTCATGGGAACTTAACAAGTAGACCATCATAAATGCTTATCTTTGGTGTCAGACTTGAATTTTGTTTCTTTTTTCTTTCTTAGTTCATTTTGTGCAGGCTGTATTTAAATGAGGAAAAAATGCATCATCCTCACTCCAGTCTGTTCATAGGCTGCTGTATTAACAAGTCATTGTGCATTCTGAATGGGATGATTGGTTGGTGGTTTAATTTAAATGGAGGACAATTAAATTCAATAGATTTCTTTTAGTAACCAATGGAATTATGTACAAAACCATTTTATTCTATTTTGTGTAGCTCTGAGGTGTCTAGTTTTCTGGAAGTACTTTAATATTAACTTCTGAAAGTGCCATTTATGGCAATCTCCTTTTTTTCACCCAAGACTCTTCTATTGTATAAGTTCCACATTTGGGTGTGTTTTTATAAAATTATCTAACAGTAATGAACATACTGATTTTAAACATATATTTATTAAAGATTTATAGTAAATCACATTTTTATCTAACCTGACTGTTTTCTCTTAGCTGAATTTACTGGAAGAGTGAGAAGAGGGAAGGAATAGTCAGTCACTTTACACATAGATACTCAGGAAAAAAAATTAGTTTGACTAAAAGTGAACAGACATTTTTTTCCACTGTAAAAATATTTATTCGTTAAAAAGCTATTTGATTCTTTTTCACTTAACAACGAATTAATATCACACATAAACTACATGTCATGGTTCTCACAGACAGAGACAAATAAAGCAGAACTCCAAGGCTTGAAAAGTCCTCAAAGAACATGTTTATTGATACAAGGTATCAGCACTTGAAAAGTAAAACCAAGTCTGAAGAGATGCACAATTCCATAATACAAAGTTAAGAAATCCCACCCCTATGGCTATGCAAGCAACTACATTTCCCCATTCAGCGTGTTGATGGGCTTTTCATGAAATGCCCAGCCTGCAGTCCCGGGAGCAGCCGATGACCTTGGTAGCCATGAGAGACAGTCCAACAGAGAAAGTCTGTTTTGTCTAGCACAAACCCTTGCAGACCCCCTCTCTCCATGCTATGTGTCAACTAGAAATGAGAAGGAAAAAATGACTGCAGCCATGATCATTCTAAAGTTGACAGTCGGCTCCTCTTCAGAAAGAAAGTCTCCTGCATGGGAAACAGAAATTAGGTTAGCCATCCCCTCAGGGCTTGTGAGGATACTTATCATAAAACTTTTTTATTAACCTATCTGCCTTCACATTCGTACATTTCACCCATGTAGCCTCTGAAAGGGGGTACCCTTTCCACTGGACAAGGTATTGTAGTTTTGCCTTGTGCAACCTAGAATCCAGAATACATTTGATCTCATAATGTGTCTCTCCCTCTACCACTACTGGACCAGGTGGCTCTTTTGGAATAGGTCTTAAGGTGGATTCTGACTATTGTGTAGTGGGTTCTGGACCACATGGCAATGAAGGAACAGATGAGTACCGCATGTCAGCTCTTTATTAGTGGTAGGCGCATACTGAACAAAGGGGGTTACCTGGACCCCTTATATACCTAGCCAGGTATCAATCTGGCCAATCCATCCATCTGCATCTCCCACCGAAAACCCTTCAGCCAATCTGGCCACAGCACAGCACCACCTGGTGGTACCTGCAGAGCTACTGCTCTCACCCCATACATAACACCCCTTCCCCCTTTAAAGAAAAAAACATATAGAATACAATTGGCATGCATAATACATTACAACACAATAGCAATAATATACTGTGAATGGCTCTAGGCCTGTTCAAGATTGCACATAATCTTCAAGATATGTCGATGGTCTGTGAGTCCTGATAGACCATCTCAGTCCTTGCTGGTCTTCCAAATCATCATCGCTAATGGTTGAGCCCTGGTCTCAATGTTCTGTTTGACCCAGTCCCTGGTCTCCCCTATTTTGTTCAAATGTTTTTTGTTGTGTTGGGGAGTGCACAAAGGGAGGCTCAGCCAATCTCATTGTACACATGTTGTACTTTGACAATAAAGATTGATTTGATTTGATATAAAAGTGGGGAGAGAAGACAGGATATAAAAGGGGGGAGATAAGAGAGGATATAAAAGTGGGAGAGAAGAGAGGATATAAAAGGGGGGAGAGAAGAGGAAATAATAATAATAATAATAATAATAATAATAATAATAATAATAATAATAATAATAATAATAATAATAAGTTGGAAGGGACCTTGGAGGTCATCTAGTCCAACCCCCTGCTCAGGCAGGAAATCTTATACCATTTCAGGCAAATGGCTGTCCAGTCTCTTCTTAAAAACTTCCAGTACTGGAGCATTCACAGCTTCTGGAGGCAGGTTGTTCCACTGGTTAATTGTTCTAACTGTCAGGAAGTTTCTCCTTAGTTCTAGGTTGCTTCTCTCCTTGACTAGTTTCCATCCATTGCTTCTTGTCCTGCTTTCAGTTGCTTTGGAGAATAGCATGACTCCCTCTTCTTTGTGGCAGCCCCTGAGATATTGGAACACTGCTATCATGTCACCCCTCACCCTTCTCTTCGTTAAACTACACATACCCAATTCCAGCAACCGTTCCTTATATGTTTTAGCCTCCAGTCCCCTAATATATCTTTGTTGCTCTTCTCTGTACCCTTTCTAGAGTCTCAACATCTTTGGGAACAACAGGAGTGAAAGTTAGTTGAATGTACCCAGATGGGGGAGAGAGATTGCTCTGTATTCCTGTTTCAGGTTAGAGTACACACGGTCTAAGGTGTTCTTCCCTCTGGAGGAGAATTGTACGTACTGCACAAACGTAGGGCGTACTGTCTTTACACAGGCTTGATTGAAGTCACCAGCCATGAAAAGAATGCCCATGAGAGACAGTCCAAGAGAGAAAGTCTGTTTTGTCTAGCGCAAACCCTGGCAACCCCCTCCCTCTGTGCTATGTGTCAAATAGAAATGAAAAGGAAAAAATGGCTGCAGCCATGCTCATTCTAAAGTTGACACTACTCTCATTCTCTAACTCCACAAAAGATTATAATACATAGAAGGAAATCTGTAGAAATACTGTTATTTGTAAAACATTTATTATTTACTGAGACATTCAATTCGATGTTTTATATGGAATAAAAGTATTTGAGTTGAAATGGGTCTTTTAAAACAAGATGGTCTAAGCTAAGTTACTTATCCAATTATTTTCAGTTATAAACATAGAGGAACACTCTTCAGGCAGCAAATAATTAGCTAAGCATAGATGGATTGTATCTATTTTAACAATGAGCATGCAACAAAATGATTTGCTGTGCTCATTATTGGTTTAAACTCATCTTGTAACTTAATGTATCTGTTTTGATCCACTTTACACACATAACCCAGGTCACATTTTATTGGATTAAACTACAAATATTGTGACCAAAGAGCATGAACAATATCATTCAAGACACATATTTACTTTGTAGGAAAACATATCTCACTAATTTATTTTTAATAATTTATTTATTAGGTTTATGTCTTTACCATTTGTTTTTAGGAGTTCAAAAGGGACAGAGGTTATCTGATGAAGCAGCAGAAGGAGGAAGCATATTTCAAGGAGTGGGGAAAGACAAGAGACAACACAGCACAAAGATGGAATGGAGGAAGAGATGTAGGATAGCAACTTCCTAGAATTCCCAGATATATCCATGAGAATTAGAGAATTAAATTCTGGAATAGAAATAGTGTGAAACACTAGTAGTATACATGTGAAATCAAGCTCCATGGATGACCTTCAGAACAGGGGACTATGTTTATAGAATTCTATAATAGAAGCCCCAAAAGCATCTGATTTTTTTTTTATTATGCCAGACTTTTATTTGTTAAACTGTGATTATTTTCTTGGTATTAATTTTATGCCTGTTATCATCGTGTAATTGCATAGAGACTTTGAAGGCCTCTTTTCCATATAAAATTTCTCTGAACAATTTTTTTTAATTGAAAAATGTAATAAAATAGGCATTCTCTTATCCTGCACAAAACCATTATCTTGTGAACCGTATATTTTGAAGATATTTGTATAAGTACAGGAATCTTTATTGAAATCACAGGCTGAGACAGAAGACATTCAAGAAGCTTTCTGCCCTCTATAGGCATTGTTTCATAGCGCAGAGGGCAAAGAGAAAGAATAAGATTGTAAAAAGTATCAAGTTCCAAATGGGATAATGTAAAGAAGCTAATATATACCATGACCCTGGGTGCAGACAAATATGCTAGACTCTAAGGAAATTTGAAGCCTCTACCATAGTGTTTTTCAACCTTGTCAACTTTAAGGTAGATGGGCTTCAACTCTCAGAAGTGGCTGAGGAAGTTGCAGTTCACACATTGCTAACCTTGCTAAGATTGAGAAACACCATCTGAGTTCTGGGCATTCAACAAAGATTATTGCAATCAGCCTTTCTCCACATACTGTATGTGGAGCTTGTCCCCTACAAATGGTATTTCCATCATTTTTTTCTAATTACCACTGTCTTAAAGGGTGAAATTCTAGGTACACTGCCTGTGGCCTTGAAACCTCGAGAGCTATTGTCAAGAAATATGAATAAATTATCATGTTTAATGTTTCAAAAGGGAACAATTATTAATTATAGGACTGAGGAGTAATGGAATTTTGTTCTAGTTATATTTCAACAGGAAAAAAATGAAATGAAATTTAGTTCTCTGTCCTAGTCCTACCTCTAATGCCTGGATCATTGTGCCCAGGAAGACTTACAGCCTAAGTCTAATTGGCATAATAAGATTCCAGTTGAGTCATTGCATAAACATCCAAGCTTTCAAAAAATTACAGATGCAAATGAAGATCCTGTTTTTCCTCTGGTTTTATCTAGTCCAAGCATCAGAATAAAATATTTGATAAGTACTTATAGTTGGGATCATGGATTTTAGCACAGTTTTGTCCAAAAAAAATTACTAGATCATCATGCAATTTTTAATGCTTGGAACATTTTTTGTAGAGAGTAAAATATTGTATGTTTCAATTTTGGAGAAAATTTAACTTGCAGAGTTTGCTTTGTTTGAAAATCAGCCTTCAACAACAGGTAATGCTCTGTAGCACCATAAGGAAGCTTTCTGACATATGGATTGAATTAACAAGTTTAAAACTGTTAAGATCAGTTTTTCTTTCACTGGAGGCAAAATGGGGGATGAGCAAACTTCGCAGGATACACCTCTGTGAAACAAACTTGAGTAACAGCCATACAACTAGGCCGGTGGGTTACTTGACACTAAAGGGATTTTTAACAGCAGCTAATTTTACAGCAGTTAAAAAAATGATTAATCAGGATGTGGAATATAACCTACACATGTGCAATAACTGCCATGGTACTTCCATTTGCACACAGCACTTAGTTTTTTCTACACTTCCATATGTTATATATCACACTGAATCTTTCCCAGTGACAATACTACAGCATGGTTGGTGACATCATAACTTTTGGAAGTATTCTTATATTATGCATATCTCCTCTGCTGAAATGAAAGTGATAATTTGGTTGGAATATATTCATCTGGAAAAAATCTACTTACTTATTTGTATTTTTTTCATAAGAATGACACTTTTTGAAATTATAGCCCAAACCATTGGAATAAGCTACAGTATAATTTAAGTTTATTATTAAACTTAAAGATGGCGGACGTGCAGGCGGATCTGTTTGAGTGAGCTCTGCAAGTCTCAGAAAATAGGTGTCCTAGGAGCCCCCCAGGGGTGTTTACACCCTCTGGGTTGGGGGGATAGTGAGCGCAATTGTTTAGGCAGCTGAAGGATGAAGGTTTTGGACTCCGTTAGCTGCCAGCTCTGCCGTTTTTTCGACTGGATGTTGGCGGCGCCTACCTGCTCTCTCGGGCGTTTTTCAGGTCGTTTTCGCGGGCCTGGTGGTTGCGGCAACCGGCGGCTTCGGCAGCGGCGTCTTCGGCGGTGTCGGACCCGGCGTTCACGGGAGGTCCCTAGCTGCTGGCGGCCCTGGTGGCCTTGGCGGAGGCGTTTCAGGCCGTTCCGGGCCGCTTCTGTGGCCGGCTTGGTCTTTCGCGGCTCTCCCTCGGCTGTGGCGACGGCGGCGTTGTTGGTACGTTCCGGAGACGACGGGGACGGCGGCGGCGGCAGCGTTCTCCGGGGCCGTCCTGGGCCTGCCTTTCCATCGACCGTTCGCTGGGCGTCCTCGGCGGTTGCGGAGCTGGCCTTCGGATGGTCCCTCGCTTCTGGCGGTTTCGGTGGAGGCGTTTCGGGCCGTTCGGGCCGCTCCTGTGGTCGGCCTGGTCTCCCTCGGCTGTGGCGGCGGCGGCGTTCCTGGCTCGCTTGGATGGCGACGGGGATGGCGGCGGCGGCGGCGTTGTGCCGGGGCCGCTTTAGACCTCCCTTTCCATCGATTGTTTATTCTCGGCTCCATCAGCGTCCTGGCGGCGGCAGCAATGGCGGCGGCGTCTGCAGCAACGCTCCGGTGGTGGCGGTGGCCCTGGTGGCTCAGCGGCGACGCTGTAATCAACTTATTGTTTCCTCTGCCTGCTTTGTTCTTTTTGGATGGCCTGGTACTCTTACTGCTGTTGGTGGCCTCGAGGGTTCCTGGGCTAGCCGGTTAATGCCGGTGGATCCCAGTGGAGCCCAGTGGTCCCTTGAAAGATCTATGTTTCCCGTGACACCAGTTGTGACTCTGGTTGGTGCCATTGGATTTGTGGACCTAAAAGAACTAGATAATTTGGAAGACCCCAATGATTGCAGAATTGGCCATGATCAACTTTTTCGAAGGACAGAGCAGCGGAGGATTTGGCCACCTAGTAGTGCAGACTTTGATGATGTAATACACTATTTCATCCCTGCCTTCGGACTGTTCTCTATTGCTATTCACATATCGGCCCCAAAGGATTCAGAGTTCCCTGGGTACTGGCCACAGTGAGAGGGTGGCCTGAACTTACATCTGCTGCCCCTAGAGGTGAGAGCTCTGGGGGACATGCTGTACCCAGGATGGATGTTTCGGACTATTCCCCCCTGGTATAGGCTTTCCAACTGTCGTGAGAGGGCGGTGGTTGGCCTGTCCTGGGGTGACACCCAGCTGAGTGGCAGTGGCTGGGTGGAGGCTCGGGACATCTATTTGCTCTCTGTTTGGTTCCTCCTTAAATCAACTGATTATGGACTGCCTATATCTGGACTGCTTTATGCCTTGTTTTAGGTACTCCTCTACGGACTTGCTCGCCCTCAGGGGTGCTCCCCCTTCCTGGAGGCGGCCCGCCTTTCCAGCCGAGTATAATCTCGAGGAAGGTCCCATCTATTGGGATCCTGAGAGATGGCCGGGCACGGTTATGGGCCTCCAACGTAAACCTAACAGGAGGTCCTTGATTTGTTTTTTGTCAAAATTTTTTTGGGGGTTAGGGAGGAGGGAGGGTTCTTTTTTTGGTTGTTTGGACGAGGGGGGCAGTCCAACTACCTTTGTTCAGGCTAGTGCTGAGGCTGATCGCGGAGGGGAGGAGCGGGGGTCGGCTGCTTCTGGGGCTCCAGGGCCAGTCGTGGGATTGTCCATTCCCACGACGATAGGGAATGGCAGCAGGTGTAGGAACAGAGGGCCGTATCGGTCTCAGGGAAGGCCTCTCCGCTGCTTACAAGCGGTGAGGCACTCCGACCCTCTGGTTCCGCCCCGAGGTCCCGGGAGTGAGGATGTGCAGCCTCCTGAGCTCCGGCTGGTGTATTTGAATGCCAGGTCGGTCGTTAATAAGGCTCCTCTCGTTCGAGACTTGGTCGAGGGTGAGCAGGCTGACCTGGCTTGCATCACGGAGACCTGGTTGGGCCCAGAGGGCGGTGTTCCTTTGGTTGATCTTTGCCCACCAGGTTTCCGGGTGCTGCACCGGCCTCGGGCTCAGGGTAGGGGTGGGGGAGTGGCTGTTGTTGTGAGGGAGACCTTGTGTCCGCGGGAGGCCACCGTTCCCCAGACAGTCGGGTGTGAGTCTCTCTTTTTGAGATGCGGCCCTGGTGCGCAGTTGGGCTTGCTGCTGGTGTACCTTTCGCCTAGTCACGCAGCAGCAGCCCTGCCTGAGCTGCTTGATGTCCTCTCTGGGCTGGTGGTTGAGTTCCCGAAACTTATAGTTTTGGGGGACTTCAACCTACCATCGCTGGGAGGATCATCTGAGTTGGCTCGGGAGTTCATGGCTTCCATGACGGCCATGGACCTGACGCAAGTAATTACGGGACCGACTCATGAAGGAGGCCACACCCTTGACCTTGTTTTCTTGTCTGGACGGTGGTTAGATGATCTTGGTGGGGGCTCTCCAATTATTATGCCCCTGTCATGGACCGATCATCATCTCCTGCGGCTGGTCTTCCGTTTTGCCACCCCCCGCCGTGGGTGCTTGGAACCACTTAAATGGTACCGCCCCAGACGCTTAATGGATCCCCAGAGGTTCCAGGCGGCGCTGGGGTCCCCACCTGCCTCCCTCGCTCACAGCTCGGCCGAGGCCTTAGTGGAAGCCTGGGAAAGGACGGCCACTGAGGCCCTTGACCGAGTTGTACCCTTGCGGCCCCTGACCCGGTGCAGATCCCGCCGGGCTCCATGGTTTTCTGCGGAGCTCCGGGAGATGAAGCGTCGGAGACGGGGCCTAGAGAGCGGTTGGAGGTCCAGCCGATCCGAACCCGACCGATTGCGACTAAGAGCCTTTATTAGGTCTTATCTCGCTGCAATTAGGGAGGCGAGGTCCAACCACTTCGCCACCCTTATTGCGTCCGCAGATAATCGCCCGGCTGCCCTGTTTAGGGTGACTCGCTCCCTCCTAAATCAGGAGGTGAGGGAGGATCCCTTGCAGGGACGTGCCGAGGAGTTTAACCAACATCTGTCGGACAAAATCGCTCGGATTCGGACCGGTTTGGACTCTGACTGGGCAGAGTCTGACGATCAGGACACGGGTGGTCTTGTCGATACCATCTGGGAGGAGTTTGATTCTGTGACTCCGGAGGAAGTGGACAGGATCATGGGGAGGCTGAGCACCACCACATGTTTACTGGACCCGTGCCCTTCCTGGCTGGTTTATGCAGCCCGGGAGAGGACACGCAGCTGGTTCCAGGCAGTTATATCGGCTTCTTTGAGTGAGGGTATCTTCCCCACCGTCTTGAAGGAGGCGGTGGTGAGGCCTCTCCTCAAGAAGCCTGCTCTGGACCCGGCTGTATTGAACAACTTTCGTCCTGTCTCCAACCTTCGCTTTCTTGCGAAGGTTGTTGAGAGTGTGGTGGCGCATCAGCTCCCTCTGGTCCTGGATGAAGCGGATTATCTAGACCCGTACCAATCGGGTTTCAGGCCCGGGCACAGCACGGAGACGGCATTGGTCGCGCTGGTGAATGATCTCTGGAGGGCTCGGGACAGGGGGCATTCCTCTGTCCTAGTCCTATTAGACCTCTCGGCGGCTTTCGATACCATCGACCATGGTATCTTGCTGCGGCGTCTCAGGGGATTGGGAGTTGGGAGGCACAGTTTTACAGTGGTTCTCCTCCTATCTCTTGGGACGTTCGCAGTCGGTGTTGGCAGGGGGGCAGAGGTCGACCGCGAGGTCTCTCATTTGTGGAGTTCCTCAGGGGTCGGTCCTCTCGCCTCTCCTGTTCAACATCTACATGAAGCCGCTGGGTGAGATCATTCGTGGCTTTGGAGTTGGGTATCATCAGTACGCTGATGATACCCAACTTTTCTTTTCGACCCCAAACCACCCCAGTGATGCCCTCAACGTGATGTCCCGTTGCCTGGAGGCGGTTCGGGTCTGGATGGGGAGGAACAGACTCCAGCTCAATCCCGACAAGACTGAGTGGCTTTGCATATCTTCATCCCGGGTTTATTCGGACATTCCACCTCTAGCTATGGGGGGTGAATTATTACCCCCCGTAGATAGGGCTCGCAACTTGGGGGTCCTCCTAGATTCACGGCTCACCTTGGAAGATCATATAGGAGCCGTGACTAGGGGGGCCTTCGCACAGGTTCGCCTGGTGCGTCAGTTGCGGCCCTATCTTAGCCGGGATGATCTATGCACGGTCACTCATGCGCTCGTGTCCTCTCGTCTGGACTACTGCAACGCTCTCTACATGGGGCTGCCCTTGAGGACCACTCGGAAGCTCCAACTGGTACAGAATGCAGCCGCGAGAGTGGTGTTGGGAGTCTCCCGATACTCCCACGTTACACCTCTGCTCCGTGAGCTGCATTGGTTGCCAGTTGTCTTCCGGGTGAGATTCAAGGTACTGGTAACGGTATTTAAAGCACTCCATGGCATGGGGCCGGAGTACCTCAGGGAACATCTGCTGCCGGCATCAAGCTCCCTGCGCCCTGTGCGTTCCCACAGAGAGGGCCTCCTCAGGGTGCCACCGATCAGAGAATGTCGATTGGTGGCCCCCAGGGGGAGATCCTTCTCTGTGGGCGCTCCGGAGCTGTGGAATCAGCTACCGGTAGAGCTCCGGACGGCGCCCGATCTTCGCTCCTTTCGTCGCGATCTCAAGACATTTTTGTTTGTACAAGCCGGCCTAGCCTGAGGGGGGTGTGTTGGGGTTGTTTTATCTTTCGCTTTTTAATTTTTCTGGTGGTTTTTAGCGTTGTATCTATATTGTTTTTAACTAGGGCAATTGTTTAATCTTTTTTTTAATGTTTGTATTTGCTATTTTATTCTGCCCTGTGAACCGCCCTGAGTCCTCAGGGAGAAGGGCGGTATATAAATGTTATTAAATTAAATTAAATTAAAATTAAATTAAGTAGCAAGGACCTAGTGCCACTTTGCAGATCTTTTTCTAAGGTAACAGAAAGAAAAGGAAAGAAAGAAAGAAAGAAAGAAAGAAAGAAAGAAAGAAAGAAAGAAAGAAAGAAAGAAAGAAAGAAAGAAAGAAAGAAAGAAAGAAAGAAAGAAAGAAAGAAAGAAAGAAAGAAAGAAGGGTGGGTGGGAGGGAGGGAGGGAAGGAAGGAAGGAAGGAAGGAAGGAAGGAAGGAAGACAAGACAAAATAAGAAAAGCCTGACTAGAAAATGTAAAATTTCCTAACTAAATAAAATATGTATTTGTGAGGACCTTATTTATATGGTTGTTCCATTCATGTTTTCCCTGACAATTAATGAGCTATCTCTATATAATGATGCAGCTGAGTTGCCAGGTTGGTATAATCTGATGCTTTGGGCACAAATATTTTGACATATCCACAAGATCCAGTATCTAATGTTAAAAAAAAAATTAAAAAAAAACCTTTAAAGAGGAACTTGACATGCTGCAGAAGCAAAAGATTACTTGTTAACATTGTCACTATTTATTAAAGGTTCAGCACTCCATTGACATTTGCATGTTGGATACAAAGGAATAGGATACAAAGTATTCTAAAAGATAGACAAGAAATCCTTGTTCTTCCATAAGTGACACTACCTAAATTAACCCAATCAGCTTTCTAGAGAAGCTATATGGTGTTAGCCCAGATTAGTATTTGCAGAGAAAGCTGAATTTCCCCTGGGAATTGAAAACTGGGAAACTAAAGGAAAAACATACCAGAAGTAAAAGCAAAGTACTTTTGAAATATTTCAACAATGTAGAGACATAGTCAAAAAGAGTCAAGCTTGACTTAAGAGCAATTTTATCTTTACTTTCTTTTGTGTTAAAAAATGCTTTTATTTCTCTATGCCTAACCTGTTTTGACTACTTTTTAAAAGTTATTATAAGGTGGCTGTTGAGTTGTGACTGTGTTTTTAATCACGTTCTCATTTTACGTTTATTATACCAAAACATTATTTAAAAAAATACCAACCGGACTGACAGCCTAGAGATGCTGAGTAGTTACAATAAGCTCTCTGGCAAAATTGCTGTTTTGTGTCCTGAGAATTGTGGGGCAGTGTGAGGCAAAGACCAGGAGATCAATATATATTGAGGACTCGGAGACGCAACCTGATTTTTAAGCATTTTCTATGGGTACCAGTAAAAGATAGAGATATTTATGTGCTGTGTGAATGTCCAGCACTAATATATATAAGTACAACTTAGGCTAAAATACATGTTTATTATAATTCAAAACTCACAGTATTGTTGCTATGTTTGATGTCTATTGTACTTTGGTGTAGAAGGAAACATAATCTGGAAATAAGCAATCATTACTCTTATATCCCAAAAATGTTTTAGCCTTGGTTTTCTTATTTGATAAGACAAGCTTGAGTGACAGATGTAAACTGAGACTGGCCCCATGTCTTTCTGATCTTCTCTAATTGAAATTTTGTGGGTTGAATTGAATGAGGAAAGTTCAAAGATCTGGGGATCCATATTACATAAACATTGTTTCATGTAATCAAAACACTCTTTGAAGTGCAACACTTGTAGACCACCTATAGCTTTGAAATATAAAGTCATATAAAAGCTTCAGTGAATCTGAAGGGACAGGGCGCAGCTACGATACGCCAGTGGGAAGAAAAAAGCAAAACAGGTAAGATGATCATGAAAAGCTACTTTGTATTCATGTTTCTCTTCAGCATTCTTTTATTCTCCAGGCAGCAAAGCTTTCTAATGTGGCGAGCAACCCACTGCTTTATTCAGGATTTTATCAAGATTGTTTTTATTACAGTTGTTGTTATTTATGAACAGGACGTGTTTTCTACATAGCCTCCCAACTTTAATTGTTGTTATTTCATAAGGATTTTACTTCAGAGCATTCTAGTAAAAGCCCATTCCAGTTTTAATTCTTCTCTGTGAAGTTTACATTTAAAGCCAATATCAAAGAAAAAATTACTGCAACATAGTCCTTGCAAAAAAGGATGCAATCAAGGTGGTTTTTCACCTTAGAATTCTGCATGCATTTTGCAAAATCTCTCCAGTATGTAGGAACAGCAAGGGCATGCAATCTTCTAAATGTATTTAAAGATGGCAGACTTCTTGATGATATTCAGACACAGCATGATGCATAGAATTAGGAGGGATTTGGTAACTTTCTAAGCATAAGGAACAAAATCAGTATTCCATTTCTTATGTCTACCTCTCAAATCTGTATACAAATATTGTGTTCACATGCAGGCATCCCAGCAAATCAAGAATATCTAAAAATATAAAGCTCATTCTCAAGAAGCCTTAACACCTTGAAGATAAAATGAATGGCTAAATAAGCTGGACATTTCTGAATTATGTTTTCCTTTATTTCTGTTTTAATTCTTGGTTGATGCAGCAATGCAACAAAAAACTGGACCAAGAGAACTTTAAGCAGCTACCCAAATTCAACAAAGTCTGAATGAAATTAAAAATTACTATTAACTGTACAATTTGATCAGGAAGAGTTTGCTTTTTTTGCAATTCTTTGATTTTCTGGGACTCTGTAATATGTCTTTTGTTAAGATTGGAACAGGTTTTCACAGCCTGCTAACATTCTGGCAGGAAGTTAAATAGAATAGTGGTAAATCAAATCACGTTTTTCAAATCAGGCTGTAAAACCATAAATTAACCTATAGTTTTTCCATCAGTATTGCAAGGAGTTAGCAAATAATGGTATTCAGAATTCCAACATAAGCAGTTGAACATGAGGGTTCCATCTATTCTAATCTTAAGGTTGAGAGCCATAAAACACAGGTTACTGAAGTAAAGCTATTACTAAAGTTGTTTCAGCAAGGTATGAGCCTACTGTCGAGCCCCAGGGGGTTACGGTTAGGGTTAGGGGGGGCAACCTCACCTCGTCCGATGTCCAGGTCTGTGCGGGTGGACCCCCTGGAAAGCCCGGCCGATGCCCGATCAACCAGACCACCTCCCAACGCTTGTCCACCACCAGGTACTCCACGAAGTCCTGCAGGCATCCTGTTGTCCAGGCCTGCACACCCAGACTCCACGGCGGGACTCACTGGCCTACAACTGACCTGGCTGCCTGCCTCCGCCTATCAGCTGCTGGATGCGCCTGCGCAGATGGACTTTCTGGCAGGCCCCACAGGCAGCCGATTAGACAGGTCTAGCACCACTGCCCATGTATTGGCAGGAGACTTTGCTCCAATGGGGCCAACGGCTGAGCAAACTGTTCCCTGGTTGGGAACGCAGCCTGTTGCTGCCTGTGAGCCGGACCCAGGTGGGCCGGCAGCCGTAGACGCGTGGGCCGAGGCCTCAGTTGCTGCGGTCGGTGCAGGGTCCTTGCCGGTTCTGCCAGTTCTGCTTGGTGGTGAGGTACGGGGGTTCCCCAGACAAGGGGTGGTGGTCCTGGGCTGTAGGATGTCGGGCATGGCCACGTGGGCTGAAGGGGACCTCTCAGGGGTACAGGCAGGGGTCATTTGGAGTACTTACCCTGTGGGAAGCAGTATGCCAGGGAGGATGGATGGAGGAGTGACCGCGTGAGGCACGAAAGGGGGAGGGGTGGTTTATAGGCACGGGGCCAGATGTTAGTTTGCATCGGGGGGGGGTGGTTACTGTGCATGCAGGCCACAAAGAGCATTGGGAGCATGGTGTTGCCAACACTAACTTTATCCTTGTTGGAGGACGTGGGGTTGCGGGACAGCAGGGGAAGAACCGAGAATGTGCCCGGGGCCCGCTGAGGCGTCGAAAGAGTGAGGGAGGAACGAAAACCCCCAGCAATGACCACGAAGCCTCCAGCTCCGGTCTCCCGACCGGCGGTCCAATGCTTTTGGTGTGACTAGTCAGGGCACCGGGTGGCGGAGTGTCCAGTTCCGGTGTCACGTATAGTTCCAGCCACCCCTCCAGCATGTGGTGCCATGCCCAGGAAAGCTGTGGAGTGCTCACGAGTGGCACACCAACTGCCAGGCGATCTACCCAGAGCGACGCCCCAGACCAGGAAGGAGATACCATCAACCGTCAGACCGGTGCTGTACGACAGCGTGGAGGAGCAGGAGGAAGACCCTATGGTGAGCGTGCTGGTGTGTCCCTTTGTGATCCCAGTGCTGTTAGTAAGTCCCCAAACAGGCCAAAAATGGGAGTACCGGCTGTTAATCGACTCGGGTAGCACCTGTTGCCTCATCAGCCAAACAGTGGTGTCTGAGGTAGGCATTGGTTTAGAGCGGTTGGCCACCCCAATCAGGTTCCAGCAGGTGGACGGCTCCCTTCTGGGGGGGCACCCATGACCCATGTAACAGAACTCGTACGACTTGAAATGAATGAGCACTGGGAAACCTTATGCTTCATCGTGGTGCCCTCTATGACTGAAGCGGTGATATTGGGGCTTACCTGGTTGGACAAATGGGGCCCTACAATCTGGTGGGAGGGGGGATGTCGCCATCTTCACCTTGGGACAGGAACCCAACCCCTTTGCCATGCCTTTCTGGGTCCGCCTGGGATGGACGGGGGGGAAAGGGCCTGTGAAGTGAAGGCCAAACAGGAACCCCTGGTGCCGTCGGTGTACTCCGACCTTGCCGAAGTCTTCAATTAGTGGGAGAGCGACGTTCTGCCACCTCACCGGTCGACAGACTGCGCCATCGAGTTCGAGCCAGGGGCTAAATTGCCTAAACCACGCATGTACGCCATGACACCATGAGAGATGCAAGAACTGAAGTGCTACATCGATAAGAACCTGGCAAGGGGTTTCATCCAGCCTGCCAGGTCCAAGATAGCGGCACCTGTCCTCTTCAAGGAGAAAAAAGATGGCACCCTTTGTGTGTTGACTTTTGTGGGATTAACGTGGTGTGTGTGGAACATCTTTACCCTCTTCCTCTGATGAAGGACCTGTTGGCCCATTTGGCTAAGGGATGGGTCTTCACAAAGTTAGATCTATGGGAAGCATATTACAGGGTGAGAGTTAAGGCTGATGACAAGTGGAAGGCGGCATTTAACTGTCTGCTCAGTAGTTACCAGTTCAGGGTAATGCCGTTCGGTTTGCAGGGGGCTCCAGCGGTGTTCATGCAGCTGATCAACCAGGTCTTGCATGAGTATTTATACCATGGAGTTTTGGTCTACCTGGTTGATATCCTTATCTACACCATGACTATGGAGAAGTGTGTTGCCCTGGTTAGGCAAGTGTTGGAAAAACTGTTGGACGCTCAGTTGTATGTGAAGCTCCCAAAATGTGAATTTCATAAGGCCCGACTAGATTACCTGGGGTATAGGGTATCTGCGGCCGGGGTGGAAATGGACCCTAAGAAGATGGAGACTGTGCAACAGTGGCAGGCACCACGGACCCGTCGCCAACTGCAAAGCTTCCTGGGCTTTGCCAATTTTTATTGCCAGTTCATTCCATCTTTTGCTGCAATCGCCTTGCCATTGACGGATTTGCCGCATATGCAACAGGCAACAGTGAAACCGCATCCTGGGTTGAGGGTGGCGTGGTCCACGGAGTGTCCATGGGCTTTTGAATCTCTAAAGGCCATGTTCGCCAGGGCGCCTGTTCTACTGCACCCCAGTCCCGACACGCCGTTTGTTGTCCAGGAGGATGCCAGCGATGTTGCAGTGGGGGCTGTTCTTCTTCAATGGAATGCCAATGGGGTTCTCCAACCATGTGCATACTCCTCGAAAAAGTTGACTGTCACTGAGCAGGCCTGGAAAGTTTGGGAAAAAGAAGCCTTTGCAGTCTGTTGGGCCCTGGAGACATGGCATCACCTCCTGGAAGGGGCCACTCACCCGTTTGAAGTGTGGACCGACCATGAAAACCTGGAGACCTTTCAGTTGCCTCGGAGACTCACGCCCAAACATGTTCGTTGAGCTCAATATTTCCGCCACTTTACGTTTACCCTGAAGTATGTCCCGGGGGGGGGAATTTTCTGGCAGATGCACTATCATGCCTGCCACAATACGACAGTAATAGAGAGGAGGTGCTGCAAGCACTTGTACCCCCCTGCCATCCAGGGACGGATGGGGATACAGTTTGTGGAGCAACAGACAACCTACTCCGTGACTTGAGGGAGGCCATCAAAGGAGACGAGTGGTTATGAAACAACTCACACATACTGACTGTATGAGATGGGCTGGCCTGGCATGGGGACAAGATGTATGTCCCTCTGACCCTGAGACCCAACGTGTTATATCAGTGCCACGACACCAGGCAAGCTGGGCACTTTGGGTTTCTAAAGACGTTGCATTTGGTGCATCGGCAATTCTGGTGGCCACATATGAAGAAAGACATTGAGGAATATGTACGGAACTGCCACGTTTGTGCAAAGCCTTGTGTAGGGAAGCCGCTAAAACTCCTTCAGTCAGTAACCGAACCCACAAGACCCTGGCAGGATATAGCTATGGATTTTGTCGTTGAACTGCCGGAGAGTCGTGGGTACGTCATCTGGGTGGTTATAGACCTGTTTTCAAAGCAGGCTCATTTTGTGCCTTGTAAAGGCCTACCGTCAGCCAGGTGGTTAGCCTGGTTGTTTGTCATGCACATCTATCGGTTGCATTGGGTACCCTGACGTATTATCTCAGACCGTGGAGTGCAGTTCATGGCCCGGTTCTGGAGAGAGTTCATCCAGTACATTGGTTCCTCCCAGGGTCTTAGCTCGGCATACCACCCCGTACCAACGGGGCAGCAGAGCGGGCAAACACCACAGTGGGCCAGTACCTGTGGTGTTACATATCATACCAACAGACGAATTGGGTGGACCTGTTGGCTTTTGCCAAGGTGGCACACAATAATGCGGTCCACAGCAGTACAGGGCTCTCTCCTTTCCAGGTGGTATCGGGTTACAAATTTGTTCCCATCCCTGAGTACGACCAGGGGAAACCCCTCCCATGCCAGCCCAGGGAGTGGATGGACCAACTGGGGGAGGTGTGGAAAACAGCCAAGGAGGCCTTGGAGAGGGCTGCAGCCATGGTTAAGGACCAGGCGGATAGAAAACGAAGGCCCTTTGAGCCTCCCAAGGTGGGGGATCTAGTCTACTTGTCCACCAAGTACCTTCGGCTATAAGTGCTGAGTAAAAAACTTGGCCCCAAATTCATAGGCCTGTTCCAGGTGATCCAGGTAATCAATCCTGTGATGGTATGGCTTTGGCTGCCAAAATTCCTGGGGAGGATCCACTTGGTGTTTCATAGCAGCTTGCTGAAGCCCGCCAAGGCAGTGCCTCCAGTTACGGAGAAAGGGGTTCCTGGGCCTGTGCATACCGACCATTATGAGGTGCAGGAAGTCCTTGATTCAAGGGTATGGAGGGGGAAGCTACAGTACCTGCTTCTATGGAAGGGGTACCCCATCACGGAAGCCTCATGGGTAGTGGAGGTGGACATCCAAGCGCCTCGTCTGGTCCAAGCGTTCCACCGCAAACATCCAGGGAAACTGGGTGGGAGGCGGGTAGAACCTTTGGCCCAGATCGACAGTGACTCATCTATCGCCTCTTATCTTCCAGGTGGACCCTTGGTAGGGGGAGCCACCTGTCGAGCCCCACGGGCCCGACACTACAAGGGGGGACAACCTCACCTCGTCCGACATCCGGGTCTGTGCGGGTGGACCCCCCGGAAAGCTCGGCCGACACCCGATCGACCGGACCACCTCCCGATGCTTGTCCACCACCGGGTTCTCTGTGAAGTCCTGCAGGCATCTTGTCATCCAGGCCTGCACACCCAGACTCCGCGGCGGGCCTCACTGGCCTACAGCTGACCTGGCTGCCTTCCTCCATCTATCAGCTGCTGGATGCGCCTGTGCAGATGGACTTTCTGGCAGGCCCCACAGGCAGCCGATTAGACAGGCCTAGCACCGCTGCCCACATATCGGCAGGAGACTTTGCTCCAACGGGGCCAACAGCTGAGTGAACTGTTCCCTGGTTGGGAACGCGGCCTGTTTCCACCTGTGAGCCGGACCCAGGTGGGCCAGCAGCCGTAGATGCGTGGGCCGAGGCCTCGGTCACTGCGGCCAGTGCAGGGTCCTTGCCGGTTCTGCCAGTTCTGCCTGGTGGTGAGGTACAGGGGTTCCCCGGACAAGGGGTGGTGGTCCTGGGCTGGAGGGTGTTAGGCGTGGACATGTGGGGTGAAGGGGACCTCTCAGGGGTACAGGCAGGGGTCATTTGGAGTATTTACCCTGTGGGAGGCAGTGTGCCGGGGAGGATGGATGGAGGAGCGACTGCACGAGGCATGAAAGGGGGAGGGGTGGTTTATAGGCACGGGGCCAGATGTTAGTTTGCATCGGGGATGTGTGGTTACTGTGCATGCAGGACATAAAGGGCATTGGGAGCATGGTGCTGACAATGCTAACTTTATCCTTGTTGGAAGCTGAATAAAGCGATCCTTGGTTGTCACCCGTTCCTGCTGTTGGCTGTGTGTGTGTCTACGTCGTTCTGCGAACGGTTTGTGACACCTACAAAGTAGTTTAAATCCATTAAATAAATAAGGTACAGGTATTCCTCAACTTACAGCTGCAAGTGGGATTGGAATTTTGATCATAAGTCAAGGCATTCTCATGACTTGACCTAATTTTACAATTGTTTTTGCAGTGGTCATTAAGTGTATCACATGGTCATAAATCCAAATGCATTATCCTGAATGGGCATTATTTGGCCAGAACCTGGCAAAAAATGTCACAAATTTCAGTCATGTGACTGAAGGATGCTTCAACTAGCCATAAATGTGATTCAGTTGTCAAGTGCCTGAAATACATTCATGTGACCATGGGGGGGGGACCGATATGGTGTGACATTTTACAATGACTAGAAGTGTCTTACAAGCACCCTTTCTGAGGTTGTTGTAACCCTGAATGGTCATTAAATGATAGGTTGTAAGTTGCAGACTGCTTGTGAAGCTGCAATCCAGTTTTGATTTTGCTTTGTTATCATTCTGCAAAATAACAGCTGCCAATCTTAGTCTTTCTTGATAGGCTGCTATTCTCCTTCTAGGTTGCTCCAGTCTCTTGAGTTGCTGTTGTCTCCTGCAATTTCAGAAGTGAAATCTTCCCTCTAATTTCAAGTGTAAGTGCTCAATATCAGAGACCTATATTTGATCTTTGTTAAGTAATGTTGGGTCTCATAGGTATCTCTTGGAAGCCACAATGAAATGAAAATAACACAACTACTTCATATGATGCACGTGGTGATGCTGCCTCTCCTTGCCCTTCCTGAAAGTTAATTTTTTCTTTAGTTAATTTTTTAATTTTATAAGAGGACAACAGTAAATTGACCATTCTTTAAAGGCTTTGATGCAGATACTGTACAATTGCATATCCCAAATCCCAGACTGGCAGCATGGTGGAAATTTCTTTTGTGCTCCCATTCTGCACTATAATTTTATGGCTTAAGCATGTTTCCAGTTAATAGCTGAATACTACTGCTGTCATTTTCTCCAAAGAATGTATCTTCAAGAGTTAAATTACATTTTCAAAAAATATGATGTGACATCATTTTCCTAGAAACATGCTAGTTCACACTGGAGAATCATGTTCTCTTCTTTTAAAGTTTTGCAATTGGTAAAAAGAAAACACCTTCCCACACAAATGTAATCATTTCAAGAAATGGCTTCTAGCTACTTCTAGTACAGATATCACAGATTTGCCTGCCACCCCACATGATGCTTACCCAGATAATTCTCAGCATCTGAAATATATATTTAGGAATATCTATTTTAAGAGAAAGTATATGAAAGTTAATTTTGTGTGGCTTAAAACAGAAATGATAACATGACAAGGATTATGGTTGAGCATCTGTTAATTGGGCTATCTGCTCATAATTTTCCAGTAGTACAACTATTATGTCTAGAAATCTATTTCTAATGAACATCACTAGCCTTGCACTCATATCCTGCTTATACCTGGTAAATTTCAATCAAAACAGAATTCTGAATCAAGTAAGATTTTGGACTGATTCAGCATGTGACAATGTCTCAGAACCTCCAGAAACACTATTAGACAACAATATACAAGAACAAAATCATGGTTGATATGTCACCAAGAAAACCATTCCAATTTCATATATCCAGAATTCCAAAACATTCTGGAATGTTATAAGCACACAAAGAACCTACAAAATAATATATTTATTAATATCTATATTTGTATTCCAAATTTATCAGCTTTTACAATTCTCAATGATCATAATCAACAACAAATGAAATAAATGGAAGTTTAACAAAATATAAATTAATTATTTAAATAATTTTAGTGTTGTCACTCCTGAGCAATTTAACCTGAATGCCACCTAGCAACAATAACAGAGAGATGGATTTTAAAAAATTAAAAAATGTAAACAAAAATGGGATAAATTAATGCTTTAATTTATATATAAATTAATTTTATATAAATTATAATACATCTGTTTTCTATTAGTACTTTTGGTAACACTTTGAAGACATGAGAAGAGAGTTATCATTCACAATTATCCTTTGGATATCAGTATGTGTAAGGTCAAATTCATATTTACAAGAAGTTCCTTGATCAGGCGTTATAATGGGGATCTCTGATAAGTTTATTATGGCATGTAGAAATTGGCCTAAATAGAAACCATGTAAATTTTAAATCATGATATTGGGGTAACAGATATGTTTCATCATTTTTCTGTCATGGCTTGCTTGTGAGGTTTGGAAGAGCAAGACACATATTGTGCTACCTGCAGCCTAAACTCAAATAGCCTTTGAGAAACTATTCCTTTCAATCATAATTCAAGACTCACCTTACAGAAAAAGATGAACTCATTTGAATTAAAAGAGAAAGAAAAAAATAAGAAGGAAAAAGAACTCTGCCCTCTGCTGTCAGGCAAGAAATATCAAAACCACACATGGGGTCAATTAAACTGATTTATTGCTAATCATTCCTTCTCAGTATTGGTTAATACCAAATATTCTCAAATTGGGTCCACAAAATTGAAGCAAGGTTAGATTTAGTCTGCTTATGGCTACATAGGGATTCTAGACTGATCTCTCTTTTAGTCCCACCCCCTCCCCCAGATTCTGCCACTCATTTGCAAATCATATTAATGGCTAAAGCAGATATTCTACAGTTTCTGTATTAGTGAAACAATATCAGTGAGGAACTTTTATGGAAGATATTTCTTTATTCATTATACCCTTTTTTTAGTGTTCCTTTTCCCCATTGTTATTTTTTTCTCAATTTTGTATTTAAATGTGTAAATAAATGAAAAGGATACTAGTTACACTTTGAGTGAAATTTCTATTCCAGAAGGATATCTCTTGTCCTGGATTAAAGTAATGCAAGATCTTTAGCTTGAGAACATTTTGCCCTCAAAGTCCAATCCTTCCAATGTTCCCAAAGTCCTTCAAGACCTGGTTATTTCATCAGTTTTGAGTTCTCAAAGAACCAATAATGTTTTAAGATGACTCCACTATTAATACATTTACTCTGTCCTGCCTATGGCTTGTATATCTTACTTTTTAATTTATTTTAATTTTTAACATTTAATAAATAAATGTTCAGAAACAGATCTAATGGACTCTAAATATTTTGTTCAGAAGTGGGGCAGCTTCACGAGGGTCTTATGTATTATCTATATACCTACTTAATTTGATGTTTTCATTTCTTCTTATGGGTCAGTCTAAGAAACTTCTTACAAAATGGCTTATAAGACATTATAAACAAGGTAGCACCAAAAAAGCTTTCAAACATTTTACTGTAAACAGGAAAATAATAATAACAAATTAATTATTTAATTATTATTAAAGAGCCTTGGTGGAGCAGTGGGCTAATGCCTCCTTAAGTAACACCAGCTGCCTGCAATTAGTGCAGGTTTGAGTCCCACCAGGCTCAAGGTTGACTCATCCTTCCATCCTTCCAAGGTAGGTAAAATGAGGACCCAGATTGTTCGGGGGCAATAAGCTGACTTTGTAATAATGCCGCTTGGGGGCCCCCCGAAAGCCCTAATAAGCAGGCATATACATAGAATGAAGGCTATTGCTAAGCACATTGGTTTGTGCTTAAATTGTAAGCCGCCCTGAGTCTTCGGAGAAGGGCGGGATATAAATGGGATTAAAAAAAAATTAGCAGACTTGATCCAAATATAAAATAGATTTCACAACCTAGTAGCAGGAAAATCTCAGAGCTTTTAGTGAATTCAAAGAAGAAGAGAAAATTATATTAATATTTTCCTGTAAACAATAGAATTTTCACTTTAGTAACTGAATACAATTGGAGAAAAGGGCAAAGTAGAAGGGCAAAATTAGAAAGGCTGATTGCAATAATCTTTGTTGAATAAGTTGATTTGGGGAAACTGCAAGTAAAAATTCTATCTTCTCATCATCCAGATGCATGATGGGAAATTTCAGGGGGAAAAATGATGCTTGGTTTTTTTGGGATGAAAAGAATGTAATACTTCAGTTACCTGGATATGTCAAATTTGGGTTAGACTACTAAATTAAGAAGCAGACTCCACAGAAGATTAAAGTTACAGTACATAGGTAGTCTTTGATTTATGACCACAATTAAGACCAAAATTTCTATTGTTGAGACATTAGTTAAGTGAGTTTGCCCCATTTTATGACTTCTCTTGCCACAATTGTTAAGTGAATCACTGCAGTTGATAAGTTAGTAACCTGTTTGTTAAGTGAATCTGGCTTTGCTTGTCAGAAAATCGCAAAGGGTAATCACATGACCCTGGGACACAGAAAAAGTCATAAATATGAACCAGTTGCCAAGCATCTGAATTTTGATCACATGATCATGGGAAAACTGCAAAGGTCATAACTATAAAAAATGATTGTAAGTCACATTTTTCAGTGCCATTGTAACTTTGAATGATCACTAGATGAACTGCTGTAAGTCGAGAACTACCTGTACTTTACTGCAATAAGCCATTGTTTCTCAACCTTGGCAATTTTAAGATGCCTGGACTTCAACTCTCAGAATTCCACAGCCAGTATGAAGTTCAAACATCTTAAAGTTACTGTTCCCGTTGCAATTTAGAAACACTGCACAAGCCTATAATAATCCAATTATGGTTTAGCTCCTCTCTCTCTTTTACCCCAATGAATCAGAGAGGAGCTGGCCTAAATCCCTGCTGAATGCCAGTATTTCCCAGGACTTCAAGAATGTTTCTTTGCCTAGTTCTTGCCAATTACCCCTTTAGTTGATCTCCTTGATTCTCCACAAGATAATATCTCATAGTACAGCTTCAAGATAGCTCTTCAGAAGAAGAAGTGCTTCAGTAGTCCTAGCACTGCAAGAACAGGCTGCATTCTCACAGTGCTCTGGAAGTCACTTTCCCCATTCATGCAAGGCTTGGAAAATGATGCCAGGTGGCTTTGGGAGAGAAGGCCTGGCACAAACAGGAGCTGATTTAGAGAAACCAGGTGGGCCTCTCAGCAGGAAGAGAAAATGTAGGGCATTGGGCCGCAGAGACAATTGTGTTGTTCTCCAAGCTCTACCTTCCTTGGATAATGGCACAAGACAGCATTTCTCAGTGGCTGCAGGTGTTCTAGGGCTGAAATTGAGGGGGCATGAGTTTAAGCAGGCTGTCAATCATCCTAATTTTCATCACGTGACCACAGGGATATTGCAACAATTATCATTTTGGGCATGGGACATAAGTCTCTTCTTTTACTGCCATTGTAATTTTGAAAGGGCACTGAATGAGCGACCAGAAGTCAAAGACTACCACTAATGAAATCATATCCCCAGCAGACAAACTAGCTGCCAGTTAGTTTTAAGGGAGAACCTTGCCCCCTCTTTGACTTTGTGGATTTCTCATAGTTAGGCAGAAAAGAGGCAACTTCTATATTTGAATATCTATTTGCCTCTATCTTTTCTACAGGTGTTAAATAATTAGAGCTGGCTGAATTATGCACTGCAAATAATATTCATTGTGAATAGAGCTCCCCCCCCGCCCTTTAAAAAAGCCTCACAAATAATTAATGAAGCAATCCTGATTTTTGCAAATGTGTTTATTCTCATACACATTCATCAAAAACCTTGGACAAAGAATTTGTAGTCTTGAGAAATGCAATAAATTATTACCTTCAGGTAATGTAGCTCATGTTTGGCCCTCAAGCAAGTGGATGTTCCCACTTCTAGGTCTGTTGGGTTAGAGACTAAATTTTAAAAAGACAGAAAGAAATAGGCAGCAAATTAACTGTTCAGTTCTTTAGCAACAGTTGGGAATGAAAAGAACAAGATCATGCCATAGCCTCCCATGTCATTTTTAGCATCTAATTTTTTTCTTATCCCCTCAGTTCTTAATTATCAGGCAAAATCATTTCCCAATATAGGTATACATTTTAATGCTACAATTTAAAAAGGGAACAGTTTGCAAAATGAAATGCTCAGTGTCTCATTTTAGAGCCATAACTTCGTAAGGCTGTTAGAGGTAAGCAAGTAAATCAGATGAATACCACCCAGACACCTTTCCAAAGTGATTTCCATGCAACCATCATTTGAACTCCTCATTCAATTCAAAACAATTTGAAAATGACCTATGATCTTCTTAGAGTGAAAGGCAGAGAAGATGAAGCCACAATCATGGAGGGACACTACCAATGCAAAGTTACTAAAGACAGGATTTAACAGCTATTGTTTTCATTGGTGAACTTAATTGTGCCAAATTGTGTCCTTTAGCCAATGGACCAAGTATTATTGGCAAATTAGTTCTCCTTATTCTTGAACTAAGTGCTCCAAAAAATATGCAGAAGACTTTATTGGAGTGATACCTCAGAAAATTTGATGTGAGCTGCTATAAAGTGCTATATCTTTTTTCATTTTTAAATTCAGGTTAAGCTGTGGTTTTTGGTATTGCAGTTTTTAAAAGTTTCTTTCTTTTGCAGCTTGTACAAAAGTTACAGTATCTATATTTTAACTACATCCTTTGGAATGCATCTGGATGAGGAATAGCATAGATTGTTTAAAATAAAACATATACTATATAATACTGGTAATATAATGGATAACTCAAACAAATGCAGGGAGATCATAAATTCAAAAACACAAATGTATTTGTTTATTCAGCAGTGTTAGAAAATTTGAAGAATTATTTCAACTGTTGGTTTACTGTGATATTATGAAACAAAGAAGAAAAAGTGAAGTTATCCTAATGATCAGCATATCAAGAAAAAGAACAAATATTGTGTACACTTCCTACAGACCTAGAAAAGGCCTTTGACAACTTTTGTTGGAATAATGTATTTATTATTTTCCATGGAATTAATCTCAATATAGAAAGATAAAACACTAATCCTGTGACATTAAACATGAATGTGTGTTGTTAAACAAGAAGAACAATTAATAAAGGCTTCTAGTGCTGGTGTTTATAGTTATCAATAATATAAAGTGAATATAGGCCAAGGATTAAAAGAATGAAAAGGACTTCACCAGCTACTGTGTTTCTCCAAAAGTAAGCCCTCTCCCAAAAGTAAGCCCCACTGATTTTTGGCGACTGGGCCTAATATAAGTCCTCCTCCAAAAGTAAGCACTACCTAAGAGCCTGAGCAGACGGCCAGCTGCCGATTCCATCTGGTTTTACCATAGACACAAGGTAAGAGGGGGAGTTGTGAGTGCCTCTGTATTAAGGTGAAGCCAATACGGGAGGGGGGATCTGACCATTTGCCACCAACCGTGGCTATCTGCCACCAGCCACAGCCGGTTGCCGCCTTGCATGTCACACCTAATGCTGCTTCTGTGAGGCCTGGCAGACCAAGTACTAGTGTGGGTGGGCGGGGATCGTGCCCTTCCCATGCTAGGCCAGCCCCTGCAGCCCCAGGGTGGTGGCGGGAAGGGTGCCAAGGTTGGGGCAGCCAGGCTGATGCTCCTCCAGGTGGAGTGGATTCCTTTTCCCCAGGAATCCAGGGAAGCTGCCTTCCTGGCCTGGCCCACCTGAGAGTTGAGCAGGGGGGCAGCAACCCAGGACCAAAGCTGCAGATGGAGAGCCTAAGGAGTGGGTGTCCTGCCATCAACACTCATGCCAGCTACCCCTTCCCCATGGAACTGGAGAGTTTGCCACACTACTGCCCAGATGCCCTCGCTTCCCCCAGGAATTGCATTTCTTTGCTTACACGACTTCCAGCCCCGTCCTGTTTCTCCTTCATGAACTGCCACCGCTGTGTGCAGGGAAACAAAAGACGTTTGGGGGGGGGAAGGTCAATCAATTCCAACTTCACAAGTTTTTTTTTTCTTCACGAGAAGTTGGAATTGATTGATTGACCTTTTCCCCCCCCCCACAAATTTCTTCTGTTTTCCTGCACGCGGTAGCACTGGATCATGAGGAAACAAGTAACAAGAGGAAATTCTAGATACAATTACATTAAATAAAGGAATAAATAAAAGTGAGATGATATAAGTGGATTTTTTAAAAGTTTGCATGAAGATGAATTTATAAACTGAAATACCAGAAAGAAAAATGAATTAGCTAGAGAGAACCAATATTTTTCAAAAGCTTCATATTTAGTCATAGGTAGGGATATTTATATAATTAAGGATCACAGTTTCTAGATTTAAGAAATCTTCCTTCATCAGTACGTATGTATGTATGTATGAACAATATTTTATTTTATTCAAAAAAACATTAAAATACAAAGCTCCAAAATTTTTTTAAAAAGAATACAGAACAAACAAGACATTAAAAGTGCATTGAAAAGTTCATCACAAAAGAAAAAAACTAACACCTGTACACATATTATCCTTGCTAGTTGAATACTGATTAATACATTGCTACAGTATTAATTTCCCACCCCTTGAGAAATAAAATATTTTTAAACTACTAAATCTATTTGCAAATTACTAACCTGTCATTTATATATTATGTTAATGACAAAACAGATAAGAAGAAAACAATAATAATAAAAAGACAAGATTAAAGTTTCAAAACATCTGTTAACAAGGTATTATTGTGATTAACTTGTAGAAAATATTCCACAGCATCTTATCTATCCCATATCATCCCAAAAGTTAACAGTAATTCATCCTGGATTAAATATCCATCTTTGTTTCTTAATGCCAACTCTTATCAATTGTTGTTTGATCAAATATAGTAAGTTCAGTCTCCAAAGTCAGTCTATCTTCCCAACAAAGTCCAGATAAAATTGGTTCCTGATTAAGTGTGATAAATCCATTCCCTTATCTTCTTTGATCCTCCTAGCCGATTTTCTTCTCCACTCAGTATAATGTTTGCTGTTGTAAAAGATTATAGGCTTAAACTTCAAAGAAGTCTATGCAATCAATTCAGTTAATTTTAAATCTACACAGACCCAATATCTTTCCAATGAATTACAGTAACTGGTTCCAAATCACATTCAATTTGTGAATCTGATTTATTTAGAACTTCATGCATCTGAATAGTTTCCACAGCCATTATCATTTCATCAAACTTTTCAAATAAGCTTTTTTTTTTTGTAAAAGAAAAAGGTGTCGGAACTCACACATGTCATACAACCCTCCTTGCCTACCCTTCAAGGTTCCATCCAAAAAAGGTGCCGGAACTCCGTTCTGGGTGTTCTATGACAAAAAAAAGCCCTGAGCTTTCAACTAAAGAAGTAAGGCAATAAATTCAAAAAATGAAAGTTAAAACCCAGGCATGCTTAGAAAACAAAATGCTGAAAGGAAGATGGATGCCCAATGACTTTTCTACCATTCCCACAGAGAACTTCAAGACCCCCTTTCTCAGATAGGTCCACAGACATCAAAATGCTGTTTTGTGTCATTCCTAAGTTCAAATTCAGGGAGCATCACTACCAGAGAACCAGCTTGGTAGCAAAATCAGTAGATCAATGGCAGGAAAAAGAAAAGTTCCTACCATTCAACATTCATCCTGGGGAGGAGTTGCATCACTATTATTATATTGATTTCATTCTACAAGCATCTGTGTTCAACATGTGGTTTTTGAAAGATCCCTTGATTTTGTGACTATCTCTCTCTACCAGTAACACAATATACTTCATGATCTATATGAATTAGGGCAATATGAGAGTATACGAAGCAGCCAATTTGGACCCCAAGTTGTAGTCTTCTGCAACTTTTTTGTTGTAACCAAAAAGCTAAATTTGACCACTACTACAAAAATTCAAAGGCAATCTTTTTAACAATTTTGAGAGAAAGAAATTATAGACCAAATCCAAAAATAAGAAAGTACTCCAAATATATATATCCACCAAGAGAGTGCTGTAAAGTGCTATGGGGCAGTATCTAAGTCTAAATTCTATTGTTATTGCTAAATGAACAAGGTCCAATTCACAAATTATGAGTGAGAAGTGGCAGTTCAATGGGAGAGATATGTTTTTATAATGAAGGATTAAGTGCTTTAGACTAGTAAAGAAGTGTATGGAGCTTTCTTCTTCTTTTCCTTCTCCCCTCCCCTCCCTCCTTCTCCTCCTCTATCTCTTTCTCCTTCTCCTACTCCTTCTTGAACTTTTGGATAAAACTGGCCTGATCTTCTTTTGTGAGCAATCAGAGATGGAGCCTTCAGACAGATAATGTAATGCTTTGATTGTACAGAGGAGGTTTTAGCCTATATGTCTGTATATACAATTTTGGGAAAAGAGACAATTGAAAGAATAAGGTTATTCCCAGTGCTGCAACAATTGATAAAACTAAAGGATACATCACAGAAGGTGATAATTTATCATGAAAACTGGTGGTTGATGCTGGGAAAATAAGAAAAGCTAAATAAGATAAGGGAAGTGTCTATACTAGATACAAACAAAACAGAATAGAATTTTGTTAACTAGTTCTCACTGCAAAACCAATAATAGGAATACGAAAAGAAGTAGAAGAATATTTATTATTTATTTGTTTATTAATTCAGTTTATATACCGCCCTACTCCCGAAGGACTCAAGGCAAAATTTAAAAACAATACAATATAAAATAAAAATTAAATTAAATTAAGTCTAGCCCCCAAAAATTAAAACCACAATTTAAAAACATTAAAACCCCTCAGTCCAGACCAGATAGCTCAAAGAGCCAGGTTTTTAGGTCCCGGCGAAATGAACGAAGGTCGGGGGCAGTCCAGAGTTCCATTGGCAGTTGATTCCATAGGGCAGGCGTGCCCACAAAGAACGCCCTCCCCCTGAGGATCTCCCATCGGCAATCCTTGACCGGCGGTACCCTGAGGGAGCGCACAGGACGATGGGAAATTGACACTGGCAGCAGGTGTTCCCTCAGATAATCCGGGCCCATGCCATTTAGGGCTTTATAGGTCATCACCAGCACCTTGAATCTCACCCGGAGAGCAACTGGAAGCCAATGCAGCTTGCAGAGAAGAGGTGTTACATGGGAGTATCAGGAGACTCCCATTACAACTCGCGCGGCCGCATTCTGCACCAGCTGAAGCCTCCGAGTGGTCCTCAGGGGCAGCCCCATGTAGAGAGCATTGCAGTAGTCTAGCCGGGAGGTCACGAGCACATGGGTGACTGTGCGTAGGGCATCTCGGTCCAGATAGGGCTGTAACTGGCGCACCAGGCGAACCTGGGCAAAAGCCCCCCTGGCCACGGCTCCTATATGATCTTCCAAACTGAGCCGTGAATCCAGGAGGACACCCAAGTTGTGGGCCCTATCAACTGGGGGTAACACCTCACCCCCCATAGTTAACGATGGAAAAGATTGGTTAGTCTGAGATGCCGGTATGCACAGCCACTCAGTCTTGGCAGGATTGAGACAAAGCCTGTTTCTCCCCATCCAAACCCGAACCGCCTCCAGGCAACGGGACATCATGTCAAGGGCATCACTGGGTTGGTTCGGGGTGGAAAGAAAAAGCTGCATATCATCAGCATACTGATGATACCCCACCCCGAAACCACGAATGAGCTCACCCAGCGGCTTCATATAGATGTTGAACAAGAGGGGAGAGAGGACCGACCCCTGAGGAACTCCACAAACGAGAGGCCTTGGGGCGGACCTCTGCCCTCCCATCAACACCAACTGCGAGCGCCCCAGGAAGTAGGAGGAGAACCACTGTAAAACAGTACCCCCCACTCCCAACCCCCTGAGACGCCGCAGTAGGATAACATGGTCGATGGTATCAAAAGCCGCTGAGAGGTCTAATAGGACTAGGACAGAGGAACAACCACTGTCCTGAGCCCGGCAGAGATCATTCACCAGCGCAACCAATGCCGTCTCCGTGCTGTACCCGGGCCTGAAACCCGATTGGTATGGGTCCAGATAATCAGTTTCCTGCAGGAACAGAGGGAGCTGAAGTGCCACCACGCTCTCAACCACCTTCGCAAGAAAGCGAAGGTTGGAGACCAGACAATAGTTGTTCAAAATAGCAGGGTCCAGGGCATGCTTCTTGAGGAGGGGCCTCACCACCGCCTCCTTCAAGGTGGCAGGGAAGGTACCCTCCCTCAAAGAAGCAGTTATTACTGCCTGGAACCAGCCTCGTGTCTCATTTAACTTTGAACAAAAGTAGGAAACCTTCTAGTGGCCTCAATGTTTTTTTTTTCCCTTGCATTATTTTCATTATTATCCAAATAATGTTTTCATTATTTTAAATAAGATGAGATATATTCTATGTTTGGACTAGAAGGGAAAGTTGCATGGTGTTTCATTAACATTATTTCTTAACAGAAATAAGAATTCTACAGTGAGATGTTTCTTGGAGAATTATTAAATTGCCATAATTGTTTATGCTGCTGAGAGTTGTTTTCTTTGAAAGTAAAGGGCAATTCCACCAAATTCCATATTCTTATTTATCTTTCTTTCCTCTCCATAATGTTTCCAACATCATATCAATGTGATATTAAAAGGCTTATCCTTCCTACAAAGACAGTAATAAAATTACCAATTATGAATGAAATGGTGATTAAGACAATTTAATAATTTCTGCAGTTGAGATAAAATTAAGTGCACAATCAAGAGTAAGTCCTTATTACAGGCTCTCTTTTTTGTATCAAAAAAATTGATGAAGATGATTTAAGTGTTCTTTCCATGTGAGAGAATAGAATCATGGCCCTACCAAATTAGGAAAGGAAGTGCCATTTCTCTGCAGACTGATTGTGCCCATTTCAAACAAAAAAAAAATGTGTTGCGTTTTGGACAAGCCCAACACTGCTCTGATATTCATTAAAGCACCTCTTACATGTAACTTTCAAAGCAGCCACATCTTGTTTAACTCCATTGAATCAAATTAAGGTTTTGTCTTTGATAGTTTATTAGCAGTCTTCCCCAACATGATGAATTGCATAGACAATTCAGCTCTCACAAGTTTTCCAGCCAACATATCTGGAAAAAAACAGGTTAGAAAAATAGGTTCAAAGTTGCAATTTAAAACTATTAGTCTTGAGTTTTATCCTGTTTTCAGGAAATTCTTATCCTCATTCAGCTTTCTTTTGATACTTGATGAAAGTTTTTATTTTTGGTATCAATGCAAGATTTCATTCTGTCTCTTCAAACATTTTTTTTAAAAAATGAACTATCAAAAAATCCATCAATGAAGACCACAGTGCACAGTGGTTGGTATTGATGATGAAGATTACATCTTTTAAAAACGAGCTATCAAACGATACACCATTACTGATGAGAATTTTAAAAAAAGAACAGAAACAATCTTTTCAAATAAGAGCTTTTCAGATTCTTGTTGAATAGCAATTGCACTTCACTTTCTCTGTTCCCTCACTGGGGTGGGGAGGGAACTTGAGAGAGCTTCTTCAAACTTTTGATTACTTTGGTCTTCAGTGTTGTAGACTAGTGTCTCAGCCGAGATTTCTATGGCTGCCTGTCCTTTTATCCCAGTTGCCTTTTCCCAAAATCAAAATACTGTCCAGAAAGGGACACTATAGGACTGTGAGCTGCTCGACCGAGTGCCTCTTTTTATGGTTTATTACTTCTTTTCATTCTTTCTTTTCATAATTCAAAAGCAGCCATTGGTTCCGCATAATTGGATAAATACCTTATTATCAAAAAAGCTAACGTTGGGTTACATTGAAAAAGGAAAGGACAGAATGGGTAACCAAAAGGAAACGAAAAGAAGGTATATACATGACTGGCAGTTCCCATTTCTTTACAAGTGTTACATTTCAGTCCCCAGCCACTACCACATGTTTCCTTTTCACAGATAATTTGTACAACATATTTTATCATTCAGTTTTAGACACAGTTGAAAGGCTTTTGCCTAAGGCTTAGAACACTTTGAAAATTGTATACCATTTGCAAAGCTTTCTTCTGCTTCAGTGTCCAATTAGGTGACTGCCTTCCTACAGACACTGAATTTATCATTTATGAAAATGGAATTTCTTTTCTCCAATCCCAAGGTGAACAGGAGTAAAAAAAAACCCTGTACCATTCTCACAGAAGAATTTGTGAATGCCAACAATTGTTCCTTTACTACCATAAGTTCAGAGTGGTAAAAAGCTGGCTCTTATCACTGGAACAAGGGTGTGTTGGCCTTCAGAGGCCTGAGGTCTATTTTCTTAGCAATAATAATAACAGGAATAGAACATGGTATAAATAATGATATATATTCTAATTAATCGCAAGCAAAATTCTTGGGTTGTTATATTATTCTTTTACTTTTTGTCTACTCTGCTTCACTAAACTTTTCTTGTCTGTTAAAGAACAGTGACCACACTTGAACACTTGTGTGCTAAGAGCTTCCCCTGCTGGACATTTCTAGAAAGCAGACCTTAGCTTGAAAACAGTCTCCAGATCTAATTTCACACTTCATATTCTTGACATAAGAGTAGCATTGGTAGCTGATTAACCAATGTATTATGACCTAAACTTGCATTGTTAGGTGTGGCATTGTATCAAATAAAAGGAGTCTTGCAGTATCTTAAGAACAACCCATTTTCTTGGGCAATGGTTTCAGGGAATTAAACTAAGCTTCAACAAATGGATGAAATGGATTCTCATATATTCATGCTGTACAATTTGGTAAGCAACACAAATGGCAAGAGGTCTTGTCTGATATGTTTATGCAAGGCACAAATGCTTAAGTGTTTAATATAAAGACCAACACCACTACACCAATATAACAAAACAGAAAAACCTGATTTCAAATGACACTAAAATTAAAATTATTGGTAAATAACTTTACCATCTGTTTTAGTTTACATATTTAAGCATTTTATATAATTGGTATATCTATATTATAATTCAAAGAATTGCATCACAAAATTCTGAAAAGTGAGATTAGATTATAAATATGTTTTCAAAATATTACCAAATTGTTACGCTGTAATAAATAGAAAAACAATGATTCCACAAATGTCCACTATATTATCTGAGATAAATAGATAAATAGATGAGAGAGGGGATGGAGAGAGAGAGAGAGAGAGAGAGAGAGAGAGAGAGAGAGAGAGAGAGAGAGAGAGAGAGAGAGAGAGAGAGAGAGAGAGAGAGAGAATGATAGGTAGATGACAAGTTGTGTATGGCAGAAAGTTTTGACTCCAGCATATTTCCTTTATAACTTGAAATTATAGCTGTATGTTATGTGACTACAATCCTCAAAAATTAAATTTTAAAGTATTTTTTTAGAAAAACAACATCTGAACCTGCAGACCTATCATAGATATATTTATGTAGAAATTTATCTCCTGAGATCTCAGTGGGAATTAGATTTGATCCCTGATAATTATTGTTTTTATGTTCAAAGATGTCTGTTGAAATTTTGTTTAGTCCTTTTTTTATCCATGTCCTATAATATTTATAATTGTATTTTTAAGAGTCTCTTTTATTACCTTTTATTACCTTTTAAAATATTATTGCATTATTGCCTTATACTCAGATAACTGCATGTACAGTTGAGGTCACAGTGTCAGCTTTGTAGATGAACAGAGATTTGGTTCTCCCAGAACTAGATTAAAGATTCTGCCTTTCTACTTTTCTGTGGTTCATTCTAAATTAATTGCAGCATTTGTGTTTATTTTCTTCTGATAAGATGGAATGGAAACATTTTAAAAGCAAATCTAAATTATACATGTCATAGTCTCTGAAGATTTAAGATTGCAGCCAAAGTAATATTTTGCAGTTCTGAATGACTATGCCTTTGTATATGTGTGTTAAGTGAAATAAAGAGGAGGCTGGCTTTTGAACCTCGGGCACTGTCAGAGAAATGCCATGTTTGATTGGTCTACCAGAGAGCTCTATGTAGTTGTTAACTGAAATATATCAATTAAAACCCTGGGAGACTTAGAAAAGCAGTACTGTGAAAGGCAACACTAACAGGATTTTAATCTAATTGTGCACTTATCTATTTTGTAAATAGTCAGTTACAAATTGCCAAGTGTACTGAAGACTATGCTAGCCCAAGTTGTATCACAGCACTGAATTAATAATGGGTTGCCAAAAGTCTGAAATGGAAACCTAGCTCAAGTTCTGAAAATGCATTTTCAAAGATCTGACCACATGGTGTGTTTGAATGGCTATTTAATCATGCAGGAATAGGGAAGGGGAGGGGAGGGGAAAGGAGGGGAAGGGAGGAGAAGGCAGTTACCATATATAAAAAACAAAGTTCATGACTTTTTCTCTAGTTCTCTGACCATTTGTCCTAAAGAAAAGTTCCGGTTTCAGTTGTACTTTAAAATCTTCTGGATTGATGTATGTATTTGTATCCAAATTCTTTTAGCTTTTTTGCCAGTCCATCAAACATGGTAAAATGTCCCTTCACGTTGTTCACATTTACAGCAAAAATTCAAAGTACATTTCCTATATTCTAGAGCAGGGGTAGGCAACCTTGGCTCTTTTATGACTTGTGGACATCAACTCCCAGAATTCCTGAGCCAGCCTGCTTTAGATCAGGGCTTTTCAACCAGTGGTACGAGTACCACCTGTGGTACATTAGCACCTAGCAGGTGGTACACGACCATCCTAGAAAAGTGGTAGCGGGGGAGGGGAATGAGCTGAATCAGTGGTAGCACCGCACAAGCCTGAGTGAGAGATGGCTGGAGCTACAGGGCTGTCAGGGCTCAGCGGAAGCACCAGGATCAGCACCAGGCTCCAGCTGGAGCTCGGCGCTGATCCTGGCGCTTCTGCTGAGCTCAGAAGCACCGATCAGCTGGAATGTTGCAGCATCTCCAGAGTCTTGTGATTTACATTCAGATGCTTGGCAACTGATTCATATTTATGATGGTCACAGTGTCCCAGGGTCATGTGAAGTGACCAAAACCTGCTGCAACCACCCAGCAGAGGGGGGGAATAAAAACCAAACACCCCCCTCCGCCCCTACTGCCAATCCTCAACAGAAATGCTCACAACAATGAAAACCTCGGACACAAGGAAGAGCGCCATCGGGCAGGCAGGTGTCTTGCTCGGCTGTGGCTTGGGGGGCACTTTTTTCAGTGCCATTGTAACTTCAAACTGTCACTAAGCGAATTTTTGTAAGTCGAGGACTACCTGTACTTCATCACTTTTTTCCTTTTTCTTTTGGTCATCAAGTTTTTGACACCTTGCTAGACGACTGGTGGTACTCCGATATTGCCGTATCCTAGAAGTGGTACAATGGGTGAAAAAGTTGAAAAGCCCTGTTCTAGACAGTTTTCTGTGGTGACAAATACCAATGATACAGCATTTCATAAACATTCTACTTAAGACTACAACATAAAGTAAATTTCAGTCCTTTCAACCACATATTTTCCCATTGATCCATTTGTATGCTATAATGAAATTTTACCCCATTTTATCATACATTCCTTCATTTCTTCTTCTGTTTCAGTTTTCAACAAAAGTTTACACATTTTAGAAATAACATGATCATCAATAGTACATAATTCTACTTCAAACTCAGTCTTATTTTTTTCAAAACCGTGAAGTCCATTTTAAATCTTTCTGGAAATTGTACATAAGAAAACCAGTCTTGGAGAACTGCTTTTATTTCTTTGATTCCGAAGGAAGATCAAGATGCTACTCAAGTAAAAAACTACAGACCAATATCACTTTTAAATACAGACTACAAGATATTTGCTAAGGTATTAGCTAAAAGATTGATGAGGGTTTTGCAACAGATGATTCATGGGGATCAAACCAGGTTTATTAGTGGTAGACAAATGAAAAATAATGTGAGGCATATAGTTGATGTGGTGGAGTTTTTGGAAAGGAACAACCAGATCCCTGTGGCGCTAATTTTTTTAGATGCTGAAAAAGCTTTTGATCAATTGAATTGGCAATTTTTGATGAAAGTTTTAGATAAAATGAATTTTGGGGATAAATTTTTACAACCAATTAGGGCATTATATCAAAAACAAACTGCCCGAATAATAGTTAACAATAGTCTGACTGAAGTATGCAATATTGAGAAGGGCACAAGACAAGGGTGTCCGTTATCACCTTTATTATTTGTTTTAACATTGGAGATATTATTGATAAAAATACGGAATTCAGAAAAAATTAAGGGTATTCAAATTAGAGATCAGGATTATAGATTGAGGGCGTTTGCAGACGATCTGGTTGTTACGGTGACTCAGCCAGAAAGCTCTGTTGTGGACCTGATGGAGATAATAATGCAATATGGGAAGGTTTCTGGATTTAAGGTTAATGTACAAAAAACAAAAATTTTGGCCAAAAATATGACAATACCGCAAAAGGCCCTTTTAGAAGGATTAACTGGATTTGAGATTGTTAAAAGGGTTAAATATTTGGGGGTGTATCTGTCACCCTCAAATGCAAAGTTATATAAAAATAATTATGAAAAGTTATGGGGAAAAATTCAAAAAGAATTGGAGAGTTGGGAAAAATTGCAATTGTCTTTACTGGGAAGAATTGCAGCAGTGAAAATGAATGTCCTGCCTAAATTTTTATTTTTATTCCAAATGATACCAATTCTTAAAAAAGATTTTAATTTGGAAGAATGGCAACGGGGTATCAATAAATTTGTGTGGGCAGGGAAAAGGCCACGAATTAAACTTAAGATTATGCAGGATACTCGTGAAAGAGGTGGTCTTAAAATGCCTAATCTTAAATTATATTATGAAGCTGCTGCGTTGTCAGGAATAAGTGATTGGATTAATTTGACACAAAGGAGATTATTAAATCTTGAGGGCCACGACTTGTTATTTGGCTGGCATGCATATTTGTTGTATGATAAGAAGGTAGATAATGTGTTTAAAGTGCATATTTTAAGACAGGCATTGTTGAGAGTTTGGAAGAAGTATAGACATAAGTTAGACTGCAAGATGCCGTTGTGGGCAATCCCAAAACATGCAATAGAAAACATAAATGTAGGCTTCAAACATGATGTGACTACGTATAAGGAGATCTTAAGTTTGGAAAGGAACGTCTGGTGTTTGAAGCCGTACAATCTTTTGCGAGATGAGAAGATTGTTCAAACTTGGTTCCAATATACTCAATTACGTGCCAGGTGGAAAGAAGATCAGAAAATTGGTTTCTCAATGACTGATGAAAATTTGATAAAGCAAATTAGAAATCAGGGTCCAGCACATATTAAATGGATTTATCTTGCATTGATAGATATTGACTCAGAAACAGAACTTGTTAAAGACTGTATGATAAAATGGGCCCAGAATATCCAAGAAGTTATTACAATGGATACTTGGGAAAAGATCTGGGTGAGGAACGTAAAATTCACGCAAGCCCAAAACCTAAGAGAGAACTTTTATAAAATGTTTTATAGATGGCATTTAGATACTAAAAAGCTTGCAAGTATGTATCCGAATTATCAACCTAAATGTTGGAGATGTGGTGGTGAAGATGCAACGTATTTTCATATATGGTGGACCTGCAAAAAGGTTAAGGCTTTTTGGATAAAAATTTGGTGGAATATGCAGAAGATCTTTAAGCAAAGGATAAAGTTTTGTCCGCAATTGTTTTTGCTGGGCATAATTACAGATGCTACTGTTGTGGACATTAAGTTGATGTTGAATTTAATTACAGCAGCAAGACTCTTAATAGGTCAATATTGGAAAAAGGAGGAACTGCCGACTATAGAAGAATGGACTCTAAAGGTTTCTGACCTGGCGGAAATGGCAAAGATTTCGGCTTACTTGAAAGATCATTCGCAAGAACGTTATATTATGGAGTGGAAAAAGTGGATTGATTATATTCAGAACAAATATGGGACTAAAAAGTTTCACTTAGCATTTGAATAAGTTTCCTTTTCTTTTCTTTTTTTCTTTTTATATGTAACATTAGTATTGCTTGTAGTCATTTTATATGAGCTAGAGGGCGATAGAATTAATAGTTTATTGTTTTTAGCATATGGATGTTTATGATTGTTCTTTGTTTTTATACCTTGTACTTAGCTCTGGGAAGTCGGGGGGGGAGGGGGAATGGGGGGGAGGGATAGGGAGGGTTAGGTAGGGGTGGGGGAGGGGGGGATTGTTAAAGATAAAATGTACTGTAAAACTTTTCAATTAAAAAAAAAGAAAACCATTGACATGGATATCCCTCTCTAATTAGAACTTTTCTTGATTTTATTTTATAATCTCCTTGATAAAATTATAGTACATCATGGTAAGTTAACCATTTATGTCTGTTTATCATTTATCATCCATAAAATAAAGAAAGTCACAAAGAAGTTTTGGACAAAACCTAAATTTATATTTATTCCATAGGTATAGCCTATATATGTTTGCTCATTTTTTTAGTTTATAAAGCAATAATATTTTTTTAATCCTCTAATTTTAAATCATTGCCTGTAAGATAATAACTAAAGCAATGCCATGGAAGTCTACTCAGAAATAAATCTTACTGAATTTCATAGCAACAACAATAGCACTTAGACTTATATATTGCTTCACAGTGCTTTACAGCCCCCTCTAAGCAGTTTACAGAATCAGCATATTGCCCTCAACAATCTGGGTCCTCATTTTACTGACCTTGGAAGGATGGACGACTGAATCAACCTTGAGATGGTGAGGATCGAACTTCTGGCAGTCAGCAGAATTAGCCTGCAATACTGCATTCTAACCACTGTGTCACCATGGCTCTTATAGCATTTCCTCAGAGAAAATTAAGAAGTACACTCTGAGGAACATGTCATAGGATTGGAGATTTAGACTAGAATCATGTCCTTGATTTAATGAGTGGATTTCCATTAGATGGGATTTTAATTATCCCCAGGAAATCATTTAGGTTACTATAGTATTTTGTTTAAAAGTGCTTATTTATGTATTTCTGCCCTTTATACATTCAAAGTCATTTTTATACTAAAAAGTCATATAATCTGTAGAAGATTGAATGTCAACCGTCCCATCCAGTCATCTAGCAAAGAAAGACTCCGGACTTATAAACTGTATTTCTGTCTTTTATACATTCAAAGTCATTTTTCTCAACAGTATGTTAAAATAATTAATAAAACCTTATATTAAAATGTTATATAATCTGTAGAAGATTGAATGTCAACCGTCCCTTCCAGTCATCTAGCAAAGAAAGACTCCAGGCCATTATTTTTTTTTGCCAAGAGTATACTTTACTAAAGCTGAAATGGTTACAGAAGTAGAGTAAACTGAATCTGAGGTTTTCCATGCAAACAATACAAAGGAAAGTTCCCTTCCCCAACCCCCCCCACCCGTCAGTTATCTTCAGTTATCTGCAAATGTCCAATCACATGCTTGTTTTGTTCAAGAAACAGGAGCTGGGTTTCCAGTTCTGCATATTGTTAATGACCTTGGCTGGCTGGAGCTTCTCACCTGGCTCAGCTGGGCTTCCATCCTCCCCATTCTTCACATTCCAATCTTTCCCTCACCTTCCCTCCCCCCCCCCATAATGTATGGCTCACGAAGCTTGGATAACTGAGATGCAGCCATGACATTGATTAAACATTAAACTAAATTACTCGTAGTCACAATGGCATCAATAATAACATTCTGGTGAAACATTTTGGGATCAAAGGCTAAATAGTGCTGTGAAGAGCACCTACTGATGGAAATGAAACAGCTGGTTTCAGGTAATGCAAAAGAGGTCTACTTTTACAGCCATACATGTTCCAAAATATAATTTTGCCTCCCAGTTAGTGATAACCACTGTCCAGGCCTAGATAATACAACAAACTAGTAAGTTTATGATAGTCCTGTGACCATCAGTAAAGCTGAAACAGAGCCCATTTGGTGTACAGGTAGTCCTTGAATTACAACCACAATTAAACCCAAAATTTCTGTTGCTAAGTGAAACATTTGTTAAGTGAATTTTGCCCCATTTTACAACCTTTCATGCCAGAGTTGTTAAGTGAATTACTGCAGTTGTTAAGTTAGTAACATGGTTGTTAAATGAATCTGGCTTCCCCACTGACTTTATGACTTGTAAAAAGGTCATAAAAAGTGATCATATGATCCCGAGACACTGCAACTGTCATAAATATGAGTCAATTGTCAAGCATCTGAGTTTGGATCACGTGACTATGGAATATTGCAATGGTCATAAATCTGAAAAAAGGTCATAAGTCACTTTTTTCAATGCTGTTGTAGCTTTAAACGGTCATTAAACAAACTGTTGTAAATCGAGGACTACCTGCAACACTAATTCCACCTGAAGGACTTCTTTTGTTTTGAAAAACTGAATGAACACTGTGAATTCATTGCCCTCATTCTCTCTCCTTGCAATATGCGGTGAAGAGGCATTCAAGGCCTTGACAAATAATCCTTTTAATGATATCCAGCCTCCAGAGGAGCACAAGGTGGCCCAGAAGGGCTTCCCAAATTTCCGCAACTCAACTAGGCGCCTTCTGAGAGAAAACTGTCACTGTTCTTGCTGCCATTGTTACAACTGCACTGCCTGCCTCACCCTGCCCCACCCCATGTCAGTTGCCAAGCATGTGAATTTTCACCATGTGACCATAGGGATGCTGCAATGGTCATAAGTGTGAAAAATGGTCATAAGTCACTTTTTCTAGTGCTGTTGTAACTTCAAATGGTCACTAAATGAACTGTTGTAAGTTGAGGACTATCTGTAGTGATTAAGGAATCTAGTTAGAAAGTAGTAACCTTTGAGTTCTAGTCCTGCCTTAGGCATAAAGCCAGCTGAGTGACCCTGGGCAGGTCACTTTCTCTCAGTCCTAGGAAGGACCCAGTGGCAAACCACTTCTGAAAAACCTTGCCAAGAAAACTGCAGGGAGTTGTTCAGACAATCTCTGAGAATCAGATATGATTGAACAAAAGAAAAACAAACTGTGACACAGAAACATATTTCATGGCACACATTCAGCAGAGTAGATAGCCTTGAAGACACATAATACACTTAAATTGCTCAGCAATCCAACAGAAGATTCTGTATAGTGCAAGTGATAGTGTAGAACAGTGATGGCAAATCTTTTAGGGACCCAGTGCCCAAACTGCAACCCAAAACCCACTTACGTATCAACGTATTGTCAGGTGCTGGGTGGGCATGGCCCATTGGCTGGGTGTGGCCAATTGGCTGGGCATGGTCCATTGGGTGGGCGTGGCTGCAGTGGTAATGGCAGACTGGGTGGGACTAAAAAGTTCAATCAATCAATTCCAACTTCGTGAGATTTTTTTTCCCCATAAGAAGTTGAAATTGATTGATTGATTGATTGATACTTTTTTTTGGCATAGGGCAGCAGAGGCCTAAAGTGAAAAGGTTTTATAAAACCCAGCTAAAGGCCTAGGACTGGGGTGACGGCACACGTGCCCACAGAGAGGGCTCTGCGTGCCACCTGTGGCATGCATGCCATAAGTTCGCCACCAAGGATGTAGAATTTGGGCAGACATCATAAAACACTTTTATGATGCTCTACTAAAAAATACTTTAGCTTGAACAAAATTCAGCCCTCTGACTTGGAAATCCCATGAAATAAGACAGGAGAAGCTCTGTAATAAGGATATGTCAAGTGTATTTCACACACAAGTTCAGTTTCACCTTAAGTGTAACAGCAAAATTGGGGGTAGTGAGAGATTTTGTCTATCTCTATGGTATCTACTTAAAAGGAACAAAGCACGTTGAAAGGGGCAATGTGAAGGGTCACTGGTAATAAGATGCTGCTATATTATTATTGTTGTTGTCTACATAACAGAATGTAAACACTTGTATTCTATGAAATATTTCATTTTCATTAACTGTCAAGTGAAGTGTACATTGGAAGTCCCAAATATGGCCTCAGGTCTCCATTCATTAGCTTGTTCAATATGACAGCGCAAGAGAATTTCCAATAAAAATGAAAAAAATGTGCTGAGTGTGGAAAATCAAGTTTTACAATTCTGCTTTTATTAAGCATAAGCAAGTAGTAAAATTAGTTCCTTGTCACTTTCTTTGTTAACAAATATCACTATAAAAATATTACAATAATGTTTCACTTAATTAAGGGAAGTTGCTTGGAACCAGATCAGACTATTCATCTTGCCAGGCAAGCAGGCTATGTTTCAGTTAATATATTCTTTTTATAAATCATCTAGAAGTCTTTCAAATTGTAGTCTGCTTTATTCTTTTAAGTGAAATGTTGGTGATTGAAATGAGGCTTTCTCAGTGTGATAAGACACACTAAGTTGCAATCTCAATCCTATATTTTATACACCTTTATTTGGATGAGAAACCCATAGTCATTCTATGACATACTCAGGTTTAGGATTCAACCATATGTTCTTTCTATGTTTTTATTTTTCTCATCGTGTATGTATCTATAAGAAATTTCTTAATTCCCTTTTTACAGGAATCACCACCATTCTGTTCTTCAGCCCACAATACACTTCATTGAAATAATTTTTCTGTAGGTTTAGGTGGATTGTGTTTTTACACAACTTAAGATTTTCTCAGATCCCTTCGGCCCAGTCATTTTGGCAACTTAAAAATCCATATTCAATTAATGTGTTCAAAGAAATAATGACTATTAGTACTTTGGAATAATTGCATAACAACTAAAAATAAAAATGTAATTAGGGTCCACATGACATTTAATAGCCTGTTTCACTCCCTTTACTTTCATATCTCATTCCTATGACAAAAATTGAGTAGGATTTACTGTACAGTGACTGGCAACTTTACAGCAATTTCCAAAGTATGTTTACTAAAAAGATTTTTCATTCTAATCAGCTTAAAATTTGCTTACAATGTTCTTTTCATGTGTTTTTCCCATCAACAGTAAAGCAAACTCTCTAATTAATAATTTCTTGAAATGATTTTACCCCAATGTTTAATTGTTTTTTTTTTATTTTACCTCATCATTTTTTGGTTAACATTATATTTTTTTAAAAAAACAAACCCTACATATTTGTAAAAACAAGAATATAATGAATACAGTGAAGAAAAAAAAATCTGCTTATGTATGGAAATATTTAACATCTCTAGTATACCACATCTTCTCAAAAATATTAAAAAGTAATGCTTGGTAGATGTTCACCAACCAAACTGTTCATCTATTATTTCTACTGAGATTGAATCAGTGAGATATTCCATTTTAAAATGCTTAATATTCTGCTTTAATGAATATCAAGCTAGGAGATTCCACCACACTAAGAAAAAAAACAATAAAAATTACAGAGAAGATGAATCGAAGATGATGTCAGGCAGATGCTCCATTAAAAGACAGTGGCAATTCCTTAAATGAAAATTTGTTTCAGAACTGACATCACTTGAAGATACAAAAATACTGTAAGGGGAGAGAGAGATGGAGAGAAAGAGAGACTACAAAAGAAAAGAAACTGTGAAAACACCTTTAGCAATAGGATTTAGGCAAGGTAATTGGAAGAACACCTAACGTCAAAAACTTCATATGGATACTTTGATACAAGGAGCATGGAGACTGAAAGATTTTTGAACAACAAAATATGAGTGAAAATATTCATGGCATAATTAGATAAATAACAGATCTAGTGTCTATTTTTATTTTCCTTGATGAGAAGCATTGCAGGAGAGACTGCTGGTAGTTAATTCTCCCTAACAACAATCTGTGTAATCACAAACCCCAATTAGCTGTGCCTGTTCTATGCTATACAAACTATTTCCTTAGCGCTCCACATCACTACTTTGTAATTAGCTTTCATCTACATGAGCTTTGACTAAAAAAAATATATAAAAGAGTGTAAGTGATTGTACTGCCACTCAGTATTCTGTGAAATAATCGCTCGCGATTTCAATCAGATTAATTTTATCACCCGTATTAAGGAAAATTACCTCCCTCTTTACTCTCTACAGCTGAGGGCTATTTCATTTCCTGAGATGTTCATAAAAGCATAATATAAAGCAATCTGTAATTGTAAATATCCTTTCCTAATAACTTTGAGATATTTCCTTAATACGTCTTTACATTTGGAGTTTCCGTTCCATAAAATACAGTAACAAGTGCTCTATTATGCTTATGTGCTGTTAAGCTGGGCAACTTAGTACCGGCCTTCCTGTTTTTACATAGGGTTATATTTAACTTGTAGATAATGGGAACAAGGTTTAAAAGTGATGGAGCGGAATAATGGCGTTGCGACAATAATATATCTTACTGCTGTGAAGAACAGCCTTTTAACGCATCTTGCAGGTCATCCAGCACCAATTCCATTTTTCACTGGCTGACAAATTTCACCTTCACCCGCTATCTGAACAGGTACTGAAACAGATTTTTCAAATAAAGTCTGAACAGTCCCCTCTTTAGGGTAAACAATCTGCTTACATGAGGTAAGCCATCTACCCATCAAAAAAGTTAAAAGTTTCATCTTATCAGCCTAGTGATTGTCAAACTTCTTTTTTTTAACAAATGGATAAATGATTTATAAAATAGAAAGAGGTTTCACCATGAGAATGGTTGCTTTCAACAAGTTAGGGCCACTCACACAGAGTTGTGTATCTACCATTATTGAGGGAAGGTACTTGGGTATTTGTTTCACATTTAAAGAAAGGATGGATGTGATGAATATCACTGTAGAAACTATATGTACATTAGCATTCATTAGTAGTTCCATTTCATCAGAAATTTGGCTGCATATAAATTCTTAGAGATCACTTCATTCCCCCAGAAAAATACCAGAGACGTCACTTTTTGTATATTTGCCAGGAGTGTGTACTATGCTACTTACTTTCCCAGTAAAGTCAGTAAATCCATTTCCAATAAAAATATGCATCTTCTTTTTATTTATAATGTATACAAATATGGAGAGCACACATACAGTACAAGTATATGACAGAAAGTTGGGTGCAAATATAAACCATTCTCATGTTGGCTCTTATTAGGAAGTAGAATATTTATCAAGTTTTAAATCAACTTTCATGCAAGAAAAGTCCAAATTTCCCAAGCTAGCTGGAAAAAAAATCCTAAAACTTTGTGTAAGTGTTCTCATGCATATAGTTAATGAGTGAAAGCATTGAAGGCTGTTGATGCAATGAACATCATCTTCAAAAAGCAGTATGTAACTGTAATGTATTGGGCTTGTTGTAACACAACATGGTAACGGCTGGAAGGCTGTTTGAGCAGGGAGCTAGCTAACACCTCCCAGTGCCTCAGACAACCCGTCTCCAGCGCTGCTATTGGTTGCCCTGAGGGCGCAATAGGTTGCTTCAAACCTATTGGCCGCTGCCTAGGGGCCAGGGTATAAATTGCTGCATCTGCAGCCCAGTTCTCTAGTTCAGATCCTGCAAGCAATAAACCATTATCTTCGCTGAACTCACTTGCCTCGTCTTCATTCCTGCACAACAAACCCAGTACACAACACTGGCGACGAAGGTGGGATCCTGCTTCTCCATTGGAGCTGAAAGTCACTAGGGGAGAGGCAGAACATGCCTGGCGGGAAAAGCAATTTCCCCCCCTAAGGTCAGCTAGCTAAGCCACACTAGCGACCACGTGCTCAGAGGACCAGTCCCTGAGCAACGGAGAGGCAGGATTCAAGCCGCGAAGACCAGAATGCCCAAGGTCAGAAGACTGCAAGAATTCGACATCAAGAAACCAGAAGGATGGCCCTCCTACCTGTCCCAGGTCGAGAACTACCTTCGGGCAAACCAGGTCACAGAGCACAGACTGAAGGCCGCCACGCTGCTCTGTGGCTGAAAATCTGTTCACACCCACACTGTTGGAATCCGTCTCCTATGCCGAACTGAAGAAGAAGCTCGGAGAACACTTCCAAACGAAGATGTCAGTGATTGCATGGCGCTACGCCTTTGAACAACAAATACAGCAGCCAGGAGAAACCACATCCGAATACATCGCACCCTTGAGGCAGGCCGTACACCTGTGTCGATTTTCAGATGTCAAAGAGCAACTTCGAGACCGGCTCATCTGTGTCCTCCGCAACTGAGAGCTGCAGGAGATACTTTTTGCCAGAGAGGTCCTGTCATTCACATATGCCCAAAACGAGGTCATGGAGGACGAAGCCACTGGTGGAGCCATCCAAACGATCTGGCCCGCCAAAACGACGCAATGCAAAGAAGCCGTCCACCATAGGATGCAGAACTCACAGAGGACTCAGAAAAAGACGCTGAAGTCAACAAGCTGCACAGACAGCCCAACCAACAGCACCACAGCAGCAAGCAACAAGAGACTCCTTACAAGGCAGATCTCTTGCCTAGATGTCCAGGTTGTGGCAGCTGCCACCAATGCTCGGACTGCAGGTTCCGGAAAGCCGTATGCTGGGCCTGCGGGAAAACTGGCCACATCGCATCAGTCTGTAGAGGTCACCAGAGGGACCTGCCATTGAATCACCAGTCAGAGTATCTGACCAGGAGAGGTACCAGGACCCCGGGGCCGTTCAGCGTGGGGTTTTGCTCAAGCCGCAGAAGTGTCTGCCGCACTGGGGCCCGACACCCCCTTAAACCCAAATACAGACTTCAGGTGGAGCTGCAAGGGGTCCCCTGTAAGATGGAGCTGGACACAGGCTCTGCTGTTTCTATTATTTCTCTGGACAAATTTAATTTCATGTGCAGTTGCAACAGGAGATGGGCCAAGCTGAGGCCCTCTGACATACTGTTAACAGATTTTCAGAACGCAAAGGTAGCCGTCAAGGGTGAAGCCACCTTGGCCGTTAAATTTAAGGGGTTTTCAGGGCACCTGGATGTTGTCATAGTAGGGGACCAGAGAACAAGCCTAATTGGGCTCGATTGGTTTGATGCACTAGGCGTCCAAGTAACCGGAATCAACCGGACACAAGTCGCAAGTCTAGTGACAGTTTGCGAGGAATTCACAGACATTTTTGATTCAGCCCTAGGACCTTACAAAGGCCCACCTGTAGGATTCAAATTTGACCCAAATGTAGCTCCCGTCAGGATCAAACCTCGCAGGGTCCCCTTTGCTCTCAAGCACAAAATAGATACGGAACTAGACAAGCTTGTTAAACAGGGCGTTTTGCAACCAGTAGATGGTGGAGAGTGGGAAACCCCCATTGTAACACCCCCTAAGGCCGATGGGGAAGTCATAATCTGTGCAGACTATAAATGTACAATTAACAAGGCCCTTAAACAACACGTTTACCCAGTCCCAGTAGTGAGCCACATCTTGGCATCCTTGCAGGGTGGCACCACTTTTGCGAAGTTAGATTTGGTGCAGGCCTATCAGCAACTACTGGTTGATGAGGCCACGCCACAGCACAACTGTGACCCACAGGGGGGCATTCAAGGTTAAGCGCCTGAAATTTGGGGTCAGTGTAGCCCCAGGCATTTTTCAGGGAATCATGGAGCGCATACTAAAGGGCATCCTGGGAGTTTGCCCTTATTTTGATGATGTGCTCATTGCTGAAGAATCCATAGAGGTGTTAGCAAGGAGGCTCAGAGCTGTCCTGCAAAGGCTGCATGAAGCAGGCCTCAAACTAAAGAAGAGCAAGTGCAGTATTGGGGTTCTCTCAACCAACTTTCTGGGATTTTGCATCGATGCTGATGGCATCCACCCAGCTGAGTCCAAAGTGAAGGCCATTCAAATGGCACCGAGCCCTAAAAACAAAGGAGAGCTGCAAGCATTCTTGGGTCTCCTCAACTTCTGCCACGTGTTCCTGCCTAATAAGGCCACAGTGGCAGAGCCACTTCACAGGCTCTTAGACAAAAAAGCTTCTTGGAAGTGGACCAGCATCCACGGAAAAAGTTTTCAGGACCTGAAGGCACTCCTGTCGGTCAATTCCACTATCACTCATTTCAAGGAGTCTAAACCAGTTTGCTTAGCATGTGACATGTCCCCATATGGGGTGGGTGCAGTTTTGAGTCACTTAGAGAAAGATGGGACCCAAGTTCCCATTGCATTTTATTCGAGGACACTGTCCTCTGCTGAGCGTAATTACACTCAAATTGACAAAGAGGCATTGGCCATTGTAGCTGGAGTTAAAAAATTCCATGACTACTTATATGGCAGGGACTTCACAGTCTGCACAGACCACAAACTGCTGTTGGGGTTATTCACCACAGACAAACAGACACCCCAGATTTTGTCCCCTAGAATGCTGAGATGGTCTATTTTTTTATCAGCTTACATGTTTAAGCTGATTCACAAACCCGGCAAAGTAATGGTCCATGCAGATGGCCTAAGCAGGCTTCCACTGCCACAAATTGAACCAGATCCAGCCCCAGCGGCCCACGTATTGTCCATTCAGGACTTGCCAGAGTTTCCCCTACAAGCTGGGAACATAGCTGCAGAAACAGCAGCTGATAAAACACTAAGTAGAGTGCTTTCTTGGGTGCACACTGAATTTCAGAGTTATTTTACTAGAAGACACGAGCTATCAGCTCACAAGTGTTGTATCCTATGGGGGAACAGAGTCATAGTTCCCACATCACTAAGAGACAGGGTTTTGCAATCACTGCATGAAGGCCATCCAGGTATTGTCCGTATGAAAGCTCTAGCTAGAAGCTACTTATGGTGGCCAGGGTTAGACAAGGCCATCGAGGCCCAGGTGCATGGATGCTACACATGCCAACAATCAAGGCCTGAAATGCTGCACGCTCCAGTTCACAGGTGGGAGGAGACTCACACTCCCTGGTCTAGAATTCACATAGATTTCGCTGGGCCCTTCCAGGGCCAGCTCTTCCTTATAGTGGTCGACAGCCACTCTAAATGGCTTGAAGTAATACCAGTCTCAAACATGACTACTGCTAGGACCATCCAGGTGCTTAGGAAACTCTTTACCACACATGGGCTGCCAGACGTCGTAGTATCCGACAATGGAGCCCAATTTACAGCGGCAGAATTTCAGGCATTCCTGAGAGCAAACCTCATCAGGCACGCAACATCAGCCCCGTTTCACCCTTCTTCTAATGGTCAAGCAGAACAGATGGTCTGGACCACAAAAGAGTCACTGAAGCGTATAGTGACTGGGGACTGGCATCACAGATTGGCAGATTTTTTACTTTGCCAGCATTCCACGCCCTGCACGGCTACAGGGAAAAGCTCAGCAGAGCTGCACTGGGGGAGGCAACTGATCACTAAACTGGACAGGTTGCATCCAGGTAGGGTGGCAGCAGAAGCTTTGCGTCCAAAACCCCCAAGGGGCCTGCAAGTGAGCAATGGGGTGTGGGCCAGGAACTATGGGCATGGGAATTTGTGGGTGCCTGGAAAAATTACTAAAATGTCAGGCCCCCTGTCATACGAAGTGGGGCTAGAGGGCAGGTGAGTTGTCCAGCACCACATTGATCAACTCAGGAAGCGTTTTCCAGAATGGCCACAAAGTGAGGACTTCTTCATAAGTCCTTACCCGAGCCCACAAACCGGCAGCCAAGCCAGCCCATATATTGACTCTGAAGGCTCACACAGGCAAAGCAATGAGGAGTTGGCCATAGAGGAGGGGAGTCCAGAAGTGCAATATGGGTCCCCTGAAGGAGAAAGCCAACCAGACTTTTATAGCCGCTGTGCTAACTCTGCTGAACAAACTGACTCTGGGGTGGGCCAACCTGGAAAGACCAGCCAGAGAGCACCCAACCATCCTGAACCAATTGAACTAAGAGACCCTGGCCTACTCAGCCCGGCGGGCAAGCTGGTAGCCCAGGAAGTGTCTGGGTCCCCCAGGCGTTCCACAAGGGCACGCAAACCACCTGCTTATCTGCAAGAATATGTGCTGAAATAATAAATCTGTAATATTGTTTGTACCTTGTGTTAACTGCTGACCTACCAGAATGTATCAAACAATGGAGCTATAATGTTGTTAAGTAGTTTATTGTGCTGCTACGTGGAACCTATTCACACCAATGTCAAGTCTTTGTAAATTGCATTGCTGTAATTATTTTCTGTTGTTGCTATAATGTTGTTCGTTCTAAGGGGGGAGGGGTGTAATGTATTGGGCTTGTTGTAACACCACGTGGTAATGGCTGGAAGGCTGTTTGAGCAGGGAGCTAACTAACGGCTCCCAGCACTTAAGACAATCCATCTCCAGCGCTGCTATTGTTTGCCCTGAGGGCGGCAATAGGTTGCTTCAAACCTATTGGCCGCCGCCTATGGGCCAGGGTATAAATTGCTGCATCTGCAGCCCAGTTCTCTAGTTCAGATCCTGCAAGCAATAAACCATGATATTTGCTGAACTCACTCGCCTCATCTTCATTCCTGTGCAACGAACCCAGTACACAACAGTAACAATGCTCCTGATGCAGCATTGCAAAAAAAGTACAAGCAGTACAAAAAAAAACCCACTTAGCAAACTGAAATGCAGCCACAGAGTTGTATATTAATCTTTGGAGAGACAGAAGAGAGTGAGAGTTAGTCCTTGACTTTTTTAGAAGAGTAGATCAGAGATGCAACTTGCCACTTGTGCTTGTTTTATAAGCAGTGCAGATATTCTTTCTAAAACATCACATGATGCGAGGCATAGTATGCTATACACCTTTTGGGTCTCATTAATTTAAATAAAAGCTTTTTGGCTGAATGGTGCCCCTAGTGTGAAAAGGCATTATGGATTCTATCTCCCAAACATAACCATTCAAATGCAACTATATAGGCCTTTAGTCCCAACATGGTGCCTGGAGCAAACAATGTATCTTCTGACATATTCCTTCACTCCTGCCAAGCTCCTTGCCCTTCTTTCCTTTTTTTAAAAAAAGTTCTTTTAATTAAAAGAGGAAAGGAAAGCCAGCACGCTATGAAGTAAACCACCTAGCCTCAAGCACATTCTGCATTTCCAGCAATACTTCTGGTATTGCCATAGCTCCAGAAATATTAGTAGACAAAAAAATGAAAACTGTGACCATTTTTTTTCTGTACCTTCTAATGACTGGAACTGCATGCCATTGTCAACATTTGGGGAAAGTATTCAAATGTTCTCAATATTCCAAAAGTGTTTGTTGGGCCCAAAGTTTGAAGACATCTAGGAATCTATCCCCTTCATGGATTACTGCCTTGTCATGGAGAAGGGGCTTGTGTAAATCAATGAAGCTATGAGCTATGCCGTGCAGGGCCACCCAAGATGGACAGGTCATAGCAGAGAATTCTGACAAAATGTGATCCACTGGAGAAGGAAATGGCAACCCACTCCAGTATCTTTGCCATGAAAACCCTATGGACAGTACCAAAAGGAAAGAAGATATGACACTGGAAGATGAGCCCCTCAGGTCGGAAGGTGTCCAATATGCTACTGGGGAAGAGCAAAGGGCTAGTACTAGTAGTGCCAGAATGATTGAAGCGACTGGGCCAAAAGGATGCTCAGCTGTGGATGTATCTAGTGGTGAAAGGAAAGTCTGATGCTATAAAGATTTATTCACCATAGGAACCTGGAATGTAAGATCCATGAATCAAGGAAAGCTGGACGTGGTCAAACAAGAGATAACAAGACTGAACATTGACATCTTAGGAATCAGCGAACTAAAATGGACAGGAATGGGTGAATTTAATTCAGATGACCATCAGGTATACTACTGTGGGCAAGAATCCCTCAGAAGAAATGGAGGAACCTTTATAGTCAATAAAAGAGTAGGAAAAGCAATATTGGGATACAATCCCCAAAATGACAGAATGATCTCGGTTCAAATCCAAGGCAAACCATTCAATATCACTGTAGTCCAAGTCTATGCCCCAACCACCAGTGCTGAAGAGGATGAAAATGACCAGTTCTATGAAGCCCTACAGCACCTTATAGAGCTAACACCCAAAAATGACGTCCTTATCACCATGGGGGATTGGAATGCTAAAGTTGAAAGCCAAAATATAATCAGAATAACAGGCAAGTTTGGCCTTGGAGTACAAAACAAAGCAGGGCACAGGCTGACAGAATTTTGTCAAGAGAATACAATGGTCATAGCAAACACTCTTTTCCAACAACCCAAGAGACAGTTCTACACATGGACATCACCAGACGGTCAACACAGAAATCAGATTGACTATGTGCTCTGCAGCCAAAGATGGAGAAGCTCTATACAGTCAGTAAAAACAAGACCAGGAGCTGACTGGCTCATGAGCTTCTCATTGCAAAATTTAGGCTTAAACTGAAGAAAGTAGGGGAAAGCACTAGACCACTCAGGTATGAATTAAATCATATCCCTGATGAATATACAGTAGAGGTGACAAATAGATTTAAGGAATTAGATCTGATAGACAGAGTACCTGAAGAACTATGGATGGAGGTTCGCAACATTGTACAAGAGGTAGGAACTGAAACCATCCCAAAGAAAAAGAAATACAAGAAAGCAAAATGGCTGTCTGGGGAAGCTTTGGATCTTATTTGTCTCTTGAGAAACCTATATGCGGGTAAAGAAGCAACAGTGAGAACTGGACACGGAACCACTGATTGGTTCAAAATTGGGAAAGGAGTCCGGCAAGGCTGTATATTGTCACCCTGCCTATTTCACTTATATGCAGAGCACATCATGAGAAAGGCAGGACTAGATGAATCAAAAGTTGGAATTAAGATTGCCAGGAGAAATATCAACAAACTAAGATATTCAGATGATACCACTCTAATGGCAGAAAGTAAAGGGGAACTAAAGAGCGTCTTGTTGCAGGTAAAGAAGGAAAGTGTGAAAGCTGACTTGAAACTTAACATTTAGAAAACCAAGATCATGGCATCCAGCCTTCTCAATCGCTGGCAAATAGATGGGAAAGAAATGGAGGTAGTGACATATTTTATTTTCCTGGGCTCCAAGATCACCGCAGATGGGGACTGCAGTCAAGAAATTAAAAGACACTTGCTCCTGGGGAGGAAAGCCATGGCAAATCTAGACAGCACACTAAAAAGCAAAGACATCACCCTGCCAACAAAAGTGCGTATAGTCAAGGCTATGGTCTTCCCAGTTGCAATGTATGGCTGTGAAAGTTGGACCATAAGAAAGACTGAGCACCAAAGAACTGAGGCCTTTGAACTATGGTGCTGGAGAAGACTCCTGCGAATCCCTTGGACTGCAAGGCGTTCAAACCGGTCAGTCCTAGAGGAGATCAACCCTGACTGCTCTTTAGAAGGACAGATCCTGAAAATGAAACTCAAATACTTTGGCCACCTAATGAGAAGGAAGGACTCACTGGAGAAGACCCTAATGCTGGGAAAGATTGAGGGCAAGAGAAGAAGAGGACGACAGAGAATGAGGTGGCTGGATGGAATCACTGAAGTAGTAGGCGTGAGCTTAAATGGACTCCAGAAGAAGATAGAGGACAGGAAGGCCTGGAGGAATGTTGTCCATGGGATCGTGATGGGTCGGACACGACTTTGCAACTAACAAAAATGACAACAAAGGAATCTATGCCTATAAATTCCAAAATTATATCTAAAAGAATATAAATAATAGAATGCTATCAAATTAATTTCTGGATGGAGGGATTCTCTTTCCTTCTCTATTTAATCTAGTAGTCACTAAGGAGGGCAGTGCCAAGCATAAGGGAATCCTTGGCAAAACAGAAGGGAAAAAATTCCCCAGAAGACTTGAAAAATGTGAAAAATGGTAAAAGGGACTACATTTTTACTTTTTAAAAATTTTATTCTGGATGGAAAGCATTTCTCAAAACAGCCCAGCAGAGTAGTTTTCCCTTTGACTGTCTCTATAGCAAGATATAGTTATAATCCAATGTTGTATAATATAATGTTTTAGTCTTCTAATGTTTTGTTCCTGAAATCAAGGATCTTTATTTCCAAAATTCTAGTACTCATAATAGTGCAATGAAGGCTTCTCCCAAATATAAAATGCAACACCAAAGTCCCATTTCCACTAGCAATTTAGGCAAAACAAATCAAATACTGAGATAAAACAGGAATGTAGAAATTAAAAATAAGGGACTTAACAATAGTAATAAATCCAATGTACTAAAAATAAACAAAATCAGAAATAATAGTTCCATGAAATCAGTTCAAGAATAATTGCAAGTTTTTATTGATTTCACCAACTTTCCCTGACATGCAACCTAAATTATCTTCATTATTGCTGGGGCAGATCTGAATAATTATTGTCTAACTTACACCAAAGGCATATCTGAAAGGCCAGAGTTAATAAGGGTGCATCCATTACCAGGACATTCCTGGTAATGGGGAGACATATATGAAGATTTTCGCAGGTACCTTTAAGTAGTGTTTCTAAATTTCAGTGATGCTAACCCCTGTGGACTTTAAGCCCCAGAATTCCAGGGAAGCATTTCCTTGGCTGGGAAATTTTGAGAGCAGAGGTCCATAGGTCTTAATGTCACTAAGATTGAGAAACGCTAAAATGTAGATAAGGATCTAAAATAAACAATTGCTGGCTAGAAATACCTTCCATTGTCAGGTGCAAACAATCAGATTCACAAGTGAAGAATTTTATTTTATTGTTCAAGCTTACAATACTAGAATCTTCTCAAACTGGTAGTTTGCACCTGGGTCAGGTTCAATGGCATTCAAGGAGGGAGTTAGATTTTGCCCTCTTACATCCATGTAGCGATTCCAGAGTAATTCTCCATTTGATTCCTCTCCCTTGTTCAGTCAGTCCCTCTGACACATTTGGGAAAATGCAAACTAATCTCCTTATTCTTGGATCAGCACCACTTGAAGATAAAATTCACATACATTATGTTTTAAAAGATAAAATTCACATACATTGTGTTACTCATGTTATATCCATGCAATGAGACTTTTTTTAAAAAAATTGAAAATTATAACTTGAAGAATATAAACTTATTTTTTGTCTTTTGAGGCGGTTACTTTTTTAATTCTTCCAGTTGATAATCTGCTGCCTCTAGGACAAAATGATTGGTAATGGTATTTCCTAGATATGGAGGGTTACATTCTAGGTGACCTGCATCATATCCTTTTATTTATTTCCTGACACTTCATAATCCTCTTCTATAGGAAAAGTCATGACTATATACAACTGATAATATAAAAACATACTTTAAAAGAAAGAAGATGCAAATAGTGTATCACCTTTTCATAGCATATCTAAAAAATTTTGAGTTAATCTTTAAAGTACTACAGTAGTTTTTGTGGTGCTTTGCTGCCATTGGAATTGAAGAAGACAGCCTGCAGGAGTAGTCCCTATCACTTAGTCCCTATCACTTGCAGCTACTCCTGAACTTAGTATTTTTTAGCAAGCCCGAAAGTTCTTTCATTTCAACTTGACAGGTTCTGGCCTGTCTCTACCAATTCTCTTCTCATCGTATTGTCAGTATTGATATTGCTGGTGTGATCTCACACTACCTGACACTGACTGTGCATTTTCTTTTGCATCTGTTGCCTGATGATTGGAATCACAAACTGCCCATCTTCTTCTTTGCTTTTTCTTGACATTTTCAGTTTCCTGGCTTCACCTGTTTGATTCCTGTCAACTGGCAGATTATTTAGCATAACTTTTGAGTACTTTGAAAAGAACTATCCCTTTGAAAAAATGTGTTGAATATTTACCCTAGAGAATTTTGATCAATTCTAAAAAGAATATATTTTGATAATCATTGACTTGATGTGTGCTGCTTTTGCTACGAATATGTTATGATAAGGAACATCCAAGCATCTTTGTAAACAGCTTGTAGAGCTTTTTCCTTTACATCAGGGGTGTCAAACTCACAATGTCACATGACGTGTTGCAACGTATCATGACTTTTTTTCCATTGCCGGCAATGGGGTGGGTGCAGTTTTGCCATGGCGCATCCGGCCCGCGGGCCAACAGTTTGACATCCCTGCTTTACATGTTCAAAATATCTACATTTTATTCTGTTCCATGTTATTCTAATGAATAAGAGGGAAGGTATCCATGACCAAGTTATACTGAAATCTCTGAAACACAGATTAACATACTTTGATATGCTCAAACTAAAGAACTAAACTAATTGGATACATCTTGAGGCATATAGGTAAAATATCCTAGTTAAGCTTACTTTGTAGACATGTTCATTTTGCGGACAATAATACAGAAATGGTTTACCATTGCCTTCTTCCATTTTTTAAATTTGATTACCAATCTAGTCCATAGCTTTGATGTTTCTTTTTTGTTGTCCTCCAAATAGTAGCCAAGATCTATTTTGCTTATCCAATACTAACTAGTCACTACTAAATATTTTGGGAAAATAAAACTTGCTATGCTGAATCATAAATGTTTGTAAGTCACCCAAAGTTGTCTCTAAATCAGATGGACAACCAGTCTAATACATGCATAAATGCTTGTATGTACGCATACATACATACCTACCTACCTCTAGATAGAATGCAATATTTTTTGATGAACAACTCAGAACAATCCAGCCCTAAATAGTAAATGTACCTTAGAATGGAATAGAGGTGGAAGGGATCTTGGAGGTCTTCTAGTTCAGCCCCCTGCTCAAGAGAGAGAACCTATCCCATTTCAGACAAGTGATTGTCCAGTCTCTTCTTAAAAATCTCCAGTGATGGAGCACCCACGATTTCTGAAGGCAAGGTGTTCCACTGGTTAATTGTCCTCACTGTTAGGAAGTTTCTCCTTAATTCCAGGTTGCTTTTCTCTTTGGTCAATTTCCAACCATTGTTTCTTGACCTGCCCTCTGGTGCTTTGGAGAATAATTTGACCCCCTCTTCATTGTGGCAGCCCCTCAGATACTGGAATACTGCTATCATGTCACCCCTATTTCTTCTTTTCTTCAGACTAGCCAAACCCAAGTCTTGCAGCCATTCTTTCAATGTTTTAGTTTCCAGGCCTTTGATCATCTTAGCTGCTCTTCTCTGATTTTTTTCCCCAAACTCTCAACATATTTTTTGTGATATGGTGACTAAAATTGGCTGCAGTATTCCAGATGTGGTCTTCCTAGGGTTTTATAAATTGGTACTAATACTTCATGTGATCTTGATTCTATGCCTCTTGTTAGGCATATGGTGTTAGCCTACAATGTTGGGTTGAAAATATATTAACCATGATGTTATGTCTTTAAGATGTAAATTGGCCAATGGGTGTGTAAGTGTTCTCATGGCCATAAGAGAAAGCTAGGAACATAGCTTCTCTCTCTCTGAATTCACTGCTCTCTACTATTACTGTTTTTGCTCTGTTACCTGAACTGTGTATTGACCTCTGGACTGGTAAGAAGACTTTGTATTTTGGATTACTTCTTGTACTGTTGCTATTGTGTATGACTTGGACTGTTTATTTTTGACTGTGCATTTTGTTCTTACACCACCTTAAAGTAAACTGCTTTTTGCTTTTACAACTCAGTGTACTCTTGTGTGACTCTTGCTGTTCTCAGTACCCTTCCTTGTCTGTGCAACTCTTTGGTAGCACAAGGAGACCTCTGCACAACAAAATTCCTTAACACCTCTGTTTATACAACCCAGGATTGTATTAGCTTTTTTGGATGCTGCTGCACACTGCTGCCTCATAGTCAAGTGATTGTCCACTAGGACTACAAGATCCCTCTCACAGTTATTATTTTTAAGCCAGGTCTCACCCATTCTGTACTTGTACCTTTGATTTTTCCTGCCTAAATGTAAAAGTTTACTTTTCTCCACATTGAAACTCATTTTGTTCGATAGGGCCCATTGTTCAGGTTTGTCAAGATCTTTTTGGATCCTGAGTTTGTCTTCTGGGGTGTTGTCTATTCCTGCCAGTTTGGTGTCATCTGCAAATTTGATGAGTTCCCCTTCAATTCCCTCATCTAAGTCATTTATGAAGATATTGAAGAATACTGAGCTTAAGACAGAACCTTGTAGCACCTCACTGCTTACCTCCCTCCATGTGGATTTAGTACCATTGAGGACTACTCATTGAGTATGGTTTTAGTTGTTGTGATTCCGTGCCAGCCTGTGATCCCAGCAGCTGAGTCTGGGGAATCAGAGGAGGAGGAGGAGGGGCCTGGGGAGCCATCAGAGTCAGAGGAAGGCTCTGATGAGTTACAAGACTTACAAAGTGAGGAAGAACCTGGCCCCTCCACTCATAGTCAAGCTGAAAGCCAGCTGTGCTGGAAGGATGAGTAAGACTTGGAGGCAACAGAGCTGGAAGACCTCAGGGACACACGTAAATGTAGACGAGTAAATCAGAGGGAGGCAATGGGTCGACTCCAGGAGAGAAGAAGAAAGCAGTGAGAAGCCATGCCTTGGGGGCTGCATAACAAAAAGGGAATGTGTGGGCAGGGCTGGTTGCTGGAGGAAACCATTTGCAAAGAACTTCTTTGTCAAGAGATGATGGTCTGTTTATTTTACCTGAGTTATTTCCTGTTTTGGCTCATGTTCCATTGTGTTTGTGGACAAAGTCTGTAACTCAAATAAAAAAGGGTTTATTTTTCCAGTCTACTGTTACAAGAGGGGTTGCCTTGTAAAGTAACAAGGATGAATGTAGGCTGGGACAGAACATTAGTGTCCAGGCCTTCGATCATTTTAGTTACTCTTCTCTGAACTTTTTCCAAACTCTCAACATCTTTTTGTAATATGGTGACCAAAATTGGCTGCAGTATTCCAGGTGTGGTCTTACCAGGGTTTTATAAAGCAGTACTAATACATCATTTGATCTTGATTCTATGCCTCTGTTTATACAACCCAGGTTTGTATTAGCTTTTTGGCTGCTGCTCCACACTGCTGGCTCATAGTCAAGTGATTCAGATTCAGATTCAGATTTATTAAATTTATACTGTATGCCGCCCTTCTCCCCAAGGACTCAGGGTGGCTCACAACAATAAAAAATTAAAAAACATAAAGTACAAAATTTAAAAAAGAATTAAACAATGGATGTAATAAATAAATGACAATTTAACCCAATAAAAGCCAAATTTAAAACCATAGTCAGTCCAGGCCCGCTTGTTGGAACATCCATGTCTTCAGGTCATGGCGGAAGGACCGAAGGTCAGGGGCCGTCCGCAGCTCCAGAGGCAGTTCATTCCAAAGGGTCGGTGCGCCCACAGAGAAGGCTCTCCCCCTGGGGGTCGCCAGCTGGCATTGCCTAGCCGACGGAACCCTGAGGAGGCCGACTCTGTGGGAGCGAACCAGGCGAAGGGAGGTTGACAATGGCAGCAGGTGGTCTCGCAAGTACCCCAGGCCTAAGCCATGTAGGGCTTTAAAGGTAATTACCAGCACCTTGAATTGCACCCGGAGGGCAACCAGAAGCCAATACAGCTCGCGCAGGAGTGGTGTAACATGGGAGTATCGAGATTCTCCCATAAGCACCCACGCGGCCGCATTTTGCACCAGCTGAAGCCTCCACTAGGTCTCCAAGGTCCCTCTCACAGTTACTGTTTTTGAGCCAGGTCTCACCTAATCTGTACTTAAACCTTTGATTTTTCCTGCCAAGATGTAAAACTTTGCTTTTTTCCACATTAAAACTCATTTTGTTGGATAGGGCCCATTGTTCAAGTTTGTCAAGACCTTTTTGGATCCTGAACTTGTCTTCTGGGGTGTTGGCTATTCCTGCCAGTTTAGTGTCATCTGCAAATCTTATGAGTTCCCCTTCTATTCCCTCATCTAAGTCATTTATGAAGACATTAAAGAGTACTGGGCCTAAGACCCCACTGCTTACCTCTCTCCATGTGGATGTAGTACCATTGAGGACTACTCGCTGAGTATGGTTTGTCAGCCAGCTACAGATCCATCTGGTGGTGATGTTGTCTATCCCACCTTTTTCTAGCTTACTAAGTAGCATATTGTGGTCTACTTTGTCAAATGCCTTACTGAAATCTAAATATACTATGTCCATAGCATTTTGCTAGTCTACTAATTTAGTCACTTTATCAAAAAATGAAATAAGATTGGCTTGGCATGATCTGTTTTTAACAAACCTATGCTGGCTACTAGTTATAACTTTGTTTGTTTCTGGTTGTTTGCACATCTGTTTTTTTGCTCTAGGATCCTTAGATTTGGAGTAAGCAAGAGTACTCTTTCTTTCCATCAATTCTATTGGATAGATCAAATTTGCATTGATGAAATACAAATTCAAGTCTAATGGTTGCCATAACTCACAGGCTATGGCTGTAAGGTCCCTTGACTTCAGTTTTCAGTCTATGAAGCTTATAAAGTATCTTTGCTTCAATAAATATATTATAAATTAATAGAATATGATTTATGGTAACCATGTACTTTATCCATGTTTAACATGTTAGTGTTAAATTATTATTTTTTACTCTGTGTCTGAGGTGTGTGTGTGTGTGTGTGTGTGTGTGTGTGCAGTGCATATCGCTTGTGGATTGATTTTTTCTGCTTTCTCTTACCATTTACAAGAAAATAATTTTCATGCAAATAGTTCAGATTAAGCTGAAATCTGATTTTGATCTCAGTGTACTGGGGAATGATCAAAGGCTTAGGAAAACTTAGCTATATTTTGTGTTTAAATCTAAGTGTGTTGGTTCTGAGATACTGAAAAAAAAATATTTATGTTATTTTAGGAATGTCCATTAGTGTAATTTCTTTCAAATCCTGTTTACATTTATTCAGCATATCAGATACATTGAAGTCTAAAACTGGGATTTCTCTTCTGTATTCTTGGCTTCATATATTTCTGTATTCTTTTTATTTTGCTTTTTGTAAAATACCATATAACCTTATTAAGGAGCATTTGCATCTTTTTTCAAGGTATCATCTGCAATAACCATTATGCTAAACTTAGAAGAAGCATTTACATTTATTGCTTAAGACAAGCTAAAAGCAGTATAGCTCCATTGCACAAATGTTTCTCTGAGATGGTCTTTTCTCCTTTCCTGGAACTGAATGCCACAAATGCACATTCTTTTTTCTTTTCAGCCAGGTCACCTCTAAAAGAATGTGGTATCAAATTTCTCTGTGTTCTTCACCAGAGATGCATCTGCAGGAGCAAAGCCTGTGACAAAAGACTGAAATGACAGCACTTTGACTCCCTTCTACCTTGTGTTTGTTTAGGAAGGTCCCAGAAATTGTATTTTACCAACCACATTTGCTATCAACACACAATTATCTGGCTTAATCATGTGGAACAGTGGCAAATTCACCTGGGGCTTAAGAACTAATGACATTCTCGTCTGAGCTGCTTTAGTGAAATGGCCTAGCACCTAAAGCAGGAACAGCAAGATTGCTCAAGAAAATTTGGTTTTCTTTTTTTCATTTCACAGCATAGGGGCTCTGCTCAAATCAACAAATGCTCCTGATTAAATAGCTATGGTAGTTGACTTATTTGCACTTGGGTATATGGCTTTGAATGTGCATTGAGAAGCCCTCACCTTTACAAGAAAAGAATTGTCTGCAGTTTGCTTTTAAGGCAAAGACCCATTTGATGAAGGCTATGGTCAAAGAAATTGCTGTGGAATCATTCTGATGCAATTAGAGTGATGAGCACAGAGGACAACCATTGCAATCCTGATGCTTACAAGCACAGACATTTTAAAAGCTGTAATTATTGCTCTTTGTTTATTTCTGAGTCATTGAAACTGCTTCCTAAGGAACAAATGACAACCCCTGGAGATCATGCGCTAAGGCAGACATGTCAAACTCATGACATCACATGATACCACACAATATATCAGGACAGTTTTGCCATTGCCGGCAATGGGGTGGGCACAACTTCCGCATGACACATCCAACCCACGGGCCGGCAGTTTGACACCCCTGCACTAAGGTGATGTAAAAGATAATCCCACTTTTTACCCTTGAGAACAGCAAAGTCGAAGATGGAATTTTAATAGCAACAACGTTTGAGGCAGAAATGAACAAAGCTGCACCTGATTTCTCCTAGCTTCATTGAAAACTGACATGTGGATGCAACTTTAGTGATGCATAACATATCAACTGTAGTAGAGAGACTTCCACATTTTAAAGGTGCAGCTGAATCATCATTTGCCTTTCACCTGATGAACTGATTAAAATTAAATATTTTATTATTTTATTTTATTATCAAAATCTTTGGAATGACAAAAAATGATGCTTTAGAGCAAGGGTGTTAAACTGCTGGCCCGAGGGCCAGATGCATCATAGCAAAAACGTGCCCACCCCATTGCCGGCAATGGCAAAAAAGTTGTGATACATTGCTACACGTCACGTGACATTGACAGTTTGACATCCCTGCTTTAGAGAGTAATAAATGTCTCTCTTTTTTGATAGAACAAGAATTTTTTTCATTCCATACCCTCTAGTAATATTAAAAAACCAAAAAATAAGGCTAGCCTTATATTCAAGCATTATTGATTGAAACTGGTCTTCCTTTTAACTTTTGTTGATAATTTTTTCACCCTTTTCACAGCAGGATTTCCTCACAATTAGCAGATATGCTGTGATGAACAAAATGAATTTAATTTACTGTGATTGATTTATTAGCTCAGTTTGTTGCCCCGCCCCATCTGCCAATAGTGAATGCCTATATATCTACTCAGAAGTAAGTGTCAATTAGTACTGTGGTACTTTTGTCCAGGTAGATAAATATGGGATTTGCAGATTCTGTAAGGACCAATATAGCAGGCCAATCTCCATGAAATTTATAGAACTTGCCATGATCTCATAGTCATGTAAATAAAAATGTAAAACTTCCACTGTTTTCTTTTAAAGCAAAGGATGGATGCTACAGCAAGATGCAAGTAATGTTCAAGCCTGCTAGCATGGAACATTCCCAACATGTTTACAAGACATAGACTTGGATACATAATGGACCAGAAAAAAGGTGTGCATTGTGGAAAGTGTTGTTTACAAAACAGGTTATTAGACAAAGTTGTTATTGAAATGTATTTATGGAAAACGTTGGTTCAAGATTAATACAAAGTATGAATGTTAGGAACTGTTGGGAACAAAAAAAAGTCTCAGATGCAGAGGAATAAATAAAACTATGCAATATTAACATACTAGATTTGGTGTAATCATCAGCATCTAAAATTCAACACAGAGTAGTTTATTTTTCTGAAGATTCCAAGAGAATCACTGTACAACAATTACAAAAGTTTTCACGTGGTGAGGTAATGCAAAGTTAGGGCAATCCAGTCACAATAAGATAGGAATGGTGAGCAGTATTTATTTGGGAGCAGCTGAAGTCACAGTGAGTAGAACATTGTTTTCATATCCTCTGCTTTGTCTTCAGGACAACCAAATGGACAAGGAGTCCACAGTAACCCAATAAGGGAGATAGCAGCATAAAAATATAATAAATAAATAAAAGGATAGACTGAGAAAAAGAGCTGGTGAATTTAATGGTTGATAAGAAATATAAACTTAATCCTAATATAATATTCTAGTTCATATTATAAACTACCATCTTTTCAACTCCAAAACACAATTCTGTTCATAGTGTCATCATTCAGAAGACAAATCCTGGAATTAAATGCTAGTATCTCCCATACTTTTAACATCTGTAGCCTCTATTCTGCAGTCACTTACCAATATTAGCATGTTCAGAAATATTACAAATAGGGTAATATCATCACCAAGTAGAAATTATTTTTGGTGGGACAGCTAAATACCTCAAAATATTATATTTCAAAGGCTTTAACTTGATGACATAATAAACTATAGGTTTTAAGTAATAGCTGGACAAAGCAGGGAAAAAATCTATTTTAGCTTGCTCTTGAGGATCTGGGGACAAAACTTAGCACCTTTCATCTGCATTGCCAGATTTCCAGCCTGGAGCCAGTTTAATTAAAGTCAATGGAGAAAAAAAATGAATATGTAAAAGTGTGATTTGGTTGTCACAAAGCTTGAATAAATCAAAATATGGAATATTTAATTATTAATAGTTGGGAGGGGGTTCCCTATTTGTGAGCAAGGTTATCACTCTCCTTACTAGCTGCTTATAAAGTCTGTTTCTTTAAAAAAATGCCCTGTACCAAATATAAGATATTTTTAAAGGCTTTTCCTATCATGTTGGCCTCAAAATTTAGTATTCCACCCAGAACACCAGTCAGCCAGTATTTTTCTGTTTTCTACTAATACTTCACAACAGCCTGAAAGTCAGACTTTAAAAATATAAAAATGCTGGCTAATTGCAGCCCAGTCTTCATATCAATCTAAAAACAAACCAGCCAACAAATGAAACCATGGTGAGGTTTGGATGTCTGTGCTTCCTCCATAGTTTTGTGGAGTTCTGGTTTTGCCTGATGTGTGTGAGTCTTTTCCAAGCAATTCTTATTGCCTTCTGTGAAAAGTACACTTCTTACACTTTGTAACTTTGTGCTTGGAACTCATATCTCACACCTAAATTATACTTAATTTCTGGACCAAGGTGCTTATCTCTTTACCTAATCATTTTCTTTCTGTGAAGTATGTTAAACTTTATTGATTACAAAAATTTCTGCGGTGATCAATCTTATTTTTTTAAATAATGAATCTCAGATACCTACCTTTGAGATTTTTTTTTGGATTTTTTTCTCTGCATCCTGTTCTTTTTATTATTTCCAAGTTTCTCCCACACTAACAAGGGCCAAAACTGGTTTCAGACAGCTATCCTATTGATAGCAAACAGATGGATAGACAAAATACCATACCCATTTATATACTTTCTTTATGACATATTGAACTCCGGGACAGAAAGTATATTTTGCACTGAGCTTTCGTTAGCTGCTGCTAACATTATCAAAGAGTAAGCCAACTTTAGAGAGACATTGTTTTTATAGCCCTTTAACTATCAATAACTTAGCCATCGAACATGTGATAGGTCCATCAGTTCACTGTCTGCATATAATTGGATGTGTCACATCCGGCTCAGCTGTATTGGTTGATGTATGCATAGCTCTCATCACCCTGTTTCTCCCCCCCCACCTGCTTCCTAGGCTGTGTGCACTTATCCCATGATGTCAAACTGTTGGGCATTATCCTGCAATCGCTCTCCCTATTACTGTCCAGTGTGTTATTGCCATCTCATGCAGTTGATCTGGTTAGTGGCCTCCCAGTCGCATTTGCAGCATGAGTCGTGCTAATTCACTTTGATCTCGTAGCCGGTCCGATCTGTCCCTCTGTGTCACTGATTGTCATGGCCCTCAGTTGTTCAGCTGTGTTAATCAATCCATGGCAAGGATCCTTTGCCATCTCTCTGTGGTTCATCAGGCTGTCCTGAATGTCCACAAGAGAGTGAGGGAAGGGTGTGTAGTTGTCAATTCTCACATTCCGGCCTCTTATGCTATTTTCCATGGTGTTGTAGTGCCTGATATGCAGGTAGCAGATCAATGTGCCAGTTAATTGTGTTCTGATCAGATAACCAGGCTTCCTTCGATAGGCAACCACTCTTTGTGGAATCCTGGGCAATAACCTCAGCCTCTGTAAAATTAAATGTGTGATTGTTTTCGACCATATGCATCCAAACCTGAGACCAGTGTTTGGTCTGCCAGACTGCCATCTCGTGTTCATGTATCCTTGTTCGCAGGCATTTCGCGGTTTCACTGACATAATTACCTGTGAAATCATTACAATTGATCCAATAGACCACTGACAACATTTCTCCTTTGGGCAAGGGTTCCTTGGGGTACATCACCATTGTTCGTAAGGTCTGGTTGGGTTTGTGCACCACCTTAATGCCATGGGCAGATAGTATATGTGCAGCTGCCTCAGATACCCACTGATGTATGGGAGTGCCATCCAAGTTGAGGTTTCAGTTGTGTCATCCATGGGTCGCAGTTCGTGGCACCGGTTGCATCGTCAGACGAAATCCATTGAATATCCATTCCATATGCATACATGGTAAAGGTATGTTCATTCTTTGGACTTCGCCACTAACATGCTACAGTGGGTATCAATTCTATTAAATAACGCATGGATGTAACTGATCTTGTGAGCTGTGGGATGACTGTCATTGTGTAAGATGCGATCAGTATTCGTGGCCTTACAGTCGACACTTGTAGAAAGACTCCTGTCAAATTCATGGCTGATCAGTATGTCCAGGAACGCCAAAGTATTGTCTCCTCCTCTATTGTAAACTGAATGTTTGAGCAGATTGAATTAAGTGTCTCCATGACACTTAACAGCCTATTGTATATCTCAGACTTTAATTTGAAAAACCTTTTCTGGAGAATGTGTTGAAAGGCAAAATATATAGCCATTGATTAATTAGCTGGATCTAGTAACAAAATGCAACTAAAAACAGACTGCCTACCTAGCTTTCCAACATGTGGAATGTCATCACATAAGGGCAATTATAGAAGCTCCTGGAGAAATTTTCTTTTTCTAGTGTTCTACACATTCCACATTCCATGTCATATATGCAATTCTGGTAGCTCTGTTCCCATTATCAATAATAATAATAATAATAATAATAATAATAATAATAATAATAATAATAATAATAATAATAATAATAATAATAATAATAATGATGATGATGTTGGAAGGGACCTTGGAGGTCTTCTAGTCCAACCCATTGCTCAGGCAGGAAACCCTATACCAGTGATGGCGAACCTTTTAGAGACCGAGTGCCCAAACTGCAACCCAAAACCCACTTATGTATCGCCGGGTGCTGGGTGGGCATGGCCCACTGGGTGGGTGTGGCCCATTGGGTGGGCATGGCTGTGGTGGGCATGGCAGACAGTGGGCATGGCCAGGATGGGCGTGACCCCCTCAATGTTGTTCATGGGGAAGAACCATTTGCAATCTGCCAGCTTGTCCATAAAGTTTTTGGGGACCCCTGCACAGAGCGCCCTGCTACTGTCGCTCCCACTCACCCCCACACAGCACCTTTCCAGCTCCTATGTGTCAATTCCTCCGCTGCTGTGTGGGACTAAAAAAAAAGTTCAATCAATTCCAACTTTGTGAGATCCTTTTTTTCCCCGCGAGAAGTTGAAATTTATTGATTGATTGAACTTTTTTTTCTTTGCACAAAGCAGCGGAGGTCTAAAGTGAAAGTGTTTTATAAAACTCAGTATAAAAAGCCACTTGCCTGGGGAGATTTTGATGCAGGTTGCTTATGGACAGGACTGAAGGCCTAGGACTGGGGCGATGGCGTGTGTGCCCACAGAGAGGGCTCTGCATGCCGCCAGTGGCAAGCGTGCCATAGGTTTGCCACCACGGCCCTATACCATTTCAGACAAATGGTTGTCGAGTGTCTTCTTAAAAACTGCTCCAGTGTTGGAGCATTCACATATGTATTAATCTTGCTGGTTTCATCTTCCTAGCAAGCTAGCTAGAGTCCTTAGGGCACCTTAGTTATTTTTATTGTGTCTACTTCCACACGCTATCTATGATTGTCATCAAGTGTAGGTGAGGTTTAAACATCATCTATCCTCATTCCCTATCCCCACTCCAAATAGGACTTTTAACAATCTTGCCTTCCAAACTGCAAAAAATTGCAAAAAACTTTCCAAACTGCAAAAAAAAACCTGCAAAAAATTCTTTTGAACTTTGATTCTGCATATGTCCCAGTCATTCTAATTAATTCCCATCACTAGACTAATTATAGTCTATTGCCTACCTTCTACTGGTGATCAGATTTCTCATCACTTGCACATGAACAGTTTTGCTTGCTGAATGGAATAAAAACAAGAAACCCAGAACCATGTGAAAGACAATGAAATAGACAATAGAGCATACAAGCAAAAGCCAACAAAGTTGAATCCAAAGGGGAACATAGCAGAGATATCTAGGGAAATGTAGGACAAAAAAGGCAGAAAACTAGATGCCAAAAATAGCAAGCATATCAGTTATCATATCATATCCTCAAACATTTAAATTCATGTCAAGTTATCCAAATATTACGCAAGGTGCTATGAAAATTGCCTTCACTTTTGTGCCAGAATGAAAAATGACAGTCACATATTAATTATTTTATAGCAAGTGTGTCACAAGAAGGCTATTTGTAATGGAGGCCTTTTGACCATGTCAAAAGAAGCCCTGGCAAATATGTCACCTCCTGCCACTCCCTGTGAAATATTGATATGCAATTGCTGGGCCCTTTGGCTTATTCCAGGGCTCAAAAAAGGTCCACATTTAAAACAAAAGGAATGAGACTGGGAGAGAAAGAGAGGGAGCTTCTTTTATTTTTGCAATCAAAATACTAACCTAGGGGGGAAAAACAAGCTAGTTAACATATTTCCCAGGACAAAATGGATCTCATTGTGAGGTAGTTATTCAAATGGAAAAACCTTGACATGGGCCATATTAAAAACAAAATAGACAGATATCTCTCAGTACCAGGGATCTATATTCTTCTGGTTACAGAATTTTCAATATTTTCATATCCTTTTTTTCACTCCTATGAAATGCAGCTTATAGCAGTGGTAATCATTTCCTCTGTTTGAAAAAGAGATGAAAGCATTCATGGATGAAAGCAAGTTGGATTTAATCTCCTTCTCTCTCATCCACTGCACTGTGCTGATCATTTTCCAAAAAAACAAGACTTAAGCTCATTTTTGTCATGACAAAACTAGTTTCATAATAATCAGATGGCAATTCCTAGTGTATACAATTCTAATATAATTACCAGGAGGGAAATGTAGAGGGAGTTGCAGGTTTGAGATAAAGAAAAGCCTGTGGAATTTTGTATTAATGTCTCTGACTCTCTTATTTGCGCAAGTAATCAATCTTTCTGGGAACAGAATAGTAATTCTTTCTGGGGGGAAAAATGACAAGAGTCTGAGGAAGAAAGAAGATAATCTGAGTTTCATTCTGTACACAGCAGGTCAGCTGTGATTGACAAAGCTCATCACAAAACTATAGCTCCCAGAATAATCCCAGTAGCCGAGTTTCATTTGCAGCGAGAGTAGTGTTAATGACATGTTTAACAGCTGCTTGTTGAAGTTTGGAATCTGCATTAACCTGCAGAGCACTGAACAGAGAAATGAGGGAGTTGCATTGAAATCAAACCTTCATTATGCTGACAGGCCAGGTTAAGGAGGAGAGAGGATGCTCTTCAGGAGGGATGAGAAATCTCCGGGTACCTAGGTTCAATTGCAGATAAGGGCAGGGGAGAAGACGACAGAGTCTGATCAATACAGACAAAAGGAAGCTGACATGTGCTTAACTCAAGACTTTTAATGAAGGGAAGGGGTTATGCAAGGCAGCAACAACACACACAGGAAGGACCAGCAAGGTAGCTGATGAGAGGGCAGCCATTACAAAGGAAAGGTAGCCTGCCTGCTCGGCTGCACAACAATTATTTTGATAAGACCACCAACCATCCCTCCATATGTTTCTAGGAAGATCTGCCCTATATCTAGGTAAATCCAGGTCCACTTGACTTCTCCAGTCAAGGTCTCTGCACATCTTTACTCTGCAATATCGATTGCAATGTTTTTACAAGCAAATATTTTAGACGATATTTTACTCAGCTCTCTGTCTTTTGTCATGTTTTTGAGACTTGATCTAAATATGTTAAACAATCTGATGGTGTCTGGATTTGTCAAGCTATCAAATAGTTTTGGAACAGATGGACCCCCAACCTCAAACCTCTGGAGAGCATACCCTACAGAGTTTATCTGGTTTATTTATTTGTCATCATGCTTAAAATGTATTATGGTTGCAATTAGTACTGACAGAACATTGTCTCCTTTTTAAATCTCCAATAAAATATGTTACATATTATATTTATATCACCAATACAGTTTAAGTCATTCTACTCCTGAAAGTTCATTTCTGGTTATTCTATAGAGCACAGGTAGCTGGGACTGTGGTTGTCTGCTGCCTTTAGACTTGTCTATTAATTTTGCAAAGAATTTATTTTCCCACTGTTGGAAATATGGAATCCTGGCTCAGATTATTATTTGCTCAAAATTACTACAGTTGAAGAAATATGTCATAAAGAAAGAGGTTTGTAATCTGATTCACATTTACATTTTTTACAACATTAAGAAAATTGTGCCATTCCTCTTAAACTCTACAACTTCTGATCAGGTATAAGCGCACTATTATTAGGATTTCAACATATAATTATGAGCTGTCTCTTTTTCCAAGGCAATGAGAAACTGAACAGGAGAATCCTAAGGTCATTGTAAAACTTGATTAAATACAATTGTTTCATTTGACTAAGTATTAGCAGAAGATCTCTTGAACCAAAGTGGTCTGTGTGGGTTTAGTATAGGATGTCTGTATTTTGTACATTTTTATGCATCTTTGCAATCTATAAAACTTGAATATTAGCATGCTCTTGAAATACTTCAATTTTGTAGTAGCAGATTTCAGGAGAATTTTTATAAGATCCAAAAGTGCCACAGGTATAAGATTTGAAACAAACAAACAAAAATGGCAAAATAGAGGAGTACTTTAAACTCTGCATCCCTTTGCAGAATCAAATTATGACTCTGAGCTTTCTGCCAGCCTCAAAGCTATGTTATTATCAAAAGGTGTATTTGGCATTGTTCTTTTGTCCTCTAAAATGCATGCACCAGATTAAATTTATCCAGATATTTTTGACAGTCACATTTACACCTCAGATAGTTTTCTTAATTCATATTCTGAAACAAAAGTTGAAGAGAAAGATAGAGCAATAGCAGACTGTTAGATATGAAAATAGGTAAAACATAAAACAAAGTATGCTCTGTAGGCTTTAAAGAGACTTCTGTGATGGGAGGACATTTTGTTCCTGGATCCTGGTTAACCTGGTGAGTCAAACATTTTAGCCAACTTTTCTGATTTGTCTTTAAGTGTTCAGGCTGCATATAAAGTGTATGTGTACCAAGAACACCTCACTCCTAAAACTGCAAATGCAACAAATGACTAAAATTAAAGTTCAGCTCATTGATCCCCTGATTCCCATGTCTAATTATCAACCAGATTAAGATTCTTACTGAGTTCCCAAAATGTAATTTGATGTTTTTAATTAATTATATTTCACTAAACAATGCAACAATCAACCAACGTGCACAGAGCAGCTCCCCAATTTCTGCTGGCTCTGCTGGCAACTGAGACTAGCATGGCCAACCAATGGATCTTTTCTACCTTAAATGTAATTAATACAAGCTAACATTCTGTTTAAGATTCTGTTCAAGGTAAGGTATGATCAATGTAATTTGGATGCACAATAGGGATAACCGAGTCTGCCCAACAGCAAAAGCAAAACATGAACAAATCAAAATAAAAACATGAAAAAGAAGCATTGACAAATTAATACTAAAAAATGAAAGCATAAATCAACTGAATACAAAAATAAAGCATAAACTGATTAAAAATAAATTTAATTAATTAAAAATAAATTGGTATGAGCTCTCTTAACAATGGTGTAAAGGTTGTTTATAAAAATACTAATCAGAAACAATCAGGCACAAAAGTATGCAAATTATAAAATTATATCAGAGTGATCCATATAATGACTCAAAAATGATTTCCGCTAATTTCAGTGAAGAGTTCCAGCATTATGAATGAAGGAAAATTTCATAGTTCCAGCATTCCCCTGCTCCATGATCCACATCATAATTTTAACACTGAGCCATTATACACTGGGAGGCAGGTAAAGAATGGGGGAAGCTGACTGTAAAGAATGGGGGAAGCAACCTGGTATCCATGCTTTTTTCACATCTAGAGGAAGGCAGTGCAAGTTCATGGTGGTGGGAAACGATCTGCCACACAGAGAAAATGCCACAAAACAATCTTTTTTGGGGGGGCAGAAGCTGATCTAGAAGGGAACTGATACAACAGAACTAAAGGAGGCACATTGGGACACAATGGCATGATGCTGTTCTTCACTTGGTAGGGTTCTTGCCTATGGAGAGGAAGATTTTAAAAAGGCATGAAAAACAAACAAACAAGCAAACATCATAGGCAATTGAATTAAGCTCCTTTTCTTTGTGGAAACAGAAACAAAAAAGCAGCTGGAAGGAAACGAAGTCCCTATATGTTACCTGAAAACCCTGGTTGAGCATAGATAAAAATCTCAAATTGTTGTCATTGCTTCTGCTTGAAAGGAGAATAGGTTTGCTTCTGTTGCAGTAGAGAGCAAATCATTTCATTCACTGAATGGAAAGTCAAAACAAACTGCTCCCATTCCTACCAAAAATCCCATTCTCCATAATTCCCTGGTGGAAATGAATTGCCAACTAGCCATTTTTCATAGGAAATCCCTCACTTTTTCCTCCCATACTTTCCGTCTCAAAGCAGGGTGAACCCAATATGCAAACTCCTCATTTCTGTAATTCTCAAAAGACTGAGAACATACAAAGAATACCAGGATGGAATTAATATTAAGTGCCTTGCCCTTTCATCATTTCAAGTTGCCACCCCCCCAAAAAAAAATCTTAACCCACTCCACATAAAATGCAAACAAAAAAAATCAAGCAAGGAAAACCCTACAATGTTTAACCCCATTCAGTTTTTGTGGTTTGTACAATATGCATTTGCTGACCACATGGCAAAAAAAATCTGAATGGTTTCTATGAATGGAGGCTGTTAAGCTGCCATGCCATCATTCTTTTGTTGCATTGAAAAGGTTTCTAAAGCAGATTTTCAGTATGGTACAATGGAGGGGAGAAGAAAGGCATTTTGACATTTCTTGATGGTCTGAAGGAGGTTGCCTTGAGCCTAGGAGAAAGGGAAGACAAGCAGGAGGCAGGCTGAGTCAAGAAATACCAACTGAAAAAATGTTCAGCAACAAATACTGTAGATGTACAGAACCACAAGAAGAAGCTGAAGACCTTTGCTACTGTTTCAGACAAACTGATGCAGAAGAGAAATAAGTCAACGTAGTTCTCAAACCCATCTGATAATGCAAGATTGGATAGGTTTAAAGCCATTTCTAAGCTAAACAAAAGTCTTATGTCAAAATACCTTTTTTTTAATCTAAAGGAATAAAATGAAAGTATTCACAAGTAGCAAATTATAATTACATTATTTGACTTCACCAGAGATGAACAAGCCACATACCATGTTCAAATGTTACACAGGAATGGATGAAAAAAGCTGTAGAAAAGTTGATAATCATATCCAATGCAAGCACTCAAGACGGGCACATAGTACTAGTAACATTAAATCAGCTTTATGGATGAATATAACCAAACAAGCAGTGCAATGTTGTCACCTTGTCGTGACTAGGCAGAGATTCAAATCCCTTCACCAGGTTCCAGGTGCCATTGTGTAATCTTCTATGATGGCATACAAATATGTATATATGTTGAGGGGTGAGGCAAATGTCATCCAAAAGTATGACAGGCATTCAGGGCTATGTGACTCTTCGTCATAGGAAGGTGATCATTTTGATGCCTGAAATTGCTAATTTGTGCTACAGAGAATTTAGACTTTACCATCCAAATATTACACTGTAATTGAGGATAAGCCAATACTGAGACTGGAATAGAGCAAACTATTTACAAGAACAATTTGAGAGATAAATTATGTCTCCTGTCCCACACTTTTTATACTATTTTGTGTTATTTTCATCTCCCCCAACCCCTGCTGATTCATTTTTGAACAGTTATCTTCTGGCACTCTATTGCTAATTATGCTTCATGTAATACAGCTTATAAAGGTTGTGTTAAAAACATTTCCCTTAAGCAAGGCAAGACTGTTTTCTATCTCAGAAACCATCTAAAATGGGGTGGGGGGAGGGAGGAAACCAGGAAAACTACAAGAAGTGTGAAGAAAATTTTGTTTTCTATTTTCTCAATGCCATCATTTTTATGGTTGTTGCTTCCTTATGCACATTCCTCCACCTCAAAACACCAAGCACTAAAAATATTTTTATAGAGTGACAGAGAAAGAGAGACCAATTACTAGACCTGATAATCCTCACAAACATAATTTGGAATGACCCAGTGGGAGAGAGATTTTTTTTCCTACAACTGTTTGGAATGAGGAGGAAAAGGAAATGTACTGTACTAAATAAAGTGATGTTATTAACACTGACCCAAGATGTATTTCTACCTGAGAAAAAGGAAACTTCTCTCTTACAAAAATAATAGGAAGAAATAAGATTTATAACAAAACAAAGAAGATACCCCAGAATTATAACATACATATGTACATACATACATACATACATACATACATTTAGGGAGCTAATGTTAAATTAAATTTCTGTTTGGGGCTGATAAATTAATAATTGCTTAAAACTGGATGCTTTTAGAATTATTTAACAATTGAAAAATTGAGTTTTAACATATGATCAATTGCTCTTCAGGAAAAAAGTTATGGATAAGATTTGAACATCATTTACAAAGAGATTATTCTTATTTTATTAGATGTGGATTATATAGATTGAATTAATAGAAATAATAGCTCAGGTGAATCTTGTAATGACTCCTGATTTATATGCCAATTGGATGTTGTTTTAAATGTAAAAAATAATGGAATAAAATAATAAAACAAGTAGAAAAAACACTTTTCCACTAAAGAATTTGATCAGATTGGCAGGTGGGTATCTTACTTATTTTATTTATTTATATTTCATATTTCTTATCCACCCATCTCCCTCAGAGCAAGCTAATTTCTGAGTTCAGGGAAGGGCTTCTATACATATTTTTAGTTCCATGTTCCAGAAATGATAAATGAACAGAGAGATCAAGAAAAAAATATTTGTTTCATTCTTGCTGATCATAGAGCTGGTTTGATATCCAACTGATTGTATCCTGCAACATGTCTGATAGCTGTGGCTATTCTGGATAGCTTACAGTGACGATGGCCATAGTAGACAATGAGTGGTCCAGTAGTGGTGATGAAATCAAAAGCTTTTTACATCCTTTGTTTCAATAATAGGCAAAGAGAACATCCTAGGTGTGCCTACCTCAAGGAATTCTTATTATCTAATAAGCTGCAACAAAAAAATGGCCTTATAGGATCCTAGGATGATATAGAATCCTAAATAAAATGCATATCCATCATTGCCCTTATCAAATTGTCAACGTCTGTTAAAATATCCCACGCCATGACTCTGGTGGAGCCAAGATGGCAAAGAGGCAGCATCTGTAAAGAGTTGATCCAAAGGACTACTTTTTATTTTCATACTGTTATCCATTGTTTTAAATACTACCTCCTGCTGTCTTATCGGAAACCTCAACACTTGGAAAAAGCTGGGAAAGAGTCATGAAATTGGAAGAAGAAGAAAGAGATGTCACACACTCTGTAACACAAACACAGCCTAACTCCCTGCACCATCGAATGAATAAGACGCATAATCTATGCCCATAATAGAAAATAAAGAACAATGTCTAAACAAATAGATTGAATAACAGAACTACAATCAGAAAAGGCAAATCATGAGATTTAAGATTTATGCACTCACAAAATTTATTTTTCTTTCTTTCTTTCTTTCTCTTTCTTTCTTTACCTTCCTTCCTTCCTTCTCTTTCTATGCTAGTTTGGCAGGTTTCCAACTTTGTGGTAACTGAACAGTTTCTGATGGCAGGCTTCTGCATATATTGTATGTAATTGGAAGAAAGAACATTGGGACATGATCCTTCTGGAAGTCAAATAGGACATATAGCATAAGCAACTGTAAGACAAAGGATAACACAATCTTCATTTCTGAATGAAGACCAGCATAAAATTACACAAAGTTGTTTTGATAAAAGTATAATTATTGAGATACTGATAAACCACCTAACAGATTAAATAAAATCCATAAACTATAACAATGCAATATGCTTAGTAATTATAAGAATAGAAGTTGTTAAATAATATATCTGAAATAGTTAAATTATATGTCCGAAACTAGTTAGAAATTCAATGTCTGCTTAACTCTAATGTAAAAGAAAAAATCCAAAGGCAAGCCAGGAAAAGTGTTTCAATTTCCTAAGAATAGGGAAAAAAGTGAATAACTTACTAATGAATGCAAATGATATTAGTTAGTTGAATGAATCTAACTTTAAGACAGACAAAATAACTCTGAGAGTCAGTATTGATGAGGCTACATCAATTTGGAGAAGAGTAGCCAATGCAAATGGAACATTTTTATTCATAACCTAAATAGCAAGAATTATATACTGCTTGTCAGAATTGTGGATGGCACAAAATTGGGAGGTTGAGTCAACCCTCATGATGACAGAATTACATTTCAATATAATCTGGAGAGGTTGGAAGATTGGGTTGAGAGGAAAAGATGTCCTTCACAGGAAGAAACCTAATGCATTATATTTACAGATGAAAACATCAGGTCCCATTCAATAAATGGGATTCATGGCTTGGAGAAGAACTTGACTATGATAATTAATAATATATTGCTGAGAGTTGGAATAAATTATGTTCAAGAACTCTTCCTACTCTAATTCTATGATTCTATTATTCTAAAATGGACAGTTAACAAAACTAACCAAAAATGTTATTTTGCACTATACAACACAAGCTATCACACAGAATTTTGTAACTTTATAAAGTCATTTCTGCCTGACCAGAGTAGAGAGAAACATACAATTTCTTTAACTGACCTGGATGTTGCAAGTAACAAAACATGACACTAAGATACAAATCTCAAACATACTAGAGTCAGATGTCAGGCTCCAAATACCAAGCGCAAAATTTGCATCAGAACATTACCATGTACATTCATTTGGATGTGATCTTGATTTGATATAAAGTAGCAAATTGTGTGAAAGTTACCATTCTAAACTTTGGTCTGAGCAGGTGCCAATATCTGGCAAACCTTTTTTGAGCTTCGGAACTAAGCAGGATTGGTCTTAGTTAGTAATTGGATGGGAGACCCCCAAAGACTCCTGTGGCTATACACTACACTTGGGAAGTAGACAACCCCCCCCAAGACAATGGAAATAATTCACCTCAAGCTAGTTAAAATTTTACCTTTTAACTTGTATTACCTATCTTATCTTGTATTATCTTGTATCCAAGTCCAGTTTTTGGATGTTTATTATACTGTATACTTCTCATTAAAAATTAAAAGTCTGCAAATTATGTACAAGAAATTTTGCAAAATAATATTTAATCTAGAATCTGGAGGAAGGAGATCATTGCTTTGAAAGCAGTTTAAAAATTAAATATTGCCATACAATTACACATTAATGAGTCATAGGCTATTATGAAGACATACAGTACATTTCTGAACAATAGGAAAAAGCAGTCAATTATAGACCTAGGATTCCAAATTAATGGTCTTTGATAAAGTAGTTTAGTCTTACTTAGACACGGCATAAGAAACTTCTAAAACTTTGGAATTAATGAAAGGAATGCTCATCATAGCAATGTTATGACCATTTAATCGTTTTTCCATAAGAAAAGATTAAAATGCTTTACTTATGCTAGATTAAATGCTTACTCAATAATTGCAATGGACAGTATGCTTTCAGAATAGGAGAATTAAATTAAAAGAAAGACAACTGCAGAAAATGTACTAGTGGTAGAATTAGAGAGGGTTTCATCAGCTCCTGATGCCTCCACTGTAATGAATCTGTCAAAAGATAATAATATTTTAGTGAAAGGTGTGATTGGATAAGTCACGTTATTTATTAACTGTTACCTTAAAATATCACTTTTGTCTTATTATTAAAGAGTGGTTAGAGTGCAGCAGGGCTGCCTGACATAAAGCATTAAAAAAAGATTATAGCTCTAACAGGCCTCAGAGTATATTCTCTGTGCTGTAAACTCTATAGCATAATTTACTAATACCTGATGAGCAGAACCAGCAAGAGAACACTAAACCAGCAGAGACTAAATCCTTAGTCTGCTCCCATAACCCACCCAGCACATTTAGAAGAGTTCTCTGGAGCTGTATTTCTCACAACACTTTTAACCAGCCAATATCAACATCCTTAGCTTCTAACCTTGATGTTTTAAACTTCCACAGTTAAATATCTGCTTTTTGCTTACATTAGTTTGAGAATAGATAGTAGAGGAAGAAAACATTGTATCATAGAACCTTAGATTCAAGCTGTCTTCAAGCTCCAACCCTCCCTGATAGTCTATCCCAAATCAACAAATAGAAAAAAAATAGAAGCCCATTTTTAGAACTCACATAACATAGGCTAAAAATTAGCTATTTTCAGAAGAATATAATTTTTACCTGTAAAAAAACAGTGTGTTGAAATAAGAAGAGTCCATGGAAATAGCTTGGGGGGGGAAGAAAATCCTCCTCCTCCTCTCCTCTCCCCTCCTCTTCCCTTCCCTTCATTCTGCTCTGTTCAGATCTTGTATCTCTCTTCATGAGTGGGTTAGGGTTAGTTTACATATTTTGACTGTAGTGACCACATATTTTTGGCAGCTGAATAAATATAGGAGCTGTAAAGATTTGGGGAAAGTTATGTGGCATATCAAGTCTTGACATGTTTCTTAGAATCCCACATGTAGTTTATAACAGTCTTAGTTGCCTTGTCCATGGAGCCTAAAACTAAGACTACATCTTCACCAATTTACTTCTTAGGATACAGGAAATCTTAGCTTAACTACTGGCCATTCCAAAGTTATATCAGATATAGAACTGTTCTATGGCCTGTAAAGGATATGCTGTCATTAATGGTTGGGTCTGCCCCCCCGCCTCCCCCCACAGTCATGTGACAGCATGTTGTGTGGGTCAGCTTTACAACTGACTGCAACGAGTCATAGTCATAAGATTGCAATTAGCGATATTTTTTGCCCAGTCCCAATGAAATAAATGGGTTCATTTAACAAACACCATGAAAAAGACTGGAAAATTGTTTCTGGCCAAGTAAGTGCCTTGGCTTATGACTGATGACCATAATTGTGGTTGTAAATTGAGGATTATCTGTAACGCCCTAATTTTAAAATATCACCTCTAATCTAGACTCATTATCTGTATCACTGCCTTTTGATAATCTCAACAGGAGATTAAGTTGTTAGAGAAGTGTCTGGCCTTGAAGTATTTTATTTGGAAAGGCATGATCAAAATATCTCCCTCTACTATTTTCCAAATTTAAGGAACCCCAAAGCATATTAGTGACAGCTGTCACTAAACCTAAAAACAACAGAGCATTAACTTAATTTCCATTTTCCAGCAGCTTCAGAAGCCACGAGAGTTAAATTTCTTCATTGCCAAGGTAACACCTGATAGTGTGAAGGGAGAAAAGAAATGAATAAGGAGTTTTCCAGTCCCAAGTAGTTTTGACTCTTAGTCTCCTAAATTTATCAACATGCAGGACATAATGGAAGTTTGACAAATCTTAATAAAAGGGTGGGGCTTTAATCACATGATTGTGGACATCATATCGATTTATTTCCTTGCTGTGAATACTTTTAATTATTTCCAATTCCTTATACCAGGCTTTTGGTCTATTTCTCTCTTGCCAGGTCCTGCCATCATTGCAGTAGATATCACTTTGTTACAGAGAAATCTAATTAAATCAAATTTTACATTTGCTTTAGGCAAACAATTTAATGTCCCAGTATTTTATGGACTCAAATCACCATCTATTTTTCCTCTCTTGTCTTAAATAATGTCATTGGAAAGTGCATATTGATTAATCAGAACATTTCATTTTTTTAAAAAAAAGTCTTTTAAAATCTTGAGTGTTTTTGCGATTAAATTCTCTGAGAAAACATTATATTTTAGTGCCATTTCCTCTCACACTGAGGCATTGTGCCTTGAGTGATTCTTTCATTTTCTTAGCTCTCACCCACTACCCTGTTGCAAATGACACCCCTTATTCTAGCAAAGGAAAATCTATATGAATGTATAAGTGAGAGATCTGCCTGATTGTATACATTAGTGGGGGAAAAACAATCCCACCCTGTGAGATTTCCTTGTTCTCCTTTCTTGTAATATATCTCTTTAGCAGGCACCCTCCCCAGGATCTTGTAATTGTATCACTAGTGATGGAGGAAACAAGGTGTTTCGAACAGGCTACAACTGATTTCCAACATTAAAGAAATTGTTCTAAAAGGCAGGTCTCGGGTTTTATCCATGTATATAATTACTCAAATAAACTTAAGCATGTCTTGTGTCTGGGTGCTATATTTGTTATAAAATTGTAAATAATTATTTCACTTTAGTCATTCTATTTTACCAGCTTCCATTGAATATGTAAATACAACAAATATTTCACTAATCCTAAGGCACCTTTTAATTCTGTATCCAGGACCATATTATGGGAAAAGCTGGAAACTGCATTAATTGATTGGAGGGTTCTCCATTTAATTCATTCCCTACACCCCTATAAAATTCTTAAGATCTGTTGCAATATGGAAGGGTTTTTCTTGAAACCAGTTACAACTCAAAAGGGGGGGAAAGATTAATTATTTTGCCCTCCCATTCCTAAGATGCTTTTTTCAAGAGGCAAATGGACTTTCTTTGTTTTTCCTTGAAGATGTTTTGCTTCTCATCCAAGAAGCTTCTTGAGTTTAGATTACAGCTTTTTCCACAATTTATAGAGCATTAATGGCCATAAAATAAAACAAGTGATTACCTTTAGCTTTAGTTATTTAGGAGTAGTCAAGCATGCCACTAACTCAAGGAAAGCCCACTGTGAACATGCTGCTTTTATTGGACAAAGTTCAGCCAATTCCATTCTTAAATTTTTCCAGTCCAAGGGAGGACATTATGTTTCAGCTGCACTTAGTCTCTTTCAAGCTAAGCTGGTAGACCAGCTCCTTTATGGGACTCTGGTTGGCCACCAACTTTGCATTCTGAGTCTCTGCAGAGTACAATCTAAATTCACCAGATGAACTCTTCAGATACTTTGCACACACCTCTAAATGGAGCCAGGTATAATAAAAATTAAATTAAGAGTGTATCTAGCTTCTAAAAACCTTCGGTTAAAATCAACTTCTATCCTCAAGACTTAACACCATTAATCTTTCAGGATAGCTTCCAATCCACATGGATCAAGGATGTGGAATTTAATCTTTAAATTTAGGCTACTCTTCCTCCACAGGTCTTAAGATGGAACATGATCAGACAAAACAATCCCTGAAGTGAAGGTTAAAGGATACAGAGAGGCAAGTGAATCTAGGGGAAGCTCCAACCTTCCTGTCACCAGCACTTAACAGATAGATTGACACAGCTGCCAGCTACACTATACAGCTAGAAAGACCCAGTCATCAAAAAGCTTTCTCTCTTGCCAGATGCCATCTCTCTCCTCTGTGGTATACAAAAAAGTTCCATTGCTTGAAAGGCTGTACCCCTGTAATCTCAAGAGGTAGAAACTACAGAACACATCCTTCTATGTTGCTTTCTTTATGGAAGACATCCAAACCAGATTCATATTTCCTCTACCAGACATGTCAAACTCGTAACGTCATGTGACATCATGCAATGTATCGGGACAGTTTTGCCATTGCCAGCAATGGGGTGAGCATGGCTTCCACATGACGCATCCGGCCCGTGGGCTGGCAGTTTGACACCCCTGCTATTGTGGTCATTCAGACTTGGCCTATGCCCAGATGCTGCTTATAGACAATGTACCCCTTGTTACAGTGCATGTAGCTAGGTTTTACACAGCGTTGCAAAAGATCCATTGAATTCTGATGGGCCATTATCCTGCAATGCATCCCCTGTAACCATAATTCATTTAGATTTTAAATACTAATACTTTTCTGATATTAATAGATATTTTTACTTTGATTCAATTTTAGATATAATACTTAATATTAATTAGTGTTTATATTATAATTTAATATAAACTACCTTCTGGATTTTATACATTAGGTACTGATTAAGTTATTTTACAAAGGTATTTTAACTCTGACCCAAATTTTATTTGTCTATTTTTTTTACTGGTCTTCAATCACAATAAATCAAATTGAATTAAAAGATAATTGTATTCCAAGTATCTGAGTTTATTTTTGACAAAGTATAATGGGGCAAAGAAATGTGATGTATTAGTAGTAATATGTCTATGAAACATGAAATTATAGAAATGTTCATACTTCAATCTAGTATTTTGATTCATATATAACTAATGCCATTATGGCTAATGGCTAATGGTATTTAAAGTGGTTCAAATGTGGAACAAAATTATACAATGGATTGTGGATACTGGAAGCACTATATACTGTAGCTGGATTCACCAAGGATTTCTCTAATATTTTTGGGGGGAGTGGCAGGGGAGGAGAGGTCAAGCCTGAAGGTCCTAACTTGTAAACACTGACTGGGACTGGTCACAGAAAAAAGAGAAGGAGCACTGCAACATTGTGAGGTCCAGAAGGATTTAATTTAAAAGTCACTGAGATGTCAAGGAGAATAGGAACAGATACCAAAGATCATTGATAGGCATAATCAATGGGGTCTCCCAACCTAAAATCTGACTGAAAAAATGCAAATAATTTACTTACTCCATGATCCTCTGAAGCTACAATCTGACCATCTTCTCAACAAAAGTTGTTCTCTACCTATATGATTTGCCCAATTATAGCATCTCCAGGATTGGTGTAACACTGCTTTCTTCAGTGAAGACTCAGATATCACCATATGGCTACTTCAGCAGTTCTAACTAACAAGGCGGAGTAAAAATCTAAAGGACAGGTAACCAGATTAACAATCCCAAAAGATTTTGCACATTTCTAGGAGCCACAAGAGTATATTTTTTCTAGATACCAGGACAAGATGATTTCTCAGTTGGCTCACAAGGACTCACCCAGTCAGAGTCTAACTCTGAGCAGATCTCAGTGAAATCTTACAGATACCTAAAATCTTTCTAACAAGTGCCTTAAAGATATTCCATATCTATGTGAGTTTAACTACATGTTAAATTTACCATAAATAAGAAATAGCTAAGATTTTTTTTAAAAAAAGATGTATAAGATGAATCACTATAAAAAGCCTTTTGACCCCTCCTCCCAAAAAAATCCCTTAAAGTGCAATTATTAAGATAAGTCCTTGAGGGTACAACTTTGCTACTTTTCTACCATAAAGTGTTGTTACTTTAGGAATTATTTTGGCTCATGGGCTATTCCATAATATGTTTAGCATAATGGTTAATTCAGAGATTATGTCAATGTTTTCCTCTACAAGTCTAAATAAAACTGTAATTCTACTTGGATGAGTTCCAAAAACTGTGTTTCTCTACTGGAGGATTTTAAATGGAATTAGACTATTGAAATCAAACTTCCCTATCAAATCTGGATTTCCGTTATATATTTTCCCTACTTTTGACATAACACACTTCAAATAAAGCTTCTATTAACTAAGGCTGCAACCATGGATTAAATATTTATTCTGACATTATTGGACAGATAATATCAATTTCAAAGTTCATATTTTAATAAGGTATTACAAAGCATGGAAAGAAACAAGCTAATCAAGCCAAGTTTCATATTTTCTCCCTTTGTATAAAATGATAATTGAATTTAAAGCTATGCTTTGTCTCTTTAATATCTGCTAAATATGGATGAATTACTGAATATATATTTATTCTCAGACTCATTTGAAGGCAAATATTTACAAGGCTTTTCTTTTGTAATCTGATTTTAATATCTCAACTGAAAATGATTCATAGCATATGACTTCAAATACTCTGTAGTTAAGAAGGCCAAAAATTAATTAACTGATTCTACTGTAGGTTTCTTGAAAATAATGGTGCCATTTGTTTTATTATTTTAAATTATTGTTCCTTTCATTATATTTCAATGTTTTGTATCCAAATTGTCCTATTTTTAATATCATTCTTATTGTCAACTCTACAACGAACCTGGCTGCAGCTATCTCTCTCGTTCTAGGTTGCCACAAGAATGGGAGAGGGTGCAGAGGATTTCTGCTAGTCTAAACATTTCACTGTCCCATGGGAACCAAGGTCATTTCTGTCAGTTAGCTGGGACGGCATGAGCATTTGGTTAGAAAGCCCGCCAAACTATTCTATTGGGAAATGTAGCTGGTTGCATAGCAATGGGGTGGGAAGTCTAACTTTGTAATAGTGTTTCTTTTTGAAGGGGATTTCAGACTTGGTTTCACTTTTGACCATGCCGATACTATGTAACCAATAAATATGTTCTTTGAGAAAATCTCTAGCCTCGGAGTTCTGATATGTTTGGTCTCATCTATCAGAAACGTGACATTAAACCAAGTCTCACTCAAAATGCTATTTTTCCTGGGTTGCTGAGCCCCGACTGCCTACCCACCACTTTGGGAGGACAGCGAAGACTCAGCAAAGATTTCAATATGGAAAAGAGAGAGGAATCCACCGCTGGTCACAGCAGGGATTTGGCTGGCAAAGCGCAAGCGACTGCTCTGACCATTGAAGAAGAGCTGATAACAGGGGCCTGGCCAAGTAGCCAGATAATTCAACTGGGGAACTTAGTGCTGCAAGAAGGAACCACGATCCTAGTGGACCTCTGTTAGGCAGAGGTGGCCCCTCAGCACCAAAGCACCCCTAAGACTACTGAAGAGGAGCTTTTGTTAATTCCATTCCACAGATTGTTATCTGCAGCACAGAAGAAGGGGAATGAGTTGACTGGTCGGTCAGTCAAATAGCTGGAAGAGAAGTTCAATCAGCTGGAAGTCAGAGAAGTAGTTCATGCAGCCCAGTGCAGGTGTTCAATGGGGAGTAAGTCTAGGACCTATCCATCACTTCCATCTCCACACAGGAGCCGCAGCCCCCTAGCTGGGCCCCATGCTACATCGCCCACTCCCCATTCAGCGATGATGAAGTCCCTGATCTCAACCAAGCCCTCTGCAGCAGCATCGAACCATGAGACCAAGAGCCCCACAGAGGGGATTCCAGAGAGTAATACGGCCACAGCCCCAGAATTGGCAGGCTGCCCAGCAGCCAGTGTACCTCAACACTGTTCTGAACCAGCCCTCTTCCGGCCTTGTAGTAAGGCAAACCCCTATTCAAACAGAAGAGACTGGAGAGCGTCCAAGGCTGAAAAGCGTTTGCCAAGATTTAATAGTCAATTAACAGAACAAGAAACAAAAACACAGGAACTTGAATCCTCAAGCGGAAGGGTTGCTTTCAGCAACCAGCCCTTCCCCAAACACTCCTTTTATTTAGAGCTCAGGGCGTGGTCTCCCTGTGCCTCCTCCCGAGGAGACCCGCAGCCTTTCTCTGCTTGGTCCTGCTCGACTGCCTCCTGCGTCGGGCGTCCTTGAACAGGACCAGCTGTGGGTCATCATCCTCCGCACTATCGGGCTCACGCAGCTGAGAAGAGGGCCCCGGCTGGGAGCTCTGCCAAGCCTCCAAACCATCATCAGCCGGTTCGTCTCCCTCCTCCCCCTCATCTGAGTCTTCCGATACATCTGAGCCGGGTGCCGAACCCACAGGCTGACCCTGAGTCACAACAAACACCTCAAGTCAACCCTTATCAAGCTCACATTCAATGGAGAAGTTATTTTTCTTCCTAAACCAAGTGTGGGCCCACTTTGATCGCTATGTTTACACCTACCCTGACTTGGAGAGGGAAGCTGCTGAGTAGGTGACCAACTTGCATGATGAGGAAGTTCCAGAATTATGGGATGCTAACCTATTCATGGAACAATTGAGGGCAAGGTTTGAGGTTGAATCCCAAGCCCTGCAGGCAGAAAAAGAGATTCACCATTTAAAACAAAGTGGTTGTCTGATGAAGGAATATGTCCAGGAATTCCAAAGAGTCACTGGTCTTTTGGGACAGTGGCCCAAGTGATCAGTGATCCACTACTTCAAGCAAGGACTGGACTGTGACCTACTTTAAGCATGCATCTACCTGGGAATTCCAAACCAACTCTGCGAGTGGTACAGCATGGCGGTGACCCTAGACATTGAGCTGGATCGACCCAAGAAACCGGCAGTCACAGGATCGAAGCCAAGACAGGAACCAGAGAAGTGCTGATTTGGTCAATGTCCCCAGTCTGCCTCTGTGGCCAGCACTCCCTGAGCACCTGCCTGAGCTCCCATCAAATGCCTCAGATGTGGTCAGCAAGGCACTGAGCTGCAGAGTGCTTGGCTACTGCCCCCCAAATCAAAACTGCACCTACTCCAGCTGCCAAGTCAAGGAAACCACCACAAGCTGGATGAGAGAAGTCTAATTGGGCCTAACAAGAGCAAGCTGTCAAAATCTCCTCTCCATCCCAGTGTTCTGAACCAGCCCTCTTCTCGCAACCCCTATTCGAAAAGAAGAGACTGGAAAGCGTCCAAGGCCAAAAGGCTTCTGCCAAGATTTAATTACGCAGTTAACAAAAACACTAGAGCTTGTCTTCTCAAGCGGAAAAGTTGCTTTCAGCAACCAGCCCCTCCCCAAACACTCCTTTTATAGAGAGCTCAGGGCGTGGTCTCCCTGTGCCTCCTCCCGAGGAGTCCTGCAGCCTTTCTTTGTTTGTTCCTGCTTGACTGCCTCCTGCGTCGGGCGTCCTTGAACAGGGCCAGCTGTGGGTCATCATCCTCCGCACTCTCGGGCTCACGCAGCTGAGAAGAGGTCCCCGGCTGAGGACTCTGCAAAGCCTCCAAACCATCATCAGCCGGTTCGTTTCCCTCCTCCAAACCATCATCAGCCGGTTCGTTTCCCTCCTCCCCCTCAGAGTCATCCGATACATCAGAGCCGGCTGTCGGACCCACAGGCTGGCCCTGAGTCACAACACTATCCCGCACCGCAGGGCCCTTCCCCCGGGTCTGCCGATCCGGATGCGGTCAGGATGGAAACTGTTCGTGAAAAGCAGTCACCAATGCAGGGGCATGAACGGCGGTCGCGTCTTCCCATGTGAAGTCCTCCGGCCCGTACCCTTTCCACTCGATCAGGTACTGGAAGCGACCTTTCAGCCAGCGGGAATCCCTGATGCTGGCGACCTCGTACTCGGGGGTGCTGCCTCCATCACGAGTTCCTGATGGTGGAGGTTCCGCCTGGCGAAGTGGACAGGCCGGTTGTTCGGGGACCAGCAAGGACCGATGGAAGACGGGGTGCACGCGCAGGGAACGTGGCAGAGTTAAACGATAGGCGACCGGGTTGATGACGGCCTCGACTGGGAACGGTCCAAGGTAACGGTGGTCCAGCTTCCTCGCCGGCCGAGTGGATGGCAGGTTCCTGGTGGACAGCCAGACCCGATCCCCCACCGATAGTGGAGGCGTATCCCTTCTCGACCGATCGGCGAACCTCTTGTAGTCGGCCTTGGCCTTCTCCAGCTGCCGTCGCACCAACCGATGGATTGCCTGTAACTCCGCCATGAATTCGTTCGCTGCCGGCTCCGGTGAGTCCACGGGAGAAAGGGGGAAAAACCGGGGATGATAACCCACGTTGGCCAAGAACAGTGTCATCTGCGTGGAGGTGTGCTGCGAGTTGTTAAAGGCAAACTCGGCTATGGCCAAATAGTCCACCCAATTGTCCTGCTGCAGGTTAACGTAGCAGCGCAGATACTGCTCTAAGATGCCGATGACCTTCTCGGTACCCCCGTCGGTCTGAGGATGATGCGCGGACGAGAGGCAAACCTTAATGTCCAACGCCCGCATCAACTCCTGCCAGAAGCGGGCTGTAAACTGGGCCCCCCTATCGGAGACGACTCTATCGGGAAGGCCGTGCAGCCGGAACACCTGTTGGATGAACATGCGACTAGTGGCGCGAGCTGACGGTAAGCCGCGACAGGGGATGAAGTGCGCCATCTTGGTCAACATGTCCACCACCACAAACACTGTCGTGAAGCCGGAGGATGGGGGTAGATCCGTCAGAAAGTCCATGGACACAGCCCCCCAGGGTCTCTTGGGCGTTGGCAAAGGCTGCAGTAAACCAGGCGGGGCCCCTGTCGCTGACTTGGCCTGCCTGCATGGGACGCAGGAGGTGACATAAGACTGGACATCGTGTCGGACTCGGGGCCACCAGAAGGTACGGGAGACCAGGTTCAGAGTCTTGAACAGGCCAAAATGCCCCGCAGCCGGGTTATCATGACATTGGCTGAGGACGAGTCCCCTGAGTGGCCCTCCTGGAACATAGAGCCGGTCACGATAATACAGGAGTCCATCCGTGACCGACCAAGGCGAATCTGGCCCCACCTCTTCCTTCCGCTGAGCCACCCACGCCTCCTGCTGCTGCGCCTCCCGGATCCGAGCCCGTATATCCACCGGCTCCCGCACCGCAGCAAAAGACTCGACGGGGATCACTGTCCTGGGCGGAAGCTTGTCTTCCACTCGGGTGTACTCGGGCTTCCTGGACAGAGCATCCGCTCTCTGGTTGTGCCCGCTTGGTATGTACCGCACCCGGAAGTCAAACCTCGCAAAGAAGAGGGACCACCGGATCTGGCGTTGGTTCAAATTCCGAGCAGTCTGCAGGCTTTCCAGATTCTTGTGGTCCGTCCGGACCTCGATTTGATGCCGCGCCCCCTCCAGATGATGCCTCCAAGCCTCGAACGCCGCCTTGATGGCCAGCAGCTCCTTCTCCCAGATGGTATAGTTGCGCTCCGAGGGGTTCAATTTCCGAGAGTGATACGCGCAAGGGAAAAGGGTACCGTTGGGCGTCGCTGCCTGGAGTAACACGGCCCCAATGGCAATGTCGGAGGCGTCCGCCTCCACGACAAACGGCCGTTGCGGGTCAGGATGCTTCAAGATGGGCTCCTTCATGAAGGCGTCCTTCAAAGCTTGGAACGCCTGTTGTTCGGGGGCGTTCCACTGGAACCGAGTCTTCTTCTGCAGGAGCCGGGTGAGGGGGGCTGTCAAGGCAGCAAAGCCAGGGATGAATGTCCGATAGTAGTTGGCAAATCCAAGAAGTCGCTGAACATCCTTCACGCGACGCGGGGGTTGCCAACTCTGCAACGACTCAACTTTACTCGGTTCCATGGCGATGCCCTCAGGAGAAATGCGGTGGCCCAAGAAATCAATGGTCACCTGGTAGAACTGGCACTTCTCCAACTTGGCAAACAGCCGATGTTTCCGGAGGCGCTGCAGGACCTGACGGAGATGCTGATGATGCGCTTCACGCGACGGGGAGTAAATCAGGATGTCGTCCAGGTAAATCACAACAAACTGGTCCAACAGATCCCGAAAGATGTCGTTCATAAAATGCTGAAACACAGCGGGGGCGTTGGTCAGGCCAAACGGCATCACCGTGTACTCGAAATGTCCATAGCGAGTACCAAACGCCGTCTTCCACTCATCACCCGGCCGAACCCTGACGAGGTTGTAAGCTCCACGCAGGTCCAGTTTCGTGAAGATCTTAGCCTCCCGGAGTCGGTCCAAGAGCTCGGGGATGAGGGGCAGCGGGTAGCGGTTACGCACCGTGATGGCATTGAGTTTCCGGTAGTCACAGCAAAGTCGTAACTCGCCCGACTTCTTTTTGACGAAGAGCACGGGCGCAGACACTGGCGAGGACGAGGGCCGGATGAAACCACGAGCCAAGTTCTTTGTCAGGAAGTCCCGCAATGCAGCCAACTCGGGCTCCGACATGGAGTACAAACGCCCCACTGGGAGAGGCGCATCAGGGACTAGGTCAATGGAGCAGTCGTAGGGCCTGTGCGGGGGTAATTGGTCCGCCTCTGACTCACTAAACACGTCAGCAAAGTCGGACAGTTCGGGAGGCAAGGAAACCCCTGGGGAACCCTCCACCTGGCCGGCACAGATATGGCGGGTGTGGTCCACACACTGCAAACTTGGGAAGGTGACCAAGTTCTGAGACCAATAGATCTGTGGATCATGCGCCCGGAGCCACGCCAGTCCCAAGACCACGGGGAAGTGCAGTTCCGAAGTGACGTAGAACTGAATGGCCTCCACATGGGTACTGATGGCCATACACACGGGTTGCGTGGCGGCCGTAATAGGCCCGGACAGGAGCACTCGACCATCGATGGTCTCCACAAGCATGGGCGGATCCACTGGACACTGGGGAACAGCCCATTTGGCCACAAAGGCCGAATCCATAAAGTTAGTGGTAGCCCCAGAGTCAATTAAGGCATGGACCGGAATCCCCTCTGGCTTGCCAGGAAGGATCAGTCGTGCCTCCAAAATCAAATGCCGTGGAGGTTCACAGGCACCGTCGGAACGGCGTCGCTCGGCGTGGCCGTTGTGGTTCGCCCGATCGTTCACACCGTCTAGATCGGGCTCGGGCCGTTTCCCGACAGCAAAGCAGGGGACTTTCTCAGGGCCGGCTTGGTCACTGACGCCCGCTGACGCTTCTTCGGGCAAGAAGCAGCCAAATGTCCAGGGTCCCCACAGTAAAAACACAACCCCTCCGATCGTCGTCTGTCCATTTCCGTCACCGATAGACGGGACCTGGCGGCACCCAGCTCCATTGGCTCCTCCCTCTGGACTGGGGGCTCACGCACAACAGGGGCGGCAGGGGTCTGTGGGGTGGCACGGCGACTCTTACGCTGCTGCAGCCGGGCATCGATCCGCAGACAAAGATGGATCAGCCCATTCAGGTCTGAGGGAATGTCCACGCGGGCCAGCTCATCCAACATCTCCTCTGACAAGCCATCCTGAAAGGCATCCACGAGCGCAGCCTCATTCCAGGCGGAATCCTGGCTAAGCAGCCGGAAATCGCTGATATAGGCCTGTAGAGGGCGCTGACCCTGCCTCAAAGCTTTCAAGCGTCGGGTGGCAGTCTGCGCCTTAATCGGGTCCTCGTACATGAGGCGCATATGGTCACAAAACCCCCCAAAGTTATCCAACAAAGGGCTAGGCTGTGCCAACAGAGGCGTGCCCCAACGAGCTGCATCTCCCGACAGAAGGCTCAACACGAATCCCACCTTATCTCGGTCAGTGGGGAAATCAGCTGCTCTCACGCTGATATAAAGCTGGCATTGTCCCAGGAAGGCAGGAAACAGTTCTGGTTTACCAGCAAATTTATCCGGCATAGCTATCTGACATTTCCTCCTGGGTGGGGGGGCAGCATGTACCTGAGCCTGCAGTTGTGCCACCTGAGTGGCCAGCAAGGTGAGTTGCTGGTTGAGCTGGGCATTCTCGGCAAGAAGCTGCTCCATCGAAGTAATAAGGGGTGGGTGGCTGAAAGCAAACTGTTCTGAACCAGCCCTCTTCTCGCAACCCCTATTCGAAAAGAAGAGACTGGAAAGCGTCCAAGGCCAAAAGGCTTCTGCCAAGATTTAATTACGCAGTTAACAAAAACACTAGAGCTTGTCTTCTCAAGCGGAAAAGTTGCTTTCAGCAACCAGCCCCTCCCCAAACACTCCTTTTATAGAGAGCTCAGGGCGTGGTCTCCCTGTGCCTCCTCCCGAGGAGTCCTGCAGCCTTTCTTTGTTTGTTCCTGCTTGACTGCCTCCTGCGTCGGGCGTCCTTGAACAGGGCCAGCTGTGGGTCATCATCCTCCGCACTCTCGGGCTCACGCAGCTGAGAAGAGGTCCCCGGCTGAGGACTCTGCAAAGCCTCCAAACCATCATCAGCCGGTTCGTTTCCCTCCTCCAAACCATCATCAGCCGGTTCGTTTCCCTCCGATACATCAGAGCCGGCTGTCGGACCCACAGGCTGGCCCTGAGTCACAACACCCAGGGAGAAGCAAGAATTCCAACTTATCTCCTGCCCCTTCTGGCACCTTATGAGAGTGGTGAGGATGGTGAAGGTGATCCAATGGTAAGTCAACCCATCCCACCTTTTGCTAGTCCTGCCAAAATTATAGTGCCAAAGACAAGGGTCCAGACTGACGTAGACGTGCTAATAGACTCAGGCTTCACCAGGTGCCCAATCAACCTCCCTACAGTACTTAAACTGGGAATTTGCACCAAACTGTTGGCCCTACTGATGAAGTTTGAACAGGCAGATGGGTCCCTTATTGGAGCTTCCCCTGCAACAAACGTAACCAAGCCGTTATGTTTGGAGATGGGACAGCATTGGGAGATCATCTGCTTTGTGGTGGTTCTTAAGATAAAAGAGACTGTGATTTTAGGATTGGCATGGCTGGATAACTGGCAACGAAACATTCGGTGGGAGAACTCTAAGATTGGTGACAGAACCCCTTCTACCCACCAAACTAAGCAAAATAAAGGGGACTGCTGCAGTCGGAAGCCAGGGGGAACTCCTTGAGATACTAAATGCCACTGTAGAATGAATACCAGGGATCCAACTTATACCCAAGGAGTATCGTGACTTGCTGGGGGGTTTTAGTGAGAAGGAATGTGACACACTTCCTCCTCATGAAGGCACTGATTGTGCAAGTAAAATTCTACCAGGTGCCAAACTCCCAAAGTCCAAGATGTATTCTATGATGCTGTTGTGATTCAGGGTCAGCCTGTGATACCGGCAGCTGAGTCTGATGATTCTGAAGAGGAGAAGGAGGGGGGGTTTGGAGAGCCTTTGGTGTCAGAGGGAGGCTCGGATGTACTGCAGGACTCTCAGCCTGGCCCCTCCCATCATATTCCTCATCAGACTCAGTCGTGTGAGCACAAGGTATTGGACGTAGATGATTCACAGCTGGATCTATTCAGGGATGCTAGGAGCAGGAGGCAATCCAGCAGAGTAGAAGAGAGAAAGGCCATGAGGCAACTCGGTGAGAGGAGGAGAAGGCAATGAGAAGCCACGCCTTGGGACTGCTGATAAAAGGGGAAGGTGTGGGAGGTGCTGGTTGCTGAAGGCAACCATTTGAAGATCTTCTGCTAGAGTCCTGGTTTGTTATTCCTGTTTAACTCTTGTTTGAACTTTTTGTTTAACTCTTGTTTGAACTTTTGATTTCTTTGTAAATAAATTTGGTTGGGTTTTTCCAGCCTGTTGACTATAAAAAGGAGTTGTCCCTGACATTCAAACAGGGCCGGTCATAGGCTGGAACAGAACAGATGCCTAGGGAGATGGAGGAACTGAGAGAATACTTTGAAAAGAACTTGTCCAGGGGCTTTATCCACCCTGCAAATCACGCATGGCCGCCCCAGTACTATTTAAGGAAAAGAAAGATGAGTCTTTGAGGCTCTGCATGGATTTTAAAGGGTTAAACATTGTCAGCATAGAAAATATGTACCCCTTCCCTCTGATGAAAGACATGTTGGTCCACCTGGCTAAAGGAAAGATCTTCACAAAACTGGACTTAAGAGAGGCTTATTGCCAGGTGCGAATTAGGGAAGGGGATGAATGGAAGATAGCTTTCAATTGTCCCCTGAGGAGTTTTCAGTTCAAAGTAATGTCTTTTAGACTCCAATGAGCCCCTGCCGTGTTCATGCAACTAATAAACCAGGTGCTTTACAAGGGAGTTTTGGTTTACCGTGACAATATCCTCATCTACACTGAGACCATGGAGGAGCACATCAGGTTGGTACTTAACAAACTGTTGAAAGATAGCCTTTATGCTAAGCTTTCTAAATGAGAGAAATTTATGAAATCAGAAATATTATTGCAATCAGATGCACCATATGATTTAACAGAAGTTTGGGATATTAATCTCGGTAATCCCATACAGGAGACAAATTGGCAAAAGTTATGGACACTCAGTGGATTCCCTTCAGTTTCAGTGTAAGAAATGCAGTGGAATTTATACAGTAACAGTAATAGAGTTGAAAGGGACCTTGGAGGTCATCTAGTCCAACTCTGCTCTCACAGGAGACCTGTACTATTTCTGATAGATGGATGTCCAGTCTCTTCTTAAAAGTCTCCACTGTTGCAGCACCTACAATTTCTGAAGGCAATTTGTTTCACTGGTTAATTGTTGTCACTGTTAGGATTTTTCTCCTTAGTTCTAGGTTGCTTCTCTCCTTGGTTAGTTTCCTACCATTGTTTCTTGTCATGCCTACAGGTGCTTTGGTAGGTTAGTTGGCCCTCTCTTCCTTGTGACAAATATTGGAAGACTTCTATCATGTCATCCCAGTCCTTCTTTTCACTAGACTATAGGTATACCCAGTTCCTGTAATCATTCTTCGTATGTTTTAGCTTCTAGGCACTAATCATTTTTGTTGTTCTTCTCTGAACTCTTTCCAAAGTCTTAACTTCTTTTTTTTATTAGGCTGACAAAAACTGGATGCAGTATTCTAAATGTGGTCTTACCAAGGCTTTGTAGAGTGGTACTAATACTTCACATGATCTTGATTCTATCCCTCTATTAATGCAACCTAGGATTGCATTGGCTTTTTTGCTGCTGCTGCACACTGTTGGCTCATCTTTAAATGGTTGTCCACTATAACTCCTAAATCCCCCTCACTGTTACTACTATTGAGCCAGGTTTCACCTAGTCTGTACCTGTATGTTTAATTTTTTATGCCTCAGTGTAAGACCTTGCTTTTCTCTACGTTAAGTTTCATTTTTTTTGGATAGGGACCAGTAAACAAGTCTATTGAGATCCATCTTGAGCCTATATTCTGGGATGTTGGCTACTCCTGTACACTATTGGTCCTTGATTCTATCAAGCTGGCGCGTATATATCAAAATTATTCTTCCAAACATTGAAGAGGATGTCAAAAAAAAAGAGAACATTTTCTCATTTGTGCTGGTCATGGAATAAAGTTATACCCTTTTGCATAAACATTTTGGAGAGATAACCATAATTAACCAAAGAACTGAAAGGTCTCCAGAGCAAGGCTTATTGCATTTATTTACAGGACTAAATCATAAGCTTAAAAATAAAGAATTTATCATTTGTTTAATTTTAGCAGCCAAATTAATAACTGTGCAATATTGGAAAACTCTAGATAACTTAATAACTGAGTTGCAAATTACTAAGTCACCTTCAATTGCTAAATTAGAAAAAATGCAAAGTTAAAATAATGAGACATCAGAAGCAGGAACCACAATTTTATCAAATCTTGATTGATTTTATAGTTTATCTCAGTAACAATAGATTATAATCTGGTATATTTTATATGTATGGAAAAGTTTCATAAATGTATTACCTGCATCTTTATTCACACTGCAGTAAATTTCTTGATATTTTTAATATTTTTTCTTTCTGAATTTTTTCCTATGTATCTTGGATTGGTTTAAATGTAGATACCTGATTTTTGTTTCATAAAACTTTTTTTTAAAATGAATGGATTTTCTCTAGAAAAAAAACACAGAAGTGGAGAAATGATTCCAAGAATACATTCATAGTTTGCAAAGCTTCAAATTGAATTCCATGAGCTTTTTGGAAGTATATAGAGATACAAATCCAGCAACCTTTGGAAGTGGTTGCATCTGTCTGTATATCCTACATATCCTTTTCTGGGCAGGGTTTTTGCCCCCTTTCTGGAAGTGTCACAGCCTACTTCCCAGTCTTGAAGTGTTTACTCGGATAAATGAATAGGTAGAGAATAGACATTCAGGTTCCATTCTTTTTATTGAGATTTTTTTCTGTTGGAGAAGAGCACACACCTATGAAATGATTTATGATTTTATGATTTCATAGTTTATGATTTCATAGGTGTGTGCTGTTCTCCAACAGAGAGAAGTTTATGATTTAGTTGCATGGTTTCAGAATTTCATTTAATAACTAAAAAAGAAAAGCCAATGAGATGAAAAATTCTGCTCATCCACAATATTAATCATTGTCTCTATTTATTTGATTTCTATTTTATGATTTTCCTAGAAGTTCTAGATGGTTTATTTGGGGATTTCTGTTTAGATTAATCACCATCACATAAAGCTGTGAAATAGGTTGGCCTGGGAGAGAGTAACTGACTTGATGTTACTAGTGAACCTCCATGGCTGACAGGGGACAAATTTCCGTTCTGCCCTGTATTTGTTTTTCACCTTATACACTACAACCATACCAGTTTTCTTTCAATGCTCTGTTTATAGGAATGTTGTTAAGGTGCTTCCTATTCCTCAAGCATGTTGTTTATAAAAGTCTTTGATTCATGAATATGATTATTTTGTTTATCTTATTATTTACAACACTTCGTGCTATATGTTCAAAAGATACCTTATTGCAAAGATGTATGTAATTTTAGATATGTTGATAAACTGGGACTTCCAGGGAAGAAATAATGAACTGAACACTGAGGTGGAACAAAGAGTTGGCACGTAGACAGGCTCTTCCTAATTCCTCTCTGGACAAGGAAAGGACTTGAGATCACTCATAAGTGCTTCAGACAGTTGCTCCTTGTGAGGAGACTGCAAAACAGCAGTTTTGGCAAGGTTTAGATCTCTGGGAAACAGCAGAAAGCCATTCTTTCTGAAACTTCAACCCTTTTCAAAGGACACTGGATTTGTATACTTCCTGTTTTTAACCACTTTCAGAAATTGTTTGTTAACTGCTTTTCAACTTGGATTGACACGTTCTGCAGCACCAACGGAGTTTCTTCCAATGTTTAGTGAAATAGGTTTAAATACAAGTTTAAGGACTTTTTAAAAACTTTATCAGCAAGTTTGATTTTGGAAAGTTAAAAATGGAGTATGTGTCTAAATGGATTTGAAATAGAATTTTGGAATTAATTATAAAAAATCTTGCCATGGGGAAATGCATTATTTTGAATTCTTTAAAAAAATATGAACGTTGAACACTGCACATGTGAAGGAACTGGAAAGAAGATTAGAATTAAAGGAGAAGAATACTTAAATTTGACTTACTAATACAGTACCCCTTCATGGATTACTGCCTTGTTGTGGCGAAGGGGCTTGCATAATTCAATGAAGCTATGAGCTATGCCATGCAGGGCCACCCAAGACGGAAAGGTCATAGCAGAGAGTTCTGACAAAACGTGATCCACTGGAGAAGGAAATGGCAACCCACTCCAGTATCTTCACCATGAAAACCTGATGGACAGTACCAAAAGGCAAAATGATATGACGCTGCAAGATGAGCCCCTCAGGTCGGAAGGCGTCCAATATGCTACTGGGGAAGAGCAGAGGGCTAGTACTAGTAGTGCCAGAAAGAATAAAGCGACTGGGCCAAAGCTGAAAGGACGCCCAGCTGTGGATGTGTCTGGTGGTGAAAGGAAAGTCCAATGCTGTAAAGATTTTTTCTCCATAGGAACCTGGAATGTAAGATCCATGAATCAAGGAAAGCTGGACGTGGTCAAACAAGAGATGACAAGACTGAACATTGACATCTTAGGTATCAGTGAACTAAAATGGACAGGAATGGGTGAATTTAATTCAGATGACCATCAGGTATACTACTGCAGGCAAGAATCCCTCAGAAGAAATGGAGTAGCCTTCATAGTCAATAAAAGAGTAGGAAAAGCAATACTGGGATACAATCCTCAAAATGACAGAATGATCTCAGTTTGAATCCAAGGCAAACCATTCAATATCACAGTAGTCCAAGTCTATGCCCCAACCACCAGTGCTGAAGAGGATGAAATTGACGGGTTCTGTGAAGCCCTAGAGCACCTTATAGAACTAACACCAAAAAATGATGTTCTTATCATCATGGGGGATTGGAATGCTAAAGTAGGAAGCCAAAAGATAACCGGAATAACAGGCAAGTTTGGCCTTGGAGTACAAAATGAAGCAGGGCACATGCTGATAGAATTTTGTCAAGAGAATACAATGGTCATAGCAAACACTCTTTTCCAACAACCCAAGAGACGGCTCTACACATGGACATCACCAGACGGTCAACACAGAAATCAGATTGACTATTTGCTCTGCAGCCAAAGATGGAGAAGCTCTATACAGTCAGTAAAAACAAGACCAGGAGCTGACTGTGGCTCAGACCATGAGCTTCTCATTGCAAAGTTTAGGCTTAAACTGAAGAAAGTAGGGAAAAGCACTAGGCAACTCAGGTATGAATTAAATCATATCCCTGTTGAATATACAGTAGAGGTGACAAATAGATTTAAGGAATTAGATCTGATAGACAGAGTGCCTGAAGAACTATGGACAGAGGTTCGCAACATTGTACAACAGGTAGCAACCAAAACCATCCCCAAAAAAAAGAAATGCAAGAAAGCAAAATGGCTGTCTGAGGAAGCTTTGCAAATAGCTGAGGAAAGGAGAGAAGCAAAAGGCAAGGGAGAAAAAGAAAGATATGCCCAATTGAATGCAGAATTCCAGAGAATAGCTAGAAGAGATAAGAATGCCTTCTTAAATGAACAGTGCAAAGAAATAGAAGAAAACAATAGAATAGGGAGAACCAGAGATCTTTTCAAGAAAATTGGAGAGATGAAGGGAACCTTTCATGCAAAAATGGGCATGATAAAGGATCAAAATGGCAGGGACCTAACAGAGGCAGAAGAGATTAAGAAGAGGTGGAAAAATTACACAGAAGAACTATACAAGAATGAGCTTAACATCCCTGATAATCACGATGAGGTGGTCACTGACCTTGAGCCAGATATCCTAGAATGTGAAGTGAAGTGGGCCTTAGAAAAGCTGAGCAATAACAAAGCTAGTGGAGGTGACAGTATTCCAGCTGAGCTATTCAAAATCTTAAAAGATGATGCAGTAAAAGTGCTACACTCAATTTGCCAGTAAATTTGGAAAACTCAACAGTGGCCACAGGATTGGAAAAGATCAGTTTACATTCCAATTCCAAAGAAAGGCAGTGCCAAAGAATGTTCAAACTATCGTACCATTGCACTCATTTCTCATGCTAGTAAAGTTATGCTTAAAATCCTACAAGCTAGACTCCAGCAGTATGTGGATTGAGAACTACCAGAAGTACAGGGAGGATTTCGAAGAGGCAGAGGAACTAGAGATCAAATTGCCAACATACGCTGGATCATGGACAAAGCTAGAGAGTTCCAGAAAAACATCTACTTCTGCTTCATTGACTATGCTAAAGCCTTTGATTGTGTGGATCATAACAAACTGTGGCAAGTTCTTAAAGAGATGGGCGTACCAGACCATCTTATTTGTCTCTTGAGAAACCTATATGTGGGCCAAGAAGCAACAGTGAGAACTGGACATGGAACCACTGATTGGTTCAAAATTGGGAAAGGAGTCCGGCAAGGCTGTATACTGTTGCCCTGCCTATTTAACTTATATGCAGAGCACATCATGAGAAAGGCAGGGCTAGATGAATCAAAAGTTGGAATTAAGATTGCCAGAAGAAATATCAACAACCTAAGGTATGTAGATGATACCACTCTAATGGCAGAAAGTGAAGAAGAACTAAAGATCCTCTTGTTGTGGTTGAAGAAGGAGAGTGCAAAACCTGGATTGAAACTTAACATTAAGAAAACCAAGATCATGGCATCCAGCCCTCTCAATTCCTGGCAAATAGATGGGGAAGAAATGGAGGTAGTGACATATTTTATTTTCCTGGGCTCCAAGGTCACCTCAGATGGGGACTGCAGGCAAAAAATTAAAAGACGCTTGCTCCTGGGGAGGAAAGCCATGGCAAATCTAGACCGCACACTAAAAAGCAGAGACCTCAGCCTGCCAACAAAAGTGCATATAGTCAAGGCTATGGTCTTCCCAGTTGCAATGTATGGCAGTGAAAGCTGGACCATAAAAATGCTGAGCGCCAAATAAGCGATAAAACCGGTCAGTCCTAGAGGAGATCAACCCTAACTGCTCTTTAGACGGACAGATCCTGAAGCTAAAACTCAAATACTTTGGCCACCTAATGAGAAGGAAGGACTCACTGGAGAAGAGCCTAATGCTGGGAAAGATTGAGGGCAATAGAAGAAGGGGATGACGGAGAATGAGGTGGCTGGATGCAGTCACTGAAGCGGTAGGCGTGAGCTTAAATGGACTCCAGAAGATGGTAGAGGACAGGAAGGCCTGGAGGAATGTTGTCCATAGGGTCGCGAGGGGTCAGACACAGCTTCGCAGCTAACAACAACAATACAGTAAGTATTAGTAAGCAAAATATCTTTACACTATTTATTTAATTAATTTTAGGAGTGTCTGCCTTTATAGGTAGATTGTGTTTAAAACATTTTAAGGTTTTAAATTTTAAATTTTAAATTCTTTTGGGGCTATTAATTTTATTTTATTTTAATTTGTACATTGCACTGTTTTAATTTGCCCTGTAAACCGCCCTGAGTCCCTCGGGAAAAGGCCGGTATATAATTCGAAACAAATAAATCGAAACAAATAAAAAGACACTGTGGAAGAGGAAAAATGTTTTATAGGACAAAACTGAGACTGATCTGAAAATTAATTTTAAAAAGACAGGCTACGAGAATGATATGCAAAAAGATGCTACACTACATATACAAATGAAACTGGCTGTTAATTAAAAGAGAAATGCATAGAACACACCCAAAAAATTACCTGGATAACTTTCATATATTTTTAAAAAGATTTATTTAATCTTTGAAAAATTTTGTGAGAAAGGACAAAGAAAAAATAAAAAGAAATAAAATTTTAGGACATCATCGGAATAGACTATAGATTAAGATTCTTAGAAGTAAAATGAAGGAATATAAAGTTGATTTATTTGATCAAAGTTAAAATAGACATGTTGAAATCTCTGGTACCCCATAATGGAATTTTGCTGATCAGGCCTGAATGAGGAGTTGATTATAAATAAAGAATGGGTTTTGGGAAGAAAAGATTATTTGTTGTAATTTAGGAGAAGGTTATCAGTTAGGAAAATTATTTATACTTGTGATGATGTAAAAGGCCATTTCTTCATATATTTCTTTTCTTTTTCTTTACTAATTATTATTCCTACTTTCTTTGCTATTATTCTTTTTACTTTTTATTTTCTATTTTTCTTTTTGTTTATTTTTTAGTTTGTACTGAATTTTTACATTAATTGTAATTTTTAATAAAATTACTATTAAAAGCAAGATATATTGCTGAACTAATAATAAAATCTGGATACCAACCTAGCTTCTACTTGTTAATTTGGCTTAAGGAACTGAAAAAGCTTCTTGGATGAGAAGTGAAACATCTTCAAGGAAAACAAAGTCCAGTTGCCTTTTGAAAAAGCATCCATGACCTGGATTACTGAGAGTGTCCACAGACATTTGATTAAGGAAGCATGAGAGCTATTTGAAAAGCATGAGTGAGAGCTATTTGAAAAGCATCAGCATTTTAAATAAGATTATTCACATAAGCATTTAATTGACATAAAAATGTAGAAATAACAGGACATGTTTTTAAACAATTCCTTTGTATTATTCCCCATGTTATATTTATTTCAAAGGAATAATAGTAATAACAGTAATATCCATAGTGACGCTATCTACCAACAATGCTCAGAGATGTATTGGCACAGTGATGGCATTTCCTCAGTCTCTACTGCCACCTGGTGGGAGAACACTAGAGATGCATGCTGTGGATCCCTGCTGCTCGACTCAGCAAGGAGTGCAGAGTGCAAAATGAAGAGTCTGGAGCAATCAAGCATATTGATTCCCTTTTTTCCCCTCCCAGATGGAGTCTGCTTCCTCATCACATGGAAAGCATACATGTGTGGGCATGATTAATACCCCATGTACAGATCTACCCTCTTCAGAAGACATAATCATATTTTAGTCACATAGCTCTATGTGAAGCTCATAGGTCAAGGAAATAATTCTGATAAAGAGAAAGAAATCCATCTTGGATGAAAAATGGCTTTATGAGAGCATTTGCTCTGCTTAACAGAGTATTCAACATAATACAAATCTGGCTAAGAGCTGTCCAGTGACTACTATTATCCTTGTTCCTGCTAGACAACACTGGGAATATGTTATATTTTTAATTGTTGAAAGCTATCTCATGTGTTAGAAGAAACAGGCAGGGTATAAATTCAGTAACAAAATAACATGAAATAAAAATAGAACCACATTTATGGCAAGGTTTACCTCTAATCATTTCCACCGAGACATTTTTTGCCAATAAGTGTGCTGCAAGGGAGTGGAGTCAATATTTTAACCCTTCAAAAGTGATTGACCTACAGTTCCAGACTGATATTCCAGGAGTTATTCTGGAAACACAAGACATCTCCTTAGCAAGATCATGTCTATAGAAACATACAATGTACCAGATCAGGAAATCTGAGAGAGTACGCTGATCTGATCTTTAGGCAGAAAACAATTCCATAAAATCATATCTGACCTACTGTACTCAGATCACGTGCAGGACTTACCTCCCTCTGAAGTTACTTCTTTGAATTTCCACCCCAGTAAATCCATCTTCATATGCTTCCAGGTTGAACTTCTCATATACTATCTTCCATTACACTACTTGATTTGCAGGGTCGGTCATGTTTCTGTTATCTTCTGTTGTTTCAGTTTGAGTTAACTTCAGTTTAGTGTTCCTGTCATGTTAACTGCTTTGCTGCTGAACAGTTTCAAGCTCTTCTTAGCATGTTGGAGAGGCTGGTATGTTGACTATTTTTGCTCTTCTGTGCAGTTAATCCTAGATTAGAAAAGAATGTTTGGTGCCCTCTTGATAGCGCATTCACTGGTACATAGGAAAGGACATTGCTCAAAGGCCTGACCACTCCTGATGTAAAACAAAGTGGGATGTGGGACTACCCTCTACTTTCTACATCTTCTTTATGGAGAATGAAGATTTTGGAAGTCAACTCAAAACTTATTTTAAAATAAACTACAATGATCAATACATATTTTATGGGCAGAATGATAAGTGTTTTGTCCTGTTTTTGTTGTGAGGAATTACAGCCTGGAATGGAAGGAAAAATTATTTGATCATGATTTTAAAGGAGGTTTTGAGAGTTACAGAGCTTGGTGAAACTCTGATCAGAGAGAGAGCAATTATCAAGGAATAATTCTACAACTGGTAGTCCTTTATGAAATTGTGATTCTGTCCACTAGTAATAATAGTTTTCCTTCAGAGGGCTAGTTAGATTTCCTCTGCAACTCCAGAATCAGAAAAGACACTAAGGCCTGCCTTTGCCTGGTTTCTAATAATTTATACATCTTTGTACATGAGTTTTAAGTTTGTTTTTTAATTATACCATTTGCAATTTTAAAATTTGATTCTCAGTATCCATTATTGTGCATTTATCTTTATTGGGTTTTTAGTTTTGTTTAAGCTCATTATTCTCCAAACAAACATTTTCCATGCATTGATGACATTACCTAGCCTGTTAATGAAACATCTGCTGGAGAGCAACCAAGCCTAAACAACAGCAAGAACCCAAAAGTTCATTTCTGAGCTACATATATTCAGTATATTAGATACATTAACATAAATAAAGGCAGATGCTTACAGAATAAATGGAGACAGTCAGGTTGACATATGCTGATGATACATGTCTATTACAGCACAGATGGATGGTTCTATGAAATCTGATGACTGAACATACAAAAAGGTATTGGGGTTTTTTAATGAACTTATGCCCAAGGTTACGTCTTGCTATCAAACATTGAATTTGAAAGGGAAAAGGAAAAGCATACCCAACATGGACAGAATTCACAAAAATGAAGAAGGAATTACACTGATTTGTGTACATAAAATCTTCTGAGTAGTGCAGTGGACGAGAGGTGAAGACGCTCCCCTCCCACTCAGAAGGTTAAGAGTTCAATCCTAGGCAGAGACAAATGTTTCTCTATCAGGGCACAAAGAGAAAATATCTGCTGTGAACTCTGCATAGAGGTCAGGTATCAACTCCAGTCACCCCAGCTCCACCCTGAAGCAAGGGATTACAGGGTCATAAAAAGAAAAAATATAGACATAAAGCCTTTCCTTCCCCAAATTCTACATGTGATTTTGAGAAATTGATGTCAGAAATTTACATCACTATAATACACTCCCTTGATTCCTCACTACAATTTCTTTTGGCTTCTGCTTATGGTTCCTTTACTTAGAATTTGTTTTACATTCAGAATTCAGGAGAGTTTTCATGCAACTAATATGCAAATATTATGGAAATATCAATATTGGGAAGAATGAGTCACTTCATTATTATACTGTATGGAAGGGGTTAGACAAATTGTGATTGCCATTAAGGTATAATATTTTATATACTGATGCAAGAAAACAAGTCTGTTAGATAAAAAATACACATTAATATATTCCTAGTTAGAATGGATAGTATCATCACAGTGTCTAACACACTGTTCCAATTCAAAAGGTTTGTTGAAGTGGTTGCAATCATTGATGCAATGGAAATGTGTCTGTCAACCTTTGTTTAATCCTTAGCATCTGGCAGTCAGTGCTATCCAATATCCAAGATTTAATTCAAATATCATGGAGCATAGCCACTAAGAGCCTATAGCCCATGAATTTGTATAATACGACTTTTCCTGATCTTGAGGCTCCTGTCAGCCTTGGACAAAATTTCCAAATGTGTCATACCACAACTTTCTAATTCCAAGGAAAGTAGACTGAGAATTATATTTATTGTAGTTCTATACGTTTGGAAAATAATGAATCTGTATAATATATAGGTGTGTGTGTACATACATATACAAATACATATACATATACATAAAACCACTCCAATATAGTTACTACATAACATTATGAAGCCAGTTTCATATTTTGAAAGGGTAACATTCATTCTCACCTCACCATCATTAATAAACTGAAGATCTCCAACCATATTGATTATGTAAACTAGAGTATTTCAGAACAGAGTGTTTGGAAACTGGAAAAATTTCTGTATGTCATTCTCAAATATCCTTGACAGGACATTTCATTCAATTTAGCATTTAAAAAACAGTCTTTGTAACTTATAAGCTCTTAAGCAAATGTAAGTGAGAGGCAAAGCTAACATGTCTGATAATTCACTCTATCTGACTGACAACTGTGCTGAATTTCCCCTGTGGTGCTAGCAAAACATTGTTACAAAAGTAATAACATACCAAGAAAAAAAGGATCATAAGGATCATGCTGTCAGCTTTAATTCTGGAGAACAAAAACCAGTGAGATGATTTCTGATAAGATCAGTCCCGTACAACTCAGGAACAGGGGTGCCAAATGTTGAATGGAGTAATATGATCTGAACTTAAAATAGCTGCCAAGTATACCATGGAGGAATAGTTCCATGAAATATGTTGCAGCATGAATTCAGAAGTAAAGTCACTGGACTGCAAGAGGTGATGAATGGAAAAGATTTTCCCTACCTTCATCCCTACCTGATATCTTCTCATGTAATTCTCCCATGCTTTTTCAATGTTTTAAAATACTGAAATTTCAATTTCTACATGGATTGCTTATGTCATGATTATGGCACGATCCTCCTCAGCTCAGAAAGTTCCAGGTTCAGTCTTTGGCATTTTCAATTCAAAGGATTAAGTGATATGACTGTTTTCATGAGGCTCTGGGAACATGCTGTCAACTAGAATAAATAATACTGAACTAGATAGACAAATATATTACAAGAACGGAAGGAAAAAATAATAGTTTAAGAAAATATACGTTGACAGTTGGGGTGTGTGGGTGGGCATCTACAAGTCAGTAATTAACTACCTAAGTAGGTGTCCTTAGTATCAATGTGTGTATTGTACTGGTATGTCCAAATAATTCTTTTTATTATACTGTGTATTGATCTGCCTTGTCAAAAAATCAGCATCCAAAAAGCATGTCATTTCTCCTGAAAATGAACAATAGGTGAACATTAATAGTAGTGATGATGCCTTGAGCAAAAGGGAAAAACAGTTGGGAATTTCTCCATTGCAATGTAACTTATCTTGCTCACATTCATTCTGCTAATTATCTGTCTATTATTATTATTATTATTATTATTATTATTATTATTATTATTATTATTTATTAATGAAAAACTACAATTATAACACCACTTCATAGCTTCACTGTGAGGCACTACACAGTTTCTTTTTACTGTTATTATGCAATAAAATTTCAATCCACCTTACATTTAAAGCTTCACAAAGACATGTTTTGATTAGAAAATGAATGTGGACTGTCTTATTATATTATAAGCTTTTAATTATGTATTAGAATATATTTGATATTTCAGATTTCTTGGCTATCCACTCATATAGCATGGTTTATATCTGCTTTTTTAATTTTATTGCCCATAATCTTTTAAGCTTGTAAGTATATTATCTATTGCTTGCATTCTTTTAAAAATATATATTTAAAAGAAAATTATTATTTTTAAAAAAATAAAGCTTTTATTATTTATTTTTCCCATTACCACAATCTCAACCTAGAAAATTATTATACACTTCTGGAATTACCATTCAGATGCCTCAATGCAACCACGTTACAGGGAATTACCACTTTTTATTGGGTCTTTCAATTAAGCCCATGGACCTCAGTAGTTAAGCTCATTGTATTCAGTTGTCAAACAGCTGGATGGGGAAGTGTTCCCATAGACCACAGGCAGGAATCCTGAGAGTTGAAGTCCACAAGTCAAAAAAGGGCCATCATTCCCCATCCCTGCCATAGACATTTTCCTAAGCATTGTTCATATATAGTGCCCACAAGACCCATTATTTTTTTAAAAAAATGCTCATATATAAAACATTACATGAAAATGGTCATGTGTTTTAAAATAACTCTATAAAAATGTTACTGAAAAATATCACCAGCAGCCAGAGAATAAATTAATATTAATGAAAAATCCTAAGGACAGCAAACAAATCAGAAGGCTGAAGGAATGGTAGGTAGATGTCTAAATAAGGCCATTTCCATCAAATTTATTGGATGAGTCAGAATAGTTTCCTAGTAAAAGCATATGATCCAAAGGCAACTGGATCTGAAAGCAATTGGAGATAAGGAAGCTTGGCTTTTTCATAGAGTGGGAAATAGTATGGAACATTAAACCAGCTTTGAGATCTATGGGAAGAATAAATGCATAACAACCAGATTAGTAAAATGCATATCCAGGCAAACAGCAAGTTTTATGTTTTGCTAATATAATGAAATTTAGCACCATCATTTGGAGAGAAACAGAGAGCAAGAAGAAAAGAAAAACCTTCTTTTATACAAATATTTTCCTCATTAAGTTTATTTTTTTAAAAAAACGGGAACATATACACTAATTTTTTTTCATAGAAAACATATGTCAAATACATATATATGTATTTTCCTAAAGAAATCCAATTATCATATGTTGCCGCAAATGATGAGATAAAAATTTTATCTTTGAAATCTGCTCCTATTTGCAAGAAGCAGATTTGGCATACTTTCAATTGTTAATCACTTTCTCCTGGTGAATAGATGATGCCATGACTAGCCAGCCTCTAGTCATATTCTGAGGCATACAGGTATTCCTCCTATACTGGTAGTGTATTCAGACAACAGAGAAGGCTTTGGAAAAATGAAGACAGAAGTTCCATAAAAATGGTCACTTTAAATATTTATCAGAACATAATCGTGCTGGCTTTAATTCTACACCGAACCACTGTGGTAAGAGGAGAAGAGAGAAAATCAAAAGAGGGGATTATATTATAGTGAAAGAGATGTAAACAGACTGTTAAGAGACATACTTTCTTGCTATTACCAAAAATAGAGGATGGAACAAGTTTTCCAATGAAAGCATGGTTTTAATTTTAAAAAGTGAATGATTGCAAAATGATAAGAAATAAAAGGAGCAATAGTAGACTTGAGAAATGTAGACCTGGCTCCAGGCTTGAAAAATATAAGTAATATTTCTAATACCTCCTCCCTGGCCTTCCTCATTCTACCCTAACTGAATATTAACATGCATTGTCTGGCAATGGTAGTAATACATGAAGCAGCCTTCAATGCCCCCTTTACATTATCCATAGTACTTCAGTCTTACAGTAGATTAAGTTATTAAGGGGAAAGCCTATCATCCTGAGCCAGAACAAAAAGGATACCATATGTAAGGCTGGGGCCTTCTGCTCAAGTTGCAAGTAGTGAGTAGCTTTTATCAATCTGGGAGAGAAAACAAGTGGGTCGAATCAACTGTAGTCTAGATAAGAATGAAACTCAATATAGTTTTGCTTCTTCAACATGGGAAGTGTGCTGTGGTAATATATGAGTTTTTAAAAATATCATTATTCTCCATTCCATATGATCACCCTTTCTACATATCCATCATAGGTTTTCCTTCCATCCTTCCATCCATCCTTCCTTCCTTCCTTCCTATGTAAAACAACAAGTGGACTATGAAAAGGTGATTGACGGACAAAAGCTTAAACAATGTGATCAAACGGATCAAATTATAAACTATACTAGACACCAAAACATAATGTAAAAATGAAATAATTATAATTATTATATTATGCATTGTTTTGATGCCCCAGTAAGCAACAACAGCTGCTGTTTGCAATGGGCTGAGCTCGATAACTTTTATCCATCATCTTTTGTAGTTCCTTTGGATGAGCTGTTCATGATTCAGACCACATGGATTTGTTGCATTTATACTGAACAGTATCATTGGCTAAAGCATTAAATGGATAATTATTTTTAAGAACAGAACTGGTTCCTCATAGCAAAACTAATACTGAGAATTGAAACAAAAACAAATAGAGTAAGCTTTCCAAGGGACACTTGTTTGTTCAGCAAGGTTGCAAGACCAATTCAAACAATATTCTAATGAAGGACAACATATAGTCCAAACTGCTTCTCAGATGACTCTTAAGGAGACCAAAATTGGCACTTCTTTCATGAGCAATGTAGGTATTTGCATCTGGACTTCCCCATATAATTTTGCATTCTTTGTGCCTAAGAAAAGTATACAATTTGACTACAAGGCTAATTAATGATCAGACCTTATTTATTAGCTGTCGTAAGTACACAGATCCTTACACTGGAAAAATATATTGATGATAGAGAAAATTCAGATCTATATTGAATTTAAAAATGTGCCTGTTACTGGAAATTAGTATTGTTATATTATTATATAATATTAAAATGTTATTGCTAAAGACATGAAATTTGGGATCTTTCTTGTAGATTAATTGAGAAGGTTGACCTAAAAGGTCTCTCCTGTAATCTTTTCCTTACTTTCAGCAGCAAGAGAGAAGACCTAGTTTCATTGTAAATGTTCCTTCATTAAGTTGCTACTGTCAATAATGAATTGTTGAATTGGCCTGCACCTACTTCTTTTACATATTTTTTTATGTTACTACATGTAGGAATATTTGAAGAAATATGAAAGCATTATATTTCTGAAATGATTTTTATGTCCTTCATGAGAAGAATATATAAACAATGGCTACAATCCTGAGCATGTTTCTGTGAAGCAATCTTCACTGAACCTAAGCATCACACTTCCAGTATTACTGAATAGAAATATGAAATTACATTAGTCATTTAAGTCAATCTTCAATGGTACCATGAGCATTCTATGGTAGTAAGGATAACAATGTATAAAAAACATTTTTAGCACAACTTCACTACACACTAATACTTCAAGCACCAGTTACCCAGCTAATCAGAATGCAGATAAATTGTACGTCCTACCAGGAGGAACAACATGCCAGAAAACATAGCAAAAAATATTCCAACTGGAGCCAGTATAAAAGACCAGCCATAACGTACATACATAGAATAACTTGAACAGTCAATTTTCTTCTCAGCTTCATAGGTTTTGAGATCAGCCACTGCTTGGACCCAGATAACATATAGTACAACCACCATGGAGAATAGGATGCCTGACAGATGGAGAAGAAAGAATGTTTTACTAAATATTTATGGCACTCAGAAATATCTACAAAATTTAGAAAACCATTAAAACAGATTCTACAATCCTATAAATAACAATTTCACAGAATAGATTGTTAGATTTTTATCCTCCATTTTGTTCAGAATCGCAAGGAAGCATTCATGACACTCTCCCCACATTCATGATACTCTCTCCTTCCATTTTTCCTACAACTACTTTGCAAGGAAGGATGGGCTGAAAGAAAGTAAATGACCCGAAGTCACCCAGCAAGTTTATTTTGCTAAAAATGAACTAGAATCCAAGTCTGCTTCTACCCTTGTCTTCTATTCTAGTAGGAATCTTTTATGGATGGATGTAATGACATCTAAAGAAATATTTATTGGCAAACTTATTTACTAGTTACATAGGGAGCAATGTTCTAAGTTTGTTTTTATACTATATATTACTCAGCATCATCTGGACCCGTACCAGTCCGGTTTCAGACCCAGTTACAGCACAGAAACGGCATTGGTTGCACTGGTAGATGATCTCTGGCAGGCCCGGGACAGGGGCTGTTCCTCTGTCCTGGTCCTACTTGACCTCTCAGCGGCTTTTGATACCATCGACCATGGTATCTTGCTGCGATGGCTCGAGAGGTTGGGAGTGGGAGACACTGTTTTACAGTGGTTCTCCTCCTACCTCTTGGGCCATTCGCAGTTTGTATTGGCAGGGGGGCAGAGATCCACCCTGAGGCCCCTTTCTTGTGGGGTGCCTCAGGGGTCTGTTGTCTCCCCCCTCCTGTTTAACATCTATATGAAGCCACTGGGTGAGATCATTCGTGGTTTTGGAGTGAGGTATCACCAATATGCGGATGATACCCAGTTGTTCATCTCCACCCCAAACCAACCCAGTGATGCCCTTGATGTGATGTCCCGGTGCCTGGAGGCGGTACGGGTCTGGATGGGAAGGAACAGGCTCAGGCTCAACCCCTCCAAGTCCGAGTGGCTGTGGATACCGGCATCTCGTATCATCCAACATGTTCCATCTCTTTGATAGGGGGGAGGTATTGCCCCCCTCTGAAAGGGCTCGCAACTTGGGTGTCCTCCTGGATTCACAGCTTAATTTGGAAGACCATTTAACTGCTGTGACCAGGGGGGCCTTTGCAGAGGTTCGCCTGGTGCGCCAGTTGCACCCCTTTTTGGACCGAGATGCCCTATGCACGGTCACCCATGCCCTTGTCACTTCTCGCCTGGATTACTGTAACGCTCTCTACATGGGGCTGCCCTTGAAGTACACCTGGAGGCTTCAGCTGGTGCAAAATGCGGCCGTGCGGGTACTTATGTGAGTTCCTCGATACTCCCATGTTACTCCACTCCTGCGTGAGCTTCATTGGCTTCCGGTTGTCCTCCGGGTGCGATTCAAGGTGCTAGTAATTACCTTTAAAGCCCTACATGGCTTAGGCCCGGGGTATTTGTGAGACCACCTGCTGCCATTGTCAACCTCCCATCGCCTGGTTCGCTCCCACAGGGTTGGCCTACTCAGAGTTCCGTCGGTTAAGCAATGCCGGCTGACGAACCCTAGGGGGAGAGCCTTGTCTGTGGGTGCGCCGACCCTCTGGAATGAGCTGCCTCTGGAGCTGTGGATGGCCCCCGACCTTTGGTCCTTTCGCCGTGACCTGAAGACATGGATGTTTCAACAATCGGGCCTGGACTGACTATGGTGTTAAATTTGGTTTTATGGGGTTAAATTACTACGTATTGAACATATCTACTGTTTAATTATTTTTTAAATTTTGTATTTTCATGTTCTTTTTAGTTTTTATTGTTGTGAGCTACCCTGAGTCCTTAGGGAGAAGGGCAGCATATAAATATAATCAATCAATCAATCATTTTAGAAGGTCAGCACATAGATTTGTGATATCTATCTATTCATCCAATAGAGAAAATATTTGGCCCATCAATTTTTGGTTGAGGTTCGTTGAGGTTGAGAAGAGCAGATTACCAAAAACCAGTGGAGGACCAGATGCTCCAATTCTTGATTTAAACATTCATTATTTACATGACTTCTTTCAAAACAGATTGAATGCTTAATTGTACCATTGGTTTATTACCAAGATGAATGCGCCAAATGACACTTATTGTTCTGGGAGAAAAATGTTCCATTATTATGATCATCACAAATGGCCATTGCCATTCAAGCCCAGTGATTATGATTAAATTCAATAAAAATATGAATTTTTGGAAACCTTTGAGATTGCTACATAGTTCCTCTGTTCCAACCTGTTAAGACCCTTTGCTTGGACAGTTCATTAGTAAATGTGTCTTAAAGCTGTAATGAATCACAAAGGGATGGAACACATTACTTCAAAAACATAAACAATGAGTTCAGGAGAGATTTGGATAAATAAGGATTCGTCTTTCTGTTTCTCTCCATCCCGCACCATTACTCATTTTGCTATTTCATTTTTCAAGGGCACCCATATTTTATCCACAAGGTATAAGGTAACATAGGGATGAGAAGCAGGGATTAGCAGAAGTCTTCATTCCTATATACTTCTGCTTCTTTCAAAAGTAAATAAATGAGTAAGAGAAGTATCTGTATGCTGGAACAAATTCTTGATCTTCCCAGTTCCATTAGTACTACAGAGATTTTAAAATCCTTAATTTTTAAAAAATCATTCTAGACTTTGTTCTTTCTGTTGGCTTTGTCAGCAGGATGTATGTGGACATCTTCTGATCTCATAAGAACAGACTGTTCTGCTGTCAAGGCACTTCATGCACTTCACACAGCTTCAATCAAATCCTACAAAGATCTAAGGACATAAGTCAGCCTGAAGATAAAAAAGACTAAGTCACACAGTGGCTCTGAAATGGTAGCTGATCTGCATGTTTTGCTAGTAGACAACATGCAAATCAGCCTTTCTTGTATATGCGTTAGAGTAAATATATGAAGGGACAGCAATTCAAAACAAGATAAATTATGTGGGTTGAGAAAATTAAACATACATCCATCCTCCCATTATTTCCTTGCATGTTTGATTATTGATTTAAAATAATCAAATAAAGACCTCTGCTAAAAAAGCTTCTTTTTCCTTCTTGTTTAACCTCTGAACCAATGTAGAAAAGAACAGAATTTAGGAAGGATCGAGCTAGAAGAGAGTCTTCTAAATCACACATTCCATGATCTGTTTTAGCTGAGGTAAATAAAATGATATGTTTCAACTGCAGTATTTTAAATAAGGTCATAGGACTTTGATCCTCCGAAAAGCCATGAAGTGATATGGAGGGACATAAATAAGGAGCAGAAAGCTAAGAAAAAAGATAGGGTTATTCCATTGAAGAGTTGGATGGTTAGATGTAAAACTCCATCGTTATATTTAGCAGGATTTATTTTTGAGCAGACACACATAGGATTGCTCTAAATACAACTATTATCCAACATTGTCAGTACATAAGCAACATCTCTTTTGAGTCAGATTTCTCCTGTTCTGTGCATAGCATAATCTCTTGGTTAGGCCATTAAATGCTTACAGAGACTCATGTACTTTGAATAGCTTGCTCTGAATTTAGATAATTTCAAATCTATAGAATATTTTACTATATTTTGAAATTAATAAATGAGAAGAAAGCCAGGAGTACTCCAGCCACTAGCATATTATTTCCATAAAATTTGTGGGAAGGAAAATGGTAAGAAGATAAATGAAACTTGTGTTAAGGCTACCTTGACTATTCCTTCAAGGAGACAGATGGAATATAAATCCAACAAAGTGTCTATATTCTGAAACAGGATGGTATAGAATTTATCAGAAAGTTGTAAGAACCAAAGTTTGGAATAGAAATGGAGCAACTGATGAAGAATCACTTAAGGATAATGTTGTAGAGTAATTTGGTTATTGAGTCAGGCATAGTTTAACAAGGCTAAAATTAATTGTTCAAGACCCTGAATTTGTGGCAGAAGTGGGGACTGAGTAGGAGGAGTAAGAATAGTATCTATAATAAAATAAAAATGACTGCATGTAGTAACAGAAATATTTACACAGAACTACAGATCAATCCAAAAGAATGGAACAAGGGAAAGAAAAGATACATATTTGGGTCCTGGATGTCAGATCTGGGTTCTAAACAAGTATGCATGTATTCTGCAGAAACACCTGATGAGTTGTTTCTGAAAGAGATAGAAATGACTGGAAGTAAGGCTCTTATTTTCTTGGTCTGTCAGGAGAGGGAGACAAAGTTTGAGGGTTGATCTTGAAGGAGAGAATTAGGTTCAAACTAAGTTTTCTATTGTCTTTCCAAAGGCTTCAAAATAAATTTTGATATTTTTTCTTGAAGAAACTACCACAATTCCAAGAGTACTTTCCTAAATGGATTACTTCCTTGCTACATAAACAAGAAGGCATTCTTAGATGCTGTCCCACAAAATATGTGGAGGTTAGATTATCTTCTGGAGATATTTTGAAAATGGCATGCATTACATTGTGAAGAATAAGGATTTTATGATAGATAAATACATGGACATAGAATGATTGGGATATATACATATACACATAATTTTTTTAAAAAAATGTTAACCCTTTCTTCAATGAGGCTTTTTCAAGAAACATGCCCATAGATATCCAAGGTATTTTATATTTAGTACTCAAAACCCTCCCTGGGTCTTTGCATTGCATCTATGGCCTGAACCACACAGCCTACAATTTTAGGATAAGGAATATTGCTTTGAGACAACTAACATGTGAAACTTACCAGCCGCAATGAAAAAACTTCCTCCTATTTTGTAGAGGATGTGACTACCAAAAGGTGCAGCACAGATGATGAAGAAACTAGCAACAACCACAGTGACCACTCCAAGGAGCATGAAAATTGACCAGAAACCACGATAAACTGGAAATGGGGACAGAAGAATATTGAAAAGAGATTTTAGAGAATAACAGACAATTTTTACAAAATCTGTTCAGCCTTCCCTGGCATTTTTTTTTATATTAGCAATCTGAACATTTATTCCAATACAGCCTCCTGGTAATCAGTAATCTAAAGCACCATATGTCCTGCATTAGAAAGGAATGCCAAATACTATCAGATCATCTTGGAATATAATGATGCATGTGAAAAGTGTTATGAATCCCTATTGCTTGGTATCTGCTGGAGAGACATGTGGTTAATCAGTTCACTTTTTTCTTGGCCAATGGAAATTGTTTATAAAATAATGTGCTGAACTATAGCCAAGATTCTTCAAGATATTTGCAGGGTTTTACCAGATACAATTGATCTTACTAAAGTAGAAACAGAGCCTAGAGACAATGCAAAGAAAAGTTTAAAACATAGCCAAGATAAGTCACAAAAATGTTGAAAACCAGAATTGAGTGCTTTTAAGAAATGTATACTGTATATTCATCAAAATGTATTTACACATGGTTTTAAAATCCAAACTGAAAGTATCAATGGAAAGACAAGCCAAAATATGAATTCTAAAAAAAGTCAGAATTGCTAATAACTAGAGCTATTCAGACAGTACATTTCTTTGTGTATTTTTCAAAGCAAATATCAAAAATCATTGTGTTAAGGATAAGCAATAATAAAGGTTCTGGATAATGATCAATGCATTAAGAGTCTGGTAACATATGTTGTTCTTCCCCTCAAATATTCATAATAATAAACTAATTGACTAATTAGGCATCTATTTTTAAGAAACTCTTTATAAAAACTAGAATCATGGAAATCCATTTATTTTATTCATTATGAATATAAATATAAAAGTAGGAAAATGTTAAATTATTGTGAAAAGGCCTAAGTATGAAATCATTTGTATACAACTAAAATATACATCCCACTACAATAAAAACAGTTTAGAATTATTCATAATATTAATATTTAGACTATATTTTCAACTACTGTTTTATGAATGGAGTTGCATAAAATAGTTTAAACTGTATGAGCCTTCTATAAATTAATTTTCCACATACTTTATTAATAAAGGAAGTACTACTATTTCAATATTTTTTAAGATTTTAAATGAAACTTTATTTACACTGTAATGCAAATAATTTTAATTCTAAAAAAGACTGTAAATGTATTAGGGTTGCTATGTTTCTTAATGTATAAATGACAGTCCTTTTAAAAAAAAGGGTTGTTAGAATCTAATCTTGGTCACAGCACTTGCTATTATACTCTGTTTATATGGTATAACCTAAACAAGTTGCCCAGAGTCATTTTGCAGAGTGAGATGGGTGGCATATAAATTAAATACAAAATCAAGAAAAATATTTTTTTTAATTTACATCATGTACACAATTGCAATTGCAAATATTACATAAAACCATGTCTTATTTTCCAACTGCCTTGGTGCAGTATCCTCTCAATAAGTAATTATACTTTACTATAAAATAGATTATATATGCTTTGATTATGAATCTATACATTAATTTTGTTTATTTTAAATATATACTTCTAGCTATGTTATGATGGCAGATCAAAAGTTTATTTTGATATAAAATATAAAAATGTAAGTGAACGGTTGGAACCCTTGTCTAAACACAATTTAATATGAATACAAGGAAGAAACTCATCTTGTGTTTTATTATAGTTTTCTACATCTTCTGGTTGAAGAAGTGGTTATTTGCACCCGACTGCTGAAGGACAGTTGAGTATCTAATGGGATCTTTCAAAATAAGATATACAAACTATAGCCTCTTTCCTTAACAGTAAACTATAGTCTCTAACATTTTCTAGAATCTTGGGCAGAATTCCTCAGTTTGAAGATTGTCATTCATAAGAAGCAATCAGTCAAAATTATTTTGTTAGTTTGTTTTTGAGAAACTGATGTAGAAACAGTTCATCTTTGTTTCTTTTTTTGTGATCAGAAATATTATTCAGGGAGCAATATGGCTAAGGAACTGGAAACTTATTATCTGCTACTTTTGGAAAGTTAAATATTCCTTTAAATTTGGGGCCCAAATTTTTCCATAGATTTCTGCACTTGCTCTCATATACACAGAAATAATAATTTATCATTATCATTAAATTTGTAAGCCATCCAAAATGAAGCAATTTATTATTTCACTGTGTGATATTTACACAATATAATTTATCAACAAATAAAGTGGAATTTGGTCTAATATTTATATTTAGGCTATTTCCAAAGTAGTAGGCCAAAAATGCACTAATGTTGCAGAATTAAGAAACTCAGACCTCGGAATCAAAAGAAGTTTGTTTTATTTTGCGCGCAAAAGGTTCAGATTAGAAAGCAAAGGCAATGTCTGAACAACTTTCCAGGAAACAAGCAAGTACATTTATAGTCTTCAAAAGTCACAGAACACGGAAATGTAACTTATGAATTCTGATTGGTTACATGAATTCTAAGCCCCCTTCTAGCTCACCCCTAGCCCCCCTTTGCAGTGCAAAAATTCTAGCTAAATATAGTGCAACCTTGCTTCTAACAATGGTCACAGGTGTCTTGCTAGCCTCTAAGTTTCCTGTGCTATGTCTGTGGTCGGCTACAAGCGAGACATATGAGGTTAGCTGTAATGGAAGCTATACTAAGGTGTTCCAGGGGTGAATGTGTGGTTTGACATTTTCCATTTCCTTGTTCTTCTTCTAACTAATACACGAATTTTTCTTTATGCCTCACTTTTGTGTCCTACCTCACATTTATGACATACAGCATTCATGTGTATTCTTTGTGTCTTTCCTTATAGCCTGTCTCACTAAAGTGGTGCTACAGGTTTCAAATCCACATGCTTTGTGTTGTTGCAATACGAATAGTTTCCATAACTAAGTATCACAACTTTTTTCTCCAGCATGTCACAGCTCTAGTTTTGGCAATGCTTCACAAGGCTAAAAATATAAAAGAGCTTGTTGGGAACAGGAAAACAAACAGGACTGAATGGGTATTTGAGCTTCATTTTTATCATAGTGATATTGCCAGTCAGAAGAGCAAATTTTTCTTAATGTCTTTCACTGAATCATAAAACTTGCAGAATTAGAAGTACCCTCAAGAAGGGGATTGACTGTTGTTTGAGTTATTGAGTGATTGATTGCAAAATCTGAAAATAATCTTCTTCTCAGGTTGCTCTTAAGGGTAGACATAACCAGTATGTTTTCTCTTCCAGTAGAATTATTAAGGAGTCTACAAATTAACTGTCTTCAATATTTGATCTACCTATTTCTTTCTACTTCTTTGTAAAGGAAAAGGTTCCAAGAAAACTGAATAGGAATAGATTCATTTATTTTTTTATTCAATAATTTGCAATTTTATGTCACTTTTTATATAACCAAATAAAGTTTGTTTGGGAAGAGGAAAGGAGATGATTTTTCAGGATAAGAGTTTCTTTAGACAAATAGCTTCCTTTTTGCAGAAATCAGCCTAATTTATGAACAATGTGATTGATGGCTCAATGTTTCTCAGGATTTTTTTATTCATCTAGCTGACCTTTTTTTATAATAGGAGTTCATGAAGTTTTTTTTTATTTAAAGAATTTGTACATTTAAAATGTTCTATTGATTTTTAAGAATTACAATCTTTAGTGCTTAATAAACAACATGTTGTATGGGTTCACATATTTGACATTAACCTCTTCAATATAAATCTGTTCAGTATTACACAATCCAGTATTTTTTCCCTGATCCTCCTTTCTTCCTCATTTTTTTCCATTTCCCCCTCATTACACAGTTACAATGTTTGGTACTATTGATGTATACAAAGTTAGATATAAGCATCTTCATCATATTTTATTAATATTATAAAAATAACAATAATATCAATTCATGAATCATTATCCTGCTTTTCATGTTCTTGTTAAGGTTTAATTTCCCATCAGTATTTCAAATATCTTTGTCAGTTATGATTTTCTCTATAATAATTACATTTATATAGCTAAAAGTTTTATTCATACCAATCCTCCTATTTTCATATTTAACATATCAAAAAAAGAAAGAAGAAAAAATGCTATTTTAATTCTAAATCATATATTTAATTATAAAAGTCTAATTATATCTAAGGGTCATCTGTTCTTTTAATCTTATTCAAATAAGTATTTAAACTTATAATGCCCCCTCTAAAAGATCAAATCTTCCTGTTTTTTAAATCTATCTCTTTCTTTCTTTCTTTCTTTGCCAAATAGCTTTCTAAGCCACGGCAATTAAATCACCCAGGAATTTTCTTTCTATTTTTTTTGAAAATTGCTTGGCATGAGGAAGACAATTTAGGTAGGGCATTTTTGGCAGGGAATTCCACCCATTTATATTCCTTAAGCAACACCCAGTTTCCTTCTCCCTCAATTTCTCTTTTCATTCACTCTCTCTCAAGTTGTAACATTTCCCCTAACAGCTCTATATTCCATTTTTAAAAATCTTCTTCCTTGCCATCAGATGTATTTTGTAGACCTAAGGGGTAGAGTCTTTTGCATTTTCATTGTTATGGCTAAGTCTTGCAGTATTTTGTTTGTATATGGTCATTTATATTTCCCTTCTTGTATCTCTTCTGTCTCTAAATCCATTTCCTCTGCTTTGTCTTCTGATTTCTGGTTTATTTGTTCATACTTTGTAGTCATTGTCTGGGGATTTTCCAGTTGTAGATTTAATTTGGAGATTTGCTCATTTATATTGTTGCTTTTAGTCTCACTATGGCTTCTGTTTATGTCTTCTTTGTATGCAACAATTGTTTGGTGAATTAGTTGTAGCATAGACTATATTTCCTTCTTAAAGGTGTTTGTTTTTTCTTTAGGCATCATTCCTGGAGATCCTCTAGTATCACCAGTCTCAGTAAGAGTAGATCAAAGTTTCATCTAGTTTTCTGGTCTTTATATATAGCCTTTATAATCCAATAGGTCCCAGAGTATAGATCCAGTCCTGAAAACAATATTTTACAGTGATCCTTTGTCTCAGGTATCCAAAAATTGTCAGTCAGGTAAAGTTGTAATACACAATGTTCAAAGTGTTCAAAATGTTTAACCTCCTTGAAAACAACTCAAAAGTCTCTCCCAGCCAGGTGTATTATATATAAATATAATAAAATAAAATAAATAAAAATAAATAGTCCAAAATCAAATTTTTCTTTCTGTCCCACTAGCTTTTGGATTAAAAGTCCAAGCTCAGTAGGTATTTATAATCCAAGAAGATCAGGGTGATAAGAATACCAAAATATTTTCCTTTATTGCCAGCTGTTCTCCCAAGCTAGAAGTCACCAAGCAGCCAGGAAACAAATTATAGTGCTGTACACAAATTCACCACTAGATGTCATTCAAAGTCCATTTTCCACTCTTAAGACAAAGGATTGATTTCTTATATTTCACTTCAATATTTTTTTCCAAAGAGAAAATCTTAACAGTTATCTCAGTTCTCAAATTTATCAAAACTGTGGCTTTAAAATTAAAATTAAAACACTGTTTCTGTTCACATTCAGAGGTTTTTAGCTTCTTGGAAGCTTTTCCCAGGAAATTCAGTTGTAAAATGGTAAAGAAAGGATCAATATTCTCACCCAGTTCCAAACATGCTGTTTACGATATAATAATTGGTGCTTTTTCTTTTTTGGTTGTCATCAGCTAATCGCCAGCCACAGGAATGTAGCCAGCCTTTCCCCTGCCAGTTTGGAGGGCTTTCCTTGGATCGAATGGAAAGACCGTCATCTCTCCATAATCAACAAGGCACGCCTCCTCTTCAATGCCTCTTCATGGCAACTTTAGGCCCTTTTTAGGGCCCTCAGCAGGGCGAAATTGGGCACGGAAGGCAGGGCCCTGCCTTCTTGTGTCCATCCCACTGTGACACAAAACCAGAAGTCCCATTTAAAGAATTTGTATGGCTGCCTATTTTATGCATGATCAACATAGGCAGCTCACAACAACATTCCATAAAATAGAAGCCAGAAAACCCCACAATATCATATGGTATATCCCATCACAACAAATAGTTTCTTATAAACTCTACATTTACATTTGCTGGGCTCACTCCTATTCTAGCTCAATGCCTGTCTTCATAGCCTTCTGGAATGGTAATAGAGTGGGGCCCTCCAAATCTGAGAAGGAAGCTCTTCCAAAGAGATGGGTTTGGAACACAGAAGGTGCAAAAAAAAAATCCCCCAAAGAGGTCTCTTGCTTGCTTGCTAGCTAGCTAGCTTGCTTATTTATTTAGAAAATTTGTATTGTTGCCTACTTGCCCATGGCAACTCAAAACGGCTTACATCAATAGAAAAACACCTTATAAAAAATAAAATAACAGGAAAAATAAAATAATATAATAATCCACCTCCACCCCAGCTACAATACACATTAAACTAGCCTCTTGCTGGACTTTATCCCACTCTGGGTTCCCTAAGCCTGCTGGTAGAACCAGGTCTTCAGTGCCTTCTGGAAGAGTGCTAAAGTGGGGGGCCAGTCTAACCTCTGAGGGAATGATGTTTCAGAGAGAGGGAGCTACCACGGAGAAGGCCCTTCTTCTGGGTCCTACCAGATGCATTCCTTAGGGGACAGGACCTGCAACATTCCTTACCTCCCTGCTCTAGTGGGTCGGGTAGATGTGACCACTAATACAGTGACTACGGTTTGAAATTTTACCAATCACATATTTGATCAATATATAAAAGACCATTTGTGGTGGAGGTAAAAATAGGCAAGATGATACTCAAGCAATCAAAATGCCACACCATTCTTTTTTTAAGATATCATAACACACAAAAAAAGAAGTGCTATGTTGTCTTGACTTTTTCACCACCACCCCCTCTCAAAATGTTGCTCTTGACCTTTTTCATATGACCTATGAAACTAAACTATTGGGAGGAACTATATCACCAATATCTTATTAAGATAATTTGATTTAATTTAGTGTATTTTAATTTTTTTAACCCCACTCAACCCATTTCTCAATTCTCGTCTTACCTTATTTTTAGGTGTAACTGTTGAGATGCTATTTAAAGGCACAATGCAATCTTCAACCTAAAAATGTTGGATTCAATTTCTTTGATAAAAGGACACTACTAATGGATACTGGCCATCTGTTTTCAGCTAGCAGTAAAGTGTTGTTTTTGACAAATTAATTTTAATTTGAACCTCCATGAGACTAGTTCTTCCCTAGAAATACTTCACTCTTTTTTTCTTTGTTAAGCATGAACTTACATTATGAACTTGAATATATGCACAGAGTTCTCAGATTATATCTACCCCACCCTTCCAATCACACAAGTCAGGATACTAGAATTTTGGTGTCTCCTTGAGCCATTCTTGCTCCTTTTAGATATCAGTTTCTTTATTGGTGAGAAAAGATTATGAGATGTGATAAGAATAAGATCACTGAAAATCAGATTACCTATTCAAAGCTGTTGCCAGGAATGAAACACAAACAAACACACACACACACACACACACACACACACACACACACACACAAAACCTGGTTTAAGACAATGCTATTTACTCTCACCTTAGAAATGTGCCTTAAGTATCACATAGACTTTTAGGGAGAAAAACCAAAATAAAAATTATACATACTGGTAAAACAATGACCCATCTGAACACAGAATCCAACCTGATGACTCTGGTGATCATAAATGAGTTATGACTATAGAGGATCTACTCACACAAGAAACAACATCCCAGGACAATGCAACACTGTGGCTTCAATTCCAAAATGGGGCTTCAGTGGCAGAAGTGATGATCTGCTTATAATTCTTAGAGCAATTGCTACTGCTGTGCTTTCTGAACAGCAGTTCTGGAATTGAACTTGAAGAATTGTAAATAATATCATAATTGCAACAAAGAATACTTACTAATTGCAGAATTATAGGTGGTTGAATTATGGGAATTTCTTAAGAAAGGAAATGGAGAGAGATAAGCATGGGTGCAGTTTTTAGAAGGTGACTGGTTCGCTGAAAAACAGTAACGAAGGCTAAATTATTAACTTGCATTTCTATACATGTTAATTTCCCCAATTTTAGAATGCTTAGGCTAGGTGCATGAATAATTGACCCTGTATGTTTAAGATCCAAGATTCTGAATTATATAATGGAAAGAAAAAAGAATTACATTCTTTTAATGGAATAGTTCTTGTAGGGCTCTATGGTGTCAGTGTCAAATCGCACAGTCTCTAGGAGTCAGGTAGCATATACACTTAAAAATAAAAATATGCTACATGATCTGGACTAGCTAAAGGCAACTGTAGGAAAAACACTACTCTGGAGGAAGTTTTGGTAGCAGTAATAGTACTGCTTGATTCACTCTGAACTGATTCAGAGTGAAACAGAAGCGGTAAAGGACTTCCCTAGAGAATTCAAGCCATTTCCCAGTGAAATGTCTATATTTACATTTTTAAGACAAACAAACAAATGCAAAATATCATTCATTGACTTTTCCTGATTCCCAGATGTCTATATTACAGAAGATCCTTATAAGGAAATCACATAAGTGTAAGAAAAACATAAACACGCATTCTTATTCCTCCCAAGTTCTTCAGTCTCTCTAATGTTTAAACTACCAGTACATTGCATAACCTTTTTGTAATTCCAATATTCTATCATCGAAAAATCATTCAGTAGACAAGTCTCCATCTAACTTTGTTCTATTAGAGTCCTAATATTTCATTTTAGGACTTTCACTATCTCCCATTTGGAATCTGGAGAGTAGCATGGAAAAAGGAGGATGCTTTTGAATTGCCTGAAAAGTGGATAGGTGGATGGGTAGAGGGAAAGAGAGAAAGACATTTGAGACATTAGTGCTTTGTTTTTATTTTTTGATGTTAGGTAAAACTTTGCTATAGTTTAGAGTTTTTATTGATGCAATTGTTTTGAATTATGGTCCTACAAACAGCAATTAGGTTTTTTATGGAAAGATGGGCAACGCTTATTTCCATAAATACTTTAAATATTTAAGAGGAACTTAAATCGATACAGTTATTATACTTCCCAAATGATTAAAACAGTTTATAAACATAACTTTATAATTTTATGTTTCTCTAGTTCTCTATGTACAATGCTTAGGAATACCGGATGCTTAGTGAGTTGGCATCTGTGCAAATCTACATAGATATTTATATAGAAAGGCTCTGTCTGTTGTTTACTTACAAAACACCTTGCTCTAGAGTAGTGCATGAGAAAAAAGAAAACATATTCAAATAAGTTCTTTCATTTCATTCAAGTGCTTGTGCAACTCTTGCACAAGCACAAACATGAAGTTGCTATTCAATCTTGTTTATATCACTATGTGAAGCATTGCTAGAAGTATTTGCAGAATGCATTTGGGCAGGCATGTTTAGAAGTGTTCTAAGATTATAGCTTTTATGTTTGCATACAGGATCATACTCCTAGAAGAAACATGCTGGGTTTTTAGTGAATGCTATGTTGGAGTGTCGCAAACCATTGCTTTCTGTGGTTGAAGTGAACCTCTCCTGAATACTGTGAATATAAAGCAGCTTAAAGAAAAGGGGTACTGTGAGCCTTCTTCAACCTCTGTCCAGAATAATATCCATTACAGATCCACATATCTGATCTTGAAGATTGGGAATCCTCTAGAACAGATTTCGAAAGAATCACAAAGAAACCCAGCAGAGAGAAGGATAATAAAAATACTCATGAAGATCCATTTTGCCATACAAAAAGGTTTCCTTCTACAGATAGAACTTATTAAAGCAGACAAATTTTAAAATGTAAGTAAGCATTCTGCATAGTAAGTCTAAACTAGATTACTTACTGTACCAAAACTTTAACATACTGCTAGGATTCTCATCAATCTTCCCATCAAACCAACATCTCCAGAAGAAACCCTCATGGTGGAACATAATTGTCTCTTCCTGCACATAAGAAATTAAAAACTCATCATACATTTGTATGAACTCATGTTCTATGTTTTATGGTGGATTGATCATAACTCCTGCTAATTCTGTATATTACTGACCAAAATAGAAATCAGAGAAAGTAACCTCCTGAATATTACTGGCTGAGGTTAATATTAAAATCAAAATGTTCCTTATGCATTCAATGGTCTTTCTAAACAAGACCAAACAGACACATCTCTGATACCACTGCAAGAGATTATTCCTAGAAATAAAAAGTATACTAACCCTAGTGCGATTCACATCTTCAGAACACTTCCCAACTTCTGTAGCCAGAAGCCAATAGTCTGTCCCAAAAGCAATCAGAAAAAACAAAATCCCAAGAGCTCCAAAGAAGCCTCCAAAAAATATTCCAACACTCAACTTCATTGCTGATTTGTTCTTTAAAAATAACTGATAGATCTAAAATATATACTTCAGGGTGGTGGGGGAGAAATGTCCTCCTTAGATAAATTTAGTTAAGAATAGTGTTGCTTATGCTATGGCTTGGATCTGTGTTCAATTAAACTGCAACCCCTAGCAAATGAAGATAGACTTCTATTTTGGGACACTCCCTGAAACATCTTTACAGTATTTTCCTTAGCTGGCGTGAGCAGCCAAAAATAGCTGACCTTCCCTTAGCGAGCTATAGCTATTGCCTTGAAATATTGTTGCACATGGTACATTCACATATGAAGAAGAGGGATGAAATTACTGTCCCGTTATTATTCTGCCTAGGTTGGATTTCAATATCCAGTGCCGACAAGCAGTAGCAATATATATACCCTGCAATCAATTTATCTTCTTCCTATAAGGAGGCAAAGAATAGTTATTCTCTGTCACAGGCAAACATACAAAGTACAGTGAAAATTAAGTTGCAGATATGTAGGCACGTTGAAGCTTATCATCAGGTAGATAGAACACTTGAGCCTCATTGACTGATTGACTGTCTCATTCCAAGACATTTAAAGCTGAAATGTGCCCACTTGCTTTTTTTAAACTGTGTTTAAATGAGAGCATACATGTTGTTCTGTACCAGCCTGCTACCGGCCCTGCAGAAAAGGCAGGGACAACCCCTTTACAAACGGCAAGAGGCTGGAATTACACCTGCCAAATTTATAGCTACAAAAACAAACAAGACACGAACCAAGAAACAGGAGCTTTAAGAAACAGGAACTATCCAAGCGGTTGCCTTCAGCAAACCAGCCCTCCCACACATTCCCCTTATATAGAGTTCAGGGCGTGGCTTCTCTCTGCCTCCTTCTGAGGAGCCCCATTGCCTTCCTCTGTTTACTCCTAATTGACTGCCTCCTGCGTCGGGCGTCCTTGAACAGGGCCAGCTGTGGGTCATCTTCATCCATGCTGTCAGGCTCACACAGCTGGGTCTCCGTGGTGACCAAGTGGGAGGGGCCTGGCTGAGGGCTCTCATCAGCAAGATCTTCAACCCCCTCAGCAAGGTCTTCAACACCCCCCTCCTCCTCCTCTGAGTCGTCCAACCCAACTGCCGAACCCACAGGCTGACCCTGAATCACAACACATGTTTAGTTCAAAGTCAGAATGAAAAGTACATCTCTGCAGGCAAGATTTCAGCATCTAATGTGCTCTTATATTCACAAGAAAGTAGAAATATGAAAGGTCCTACTTTGTATGCTTTAATGAGATTTGGATATAGAGAATGTGATTTCTAGTGACAGCCAAGTAACACAACTATGCTTTTAGAAAACAGGCTGTACTACTATTTTTCCATTTCAAATATAAATAGATGTTTTCTGCATCCTAATGCCATCCAGATTCTCTGGGAATACATGCCCGAGAAGAACAAATCTGCATCATTGATGGGTTGGTTGTCTTCAGATTCTAGAAATTTCATTCTCCATACCTCCAAAATATGTGAGATTGGGATGGTGATATCTGGGTTTGCACTGGCAAAAAGGTAAGATTTTATTCAGTTGTATAGCTTTTCTGTATAGTAGTTGGACATGTGCACACCAATCTCCCTCCATCCCTCCATCCCTCTCTCTGCACAAAGTGGTCTAATTGTTTAAACTAGGGCCCCAAACTCTTAGGTCAATGACTCCTTCATAAGTTTCAGATTGTTCATCGACCCTCAAACACATTACATGAAAATAATTTAATAAATATTACTTTATTTAGTGAAAGTAATAAGAACAATAATGGATAGTCTCTTTGACCATTAGAAGTCAATATTGACTACTTTGGAAAAGCCTAGATGTAAAGGAATTTGTTGAACTAATTCAACACAGAAGTAGATCAGAGACATTGAGATAATTTGCAGGTTTGACAGCATATCATTAGTCTGATCATAACACAGCTACTATGGTAATCAAGTTTCTTGTCAACACTTCTGTTTTAACGTGTTTTGACTCTCCTTTTCGCTTAACTTTTTTTTCTTTTTTTCTGTGCAGGTTAAGTATATTCTATGCAAAACAAGGGAGCCAATGAAAAGGCAAGGCATTCTTGCAAATAAAAATTATGCTAGAAGTTGGTGGAGACACTGACATATGACAAAACTGGTTGATGTAACTGTAAACTGCTGTGCATTCCTGACTTAAGACAAAACCAATTATTGTGTTTTAAAAATATAAAGTATTTTCAAGTTCCTGGCTTTTTTTTAATTTCATCAGTTTGCCTCAAGTCAACATCAAGACCTGAGGACTTTATAAACATATCAATATAGTTTTCATGACAAGGTACAAAATGTGTCTACTTTTGGAGGAGGGGGTTGTTGGATTTTGTTTTGTTTTCCAATTTAACCTGAAACCTTGAGATTCTGTTATGGTTGCCCTCAGCTACATCTCAGAACTGAATTTGTTTAGCAGAAAAGACTCACTGATAAGAGCCCACCAAATGTAGCTCCCTAACCAATGGAAACCATCATATCTGTTCTGTAAAATGGGATAGACAGATGAAATCGGGGAAAGACAATCGCTCAAATATATACAATGACCAAAAATATGTGTTCCAAGAGTACTAAATAAATTCAGAGTATTAAAGTACTCAATAAATATTTAACAATTGAATATTCTGGAGTAGCTATTTTCACTCAAATGCATGGTTTCATAGTATCCCACATCATTATATCATCTCTTGCATTTATTTAAAAAAAAATCATCTACAGATCATACTTATTTTTTCAAAATGTTGTCAGTAAGATTTCTTAAACCATTTGGGGGAAACAGAGGTGGTTTATAAATCACATATGTTACTTAATTTTACCTAAATAAACACATATGATGTTCTAATAGAAGAACCTCTGGTGCTGTCAATGCCTTAGAACAAGGGTCTTCAAACTTGGCCCTTTTATGACTTGTGGACTTCAACTCCCAGAATTCCTCAGCCAGTGGGACTAGCTGAGGAATTCTGGGAGTTGAAGTCCAGAAGTCATAAAAAGGCCAAGTTTGAAGACCCCTGCCTTAGAAGATAGCAAAGCTTCTACCTGGCTTTTATGAACATTTGGATCATTTAGAGACTCTTTTGCTGTCTGAAAATACAACTACAAGTAGAACTGCAGGGAACTAAGAAGCTACTGTAAGATTATTTTTAAATCAATGTTTATATTATTTTTAAATATTATTTCAAATGTGAACAATTTACTTATGAAATGGACAACATCTATACCACCTACTCCATGAATCTTAATGGAAAATCTCATGGTGGCATCTCTTAGATTAAAATTAAGCCCTTATGCTTCATTGTGAAAAATAAATCCAGCCTAGAGCCTTGGCCGCCAGTCTTATGGAAACAATTATCCATTCTACTGATAAAGATATAATCTTCTAAGATTCAAATTTATAATACAGAATTTACTAGATTAAGGCAGTTTCTGGTTTCAATTTATTTTTACTCTTATTGGATTTAGTTTGGTATATGATACACAGTTTTCCATATTTGTTTTGCTGTTTTCCCTATGTCTACAAAAATGCTCTATTTTTTTAAAAAAAGATCCATTGAAATACTGAATAAATTATTACAGTATTTCCCTTATATGTTGATTTTTTTTCTTTTATAAAAGTGAGAAGTCATGGCTATAACACACAAAAAAGATTAGGGTCATTTACTTTGTCTTCAGTTTTGGTATAGGACAGAATGCATTCCTCATATGGAAGATTTCTTACAATTTTTACAATGTTTACAAGAATATTTGTAAAAATATTGATTGTGAATATTACCAGTATTATCAATATTTGTCAAGTTTCACAAAATTCTATTGGGTAGGAAAAAACTTTTTGAATGTTCACTTTTTATACAAAATGTTTTAGGTATCCCCCATCTCTCTCTCCCTCTCCTTTCCCGAAGGCAGGTATGTGGCTGCTGCTGGATGGGGTAGGGAGCAAAGGTTTGTGACATTGACTGGGAAAAGTCAAGGAGGGTTTAAAAAGATCACATGCAGCAGCAGCCAATAACACTGAAGCAGCCATAATTTTCCTAAATTTCATTACCTCAAAAGTCTTGGCTCCTGGATTTTGGAGACATTTTGTAAGTTAGTCCATTAGGCTTGATTCAAAAATTGTTGCCATATGATGCACCATTTTGCCCAGTTAAAGAACATCACTATTAAATACTGGGATTTTTGGAGGCATTGACGAGGCAAAGGTGAAAGTAGCAGAACGTTTATTAGGTTAACACAGAAGCAGCTCTAACAGCCGCCTTGACATCTATTTATACGGACTGCCGATAGGCAGTGGCCAATGAAATTTAAACAATTCTCCTGCCCAAAAATACAAGCTTGCAAACTTGCAGACAGGCAATTAACTTTCAGACAACACAGCCATTATTCAATTATAATGGCTCATATTATTTACTTCAATACATAACACCACTACCCCCTATATGGTTCACAGTTAAAGAATGAACATAGTCCTGCAAGTACTTCGGTGGCTTTCATGACCTCTCTGAACCCCTTGCAGCCATTGGTGGTTCCCAGTCTACCAGCTCCCTCGCTTGGCTGGGTAGACCGGGGCTCTCTGACCCGCTGGTTATGGGTAGACTCGTGTCCTTTTGGCTGGTCTGTCCTGGTAGACCTAAGCCAATGTCCATGGACAGAGCGGTTTCCCATGAGCTGGAACACTGGTCTCTCTGTAAGTCCCGCTCAATGGGTGCAGTCTCATTGCTTGGGAATGCCTCACTCCCAGTTAACCTACCATTCACGACTTCCTGAGTCCCACCAGCAGTCTGAGAGTCCGTTGTGAAACCGCTGTCATGCTGTTTCTGGTTTTGGCTCTCATCTCTGTGAGGAGCCAGCGTCGGGTTCTCTAGTCGCCAGTGTTGTTGGTCGATGTGATGGTGGATCACTTGACCATCTTCCAGGACCACTTCGTACGAAAGTGGTTCTGACACCTTACAAACCACAGCTACCGCCCATGGTGCCCCTTGCTCATAATTTCTTGCCCAAACCCGGTCACCAACTTGCAATTGCCTGAAAGGCTTTGGCTGTGGGGAATCCGAGGCAACTCGGTCTGAATGGAGATGGTCCAGCTGTCGGGCCCGGCATGCTCGACATTCAGAGAGGCCGCGCGAGCCACCGGCCCCGAGACCAGCCGCCGGCGTCCACGGTCTCCCGAAGAGCTGGGGAAGTGTGCAGCCGCCGTGACAACCCAGCAGCTGCCCGCTCGATGCCTGGGGAGGCCGAGGAGCACCTTACCGGCTCCCGGGAACAGCCGCCAGCGTCCGCGTTTCCCCGACGAGCCGCAGAAGAGCGCTGCCGACGAAACGGCTCAGCAGCCACCCGCCCATCAGCTGGAGAGGCCGCGGAGCGACCCGCCGGCCTCCGGAAGCAACCGACGGCACCTACATCCCCCCGACGAGCCGGGGAGGGGTGCGGCCGCCGAGTCGGCTCAGCGGCCACCTGCCCGGCACCTGGAGGGGCCACAGGGCGTCTTGCCGGGTCCCGGGAACAGCCGCCGGCGCCCGCGTCCCACCAACAAGCCGGGGAAGAGCGCGGCCGCCGACGCAGCCCAGCAGCCTCCGGGGCTGTCCGGAAGGCCAAGGAGAAGCCGTACGGAGGCGCAGCCGGCAGTTGCCCAGCGCCCGAGCAGCGGGGCGAGGACGGGCGCAAGGGTGGACCAGGAGGCGGCAGAGCCTACCGGCGGAACGGGGAGGGGCTCAGGACACGCACTGGCACTGACACATTCTGACGCTCTGCCGGCTTCCTTGCCTGCCAGGGGACTGCGTGACAGGCACCAGCGGCGGATGGTCCGAGCGGCGCAACTCATGGCGGTCTGGGGACCTGAGGGGGGAGGCGAGGTTGTGCGGAGCTCTGGGGGAGAGGGGGGCGGTTTGGGCTGGGGGGTGGCTTACCGGCTGAAATGGTGGTGGGACGGGGCCAGGGAGGATACATGCCTGGGGCGGGTGTAAAGGATGGGAGCCAAGGGGGGTGGTAGTTAAGTAGGGTGAGGGCGTGGTTATGCAATTAGGGGTGTGGTGGTGGGTGTCGGCTTTGCCGGCTATTTAGCAGCGTTGATTGTGCTGTGGAATCAACGCTGACTTCGTCTGTCTTCGAGTGACTGTTTGTGAAGGTAATAAACGTGGCTCAGGAGAACCAGCTCTCGTTCCGGACTCATTCTTTCTGGTGATTCGTCGGACGGGGCTGAAAGTAAGTCAGCGTTCCTTTACTTTTGGTGGAGAGCATTCTCTGGGAGATTGCTATGGCGGAAGGCACGGAGGATGCTTCACCGCTGGCTGAAGCGCAGGAGGAGGCTGGAGCTACGGCTGGGCTCCTTGAGTCGGTTGAGGTGGGGGAGGAGGCTTTGCCCTCGGTGCGGCGGAAGGAAAGGCCTCCCCCTCTCGAAGGCCCTGGTCTGGGGCCTCAGGAGACTGGAGTGCGGGGCCGCAGCGGCGATTGGTGGACACACTCCGCTGGGGAACACAAAGGACCCAGTCAGGGCCAGACGACCCGGCCCAAAGGTGCGTCTACGGAGTGGAGAGAGCGGTGTTACACGGAGGACAGCGGTGAGGAATGGAGCTACTCCACTGTTTACTTGTCCACCAAGTATTTACGGTTACAGGTCCCGTGCCGTAAGCTAGGGCCCAAGTACCTCGGGCCGTTCCGGGTGGTGCAGGTGGTAAACCCGGTAACGGTGCGACTGCGGTTACTGAAGTTCTTGGGTAAGGTCCACCCGGTATTTCACAGTAGCCTGCTAAAACCTGCTCCCGCGGCTACTGCAGCGGCAGGGGAGGGGGGCCCCGGGCCAGTTCATGCCGACCAGTACGAGGTGCAGGAGGTATTTGACTCCAGGGTGCGGAGGGGCGCCTTACAGTACCTACTTCGGTGGAAGGGGTACCTGGTGGAGGAGGCAACATGGGTGTCGGGGAAAGACGTCCACGCCCCACGTCCCAGTCCATGGAAAAGCAACGTTGTTAGCAGGCTTCTGACACCAACTCATTCATTCTTGGCCAGGAGTAAAAGTGTAGCAACTTTATCTGGAGATGCAGCATCTTGCAGCCCAATCAGCCCTCTCTCCTTCAAGGCCACAAGTTGCCATAGTCCAGCAGACCGAGCAAAACTGTTTGGCACAGCCCCTGAGGTCAGACGGCGAAGGACTGCACATTCAGCTGGGAGTAGCAGGAAAGGAAAGGAAAGGGGACTCTCATCAATTAATATTTCATCTGGTAAAAAGAGAACTCGTTCACCATCTGCCTTCAGAAATAAACCAGCTGCTTGGCATGCTTCCAGATCAATGCCTGCTCTGCCAGGAACACCCAGAAAGATCATTTTGCTACCCGGATCATCCAAAACACCTTCCATTCAAGCTCGCCCTCCTTCCCCTGGCAACATGCGTCCACTAAAAAATGAGAAAAAGGAAACACTGCAGGAATCCGAGAAGGTAGATGGACAAAAGTCTAAAAAAACAGCTTCAAGTCCCAGACTAGCTACAAGTGAAGAGCCTTGTAAACCAGAGTCTACTCAAAGTCCTGTTCCAGTTCTGCCCTCTGTTCCTTCAGCAGCTTCACCATCACCCATCAGTAGCAAATTTTCAGCGGGGACAACAGATCCAGAAGAAGCAACCCGGTTGCTTAGTGAAAAAAGGCGACTCGCCCGGGAGCAACGAGAACGGGAGGAGGAGCGAAAAAGGCAGCAGAGACTGAAAGACAAAAGAAGGAGGCCTTGGTGCAAAAGATAGCTGAGGAAAGAGCGCGCCGAGAGGAGGAAGTTCAGAAGCAGGCACAGGATCTAACAGAAGCATATCTGTATCTCCTGGGAGCAAGACTTCTATAATGGTTGTATGCACTGGAAAAAATCCTGGCCGCTGCAAAGAACTTTTGTTGCTGTGTTTTTCTGACTGCATTATTGGTCGGTATCTTGAAGCAACTATAGTAACAGAAGAAGAGTCATTGATAAAAGCTACTGAAGAGTATTTTCAGAAAAAATGTCAAGCCATTTCTGAACCCCAGTTTGCAAAAGCAACAGTGATTTTACCACATTTGAAAAGAAAGTCAAGAAGACAGCTGCCAAACTTCCTTCCACAGTTCAGTATTCCAGACAGAATTAGAGAATGTGTGGAAAAGAAATCTGATATATTAATTTTTTATCCAGAACTTGGAGAGGGTTTAACTCTACTTAATTTTAAAACAAACTTTTCTACTCTTTTGTGGCTTGAAGAAATCCATTCAGAGGCAGAACTAAAGGAGTTTGCCATGTGTGGGGTCACTTTGAAAAAAAATGGAAATCTCTTAGTACTTGAAGTGCCAGGGGTCATAGAAGGCCGCCCTTCATTATTCCCTGGTGACAAAGTGATACTGAAGACCCAAGACTATTCAGAGGAGATAATCCACTATGTTGCATATATTGCTGAGATTCATGATGAAGATGTTACCCTGAAACTCAACTCAGAATTTGAACAGGCATATAATTTTGAACCTATGAATGTGGAATTTATTCATAGCAGGATAACAACCAGAGGATGTCATCATGCAATAGAACAAGCCATCCATTTAGGAGCAAAGGTTTTGTTTCCTGATGTTCTTATTGTGCAATCACCACAATTCATTAAGCAGCAGCATGATTCAGAATATTCTTACAGCATTCCAAAACAAAGTGTTATCCAAGGAAGTAAGGAAGAAAGGATAAAAAAGGAAAAACAAATGCCAAAAAATGAAAAAGATGTTTCTGATACAGTTACTATTGCCACACAAACAATAAATAGAATTCTAACTTGGAATAGACAAGACTGTGACTTTTTCAACCCTCTGCTGAATGAGCATCAGAAACTCGCAGTTAAAAGGATTCTTAGTGGTGAATGTCGTCCAACTCCTTATATCCTATTTGGGCCACCAGAAAGGTACGCGCTATTCAACAGTGGCAGGCTCCACGGACCCGTCGACAGTTGCAAAGTTTCCTCGGCTTTGCCAACTTCTACAGACAGTTCATCCCACGCTTCGCGGCCATCGCCCTGCCGTTAACAGACCTCCTTCGCACACGACAACTGAAAATACGCCCACGGGCAGGGTTTAGATTGGAGTGGTCCACAGCGTGTCAGCGGGCCTTCGAGGAATTGAAGTCCCTCTTCGCTAAGGAGCCCATTTTGCGGCACCCAAACCCCGACCTGGCCTACGTAGTACAGGCGGATGCGAGCGATGTTGTTCTTGGGGCCGTCCTACTTCAGCGGAGCGGTTCCGGGGTCCTGCAACCGTGCGCTTATGCCTCCAAAAAACTGACTCCCACCGAGCGGGCCTGGGCGGTGTGGGAGAAGGAGGCCTTCGCGGTACGTTGGGCCTTGGAGACTTGGCGGCACCACTTGCAAGGGGCCTCCCGTCCATTCGAGGTGTGGACAGACCATAAAAACCTGGAGGCCCTACAGACCCCACGACGCTTGTCACCTAAGCACGTCCGATGGGCGTTGTACTTCCGTCGCTTTCGGTTTGTGTTGAAGTATGTGCCGGGAGGACGGAACTTTCTGGCGGATGCTTTATCCCGCATGCCGCAGTTTGACAGCAAGAGGGAGGAGGTGGTACAGGCACTTATCCCAACACTGATGGAGGAGGGGGTTGGAACAGAGAGCGCTGGACAGGTGACCGAGGAGGGTTTGAACCAGGCAATCCAAAGGGCCCTGCAGGAGGACGCTTGGCTGCGGAGTAATCCGGGACTATTGACTATGCGGGATGGCCTGGCGTGGCATGGGTCACGATTGTATGTACCCGAAACTGTGCGGTCACGGGTTCTTTTTGGCTGTTACGACGCCAAGCAGGCGGGACATTTCGGGTTCGTGAAGACTTTACATCTGGCACGCCGACAATTCTGGTGGCCCCGCATGAAGAGCGACATCGAGGAGTATGTACGGCGCTGCCATGTTTGTGCTACTACCAAACCTCAGGTTGGAAAGCCTTTGGGGTTGCTGCAGCAGGTGGCTGACCCGACCCGGCCATGGCAAGACATAGCCATGGACTTCGTCGTGGACCTCCCAGAGAGCAAGGGTCACACCGTCATTTGGACAGCAGTCGACCTGTTTTCCAATCAGGCACACTTTGTTCCTTGTAAGGGATTGCCATCAGCTCGTCGGCTGGCATGGCTGTTTGTTACACAAGTGTACCGACTGCACGGGGTGCCGCGCCATGTCATCTCGGACAGAGGGGTGCAGTTCACGGCTCGGTTTTGGAGAGAATTCCTGTGTCATATCAGCTCGTCGCAGGGGCTGAGTACGGCCTATCACCCCAGCACCAACGGGGCCGCAGAACGTGCCAACACCGCCGTAGAACGGTATCTACGGAGCTACGTTTCTTTCCAGCAGACTGACTGGGTGGACCTGCTAGCGCTTGCTGAAGTGGCGTACAATAATGCGGTTCATAGCAGTACTGGCTTCTCTCCATACCGGGTGGTCACCGGCCACGAATTCGTCCCCTTCGCTGAATGCGCCCAGGAGGAGGGGCCTACGTACTCACCGCGGGAATGGATGCGACAAATCGAGGCCGCATGGGGGGCAGCGAAGGAAGCATTGGATCGGTCCGCCGTTGCAACCAAAGCACAGGCAGACAAGAAACGAAGGCCCTTTGTTACACCGCGGGTGGGGGACCTGGTTTACTTGTCCACCAAGTATTTACGGTTACAGGTCCCATGCCGTAAGCTAGGGCCCAAGTACCTCGGGCCGTTCCGGGTGGTGCAGGTGGTAAACCCGGTAACGGTGCGACTGCAGTTACCAAAGTTCTTGGGTAAGGTCCACCCGGTATTTCACAGTAGCCTGCTAAAACCTGCTCCCGTGGCTACTGCAGTGGCAGGGGAGGGGGGCCCCGGGCCAGTTCATGCCGACCAGTACGAGGTGCAGGAGGTATTTGACTCCAGGGTGCGGAGGGGCGCCTTACAGTACCTACTTCGGTGGAAGGGGTACCCGGTGGAGGAGGCAATGTGGGTGTCGGGGAAAGACGTCCACGCCCCACGCTTAGTTCGGGCGTTCCACCGTGCTCACCCTAACAGGCTGGGAGGTCGGGGAAATGGTGGTGTATGCGGGGTGAGTGATTGTGTGACTTTGCCCCCTACATCTGCAGGAGGACCCTTGGTAGGGGGGGCGGCATGTCGGGCCCGGCACGCCCGACATTCAGAGAGGCCGCGCGAGCCACCGGCCCCCGAGACCAGCCGCCGGCGTCCGCGGTCTCCAGAAGAGCTGGGGAAGTGTGCAGCCGCCGTGACAACCCAGCAGCCACCCGCTCAACACCTGGGGAGGCCGAGGAGCACCTTACTGGCTCCCGGGAACAGCCGCCAGCGTCCGCGTTTCCCCAACGAGTCGCAGAAGAGCGCTGCCAACGAAACGGCTCAGCAGCCACCCGCCCATCAGCTGGAGAGGCCGCGGAGCGACCCGCCGGCCTCCGGAAGCAACCGACGGCACCTAAATCCCCCTGACGAGCCGGGGAGGGGTGCGGCCGCCGAGTCGGCTCAGCAGCCACCCGCCCGGCACCTGGAGGGGCCACAGGGCATCTTGCCGGGTCCCGGGAACAGCCGCCGGCGCCCGCGTCCCACCAACAAGCCGGGGAAGAGTGCGGCCGCCAACGCGGCCCAGCAGCCTCCGGGGCCGTCCGGAAGGCCAGGGAGCAGCCGTACGGAGGCGCAGCCGGCAGTTGCCCAGCGCCCGAGCAGCGGGACAAGGACGGGCGCAAGGGTGGACCAGGAGGCGGCAGAGCCTACCGGCGGAACGGGGAGGGGCTCAGGACACGCACTGGCACTGACACATTCTGACGCTCTGCCGGCTTCCTTGCCTGCCAGGGGACTGCGTGACAGGCACCAGCGGCGGATGGTCCGAGCGGCGCAACTCATGGCGGTCTGGGGACCTGAGGGGGGAGGCGAGGTTGTGCGGAGCTCTGGGGGAGAGGGGGGCGGTTTGGGCTGGGGGGTGGCTTACCGGCTGCAATGGTGGTGGGACGGGGCCAGGGAGGATACGTGCCTGGGGCGGGTGCCAAAGGATGGGAGCCAAGGGGGGTGGTAGTTAAGTAGGGTGAGGGCGTGGTTATGCAATTAGGGGTGTGGTGGTGGGTGTCGGCTTTGCCGGCTATTTAGCAGCGTTGATTGTGCTGTGGAATCAACGCTGACTTCGTCTGTCTTCGAGTGACTGTTTGTGAAGGTAATAAACGTGGCTCAGGAGAACCAGCTCTCGTTCCGGACTCATTCTTTCTGGTGATTCGTCGGACGGGGCTGAAACCAGCTTTGTAGTTAGCCATCATCCCCATCTGAGTTCTGCTGGGCTGCAGCCCGTTGAAGAGCAGGGGGTTGAGTGCTGGTAGAGCAGAAAGACTGCCGGTTGGTGATGCCAATTGCCAGACACTATTCTCTTTAGCGATTCCTTGGTTGTCCTGACTATGCTCTCTGCTTGGCCGTTCGAAGCTGGGTGAAAGGGGGCTGAAGTAGATGAGTGCCTTCATCCTGACTATTCCAGGATGTCCCTTGTGCAGAGACTAAGACTCTAGCCCTCATAGAGTTTGGAACTATTACCCGGCTTCCCCAAAGAATGCAGACCTTGTAAGCTGACAGCTCATCCTTCCTTCTACTGAAACTATGAAAATCTGCCCCCAGACTAGCTTCTGACCACCCCCTCAGCACGCATTTCAAAAAGTGACTGAGCATTTTGTCAGAGGCTGTTTCAGCAGCCAAATCCCTTGTATGAAGGGGAGACTCTGGCAAGTCCTGGATTGCCAGTATGCGTGCAGCAGGTGCGGGGGTCTGGCTCTGAGTGAGAGAGGGGCAGCCTGCTGAATGCGTCAGTGTGTCCCATTTCCCTATCAGGTTTATGAATTAGCCTGTAACTATAAGCTGACAAAAAGATGGACCACGTCAGCATCCGTGGAGAGGAGATCTGAGAGGTTTGTTTGTCTGTAGTGAACAGACCCAGAAGTGGCTTATGGTCTGTAAAGACCATGAATGTGCAACCATAAAGCAAGTCATGAATTTGTTTGATGCTGGCCATGATGGCCAATGCCTCTTTATCATTCTGGGCATAATTCTTTCCACCTGTGACAGTGTCCTTGAATAATAAACTATAGGAGCTTGGCTCCTGTCGGCCATTTGATGGCTCAAGACAACTCCTATTCCATAAGGAGAGGCATCACATGCAATACTGATAGGCAGCTTCTCATTAAAATGTGTTAGGACGGAGTATGATGACAGCAGTGATTTGACTGCTCTAAAACTTTGCTCGTAGACACTCGTCCACTGCCACTGTGCCTTCTTATCTAAGAGCCTGTGTAAGGACTCCGCTAATGCAACCTAATGTGGAAGGAATGCATGGTAGAAATTGAGTAAACCTAAAAATGCCTGTAACTCCCCTTTTGACTTTGGTCTGGGAGCCTGCTGAATAGCTTTGAGCTTGGATTCAGTGAGGTGTATGCCTGCGGCATCTATGCGAAACCCAAGGAACTCAGTGGAGTTCACTCTTATCTGGCATTTGTCCCTCTTAAGCTTTAGCCCTGCTTTGCGGAAACACTGAAGGATGGCTCTGAGCTGTTCAGCCAATATTTCTTCTGACTCCCCAGCTATGAGGACAATCAAAATAAGGGCACACACCTGGGATATTTTTGAGTGTGCACTCCATCACACTCTGAAAAAGACCTGGGGCCACAGTGACCCCAAACTGCAGGCAACGAACCCTGAATGCTCCCCTGTGGGTTACTATAGTTTGGGCTTCTGCAGTGGCATCATCCACAGGCGGTTGCTGGTATGCCTGTGACAAGTCCAATTTGGCAAATACACGACCCCCCTTGTAATGATGCCAAGATATGGCTGACTACAGGTACCGGAATGCATGCTGCTGAAGTGCTTTATTTACAGTGAACTTATAGTCCACGCAGATGCGCACCTCATTGTTCAATTTAAGTGATGTTACTATGGGAGTTTCCCACATGCTGCTATCTACTGGCTGGAACACCTCTTGCTGCACCAGCTTGTCTAACTCTGCATCAGTTTTAGGTTTGAGGGCAAAAGGCACTCTGTGAGGCTTGATCCTGATTGGGGTTATGGTTGGAACAAGGTGGATGGCAATTGGAGCTCCCTTGTACCTGCCTAAGCTGGGGGTGAAAACATTAGCAAATTCCTTGCAGACTGATGACAGGTCCGCTGCTTGCATTTTGTTGATGCCAGTCACAAGGATGCCTAGGGCATCAAACCAGTCTAACCCAATGAGGCTTGAGCGCCGACCCTCAAACTCTTTGAACTGTACTTTAAACGTAGCTTCACCCTTAACTGCTATGTGGGAGTTTTGAAAATCCGTTAACACAAGATTTGTCAGCTTGAGTTTAACTCTTTTGCTGCTGCGACTGCAAATGTGGTTAAAAGTTCTTTGAGAAACTATGGATAAGGCTGACCCTGTGTCCAGTTCCATGGGGCATGGAATTTCTTGAAGTTTGACTTTGAGCCTAAGCTTTTCTTTTAGGGGGCGATGGGCTCCTGTTCTAAATATGCTCCTTCTACTGGAACAAGAATCAACTCTGTTTTGCCCTGGGTCCCCTGTACCTTTCCTGGGGAATTCTTCTTGTAGAGAGTCCCTCTGGTGACCTTTACAAACGATGGCGATGTGGCCTTGTTTGCCACATGCCTGGCACACTGCCGTATGGAACCTGCACTCAGAGTGCCAGTGTCGACCTCCACAGCCCACACAGCTGGTGAAGATAACTGCCTTGTCAAGCAGTCACCACCCTCTTTCTGGTAGCTTCTGCAGCCGGTCGATCTCATTGTCCTCATCTATGTTGTCGGCTCTTGGGTTCGGAACATTTTTGGAAGGCCGTAAAGCTTTGATGGCTCCCCTGCCTCTTCTGCCATTACCTCTTTCAAAGCATCCTGGAACGTTAAGGTCTCCTTCGCAAACAGCTTCTGCTGAAGATCCCTGTTCCTCAAGCCACATACCAGTTGGTCCCTGAGCCTTTCTTCTAGGTGTGGGAATTCGCAGAGCCTGGACACCTGTCGTAGTGCAGCCATAAATTCGGCAGCTGGCTCTCCCGGTTGCTGTTCCCTTTGTTCGAACGCATGTCTCCATGCAATGATGGAGAGCTTTGGTTCGAAGTGCTCTTTGAGTTTTTTTCTTGAGGTCCATGTAGGCAACTGACTACAGTTGCTGGGGCGACTAAGTTTTTGGTTATGTCGAATGTCTCCTGGCAGCACACACAAAGTAGCGTTGCAGCCTTTAAGCCATCTTTACTAATTTGGTTAGCTCTTAGGTAGTTCTCGACCCTTGAAACATACGAGCTCCATCTCTCTGGGTGCAACACATCAAACTCTGACAGCTTGCCGACCTTGGCCAGGGTTTGCTGTTATTGACCTCTCAATGCCTTGTGCTGCTAAGGGCTTCTGTGTTGATCCTAGGGACGGGTCCCTTAGGATGCAGATGCCTCCAGCATGGCTTGCTGGCAGGCAGAGGGGGGGAACGTGGTTCCTACCAAGGGGCTGATGACTGGTCTTTCCCCTAGTGACTCTTGGCTCTGTCTTCCTTAGCAGCACATCCCATCCTCGTCACCACTATTAAATACTGGGATTTTTGGAGGCATTAACAAGGCAAAGGTGAAAGTAACAGAATGTTTATTAAGTTAGCACAGAAGCAGCTCTAAGAGCCTCCTTGACATCTATTTATACGGACCGCCGATAGGCGGCAGCCAATGAAATTTAAACAATTCTCCTGCCCAAAAATACAAGCTTGCAAACTTCCAGACAGGCAATTAACTTTCAGACAACACAGTCATTATTCAATTATAACAGCCCATATTATTTACTTCAATACATAAGAATGACAATGAGAATTTTAGGAGTATATAGATGGATTACATTACTGAAACACCCACCATTTACAGGTGAATTACAAACACCTAACATAGATAGACCAGTTAATCACAGAAGATGAGCTGGGAAAAGCCAGCATTGTGACAAGTATGTTTGATTTGGATGTAGAAATGCACACATTAGAATATTCTGTTCTGTTCTGTTTTGTTCTAGTCCTAGTCCTATTTCTATTCTATAATAGAATAGAAATAGAAATAATAATACTAAAAGTATAAATTAGCTGGACTTATATTATCTCAAGGATTTATTATGCATTTAAGTGTGAGTAGCCATATCCCTGTATACAGCACACAATACAGCTGCTACTTATAATGCTAGATAAATTGATTTTAAATTATTTGGGGGGAAAATGTATGTAACATTACTTCTAAACCTACATATAAAAGGATTGGTCTGATAGACATAATTTATTTATTTATATCCTCCCTTTATTATTTTTATACTAACTCAAGGTGATGAACATGTCCAACACTTCTTCCTCCTCTTATTTTCCCCAAACCAACTCTGTGAAGTGGGTTAGGCTAAGAGACAGTGACCGGCGCACAGTTGCCTGGCTGACTTTCATGACTAGAGTGGGAATAGAAATCATGGTCACCTGCTTTCTAGCTTGGTTTCTTAACCACTAGACCAGGGGTCGGCAACCTAAAAAAGAAAAAGAGCCACTGGGAACCGGTTCCATCACAAATTAAAAAAAGAGGGAGCCGCGTGCGTGTGTCCATGCACGCGCATGCGCAAAAAGGTTTTTTGCGCATGCGCGGACGCACGCGGCTGCCATTTTTTTTAAAAATGAGATGGAACCGGTTCCCGGTTGCCCGACGGCGACGGCCCGTCTGCAAAGCTGCCGCTTTCGGCAGCTTTGCAGATGGGCCGTGGCAGCTTCCTCAAAGAGCGGCGCCCCTGCCCATTCCGAGAGGTGCGCGCGCACCTCTCCGAATGACCGGAGGTGCGCGCGTACCTCCGCGCGAATGGGCAGCGGTGCCGCTCTTTGAGGAAGCTGCCGCGGCCCGTCTGTGAAGCTGCCGAAAGCGGCAGCTTAGCAGACGGGCCGCGGCAGCTTCCTCAAAGAGCGGCGCCCCTGCCCATTCCAAGAGGTGCGCGCGCACCTCTCCGAACGACCGGAGGTGCGCGCGTACCTCCGCGCGAATGGGCAGCGGTGCCGCTCTTTGAGGAAGCTGCCGCGGCCCGTCTGTGAAGCTGCCGAAAGCGGCAGCTTAGCAGACGGGCCGCGGCAGCTTCCTCAAAGAGCGGCGCCCCTGCCCATTCCGAGAGGTGCGCGTGCACCTCTCCGAACGACCGGAGTTGCGCGCGCACCTCCCCAAACCTTTGGGGAGGTGCGCGCGTACCTCCGTGCAAAGGGGCAGCGGCGCCGCTCTTTGAGGAAGCTGCCGCGGCCCGTCTGCTAAGCTGCCGCTTTCGGCAGCTTCACAGACGGGCCGCGGCAGCTTCCTCAAAGAGCGGCACCGCTGCCCATTCGCGCGGAGGTACGCGCACACCTCTCCAAAGGTTTGGGGAGGTGCGCGCGCACCTCCGCCCATTCGGGGAGGTGCGCGTGCACCTCTCCAAACGGGCGGTGCCACTCTCCATTTGGAGAGGTGCGCGCGCACCACTGCCCGTTGGAAGAGGTGCGCGCGCACCGGGCGGCTAGGAGCCGCAAGAGACGGCTCAAAGAGCCGCATGCGGCTCCGGAGCCGCAGGTTGCCGACCTGTGCACTAGACCAAACTGGCTCTTTTAAAAGACATATGTATCCTTAGAAGATCCCTTGCTGTATTAATTTATTAGATTTGTATACTGCCAGATCTATTTGACCTCACAACAGTCTACATCAAACACAATTTAAAAAAATGAAACACAATTAAAAAGTCCAAAAGATCTGGGTGAGGAACGTAAAATTTACGCAAGCCCAAAACCTAAGAGAGAACTTTTATAAAATGTTTTATAGATGGCATTTAGATCCTAAAAAGCTTGCAAGTATGTATCCGAACTATCAGCCCAAATGCTGGAGGTGTGGTGACGAAGATGCAACATATTTTCACATATGGTGGACTTGCAAAAAGGTTAAGGCCTTTTGGATTAAAATTTGGTGGAATATGCAGAAGATCTTCAAGCAAAAGATAAAGTTTTGTCCGCAATTCTTTCTGTTGGGTATAATTACAGAAGCTACTGTTGTGGACACTAAGTTGATGTTGAATTTAATTACGGCAGCAAAACTCTTAATAGGTCAGTATTGGAAGAAGGAGGAACTGCCGACTATAGAAGAATGGACTTTAAAGGTTTCAGACCTGGCAGAGATGGCAAAGATATCGGCTTACTTGAAAGATCACTCGCGACTTCCGCTGGCGGCGCGGCGCTGAAGACAGCCTCCCCTGGCTGCCCGCGGCTCAGCTGTTTGTTTTTTTGCCTGAAACAGCGTCGATCAGCTGTTCGGGCGAAATTGAAGCCCCCTCCTCGGGAGAAGAGGAGGGGGTGAGGCCCCAGGTAGGGGTAGAGTTCTCCGAGGCCGCCTGAGCTTTGAGCTTGGGCGGCTGAAGGATCGAACTCCCCCGAAGCCTGGGTTGCTCCCAGCTGGCCGTCGTCTCTGCTCCGAACTTCCTGGAGCAGAGCCAGGCGTCTGCGAACCAGCCCTGCCTGATGAAAGGACTATGATTTAAAGGAGCAGGCAGAGCGGTACAAGAGGAAAAGGTGAAGAGGACTATTTTATTGTACTCTCTAACTTGTTGGACTTTTTAAACTTTAATTGAAAGTGCGTCATAATTGAGGATTAAAAGATGGCGGCTAAACCTCCCTCTAAAACTCTTCGGAGTGGAGGATCCTCGCCGGTGCAACAATCATCACTACAGGCATTGCACCCTCCTGAAGTGCTGACATCGAAGGATTTGCGAGATGCCTTGGATAAACATGCCCAGGTACTTTTGGAATCAATTAATCAATCAATTGCTGATAAATTTGCACAGATGGAGGAGAAATTGGAGAAATTTGAGGAAAGAATGGAAGAGAGGATGGAACAGAAGTACAGCGTGATGAAGGTAGACATTTTGACTTCAGTGCATAAAGTGGCGGAATGTGTGGAAGATTTAGATGAAAAAGTGGATGATTTGGCTCAAAGGAATGCTATACTAGAAGTAAAAGCACGGGAGAATGAAATTGAAAGAGGCAAGTTGGAAAGGGAGTTAAGCCATGCCCAACATTACCAGATGCAGTTTGCTGTCAGAATTAGAGGCTTAAAAGAGAATGTTAAAGAAGATTTAAAGCAGCTGATCTCTGAGGCTCTCGAAGGGGTATTGAACCAGCCAGCATCTGAAATAAGAGCAGCTATGGATAAAGTGTTTCGGGTGAATTCATGGATTGCCAGACAGAGAAAGTTGCCTAGAGATGTGGTGGTTTATTTTGCAAAAAGAGAAATTAGAGATCAAGTTATACAAGCTGCCTATGATGTTAAGGTTGTGATTGCTGAACAAGAAGTCTTGGTTTTAAAAGAAATTCCTCCAAGGATTTTAAGGGGAAGAAAGGACTATACATTTCTTGTGCAAGAGCTCAAGCAAAGAGATATAAGGTTCAGATGGGAGATTCCAGAGGGGCTGATGGTGATGTATGAAGGTAAAAGGTATAGGCTGACTACTGTGAAACAAGCACGTGATTTCTACAATAATGTCTTAAAAGCAACCTCATTAACGCTCTTGGAAGCTGGAAAGGGATCTGGAGAAGAAGAACAACAAGAGGAGGAAACAGAGGAAAATGGTGCTGGAGGAGATCAAGCTACAATCTCTTTGGATGATCCTAGAGAGCAAAGAGTGACGCGTGCTGCTTTAAAACGAGCAAAGAAAATAAAAGAACAAGATCAGCAAAAGTCTTCAGATTCTTCACATCGCATTCATAGCCAAGCTGTGGGAGGAGCACGGCCTAAAGTAACCAGTCCTATCAAAGCTGTGGTCCAAGAGCTTTTCGAGGATATACATGGCAACTAAATTTTTAACCTGGAATGTTAATGGACTAAACTCACCGCAGAAGAGGAAGAAAGTTTTTCAATATTTAAAACAATTTAAGATAGATGTTATATGCCTGCAAGAAACGCATATTAGAGTTTTGGATCAAAAGTATTTATTGAACTCGAGGCTGGGTACGCAATTTGTTGCTTCTGCAGAGAATAAGAAAAATGGAGTGGTTGTTTATGTTAAAAGTGCCTTAACAGCGGACCTAATTGAAGCAGATAAGCATGGAAGATATGTTATGATCGAGCTGTTGTTTGAAGGTAAAAAGACGCTTTTAGTTGGATTATATGCTCCAAATCAACAACAAGCTGACTTTTTTAGTTTACTTCATACAAAGCTTACCCAGTTGGATTATAAATCCTTTATTTTTATGGGGGACTGGAATGGAGTTATGGATGTACAGTTGGATAAGGCTGGAGCCTTTAAACGCATTCCAAGTCACGCTAGACTGCCTAAATCTTTTTTTGAAATGAAGGATGACCTGGAATTGCGAGATATTTGGCGTGAGAGACATTTGCGGGAGAAGGATTATACATTTTATTCTGATAGACACCAATCTTTTTCGAGGATTGATTTTATTTTGTTGACTAATGATCTTCTTTTGAGAACTAAAAAGGTGAAAATCTGCGCAAGAATTATCTCTGATCACAGTCCAGTGTGGTTGGAGATTGATAAGGAAAGAGGAGATAGACGCTCATGGCGCGTAAATGAGAATTTGTTTAGAAATCAGAGAAATGTGGAAGAATGCAAACAGCGGATGAAGGATTTTTTTGAGATGAATATGAATAAGGGTACCTCTATGGATATGGTTTGGGATGCTAGCAAGGCCTATATGAGAGGGGTGTTGATATATATGAATAATAGACATAGACGTGCAGTGGAAACTAGAAGGAAAGAACTGGAGAATGAAATAAAGGAAAAAGAAAAGGCTTTGATTTTGAACCCAGAGGAGGTGAAGATCAAGGAGGCTATTAGACTGTTACGAGGACAATTTGATAAATTAATGGCTGATCAAGTGGCGACCAATCTGCGGTTTGCTAGGCATAATACTTTTTGCAATGCTAATAAGCCAGGCAGATGGTTGGCTTATAGACTGAGGAAAAAACAAAGGGCATCTAATATAGATAAGATTGAGCATAAAGGAAGGGTTGTGTATCAACAGAATCTTATTAAGGATGCCTTTGTGGATTTTTATTCGAAATTATATACTAAAGAGGACATTAATGCAAAAGATATTGATACGTATTTGGAGAAGGCTAGCATCCCGGTTCTTACGCAAGTACAAAAAGAGGGGATTAACCAACTGATTACAGAAGAAGAAATTTTTACAGCTATTAAGGAACTGAAGGTGGATAAAGCACCAGGCACTGATGGCTTGACTGCGGCCTATTATAAAAACTTACAATTAGAGATGATAAAACCGTTAAAGGAACTGTTCCAGACAATCCAGAGGGGGGGAAAGGTGCCCCCGTCTTGGAGAACAGCTTTTATCTCTTTGATTCCGAAGGAAGACCAGGATGCTACTTTAGTTAAAAATTACAGACCGATATCGCTTTTAAATACAGATTATAAGATATTTGCTAAGGTTTTGGCTAATAGACTGATGAGGGTTCTGCAACAGGTGATTCATGGGGACCAAACGGGGTTTATTAGTGGAAGACAAATGAAAACCAATGTGAGACATATAGTTGATGTGTTAGAGTTTTTGGAAAGGCACAACCAGATCTCTGCTGCGCTAATCTTTTTAGATGCTGAAAAGGCTTTTGATCAATTGAACTGGCAATTTTTGTTGAAAGTTTTAGACAAAATGGATTTTGGGGAAAAATTTTTACAACCGATTAGGGCATTATACCAAAAATAAACTGCCCGAATTATAGTTAACAATAGTTTGACAACAGTATGTAATATTGAGAAGGGCACAAGGCAAGGCTGTCCGCTATCGCCCTTGTTATTTATATTAACATTAGAGATACTATTGGTTAAGATTCGGAATTCGGAAAAAATTAAGGGGATACAAGTTGGAGATCAGGATTACAGATTGAGAGCATTTGCAGATGATCTGGTTGTTACAGTGACCCAGCCAGAGAACTCTGTTGTGGACCTGATGGAGATAATAACACAATATGGGAAGGTTTCTGGATTTAAAGTAAATATACAGAAAACTAAAATTTTGGCTAGAAATATGACAGTTTCGCAGAAGGCTCTCTTAGAAGGATTAACTGGATTTGAGATTGTTAAAAGGGTTAAATATTTGGGGGTGATTTTGTCGCCCTCTAATACAAAGCTATATAAAAATAATTATGAAAAGTTATGGGGGAAAATTCAAAAAGAACTGGAGAGTTGGGAAAAATTGCAATTGTCTTTGTTGGGACGGATCGCAGCAGTGAAAATGAATGTCCTGCCCAAATTTTTATTCTTATTTCAAATGATACCGATTCTTAAGAAAGACTCTAACTTGGAGGAATGGCAGCGTGGTATCAATAAATTTGTGTGGGCAGGGAAAAAGCCACGAGTTAAACTTAAGATTATGCAGGATACTCGTGAGAGAGGTGGCCTTAAAATGCCTAATTTTAAATTATATTATGAAGCTGCTGCACTAGTAGGAATAAGTGATTGGATTAATTTGACACAATCGAGGTTATTAAATCTTGAGGGCCATGATCTGTTGTTTGGCTGGCATGCATATTTGTTGTATGATAAGAAGGTAGATACTGTGTTTAGGATGCATATTTTAAGACAGGCATTGCTGAGAGTTTGGAAGAAGTATAGACATAAGTTAAGCAGCAAGATACCATTGTGGGCAATCCCAAAACACGCAATAGAAAATATACATGCTGGTTTCAAACATGATGAGACTACTTACAAGGAAATTTTAAGTTTGGAAAGGAATATTTGGTGCTTGAAATCATATAGTTTCTTGCGAGAAGAGAAGGTTGTTCAGACTTGGTTTCAATATATTCAGTTACAGGCCAGGTGGAAAGAAGACCAAAAAAATGGATTTGCAACGACTGATGAAAATTTGATAAAGCAAATTAGAAATCAAGGACCAGCACATACTAAACGGATATATCTTGCATTGATAGAGATCGATTCAGAAACAGAGCTTGTTAAGGATTGTATGATAAAATGGGCCCAAAACATTCAGGAAGTTATTACAATGGACACGTGGGAAAAGATCTGGGTGAGGAATGTAAAATTCACTCAAGCTCAAAGTTTAAGAGAGAACTTTTACAAAATGTTTTATAGATGGCATCTAGATCCTAAAAAGCTTGCAAGTATGTATCCGAATTATCAGCCTAAATGTTGGAGGTGTGGTGATGAAGAGGCAACATATTTTCACATATGGTGGACATGTAAAAAGGTCAAGGCTTTTTGGATAAAAGTCTGGTGGAATATGCAGAAGATTTTTAAACGGAGGATAAAGTTTTGTCCGCAATTTTTTTTGTTGGGAATAATTGTTGACGCTACAGTTGTGGACTCTAAGTTGATGCTGAATTTAGTTACGGCAGCAAGACTTTTGATAGGTCAATATTGGAAGAAAGAGGAACTGCCGACTATACAAGAGTGGATTTTAAAGGTTTCCGACTTGGCAGAGATGGCGAAGATTTCGGCCTATTTGAAAGATTACTCGCAAGAACATTATATTATGGAATGGAGAAAATGGATTGAGTTTATCCAGAATAAGTATAGGGTCAAGAAGTTTTATCTAGCATTTGAATAAGTCTTCTTTCGTTTTCTTTTTTCTTTTTTTATTTTGTCTTCTATATATATTTAATAATGCTAAGTTTTGTTTGATCCTATATAAGTTAGAGAGTGATGGATTTTAGAATTTATAGTTGTTAGTATATGGTTGTTTATGATTGCCTTTTTATATATATATACCTTGTATTTAGCTCTGGGAAGTCCGGGGGGGGGAGGGGGGTTAGGGGGAGGTGGGGGGGGAGGAGGGAGGGGGGGAGGGGGGGGAAGGGGGGAGGTAGGGAGGGGAGGTAGGGAGGGGGAAGGGGGTTTTTTAAAGGAAAACTGTATTTTTAAAACTTTTCAATAAAAAGAAAGATCACTCGCAAGAACGTTACATTACGGAGTGGAGAAAATGGATTGAGTATATCCAGAACAAATATGGGACTAAAAAGTTTCATGTAGCATTTGAATAAGTCTTCCTTTCTTTTCTTTTTCCTTTTTTTATATATTTAATAGTAATAGTGTCTGTAGTTATCCTATATGAGCTAGAGAGTGATAGATTTTAGAGTTTGTGGTTGTTAGCATTTGGATGTTTATGATTGTTTTTTTTTTTGTTTTTATACCCTGTACTTAGCTCTGGGAAGTCGGGGGGGGGGGGGAAGGGGGGAGGGGTAGGGAGGGATGGGTATGGGAGGGGGAGGGGTGATTGTTAAAGATAAAATGTATGTTAAAACTTTTCAATAAAAAAAAAGTCCAAAAGAGGTTGAACAACTCAAAACAAGAAACACCCACCCCCCAAAAGAAACCAACAATTTGAATTGCACAGCTAGGTTTAATGCCAGATAGTGGGCAGTTGTATTTGTATCTATTGCAGCTTTTAAGTGTTCCTCAAAGGTAGCCCCACATAGAGCACGTACTATCTATAGTGAGCTGTAATGAAGGTGTGGGTTACTATTATAAAGTTCAGATAGGGCAGAGTAATAACTACAGTAATGTATGTAATGTGGACAGACTACTCAAGTTTCCTGTTTAGTAGTGCCAGGTAATTTCATTAAGATGCCTTAGGGGTTAAGATGTGGGGTTAATTATGCTTTCCCATTAGTCTGATATTGAGCAAGTGGAAGATAACATTTGTGCCCTGTTTTGAGTTTTTATTTCTTTATTCTTTATTTGTTATCCTTTTATACTTTAACTTTTATGTCAAATAGTATGCTTTATTTTAATTGGGATGCTTCTGACACAAATAAACAAACCCTATCTTGAAAGTAGAACTTTCAGTGTTATGTTTTAAAGCAGGACCATATCCTAGGGAAAGTACAGCAACTTAGGAAATATCTATGATGGGTATGATTTTGATTTTCCCTTCACCTTTAATAAAATATTTAAATTCTACAAGTTAGATCATTTCCTGTCCTGGGTTTAAATTACTTCGTCCTCAGCACTTTATCTTTTAGTGTTGTGAATTATATCTGTAAAACCTAAGCCTCTGAAACTACTTCACAATACAATAAAGATAACTCCTATCACACAGAGCCTTATTATGAATTTTCGGTTTTTCCCTCAACTGCTAGCTTCAAAAAGTCTAGGACAACCTTATCCTTAAATGGCAACCAGAAATTCAGAGGCTGATGCTTTCTTCAAACTATGCATCCAAGACTATTTTAGTCTCATGTTTTTTATCAGGTGTTTAAATTCCATTGACCTCAACGGCATCAAAACATGGACTGTGTAAACATAGGTGCCATCCCACTGCATCTAAATCTTAAAGGTAGTCCTTGACGTATGACAATTGACCTCCAAATTTTTGTTGCTAAGTGAAACTTTTAAGTGAATTTTATCCCATTTTATGACATTTCATGCCACAGTTGTTAAGTGAATCACTGCAGTTGTTAAGTTAGGAACACAATTGTTAAACGAATCTGGCTTGCCCACTGACTTTGCTTGTGAGAAGGTCACAAAAGGTGATCACATGATCCCTGGACACTGCAACTGTCATAAATGAGTCAGTTGTCAAGCATCTGAATTTTGATCATATGACTATGGGTACTTCAACGGTTGTTTAAGTGTGAAAAACGGTCCTAAGTCACTTTTTTCAGTGCCATTGTAACTTTTAACGGTTACTAAACGAACTGTTGTAAATCGAGGACTACCTGTAACACTAATTCCACCTGAAAGATTTCTTTTGTTTTGGAAAACTGAATGAACACTGTGAATTCATTGCCCTCATTCTCTCTCCTTGCAATATGCCTTGAAGAGGCATTCAAGTCCTTGACAAATAATCCTTTTAATGATATCCAGCCTCCAGAAGAACACAAGGTGGCCCAAAAGGGATTCCCAAATTTCCGCAACTCAGCTAGGCGCCTTCTGAGAGAAAACCGTCACTGGTCTTGCTGCCGTTGTTGCTACTTCACTGCCCGCCTCGCCTCGCCTCGCCCCGCCCCACATCCCTGTCATCTGCCTACGCGGTGACGCCAGTTCGCGGCTGCCTTTCGCTTCTTTCCCCCTAGCTTGCCCGGTTGCTTGCTTGCCCGCCCGCGAGCTAGGGGGAAGGGGCGCCTGTTCAGGGCGTGCCGGGCTACGGCGGGGTTTTTCCCCCCTTCGCCCCGCGACGCATGGAGAATGGGGGCGCCGGGAGCGACCCGCTTAGCCCTTTTCTCGAGGAGGTGGACAGGCCCCAGGCGGTGGCGGTTGCGGCGTCGTTGTCGTCGTTATTCCGAGGCAGGGCTGTTTGGCCCAACCGATTCTTGCTGTGTCTGTACGCGGTGGGCTTTCTGGTGAGCTGCGCGGCCACCGCAACGGTTGAAAAGCTCGGCTGGGCCCGTGAGCCGCCAAGTCCGGAGCCAGCAGCTTCTTCCTGTCACTCGGTCTTTGCCTTGGGGCGATTTTTTCCGCATTCAGCCCTGAAAGTAGCGGAGGCTTCCACTGTGCACGTGTTCAGAGGCAATCTGTAGTCCAATTGGAAGAAAATCAAACTTCCGAAAGGAGCAGATTTGGCAGACTAATCAAGGATAGGGTGATGGGGGGGAGGAGAGTCATTTGACAATTGGAAGTTAGGTCTCATACTTTGTTTTTCTGCAGAGAACGGTCCGGTTACTTGGCTGACATATTTTCATTGATGAGGACATAACCTTTCTTATGTTTACCTGGAACCATTTTTAAGTGGTAATCAATATGGAGATAGGAAGCACAGTTATTCATTTATTTGTTTATTAAATTTTTATGCCGACCATCTCCCTTACAGGAGAAACTATTGCCAAATTCAGTGATTTCTGATCCTCCATCCAATGAATACTGCATATACAAATAATACCATATGACCTGGTCCTCAGAAAGCATTTTCACTTTGGTCACTTTTTTTTTAATCCCATTTATATCCCACCCTTCTCCGAAGACTCAGGGCGGCTTACAATCTAAGCACAAATCAATGTGCTTAGCAATAGCCTTCATTCTATGTATATGCCTGCTTATTAGGCCCCACCACCACCAGCGGCATAATTACAAAGTCAGCTTATTGCCCCCAACAATCTGGGTCCTCATTTCACCTACCTTGGAAGGATGGAAGGCTGAGTCAACCTTGAGCCTGGTGGGATGCGAACCTGCACTAATTGCAGGCAGCTGGTGTTACTTAAGGAGGCATTAGGCCACTGCTCCACCAAGGCTCGTTATTTATACATTTACTTTCATTTTTATATCACCCACCCAATCAACTCTGAATATCTTAGTTAAATAAAGCATGTTCAGAGACTTTCCATCTCTAAATACTAATGCCAGCTGTCCTGCTTGGAAAGTATAAAGGGGTGTTGGTTTACTTGGACATTTAAGTGATTTTCAATTATGATAACTGCCTGGCAAAAATAACATCTAACATCTCCCTGTTTTGCTGCCCAAAATTTCCCCAAACCCCCAAATTGTATTCTAATACATTTTCCATTCTTAAAAAAAAGAAACCACAGTTTTTCTCTGTCATACTACCATGCTCAATTGTCAAGTAAGAAAAAGAAAATGCTGCTTATGATTACTGGTATATTGGTTACTTTGAGTTAAAAACAGGTTGGCACACAAAACTTACATTTAGATTAATTTTCTGATATATTGTGGGTTAAAACACTGAAGGCTAAATATATCACAGAATGAAAACTATGGCAGGATTTCCAGTCCCATGTTGAATATGGAGTAAATCAACAATAGGAAATTGAAAGGAATGTGCATGGAGTCACCAGAGGATTATAGCTTTCACTGTAACATTTGGTTCACACTTCTGAGGGCTGCAATAATTTAATTTGCCTTATTCCACATGTAACTAGTTATATTCAACTAGCATCATTCTGGAGGATTTTAATTAGAAAAATATCTTCTCTGTCACATACAGTGTCTTATTTGAGAATGAGAATAATGAATCTGGAATTCTAGCCTTAAGATGTGATCAGTAATGAATTCCTCAAATCTATGGCTGATTTTGCATTGTGTATTTAAATTTTTTAAGTGCAATATTTGCTTTGTAATCTCTTATGTGGTTTAACTTTCAGTTACTAGTTTACAACATTTCTGGCTGTACCTATTTGGGTAGAATAATGCCAGTGGAGATGTACATCATGGCTAATGCAAAGTATTACATGCTGATTATGATTTGGTAGGATTAGTGTATGAAGTTTTCAGAAAGGCTCATGAAGACATATATAATTTTATATTCAGAACCAATGTGCATCAGAGACATATAATTTTATATTCAGAACCAATGTGCAACAGAGATGTTGCACTTTCTGCTACAATATTTGGCAAGCATGGTTGAGAATTTAAGTCTGGAAATATTTCTGCAATTGATTTTTTGGAAAAAAGCACTGTAAGCAAATATTACTAGGGCAAATCCTTTCTATTGAATACTACAGAAAAGACAAAATCTTGTCTTTGTTTCAGGAATTATTGCTATAAGGAAGTGATAAAATACAGTTAAAATGCCTGTCAATGGTTGTTATTAGCACATTAATATTCTACATTTAAGTTATTTTTTTAAAAAAAAACTTGTCTATTTCCAGGATTTCTTTGGGGTCAGTATGGTTGTTCCCTTGTTAAACCTTCATGTGAAATCTTTAGGAGTGAGTTCAACAATTGCAGGAGTGGTAGGTAAGCAAGCCATTCTTAGACAACAACTAGAAGCAAGTCATTTTTCAGCATAAGTCCCTTGGTGGTAGTATGTGTATTGTTGTAACTTACTTTTATTTAATTATTTTTTATAACATATGTTATTACTTGTGGTTAGAACAATAAACTTACTCTTGATGAAGATTTTTCTTTGGAACAAAAGATTACGTGGAGTATAATTTAGCAAACATTACTATGTAGAACCTTACTTTTTTCACCAAATGAAATTCTACATTTAGGCGAGAAAAACCAAATGCACAGGTATAGTATAGGTGGTACCTGGCTCAATAGTAGTAACTGGAAGAGGGATCTTGGAGTCATAGTGGTTACATTACTTTTTATATTTTTTCAGCAGAAACAGTACAAACTCCATTGTCTTTAAATAAAAAAGGTTCATAAAAGTTCATAAAATCAAATCTTCTGTAATAGTGGGCCCATCTCAGTTTTCAGCAGTGGCTTGGCATGTTTTCTGCCACTAAAAAATAAAATGGCAATTGATGTTGGTCCGTATTCTGTTTTTTCCAAGTGAGTTATATATGCCACTTCTTCTTCTTTTCACATGAAGTTATTGAATCGTTTGTTCCAAAAAAATTGGTTTTAAGAAATGTATCTGGCCAAATGTAATACCAGTGATGTCAAGAATAATTTGCTTTCTTCCTACTGAAAATCTATTGCAGAATGATCATCTATATATTTTTATTTCACTATTTTTTCTTCTAGGATCTTTATATGGAATACTCCAACTCTTTTCCAGCACCTTAGTGGTAAGTTTATATTCTTAATTCATAAATAACTACTGATTTTTTCAAAGGTTTGGAATAGTATGATGCTATAAAGAGAATGTTGTACTTAAAATATGTTCTTGTTTTGAATTGTCTCTGTAATAAACTGGGTTTATTTCTCAGACAGACCTTTCTGTTAAAAATATTTTTATAGCTTTATTTTACTTTAAATATATTTTATAGTTTTGAAATTGAAAGCATTGATTTAAAAATGGCACTTTAAAAACAGGCAAATCCAAGCCAACTTCCTGTATTGTCATGCTGTTATTGGACAAATTACCCCAGATGTGGTTGAACCAACCTTACTTCTGTTTTAGAGTTACTCCACTGGCAATATTGCAAGTGGTTGCACTTGATCAAGCTTATGTGACCTTAAAAATCAAGTAACAAATGGGCTGTTAGTACTTGGAAAAGAGATCAATTGAGAATACCAGAGCTGGTACCATAGAAGATACAAAAATACCTTTTATAAAGATATTTAACTTTGAATCAAATCCAGTTTTTATTATGGTTACACATCAAAATAAGAAAGATGAAATATAGACAATATTTTTAAAGCTAAGAATCCTATGCATCCTGGATATTTTTACAGTATTGGTGAAATGAGGTTAGCACAAATGTCTCTGTAGTACAGGCACTGGAGGAGCATGTGCCCTGTTCTTTCTATATATTCAGCATCACAACAACAGTGCCTCATCAGGTAGGAAATTTTCCTTTATTGACCTTCAAGGACAGCTCAGAGAAGGGCATGACACTGTGTGAGAGTGAAGGTGCACCGATGGCTAGATACTTTGAGGCTGATTAAGTATATAATGGGAGAAGAAGAGTACCTGTTGGATTCATTGGCAGTAAAGGTTGGGAAGCTGACGAGGTCCAATTAGTGCTCAGTGTCTGCTGTATACTGTTTAATAAGAGTTTTCACTTGGTCGTATCGAATACTGAGTAGACAATCTAGATAGAAGCTGATGAATGTGATTTTAGTTGTCCTTGCCTTTTTCCATCTGGACTGAAAGTCATCCCTGCTAGTTAGGGAGGCGAAGAATATTTAACTTTAACAAATAAAATATACCATACCATTTTTGTACTATTGTCAAGAAAACTATAGAGATCTATCCAAGAAATTGAGTCAATTCAAGAAAAAAATATTTGTATTAAATATGTAATTCCTGCAAACAGTGACTATCCCATTGTTTTGTCCCAGCCTTTCTGTTAGACAATACTTAGCTTTTAAAAAGTACATGTATCCTTCACTCCAATATAAAGATTATATAAACAAACATTGTTCATCCCTATAGCACAATCTAATTTTCTCCAGCCATAGTCATATGTAGCTGGTTCTATATCTTTAAATACTATTATCAAGATTTTTCTGTTATTTGCGGCAATGTTTTCTTCTCTTTAGGTATCTATTCTTTCTACAGGCAGGTCTCAATGCAGTTAATAAACTCCATGAAATAGTTGCATTATTCAAATAGGACTATTTGAAATTATATTTCTGTGGAAAATAGCATAATTGATTCCAGCTGACAGAAACAGGAAAGTAAAATTTTTAAACACAACTGTATATCTATTTATTAATGAAATACAGTGGTACCTTGGTACTCAACTACTTTGAAATTCATCAAATTTGGTATTCAATTCATTTTGATGAGAAAATTTTGTACAAACGTGTTTGTTTGGTACTCAATGCACAGGCTAGAACTTGTTGTCGTTGGTTGCCTCATGACTCGCTACCCTTTCCAACCAAAACAAAGAGTGACACATTAATCACACAATAGCTCTTGCCTTGTGCACATCCCCTTAAAGTATTATCTTAGCTTCTTGGTCACCTTATGTATTTTTGTGGGGGTTTTTTCTCATCAGTACAGGTAAAGGTAAGTTTTTATTTTATTTAATATAGTAATTTATTAATTTTTAGTTTGTTTCTCATGTAAAGTAATGATATACAATCCTATATTTTTACATATTGCCTTAAAATGTGCATTGTCTTTGGCTTGGTAATGCATTAAATTTATTTATATTTATTTATATTACTCTTTATGGTGAAATTTTGTTTGGTACTCATCATTTTTGGTACCCATTGCACCTCCAGGAACCAATTAACAACGAATACCAAGTTACCATTGTAATGTATAAAAGTCAAAGAAGTTAACCCCATATCCAAAGCATAGTTGCTATCTCCTGCAGTTCTTCAAAATGAGCCACTTCTTTTTTATCTTTCCATATTTGACTTCATTCTGCAAAAACAACAGTTAGCATATAAAACTCATTATGGCAACTTCACATGCACTAGCCTCAACTATATATGTGCTAACCCCACAATAACAGAATTTTGACTTTCATTAAATGGGTCCTTGTATCTATTTGAACATTGCAGTAAATCAAATTTTGCCCTAACTGTGACCTACCTGTAATTTACCTTGTTAAGCAACAAGCTATTTGTTTGTTTGTTTGTCTGTTTATGTTTGTTTATTTAATCTGTAAAACCAGTGTGCTATAATGGCTAAGATGTTGGAGTAGGAATGGGTAGACTCATGTACAGATCTAACTGGCAAGAAAATTCATTTAGTGATTTTGGATCAGTCATTTCTTTCAGCCCAACCTACCCTACAGGGCTGATATTTGGTGAGTAAAATTAAGAGAAATCCACAGGTTCTAAGGAAGAGATGAGAAAGAAAAGAAATCCTCCTTTAGCTTTGTGAAGAAGAGCAGGATAAAAATTTAATAAATAAATATAATATTAGTAAATCTGTTAGAAACTTACAAATGATAGATATCACATGTTTAGATGTACGTTATTGGGAAAATATGGGTAAAGATAAGAATAAGTAGAATCCAGAATTAGACAAGTCAGAGGATTTTCAGTTAAAAGGAGCTTATTATTTATTCCATTGGATCTTCTACCCACATCTAAATTTGAATACAATCTATACATGATTAATAAACAGATATGTTGATCTCAAAACATTTATGTTTTCTTACCCAGGGATCTTGGAGTGATCTAGTTGGAAGACCCCATTGCCTACTTGTATGCATTCTCTTCAGTGCAATAGGTTATTTTGTGCTTAGTATATCCACCAATGTCTTTTTATTTGCCATCGCTCGAACCTTTGTGGGTAAGTTTTTATTTTCTATTCATATCCAAGTTTAATTTATTAGATAAAGGGGAGGATGTATCAGATTGCCATTTTAATTCAGAGCAGGTCGTGAAGAGGATGTGTAATGTCCCAGAAAATATCATGGATCCTGTTCAAGCAATAGCTTCTGTGCTATGTCCTGGATGGGAGGGAAGGAATTGCCAATGATTTTTTCGGCCATCCTCGCCACTCTCTGCACCGCCTTCCTGTCTGAAGCAGTGATGCTTCCAAACCAGACTGTGATGCTGTATGACAGGATGCTCTTGATCATCCCCCTGTAGAAAGTGGTAAGGATAGGAGAAGGAAGATGTGCTTTTCTCATGTGACGCAGAAAATGCAGGCACTGCTGTGCCCGCTTCACCAGTTTCTCACTGTTGAGCGACCAATCCAGCCTACTCGTTAGCTGCACATCCAGGAATTTAATGCTGGTAACCATCTCCACAGGTGAATCATTAATGCACAGAAAAGTGAAATCGACAATGATCTCTTTGGTTTTTCCAGTATTTAAAACTAGGTTGTTTTCCTTATACCAGTTCACCAACCCCTCAACCTCCTTGTGGTAAGCATCCACATTGTCATCATGAATAAGGTCCACTACTGTTGTATCATATGTGAACTTCACAATATGGTTGGTGGCAAACCTAGCACAACAGTCATGGGTCAACAGGGTGAACAGCAGCAGACTTAGGATGCAGCTCTGAGGAGAACCTGTGCTCAAGAAAATGGTATTAGAGGTATTAGTTCCAACTCCCACATATTGGGGCATGTTGGTAAGAAAATCAAGAATCCAGTTGCACAAAGGAGTGTTTAAGCCTAAAAGGCCAAATTTGTCTACTAGATGCTGGGGAATGATTGTGTTAAACGCCAAACTGAAGTTGACAACAAACGCATATGAGTATTTCTTTCCTCTTAAGTGCTTCAAGCTCCGATATAGAATGGAAGAAATTGCATCCTCCATAGAGCAATTTGGTCGGTAGGCAAACTGAAGTGGGTCAAATGCTGGCAGGAGGCTAGATACAATAATGTCCTTTATCAGCTTCTCAAAGCATTTCATAATGGTGGATGTCAGTGCAACCGGACGGTAATCATTGAGGCCTGTAATTGTGGACTTTTGGGGCACTGGCAAGATGATGGCCATCTTAAAACATGATGGGACCACTGCCTGCTGCAATGAGAGATTGAAAATATCTGTGAGAACACAAGGCAGCTCATCTGCGCATTCCCTAAGGACACGTCCAGAGATGTTATCTAGGCCTGCTGCTTTCTGAATGTTAACTTTCTGCAGTGTTTTCCTGACAGAAGTAACATCAAAGCTTAGCACTTGCTCCTCAGGATGGGGCACAGCTTTCCTAGCAGGAGTGCTATTTGATGCCTCAAATCTACCAAAAATGTATTCATTTTGTTTAGGAAGTTACACTATATTTCTTCCATGCAAATTAATGAGGCTTAACTTATTTGTCCCCTTCATGGATTACTGCCTTGTCATGACAAAGGGGTTTGTGTAATTTAATGAAGCTATGAGCTATGCCGTGCAGGACCACCCAAGACGGACAGGTCATAGCACAGAGTTCTGACAAAACGTGATCCACTGGAGAAGGAAATAGCAACCCACTCCAGTATCTTTGCCATGAAAACCCCATGGACAGTACCAAAAGGAAAAAAGATATGACGCTGGAAGATGAGCCCCTCAGGTCAGAAGGCATCCAATATGCTACTAGGGAAGAGCAGAGGCCTAGTACTAGTAGCTCCAGAAAGAATTAAACAACTGGGGCAAAGCCGAAAGGATGCTTAGCTGTGGATGTATCTGATGGTGAAAGGAAAGTCCAATGCTGTAAAGATTTTTTCTCCATAGGAACCTGGAATGTAAGATCCATGAATCAAGGCAAGCTGGACGTGGTCAAACAAGAGATGACAAGATTGAACATCAACATCTTAGGAATCAGCGAACTAAAATGGACAGGAATGGGTGAATTTAATTCAGATGACCATCAGGTATACTACTGCGGGCAAGAATCCCTCAGAAGAAATGGAGTCGCCTTCATAGTCTATATAAGAAGAGAAAAAGCAATACTGGGATACAATCCCCCAAATGACAGAATGATCTCAGTGCGAATCCAAGGCAAACCATTCAATATCACAGTAGTCCAGGTCTATGTCCCAACCACCAGTGCTGAAGAGGATGAAATTGACCGGTTCTGTGAAGCCCTACAGCACCTTATATAACTAACACCCAAAAATGATGTCCTTATCATCATGGGGGATTGGAATGCTAATGTAGGAAGCCAAAAGATAACCAGAATAAAAGGCAAGTTTGGCCTTCGAGTACAATATGAAACACGGCACAGGCTGACAGAATTTTTTCAAGAGAATACAATGATCATAGCAAACTTTTCCAACAACCCAAGAGACCGCTCTACACATGGACATCACCAGACGGCCAACACAGAAATCAGATTGACTGTGCTCTGCAGCTAAAGATGGAGAAGCTCTATACAGTCAGTAAAAACACAACCAAGAGCTGACTGTGGCTCAGACCATGAGCTTCTCATTGCAAAATTTAGACTTAAACTGAAGAAAGTGGGGAAAAGCACTAGGCCACTCAGGTATGAACTAAATCATATCCATGACAAATATACAATAGAGGTAACAAATAGATTTAAGGAATTAGATCTGATAGACAGTGCCTGAAAAACTATGGATGGAGGTTCGCAACATTGTACAAGAAGTAGCAACTAAAACCATCTCAAAGAAAAAGAAATGCAAGAAAGCAAAATGGCTGTCTGAGGAAGCTTTGCAAATAGCTGAGGACAGGAGGGAAGCGAAAGGCAAGGGAGAAAAAGAAAGATACACCCAACTGAATGCAGAATTCCAGAGAATAGCTAGAAGAGATAAAAATGATTTCTTAAATGAACAGTGCAAAGAAATAGAAGAAAACAATAGAATAGGGAGGAGTAGAGATCTCTTCAAGAAAATTGGAGAGATGAAGGGAACGTTTCATGCAAGAATGGGCATGATAAAGGACCAAAATGGCAAGGATCTAACAGAGGAAGAAGATATTAAGAAGAGGTGGCAAAATTACACAGAAGAACTATACAAGAACGAGCTTAACGTCCCTGATAACCACAATGAGGTGGTCACTGACCTCGAGCCACACATCCTACATTGTGAACTGAAATGGACCTTAGGAAAGCTGAGCAACAACAAAGCTAGTGGAGGTGACAGTATTCCAGCTGAGGTATTCAAAATCTTAAAAGAAGATGCAGTAAAAGTGCTACGCTCAATTTGCCAGCAAGTTTGGAAAACTCAACAGTGGCCACAGGATTGGAAAAGATCAGTTTACATTCCAATTCCAAAGAAAGGCAGTGCCAAAGAATGTTCAAACTATCGCACCATTACACTCATTTCACATGCTAGTAAAGTTATGCTTAAAATCCTACAAGCTAGACTCCAGCAGTATGTGGATTGAGAACTACCAGAAGTACAGGCAGGATTTCGAAGAGGCAGAGGAACTAGAGATCAAATTGCCAACATATGCTGGATCATGGAGAAAGCTATGGAGTTCCAGAAAAACATCTACTTCTGCTTCATTGACTATGCTAAAGCCTTTGTGTGGATCACAACAAATTGTGGCAAGTTCTTAAAGAGATGGGATTACCAGACCATCTTATTTGTCTCTTGAGAAACCTATATGTGGGTCAAGAAGCAACAGTGAAAACTGGACACGGAACCACTGATTGGTTCAAAATTGGGAAAGGAGTCCGGCAAGGTTGTATACTGTCACCCTGCCTTTTTAACTTATATGCAGAGCACATCATGAGAAAGGCAGGGCTAGATGAATCAAAAGTTGGAATTAAGATTGCCGGGAGAAATATCAACAACCTAAGACATGCAGATGATACCACTCTAATGGCAGAAAGTGAAGAGGAACTAAAGAGCCTCTTGTTGCGAGTGAAGAAGGAGAGTGCAAAAGTTGGGTTGAAACTAAACATTAAGAAAACCAAGATCATGGCATCTGGCCCTCTCAATTCCTGGCAAATAGATGGGGAAGAAATGGAGGAAGTGACAGATTTTCTTTTCCTGGGCTCCAAGATCACCGCAGACAGGGACTGCAAACAAGAGATTAAATTGAAGTTGAAACTCAAATACTTTGGCCACCTAATGAGAAGGAAGGACTCACTGGAGAAGAGCCTAATGCTGGGAAAGGTTGAGGGCAAGAGAAGAAAGGGACGCCAGAGAATGAGGTGGCTGGATGGAGTCACTGAAGCAGTAGGCGTGAGCTTAAATGGACTCCAGAAGATGGTAGAGGACAGGAAGGCCTGGAGGATCGTTGTCCATGGGTCGTGATGGGTTGGACACGACTTCACAACTAACAACAACAACAAACGTACTTGTGTATTTTTAAAAAAGCAGATAACTTCTATTGGTTTAATAGGCTATTAAACTGATTACTACTTTCTTCCTTTTCACAAAATAAAAGATTTCCAGGTTGGTTTACAATAAAAGGACAAAAATAATTTGTTTCAGCCTAGTAAAATATTCTAAAAATGAACCATTGATTAGAATTAATTGTTGATGAGTTTGGAAAAAAGTAGAATAGAGCTGGAAGGGACCTTGGAGATCTTCTAGTTCAGCCCCCTGCTCAAGCAGGAGAACCTACGTATACCATTTCAGACAAGTGACTTTCCAGTCTCTTCTTAAAAATCTCCAGTGATGGAGCGTTCATGCTTTCTGGAGGCAAGCTGTTCTACTGGTTGATTGTCCTCACTGTCAGGAAGTTTCTCCTTAATTCTATGTTGCCTCTCTCTTTGATCAGGTTCCAACCATTATTTCTTGTCCTTCCCTCTGGTGCTTTGGTGAATAATGTGACCCCCACATCTTTGTGTAAAGGTAAAGGTAAAGGTTCCCCCGCACATGTGTGCTAGTCGTTTCCGACTCTAGGGGCCGGTGCTCATCTCCGTTTCAAAGCCGAAGAGCCAGCGCTTGTCCGAGGACATCTCCGTGGTCATGTGGCCGGCATGACTAGACGCCAAAGGCGCACGGAACGCTGTTACCTTCCCACCGTAGTGGTCCCTATTTTTCTACTTGCATTTTTACGTGCTTTCGAACTGCTAGGTTGGCAGAAGCTGGGACGAGTAACAGGCGCTCACTCTGTTACGCGGCACTCGGGATTCGACCCGCCAAACTGCCGACCTTCTGATCGACAAGCTCAGCGTCCTAACCCACTGAGCCACCGCGTCCCTTTTTACATCTTTGTGGCAGCCCCTCAAATACTGGAATACTGCTATCATGTCATCCCTATTTCTTCTTTTCTTTAGACTAGCCAAACCCAAGTCCTGCAGCTGTTCTTTCTATGTTTTAGTCTCCAGGCCTTTGATCATCTTAGTTGCTCTTCTCTGAATTTTTTTCCAAATTCTCAACATCTTTTTTGTGATGGTGACCAAAATTGACTGCAGTATTCCAGGTGTGATCTTGACTTTATGTTATCTGAAGTGTTGATCATGTGAATAGTCCAAAAAAATCTTCCCCCTGACATTTAACATAATTTTCTATAGGGTTTCCATAGCTTTATGTTAATTATTTTTTAAATTTACCCTTGATCAAGTCAACTTTTTATTTATGTATTTGTTTATTGGTTCTAACTGCAACAAGTTGCTGTCATAAGCTTGAAAGTCCATTCAAACTTTCATCCACCTGTCTCAAAAATTTCTTGAAAAGTTTAGAAACCCTGTTTTTCTCTATTTCATCTTTTGTTTTCTCCTTAGGATCTTCTTCAAAAAATGCATTAGCAAATAATTATTGCTGTCAGTTTAACTATTGGGTTCTTTACTTATATTTAAACTGACAGCAATAATTTGTTGGTTGAAAGACAACTTTTTAAATAATTATGAATCCAAATGTGTATAAAAAGTGAGGTTGACAAAACCACACTCTGCCACAGTTAAGAGTTTGATGGCTTTCCTCATCTCCCAGCACTCACTGTCCTGCAGCCTCCCCTTGAGGAGCAGTCCTCTGGAGCATATGCCGGTGTTCTCTTATCCTCTAATTATCTGGAAAAGATCTATTAAACCAGTCTTATCACCAGTTGTTGAGTCTTTGATGATAAGTCTCTGCTGTTCTGGAGATATCTTGGTTCAGATTACTCAGGTCGAAAAATAAGACTATTTATGATTAGTACTACATATTCTGCTAGCATCAGATTTATAATTATGATGTATAACTTGTTGCTTGGCTAGATAAATAGGCTAATGTTGTTTGTTCATGTCTTGCTTGTAGATGGTTAACAGGATATAAGATTAGCTAGTCCTTTCACTACTGATTTTTTCAGTTATGAGAACTGTGCACACTTACCACTAGCATCATCAAAAAATAAACATATGACTAATTTGCTGCAAATTAATGCCATACTATTTTTCATAAAAATATTTAATAAAAATTATTTGATTTGCAGCTGACAAATATTTGACTGAATTATTAATTACATCATTTTGTTCTCCATTTTGCTTTTATTTACAAAACAGGTAGTCCTTGGCTTACAACCATTTCATTTAGTGTCCATTCGAAGTTACAACAGCATGGAAAAAAGTGACCATTTTTTACACTTACGACCATTGCAGCATCCCCATGTTCACATGATTAAAATTTGGGCGCCAAAATTTGGGGAACCATGTTACTAACTTAACAACTGCAATGATTTGCTTAACAACTTGAATTATTCAGATTTTGCTTCTCTACTTATCTTTTTTTGTTAATTTTAGGTATTTTTAAACATACACATTCCATTTCCAAAGTACTCATTTCTGACATGGTTCCTAAGAAGGAGCGCCTCTTAGTAATTGGATATTTCAATGCTATTTCAAATTTTGGATTCATTTTGGGACCAGTTGTTGGAGGCTATCTTACAGAGCTGGAAGGTGGCTTTTACCTGACTGCATTTATCTGCGCTTCCATCTTTGTCTTAAATGCTGGTATGTGGTTTGATTTATGCTGATATTTTATATTTAAATCACCAGTTGGGCAAGAATTATATTTCTGGGAACACACTTCTTCCCCTGATTTGTCTTTATCTTTTATATTGTTTTATAATTGCAACAATATGAAATTGCAATTGCAAGTAACCTACCAATTACATGCTCCCTCCTCCAATTTTAAAAAATAAGGGCAGTATATTAATCAGATAAATAAATAAGAAAATTATGCTGCAGATATGTTTCTGTGCATGAAAACTATTTGACTGTCATGAGAGAAGAACTGCTTAGTTCAAAGTTGTGCCATTGCATTAATAACTTTTTAACAATTGGCAGTACCTAATGTGCAGCCATGTAAAGTGGCTGTGCAATGACCATGAGGTTATGCCAAGAAAACATGTAATAGAGGGTCATGATGTATAACACCTTGGTCAAATTCTTTTGCAGTTGTTTTTTGGATGTTGCTACGGTATGGAAAAAAGATGCACAGTCATGAATGGACCATTATTAACAAAGCCAGAAGTATTATTTCAGAAGAAGTAAAGCACAGCCATCAGACTACAACTTCAGCTTACAAATCCATGTCATCTGTTCATCCTAGGAACTCCTCTTGCATTCAAGTTATGTCTGTGCTGAAGAGGTTGGGCAGTGTTGCAAATTCTAATCTTTGGGATATTTTTTTGGTACGGCTCCTAATGTCTGTTGCAGTTATGCTCTATCATAGCAATTTTGTCTTGGGCCTTGAAGAAAGATTTGAAATGAAGCCCAAACTCACTGGCTACCTAATTAGCTATAGTAGCACACTTGGAGTAGCTGCTGGGTTTCTCCTTGGACCTATCACTAAATATTATAGGCACAATACTTTTGCTATGTTATTGCACTCTACACTTCTTACCTGCCTGTTTATGTTTCTGTATTCTGTATCAGAAAGTCTTTGGACAGTCATTTTGTCTTGTACATTTTTAGCATTTTCAACCACTGTGGGACGTACATGTATTACAGAACTTGAATTAATCCTGGGTGGAGATCAGGCCAGTGGTATGCTTATTGGTGTTGGTCAGTCTGTTTCAGCTGTGGGACGCATAATTTCCCCTCTTCTCTCAGGTGTTGTGCAGGAATACAGTCCACGTGGCCCACCAATTCTTGGAAGCCTGTTGGGGATTTCAGCAATTCTTATCATGGTCTTTAATAAGTCACGATATTCTGTCAGAAGGACCATGAAATTTAAAAGTACGTAATGACCTATTTACAGTGCTTTGCTAAAAAAAAAACCAGAAAAACTCTCAAAGGAATGTTCTTCAATGTAGGGAAAATAGAAAATTATAAAAAAGAGCAATAACATTTTTTGATAGCATGTAATACCATTTTTCAAACCTTTATTAAATGTTGCTTTGAACTTCAGTGAAGAAAAAGGAAGAAGAACTGCCATTCCAGCAGATATTGAATCTCACTGCATAAAGGCTTTGAAGAGATGTTAACTTGCTTAATGGCAAGTTGATTGTTGAGCTTAATCCCCAAAGGATAACCTTGTATTTAAAAATAGCATTCATTTCACAATTAGAAACGGATTTTGTTCAAATTCTTCTAAAATAAGTATTGAAACTGAAAACTATTTTTGATCATTTCGATCATTTCGCCGAGACCTGAAGACCTGGCTCTTTGAGCTTTCCGGCCCAGCCTGAGTTTAAATTGGGGTTTTAACTGGGGTTTTATATTTTTTCAGGGATTTAGTTTAATCTTTTTAAATTGTTCTTAATTTTTGTATTGATGTTTTATATACCCTGTAAACCGCCCTAAGGGCGGTATATAAATTCAATAAATTCAAATTCAAATTCAATTCAGTTATCAAGAGTTCACCAGGTGAATCGAGCTCCTTTTAAAAGTACATATTTAAGTAGTCACAGTTCTGTTTGCATAGTCTCCTTCTTCATATCAAAGATCAGCTGCTTCAAATGAAACATTTGTTTAATCAAGCCCCTCACAGTTTGAATACAAGCTGCTATTTATTTAATACAAATTTGACATTGACAAAGCCTTGTAAAAGTGCTCACTGCTGAACACAACTTACCAACTTCATGTTAGAGCCTTCCATATGAAGACTAATATATTTCTTTGCAGTTTGAGAAAGGCACAGCTTGCATTCAGTGTAATAGTTCAGAATAATACAACTCTGTTTTAGTATTTGGAGGAGAGGAGTATGATTTTGCAAAAGGAAATGTTTCTAAAGAGAATTGATTTCACATTCAAATATTTATTAACAGTATTTGTATATCTAGCTGATTAAAAGAAAATAAGAAAGAAGGAAATATACATTACGTTCTTACCATGAAATTCTGATTATTTCTATCATCAGCCTTACTCTTATTAATGCTTTTCAACTTTTGTATTGAACACTCTTCAACCCTGTGTTTTTCACATTTTAAAATGTGTAGACTTCTATTCCCAGAATTCCTCACCCAGCAGGTTGAAAAACACTATTTTAGGACAACAGAAGAGGGACATGTGCCTAAATTTTAAGTAAAGAAGTGCTGAGAAAATACAAAATAGTGCTTTACCCTTTCTAAAAAAATTTCAGCCCTTCAAGAGAAAGACCTGAATATGCTCTTAATGTAGGCTAGATCCTGTCTTACTATATTATGGGACTAACAGCCATGTTTTTTTCTTATCAGATTAAAAGTAAACCTTACAGGTTAAGTAAGATTGATTCCCAGTAAACTCTACATCCAATGTCAAAGCTGATTTGTTCATAACCCAAATAATACTCCACAAACTTTCTTGTGAAATTCAATCCAGAAATCTTGAGTTGTTTACTTAATATTATGTAACAAAAGGATTTGGAAAATATTCAACATACTTTTGGAGTACTTGAAAGCCTCTAAGAAGTTGTACTCAGGGATTTTGTGCTGTGGTACTATTTGAGATGGTTCTGAATTGATTCTGCAAAGGTTTGGTTTTAAAATTGCACTTCAATATTGGTAATGGAAAATAAAAGGAAAAAGTAAACCAAGATGATACGTATGTCCTTTGTTCAGTTGCTGTCCCATGTGATATATAAATGTGTATTCGTTGTTTAGTATAAATGGCGTTCCCATTTCAAGAGGATTATATTACTTTCATCAAACAGAAAACTATATTGCTCTTGAAATAAAGCAGCAAAAGTTTTACTGTCTTGATTAAACATTCTGAAGAAGTTTTATTCTAGCAGTCTATCATACTGTCCTGTTCTCACTTTGTTTCAGTATATTGTATCTTTTGAGAATTTGGGATGTAGGCAACAGTAGGTTGGCTTACAATATTGCCTCTAAATTGGAGAACTAGATGTTTGCATAGAATAGCATGAATATGCTCAAACAAAAATAAGCAATTGTATTTATGTCATACTGTTCAAATGTGCTAAAACTAGCCAGTACTGTCCTCTATTGGCAACTTCCTGGAGCCCTTCAGGAAATACTGCTTCTTCAATGGGACTGGGAGCATGCCCATTCTTCCAAATCTCATGGACAGCAGAGCCATTGGGGCTAGATAATATGGCCTCATGCCATATAGAATTTTAAAAGTGACAACCAATATCTTTACACTGTTGTGAATATTGTGGGGGTTGAAGAATGGATAAGGCTGAGGTGTAAATAGTGTAACAGGAAAAGGTTAGAATACAGAAGAACTTTGCTTATGGAGTGGCTATAGAGTTGGGTTAATGTATCGGTAAAGACTGCATATATAAATAACAATGGGAAGAATGCTTATTGTTGCCCTAGGCCAGGGCTAGGCAACCTTGGCTCTTTTATGACTCATGGACTTCAACTCCCAGAATTCCTGAGTCAGCATAGCTGGCTCAGGAATTCTGGGAATTGAAGTCCATGAGTCATAAAAGAGCCAAGGTTGCCTACCCCTGCCCTAGGCAATGAAAAAATAGTGAAAGTAAAGTTTGTTTTTAACATTTTAATTTTTAAAATTTTAAAATAGTTCTGTTTTAAAATGGAACTTTAAAATTCTATTTTAAAACTTAAAATACAGCCATTGGTTAAGGGGCAAGGCTAGAAACCAGGTGAGTACTAGTCCCGTCTCAGGCAGAAAAAGCAGCAAGGTGACTTTGGGCCATTCATGCTTTCTCAGTCCAATCCACCTCACAGGGTTTTAGTGAGAAAAATAGGAGGAGGAAAAAGTAATAGGTATGTTCATGACTGAGTTATTTATAAAAAATAATAAAGATGGCTAGGAAACTTCAACAGAATTATAATTGAAAGTGTGCAACATGACAATGAGCAAAATGGGGGAAATGCAATGCAACGGTGCAGCTTCATGCTGTGCAATAGATATGTAAACCAGATGTATGAGTGAAATGTATAAGAAAGTCATTAATTGTACACTTGTTGGTTTAGAGAAAGTATATTATAAAGTGATAATCCTTCAATTATGAAATATTTGGTTTGGATATGGATTGAAACATGGTTGCTGAATGCAGTGTGAGTGGTGTATCAGAAAAGCTTGCATGAGGATAAATTGCTTAATGGTTCAACACTGAAAATGGAGTAATTCAAGGATGTGCAATGTCTTCTTGGTCATCTGGTACACTTACGGAAAAATATATAACATATGCTTGAGTTGATAGAATTGTGTTTGTTGAAAATGTCATTGTGCATGTTCTTTTATATGCTAATAATATGTTAGTTGAGGACACAAATGATATAATAATAATAATAATAATAATAATAATAATAATAATAATAATAATAATAATAATAATAATAATAATAATAATAATAATAATAATATAAAGTTGGAAGGGACCTTGGAGGTCATCTAGTCCAACCCCCTGCTCAGGCAGGAAACCCTATACCATTTCAGGCAAATGGCTGTCCAGTCTCTTCTTAAAAACCTCCAGTGTTGGAGCATTCACCACTTCTGGAGGCAGGTTGTTCCACTGGTTAATTGTTCTAACTGTCAGGAAGTTTCTCCTTAGTTCTAGGTTGCTTCTCTCCTTGACTAGTTTCCATCCGTTCCTTCTTGTCCTGCTTTCAGGTGCTTTGGAGAATAGCATGACTCCCTCTTCTTCTGGAGTACTGAGCTGAAAAATAAGGTATTGGATACCATGGTAGCAGTGCTTGACCAGGAAAGTTGAGTGAATAGCAAATTATAAGTAAATGATGAAAACTAAAATTAGTAAATCTATATGCCTTGATGAAATATTTATGAAAACAGGAAAACGGATTGAAAAATTTTAGTATGTGCTAATTCTGCTAGAAAGGTAGTAGGTAGTATGTGGTTTGTTAAACAAAAATGCTTGTATGACAATGAGAATCATCTATGTATTAAATATCAGAGTAAGCATCATGCAGTAGAAATGGGGTGCTAAGAATTGCATGTGGTAAAACAGGAGATACAGTTTGTTGTTAGTTGAGAAGTCGTGTCCGACCCATCGCGACCCCATGGACGATGCTCTTCCAGGCCTTCCTGTCCTCTACCATCCCCTGGAGTCCATTCAAGCTCACACCTACTGCTTCAGAGATACAGTTAGCAGTGCATAAATGACTAATACGTTATCACTGGATGAAATACTTTGAGATGACTTGGTCATAATATACAGGTGAAACTCGAAAAATTAGAATATCATGCAAAAGTTCATTTATTTCAGTAATGCAACTTAAAAGGGGACACTAATATATGAGATAGACTCGTTACATGCAAAGCAAGATAGTTCAAGCTGTGATTTGTCGTAATTGTGATGATTATGGCTTACAGCTCATTAAAACCCCAAATCCACAATCTCAGAAAATTAGAATATTGTGAAAAGGTGCAATATTCTAGGCTCAAAGTGCCCCACTCTAATCAGCTAATTAAGCCGTAACACCTGCAAAGAGTTCCTGAGCCTTTAAATGGACTCTCAGTCTGGTTCAGTAGGAATCACAATCATGGGGAAGACTGCTGACCTGACAGTTGTGCAGAAAACCATCATTGACACCCTCCATCAGGAGGAAAAACCTCAAAAGGTAATTGCAAAAGACGTTGGATGTTCCCAAAGTGCTGTATCAAAGCACATTAATAGAAAGTTATGTGGAAGAGAAAAGTGTGGAAGAAAAAGGTGCACAAGCAGCAGGGATGACCGCAGCCTGGAGAGGATTGTCAGGAAAAGGCCATTCAAAAGTGTTGGAGACTTTCATAAGGAGTGGACTGAGGCTGGAGTCAGTGCATCAAGAGCCACCACACACAGACGGATCCTGGACATGGGCTTCAAATGTCGTATTCCTCTTGTCAAGCCGCTCCTGAACAACAAACAACGTCAGAAGCGTCTTAACCTGGGCTAAAGAAAAACAGACATGGTCTGTTGCTCAGTGGTCCAAAGTCCTCTTTTCTGATGAGAGCAACTTTTGCATCTCATTTGGAAACCAAGGACCCAGAGTCTGGAGGAAGAATGGAGAGGCACACACTGCAAGATGCTTGAAGTCTAGTGTGAAGTTTCCACAGTCTGTGTTGATTTGGGGAGCCATGTCATCTGCTGGTGTTGGTCCACTGTGCTTCATTAAATCCAGGGTCAACGCAGCCATCTACCAGGAGATTTTGGAGCACTTCATGTTTCCTTCCGCAGACGAGCTTTATGGGGATGCTGACTTCATTTTCCAGCAGGACTTGGCACCTGCCCACACTGCCAAAAGCCCCAAAACCTAGTTCAATGACCGTGGGATTACTGTGCTTGATTGGCCAGCAAACTTGCCTGACCTGAACCCCATAGAGAATCTATGGGGCATTGCCAAGAGAAAGATGAGAGACATGAGAACAAACAATGCAGAAGAGCTGAAGGCCGCTATTGAAGCATCCTGGTCTTCCATAACACCTCAGCAGTGCCACAGGCTGATAGCTTCCATGCCACGCCGCACTGAGACAATAATTGCTGCAAAAGGGGCCCAAACCAAGTACTGAGTACATATGCATGCTTATACTTTTCAGAGGTCCAATATTGTTCTATGTACACTCCTTGTTTTATTGATTGCATGTAATATTCTAATTTTCTGAGATTGTAAGCTGTAAGCCATAATCATCACAATTATGACAAATCACAGCTTGAACTATCTTGCTTTGCATGTAATGAGTCTATCTCATATTAGTTTCCCCTTTTAAGTTGCATTACTGCAATAAATGTACTTTTGCACAATATTCTAATTTTTTGAGTTTCACCTGTACGACAGGTAAAAAAGCTGGGAAGGAAAAGTGAATGTCAAGAAGGAAGCCAAGACTGATAAAGTTATAATTTGGTTGAGCTAATGACAGCCTCACAAAAAGAATAAAAAAATGGCAATATACAAAACAGCATATGATTGTGATAAGAATAAGAATGGTTTGCAGCAATAGAAAGATATGAGAGGCATAGTTGGTGTATTCATTGGAATATTGAAGTGTGTATGTATGCACTGCATGCATGTGTACTGCAGTTGAAAACAAAGTTTGGAAATAGTTGGTCTATTGGTTAAGGCACCAGGCTAGAAAGCAGGAGACTGTGAGTTCTAGTTCTGCCCTAGCCTTGAAAGTCAACTGACTTAGTCACTTTTCTCATCATGCTATTGTTGTGGGGAAAATAGGAGGAAGATGTGTCCAATATGTTCACTGCCTTGAGTTCTTTCTAAAATTAATAAAGGCAAGATACAAATAATGAAATACAATAAAAATGCTTCTTTTAGTGGTCAGTGAAGATTACATTCAGTGATAATGACATTTTCTGTTCCATGAATTCTTACAAATATTCACACACTGTGAAACATGATACCACAAAACTCTGTATCTTACAACATCCCCAAATTTTTATCTTGATGGAGAGAAATAGGAAGGGCAGATGTGAGCACCAAAAGGAAATTTACCTTTTAAGGCTTCAACATAATTATTATTATACCTTTTCTACAAAGAATACAGAAAAAGATGTTCAGGAACTTCGGCTTCATCTGAATGTAGAAAAATAATTTCACTCTACAAGTTTTTCATTATCAGGGTCCATATTTGCAAATATATAAATGGGAAAAGGATTTTTCTGTTAATGTTTCATATTCAATAGAATCATTTCAAGTATAGGGATACGTGATGTCAGTGCTATTGATAGAATTTACTTTTGTGAACTTTCACAATGCTTTCTGGTCAGTCATTCCTATCTGAACTGGAATGGGAGAGTTAATTTGTCCCATTCCAGGTACATTTCTAAGGAATGGAATATCCTTTTATAATTGGCTCAGCCAATCTCATTGTATACATGGTTGTACTTTGACAATAAAGGTTCATTCATAAAGTAAGTATCAATAGCTGACCTGTGCAGAATTGGCCATCCAGTTTGGTTATTGCTTAACCATGAAAATTATATCAACCTTAATTCCTGTTACTGATTCATTTTCTAGCATCCCAAATTTTCCTTAAATTGAATCAATCAGCAAGGATTGTAGTAATGTGCCAGAATTATTTCTTGCAGCACTGCAAATGACCATAAAACATGAAAATTATAGATGTAGGAAAATAATAAGACCTGTACGGCTGAGTGAAAATGGTTATAATGAGCAAATATTGTCACATGGCAATGACAGCCTGCAATGCAAATATGAATTAAAATTACAGGAGCAGAAAAGATGGCTTAATGTATACTGTCTTGATGTACAGTACACCGAAATTCCAAACCATTCTAGAATGGCTTTAATAGCAATTTCAGCAGGGTTAAAGTATGCTGTGTGCCTGTGTAATGTGTGACTTAATCATATGCTGGTTGAAATGCCAAAGTGTTACTATTGTACCAAATTGAAGAATATAATTAGGTTTGAATATTCTCACATTGTCAGTTTGATAATTCTAGAAATGTTACTTTATTCTGTTTCCTAATATATATTGATAAAGAATATTTGTTACCATTGGATCTTATCTATGTCCATCCAAAAGTCCAAGTAACTTTTATGTTGTCAAAATGTTACCAGATTCTTCTCCAGTGAAGGTAATACATGCTCTGCATTAAAAGTAATCTCATCAGCTGATTGCAGATATATTTAAAACAATGTAATTTATGTTGAACAAGAGCATAGTTTTCTGTTCTAAAAGACCAAAGAAAGTTATTTGTGAATTTACCAATAGATGGCACTAAAGACTTTTTTCAGCCATTTAATGTTGAACTGAACTTCAGCTCAAAGCAACAGCATCAAACAACAATGCACCACAATATTATTATTGTGCTTGGGCCGCCTAAGTCAAAAGTGTAATTTATCACCATCTCATATTTTGAGGCCCCATTGCATTTTTTTTACTATCCATAGAACAATTTCATTTGTACAGCAAATTCTGATTAAGTCTATATTTCTAGTGTACTATCAAGAGCACATTATCAAGACCAATAACTGTTCGGAAAAATCACTTCTGATTTGTGATTAAATGAATGTATGTAAGTATATACGATAAGTGCGCTTTTTTTTCTTTAAATGGCAAACTTCAAAGAAAAGAGATCATTACTAATTGTGCATTTTAAGAGAGCATTGCAGCAGGGCTTTTAAAATTACTCCTGTTTGTCTTAAAGCAAAGATTTTTTTAAAAATTATATTGCTGCTTTTTTAAAAAACATTCTGTATCTAGGGATACATATAATTTTAAAATAACTTCAATATGTTTAAATAAATAAACTTTAAGACCATTAACTTAATGTAGTAAAAGCATGATGATTGAAACAAGTTGTCCTATTTACATGATGAAAGCAGCATTGTGCTATTGTGATCCAGTCCCCTGCCACATTTGTGCAGAACATGTTGCATATGAACATACAATAGGGACGGAGCCTTCATATAACCTCCTATGAATATCCGTGCACAGATATGTGATTCATAAAAAATAGCAAAGCAGAGGATTGAATGTAAAGAGTGAAAGATTATCAAGAAAATAGTTGACAACTGCTATAGTTGGCTTTGTGGTTCAAGTATGCAGTTTTAATAATGTGCAAAATTTATTCGTTTACCTAAAAGTAAGCTCCTTTGAACCTACAAAGTACATGTACAGGATTGTATCTCCAAATCAAGATAACCCTGTTTGTTCTTACAGAATCTTCTTTAAAGTAGCTCCTAACTGTGCATGGGCACATTGGATATCTTTTAATAGGATAGGAAATTTTTAGTGCAATTCCTAATTAAAATCTGGCCTTGTTTAGGGCTGCCCTCTAGTGATGGTCTGGATTTCTACAGTTCAGATATGGTAGCCTTTCCCTTGAAGATAAGTAAATCAAATGTCAGGCATACAATATATAATTGATCAAAATTATCTTCATTGTACAAGTTACATTATTTGGTTCGAGAGCAGCTAAGAATTTCTTCCTACTTGATTTCTGTTTAGATTTTTTTTCCTTCCTACCTACTCCCCATGAGTCTATGGCCAGATTTTGAATGAATCCAATTGCCCTACTGCCATTTACATCATGCTAGTGTATAATAGCTAGTCTATTATATGTACTGTTGAGTGTTAGCATTTGTTTAGTAATTATTGCTATGGTTATTGTCAGATTTATCTCTTGGCCTTTCAGCTTTTGATGCCTGTCGGGCTAATCGAGGTGGTGGGAGTGGCTTGACTGATCTGTGATCTTCAGCTGATTCTTCATTCACTGTGCCAAATGCTGGCCTTGGCAACAGTGGTTGCCGGAAACCTCTTGTTGTTCCTTGAGGGTAGCTCGCTGTACCACCATTGTCTTTGTCTGTTTCATTCTTCCACTCAATTCTGCATTGTTGCTGATGAAGTCTTTGATCTCTCAAAATTTTTCCCGCTTGGGATTTTAAATTCAGCACCATGGTATGGTCAGATTCAGAATCACTGCTGTCACTTACTGCAAATTTAAAATAGATGATAGATAGATAGATAGATAGATAGATAGATAGATAGATAGATAGATAGATAGATAGATAGGTAGATACAAAACATAAAATATATTAAGGTTATGGCACAAAAACATAAAATTCTCAAGAATGTTAAATACATTAAGTCAATTGGAACCGTAGTCTTCACTGGGCATTCTTTTGCTAATAAATGTAATCACATAAGGAGAAGAGCAATGTGCATTGGTTGGTACACTGAAAGGGAGTATATTTAATTGCTCACTTCTCATGACATGGGTGGTTATATAACGTAGATTAATAAAAAAAATAAACAAAAGAAATATGTAAATCTTTCTGTGGAATGGTATACAGTGTAGGCCGATTGCCAAATATCCACATTTCCTTTCTTACATAATGTGTATAATGACGCTAATATATTCCTGTAAACATAGACACAATTAACCTGTGATCTACTTAAAATTCCAGGCACGCTCTTGTTCAGTGTCAATTTTGCATATTTATTTCAAATGAGATTTTCCAAAGCAGAGAGTCTGTGAAAAGAAAGGTTAGTACCAACTTTAACCCTATTAGGCCATAAATAGACCCAATACAGAAAAATAACAGGGAAAAGTAATTCTGTGAATGACCCTAAAGCACAAATTAGCTATGGAATATGAGCCATGTTTCACCTCATTTGCATAATTAACATCATCAGTATTATCTTTACTAATTTAAAGCAAACCTGCGTATGGTTATCTAAGAACTGCTACCTTTACTACATAAAATTATAATGAACAAAGTCGTTCTTACTAGATTTATCTAGATTACTAAATAAAAGTTGCACATTCTCACATAGTTTCATCAAGATAAGAGACAGTTGTACTTAAACACAATCCATCATTGCCAAATTCATCCTTTTATTGTCAGTTTTCTGGACTACATTTTTATAAAAGACTTGTTTTTGCTGTAGTGCTCTGGAACTTGATTGCTTCAGTAGTTAACTAAGTAAATACTAATGCAAAAAAGGACAATAAGCAACATCATACTTATCTTAAAATAGAAGGAACTGTCACAATGAAAGGAAACATATAAAAACACAACATTGTCATCATTAAGCTTTTTTCACCAAAGGAAAGTTTTAAACGTGTGTGTGTGTGTGTATCAAACAAGTTTTTAAAACATGAACAAACTAAGTATAAACCTAGTATAATGCAAGATTTTTATTCAGCATTTGGTTAAGTTCTGCAGGTTACCAAAGCAGCCATTTCAAAGAGAAAAGGCTACAGACTCTTATTTGCTTGAAAATTATGAAAATTACATGACACACTTTTCAGCATCATATGTTATTGCATATACTAGTTAGAGCATGGGTCCCCAACCTATTGACCACTGGGCCATGTGAGTGACTGACCAGTGTGATCGTGTGTGCATGCACACTCACCCCCTAGTCGCGCTAGCGTTAGCATCGCTGCCAGCTTTGTGTGGGTACGCACAGCCCCATTCGCATGAGCGTGTAAGGACACCTCCCCTTCCCTTTCCCTTTGAGCTGCCAACCCAGAAAGGTTGGGGATCTCCGAGTTAGAGGATTTGAAAAATATTAGAAATATTAGGAGAAATAGTGGAAGCACACAATGTTACAAATCTATGTTCGAAATCCAAAGAATTGCAATACACACAGGGACAATTTGAAGTTGTCATTGTTAGATAACTGTTTGAATAACAATATTGGAAGCAAAACCCTTTTAAAAAACAGCTCATGACATAATTTCCAGTCCAATTATAGGAAAGGCTTGTTCAAATCTTTGGACATCCCCAAATTAGCTCAGGTTATAGGCCTTGGAAAGTAATTCAAGAAAACTACAATAGTTTCTTTTACTGAATTAAAGGTATTACAACAAAATCTCCAATAGATCTTCTACTCATTTCTGGCCAAACAGGTTTTGCATGATTCTTTTTTTAATGGGACAATAATCAACAACAGGACTAAATAGATGTGTGTGTATAATAATAGGCAGTGATAATGCCATCATAGTCACATCCAGGATTTCCTCAATTTAGCCAAATGTTCTCACATGAGTCCATCTTAACCTACTAAATTCTAGAAAAATTTTCTCCCTCTTCTTATAGACAGAAAATAAAAGGCATTGCAATCATGCTGAAATTGTGCTGTACAGTATATTTAATAGCACATGTCCTTAAACATACAGGTATGGTGTAAAAATGCACATGCACTTAATTGACATAAATCTTTAGAGTCTTTTCACAATCTTTGTGGTAGGCCCAGATACTGTAAGACATTGGTGAAGTAATATTAAGGTCCCTCTCTAGTATGAAATGAGTAAGAACACAGTAATCAATTACTAGAATAACTGACTGCACATTTTATTACAAAAAATATGAACTCACATGCACAACATGATGGATTCAAACTACATAACTTGATAAAGGAAATGTCTATTATGTAAGACAGAAGAGGGAGAAGAAAATACAATGCACATATATATTACACAAAAACACTGAAAGGAGAGAAACAAATAGTTGGCCAAATTGCACGAGCAGAGAATCAGAAATGTAAATACTGTCCATCCCAGGGTACATATTTTATTTTTACAAAGGAAGAGACAAATAAGAATTAAAAACAGCCATAAAACTACAAAATCTATATTGCTTCTTCCAAAGCAAGTGTTATAAATTAAAAATTAAGAAATAGGTTCCTACATAAAATACTGCTGAATTATAGTGGCTCAGTGGGTTAGGACGCTGAGCTTGTTGATCAGAAGGTCGGCAGTTTGGCGGGTCGAATCCCGAGTGCCGCATAACAGAGTGAGCGCCTGTTACTCGTCCCAGCGTCTGCCAACCTAGCAGTTCGAAAGCACGTAAAAATGCAAGTAGAAAAATAGGGACCACTACAGTGGGAAGGTAACAGTGTTCCGTGCGCCTTTGGCGTCTAGTCATGCCAGCCACATGACCACGGAGACGTCCTCGGACAAGCGCTGGCTCTTTGGCTTTGAAACGGAGATGAGCACCGGCCCCTAGAGTTGGAAACGACTAGCACGCATGTGCGGGGGAACCTTTACCTTTACCTTTAACCTAATGTAGCTGAAATGCAAAATAAACTTCCCCATTTTTTAAAACTTTAATGTTTTTTAAAAAAACATTTTAAATGTTTAATTCTTTTAATATTTGTGACATCATTTAGCAGTATTTACCATATGAAAAGTTTACTACTATTATCTACAATCTGTTACATACGCTGTATCCCTGAAAAGGCAAACTGTTAAGAGAAATCCTGGAGTTTCCTCAATCTGGCAACAGTCAAAGGAAGGCATAGATAAATAATAGACTCTGAGTATCAACATAATCAGGAACAAATAATACATTGACAGACAAATACATGACAGAGAACATAGACATGTGACATAGAGAAGCCAGAAATCCTTTGCAGTTCTTTAGAATAGGAAGAAGCAGGTGAACTAACAGGCTTAATCCCAAGCAGTTGTGCGTTGCTTGCATAATTCTGAATAGTCTACCATCTCTTCTATACATTCCAGGGAATATCTGCAATGTAGTTTGTACATTTTTTGATACTGAAATATTCTGATTCCAAATGTCCAATTCTCAGAACACCCTTGCCAGAGATTTTCCAACACTGGCACAGATCATTCCATTTATCAGAGGTAGTGTATCTACCATTTTACAACTGTAAAACTGTATCAGGGACATTTCAATTCCAACATTTCAGCTAATGTTGGAAGGAGAACTATATAGTAAGCTTTTTATTGTTTTACACACTTATGTGTGTTGGTAATCACCTTTAAAGCTTTCCATGGCATGACTTGAGAGAATATCTCATGCCAATGGGATTGGCCTGCCCCACTCATGCCGGCAGAGGAGACATGTTAGCCAGGTTATTCTGGCTGGTGGAGTCCAGGAGAAGGGCCTTCTATGCCAGCACACCTGCTCTTTGGAGCATCCTGACCCCCCCTCCCTTGCCCAAGTAAGATCAATTCCCACCCTTTTGATCTTCAGCTTAAAGACCTGGCTTTGTCAGCTGACTTGGGGGCTGCAATGGGAGGCTTCACATTGGAGGTGGTTGATAGATTAATAACAAGTCCCACATTGTCCCTGCTCATCCTACTCCCTCCCTCTCCATCTTTTAGTTAGGGTTGAGTATTCATATTTTTATAGTATTTTATTTGTATTGGGTATATCTTTTGTATAGTTTTATCCTTTTAATATTGTAAGCCACCCAGAGTTACCCTGTGGTAAAATGGGCAGCCAATAAATTTAATAAATAAATATATCAAGACCACCGGGGGTTTTTACCTATTACTTTATTCTTGACATGGGTTTTCATTGGCCAAATAAAAAGAAGCAACTAGTTGAGTTCTGTGCTCTATAAATGAGGAAGAAAAACACAGGGATATATGCGCATGTATGCAAAGATCCCATATTTCTGTAGATAGCTATGGTCAAAATGGAAGACTGTATGTATCATTTTTTACCTCTTCTATTATGCCTAAATAAATCTTTGTTTTCTATAGTGTCATAGATAAAATTAAAACTTACAATAAGGAAAAAGTTTTCTAGAATCGACATGGAAGAACATATCTGAAATGGTAGTGAAGCATTCCAAAACTGCATTACCTTTAAAGGAGGATTGATTTCTTTTCCGTGTTTTCTCTGCAAGTTTAGTATTTTTAGGTAGTGATAAGTAACGTGGTGGTTTCATGTGCACCTGCAAAATAAAATAAAATGTGTTCAGGCAAAAAGAAATATATTCGTCAAATATTAGTATACCTTCTCATCTGTGTGTGGAGCATTCTAGTCATTTTAAAATAAAAAAGATATGTATACATGTAATTCTAATAATTGCCATGTGTTCAGTTTTAGAACCCTTCCAACCCTTTTAGATTGGAGGAAAAGAACGATCCTATTTAATCAACCACTCACTGCTGTTGTACTAAGATCAGAGCAAAAATCAAAATCATCAACTTGTGTAATCATCCTAATATCTTTTAAATGATCCTAAAACCATCAGTCTCTGCTTCTCCTAAGCTAAGCCAAGAGCAGTACAGTAAAACAATATGGAACTAAGAATCTTATCATGGAATGTGAATGGTTTAAATTCAAAACCTAAAAGAAATCGAATCCATCACGTGTTGCAAAAACAGAATTTGGATGTGATATGCCTACAAGAAACACATGTGATGAGAACTCATAGAAAAATCTTGCAAAATAAAAGATTAGGTCAAGAATTTATTTTGGCAGACAAAGTTAAGAAACAAGGAGTAGTGATTTATGTTAAAGAGAAATTTGAAGCAAAATTATTGTTTAAAGATGAGGAGGGAAGATGTCTTGCAGTTGAAATAACAGCACAAGGCGATAAGTTGTTGATGCTTGGAATTTACGCACCAAATGAAGGTAAGGCTGAATTTTACAAGAAGATACACGATGTACTTTTGGATTATATGGATTATAAAATAATCTTGATGGGAGACTTGAATGGAGTAGTCTCCACATTGATGGATAGATCACAAAGACAGAAGATTTCTAATGATGGAAGACTGCCAAAGACTTTCTTTGAAATGATGGATAATTTTGATATGATTGATACTTGGAGATTGAAAAACCCATTGGAGAAAGACTTCACGTTTTTCTCTGACGCAAATAAATTGTGTTCCCGCCTCGATTATATATGGACAACAAGAGATTTGGCCATGAGAATAAATAAATCAGAGATTTGCCCAAAGACTTGTTCTGACCATAATGCTGTGCTGTTGGAATTAAAATTGTTTCTACAGGGTTCATTTAGATGGAGAATGAATGATGCCTTGCTGAGAAGTGAACAGATTGTTGAGAAGGCCCAAAAAACCATAAGAGACTATTTTGAGATAAATTTGAATACAGAGGTAGAAAAAAGGGGTCATTTGGGACGCAAGTAAGGTGGTCATGAGAGGTTTTTTGATTCAACAGAATGTAATAAGGAAGAAGGCCCCAAATGAAAAGAAAGATATCATTTTGAACCAATTGAAAGAGAAAGAGAAAAAAATTGAGGAGTAATCCAAAGAATCAACAGGTTCAAAAAGAAATAAAAGCCCTTCAATCACAATTTTCTCAGATAATTAATCAAGAAATTGAATGGAAAATAAAAATGATGAAGCAAAGGTCTTTTGAATCGGCAAAAAAATGTGGTAAGTTACTAGCTTGGCAGTTGAAAAAGAGACAGAAACAAAGTACAATAACTATGATAACGCAAGAGAAAAAGATTATTGAGAACCCTGCAGAAATTAGGAAATGTTTTCAGAAATATTATAAGCAGCTATACAAGAAAGAAAAAGAGGATTTAATTAAAACAGAACAGTTATTGGACAAATATGGATGGCAGAAAATTCCTGAAGAGAAAAGGACCCTACTCAATTACCAGATTACAAGACAAGAATTGGAGGCAGCAATTAATCAAATGCAAATTGGCAAGGCACCAGGACCTGATGGACTGACAGCAAAATATTATAAGACACTGAAAGACTGGCTGATTCAGCCACTGATGGAAGTATGTAATGAATTACTAGAGGGGGTTAAGGCACCTGAGACCTGGAGAGAAGCATTTATTATGTTGATACCTAAACCAGATACAGAAAGAGCCCAAGTAAAGAATTACCGCCCAATCTCCTTGTTAAATGTGGATTACAAAATTTTTGCTAATATCTTGGCTACAAGACTGAAGAAGGTCCTTCAAGATTTTATTCATCATGATCAAGCAGGTTTTTTACCTGGTAGACATATGAAGGACAATATTAGGAACATAGTTGATATTTTGGAAAGGTTAGAGGCCAAAAAGAACTCTAAGGCTATATTAATGTTAATGTTAATTTTATTTGTATACCGCCCTTCTCCCGAAAGACTCAGGGCGGTGAACAGGGCACATATAAAATACAGGTTACAAAAGTTAAAAAAGAATTAAATACAAGGCCCAAGCTAAAACAATAAATAATAATATAAGAACCACAATAAAATCCCAACCCATCCCCCATCAGGCCAGGCCGGCTTGTTCGAATAAATAGGTTTTCAGATCGCGTCGGAAGGAGCGAAGGTCGGGCACCGTCCGGAGCTCAACCGGCAACCGATTCCATAAGTCCAGGGTGCCCACAGAGAAGGCCCTCCCCTTGGGGGCCACCAGACGACATTCTCTGACCGGTGGCACCCTGAGGAGGCCCTCTTTGTGGGAACGCACAGGGCGGAGGGAAGTTGACGCCGGCAGCAGGTGATCCCCGAGGTACTCCGGACCCATGCCATGTAGGGCCTTAAAAACCATTACCAGAACCTTGAATCTCACTCGGAAGACAACTGGGAGTCAATGCAGCTCGCGGAGCAGAGGTGTAACATGGGAGTACCGGGAGACTCCCAACACAACTCTCGCAGCTGCATTCTGTACCAGTTGGAGCCTCCGAGTGGTCCTCAAGGGAAGCCCCATGTAGAGAGCAGTAGTCCAAACAAGTAGTCCAAACAAGTAGTCCAAACAAGAGGTCACGAGCGCATGAGTGACCGTACACAGGGCATCCCGGTCTAGATAGGGCCGCAACTGGCGCACCAGGCGAACCTGGGCGAAGGCCCCCCTAGTCACAGCCACTATGTGGTCTTCCAAAGTAAGCCGTGAATCTAGGAGGACTCCCAAGTTGCGAGCCCTATCTACGGGGGGGTAATAGCTCACCCCCCCATGGAAGGCCTTTGACAATATTTCTTGGAGTTTTATGAAAAAGAATTTTGAAAATATGGAGGTTGGGCAGAGTTTTATGAATGGTTTAAATGCAATTTATTCTGAGCAAAAAGCAAAAATTATAGTTAATAATGTGGTGTCAGAGGAAATTAGAATTGAAAAGGGTACCAGGCAAGGGTGCCCACTCTCCCCTCTGTTATTTACTAGGGGTTATAGTTTTAAGGCCATAAGCTTAAGAGCCTACATAGAATTGATTTAATTTGATTTAAGAATTTAGATTCTCCTTTGTCATCTATACTTTATTTAGTTCCACTCTAACCCACTTTTTCACAAAGAAAAATCATTCAGCACAAGAAGTCTATTCTTCAGAACTTTCACTTCTCTGCCTAGCTGGTCCAGTAGGATTCAAAGAGTCTATATCTGAAATTATTAGGTGCAAGCAAACAGCACAAGGGTGGATTTTGAAGGCCATGCCTTATAAGCAAGGCAGCTAAATCTTACTACTTTGAAGCAACAAAGACTGTGGCTGTTGCTACTCATATTTTTTAGATATGCTCAAAAGTTGTTTAAACATGATTCCTTTAAATTCATTTAATTCAAGATGTACACAGTTGTAATATCATTTTTACCATAGACAGTAAAATAATTTGCAAAAGCAAATCAGAGCAGGGGAGAAAAGAGGAGGGGGGTGTTATTTCCGTTAAGAATGAATTATTTTTATTCTCCATGTTGAAATAAAGATAAAGATTAGTCTTAAATTGACTAAGTAATAACTTCATTCCACCAAAATGTTAATAAAATTACTAATATAATCTAGTTACACATGTTTGGTTTATTAATCTATGTATATTATTATATATCTTGTATATATTTTAATTGTTCAGCTATTTTCCACTAAGTAGAAATAGCTCTCCTTACAAAAACATTTAGAGGCTCTTGTTATAAAGAAATAAACATTTGAGTATGAAACCAAAATAGTGGTCACTCTCAATCTCCCATGGAAGATGCACAGTATTTGTCCCCAAAAGACTGCTTTTATCATTGATATCTTTCATTGGTTTCATGTGTTATCATGAAAAAGAATCGGTATTTAGTGATATAGGATCAACCTACTGAGAATCATTTAGAGACCTAAGTGCCCCATTCATATAGTAAAATACATTGTGTAATAAAATCCCATGTAAAATATATTAAATATATAAATACTGGTCTTGACAAACTCTTGCTTTTCCTAATGCTCTCCCTTAGGCTATGTCGGCGACGAATCAAAATTTCTTTGGCCTGCTTTTCATTTGCATCTTCAGCAAGACTGTATCTATTATATGATGGAGTCTGCAACAAACAAATAAGAAAATATATGCTTTAAAAATATATTAATAGTGGTGATTATGATGGAAAGGCTTTCTGCATCTTATTTTGTTTTTAAGATATCTCAAAAATATAAAGCATAATTAGCTTAATGCAACACCTGAAAATAATGTAATATTCCATAAGTAATTTATTATTTTGGTAGTTTCCCTTAGTACCACAATTTATTTTAATAACTTAAATGTTGAATTTCAGAAATGTCAATAATATTACAGACATTTATATAATCCAACCTATTTGATATGTAAGATGAGGCATAGAGATACACTGTCACTATGGCTAGATTAAAAAAAAATCTCTAAATTGTTTTCCACACAAATAAATGTTCCCTAACTGATACTGGAACAATAGAATTCCCACACTTTCTAACACTCATTTTTTACAGTATATATATTTATAGATATGCTAAATGTATACATTGCCAGAATTGGAGTCTTGGCACTTTACCACAGTCAGTAAAATATAAAACAGAATAGAATAGAATAGAATAGAATAGAATAGAATAGAATAGAATAGAATAGAATAGAATAGAATAGAATAGAATAGAATAGAATAGAATAGAATAGAATAGAATAGAGCTGGAAGGGACCTTGGAGGTCTTCTAGTCCAACCCCCTGCTCAAGCAGAAGAACCTATGCTGTCTCAGACAGGTGATTGTCTAGTCTGTTCTTAAAAATTTCCAGTGATGGAGTGCCCACGATCTCTGGGGGTAAGCTGTTCCACTGGTTGATTGTCCTCACTGTCAGGAAGTTTCTCCTTAATTCCAGGTTGCTTCTCTCCTTGACCAGTTTCCAACTATTGTTTCTCGTCCTTCCCTCTGGTGCTCTGGTGAACAACCTGATCCCCTCTGCCTTGTGGCAGCCCTCAGATACTGGAACACTGCTATAATGTCTCCCCTATTTCTTCTTTTCTTTAGACTAGCCAAACCCAAGTCCCACAGCCATTCTTTGTATGTTTTATCCTCCAGGCCTTTGATCATCTTAGTTGCTCTGCTCTGAATTTTTCCCAAACTGTCAACATCTTTTTTGTGATATGGTGACCAAAACTGGATGCAGTATTCCAGGAGTGGTCTTACTAGGGCTGTGTAAAGTGCTACTAGTACTTCACATGATCTTGATTCTATGCCTCTGATTATACAACCCAGGATTGTATTAGTTTTTCTGGTTGCTGCTGCACACTGCTGGCCCATAGTGAAGTGATTGTCCACTAGGACTCAAGGTCCCTCTCACAGTTACTATTTTTAAGCTAGGTCTCACCCAATCTGTATTTGTGCCTTTGGTTTTTCCTACCTAAGTGTAAAACTTTGCTTTTCTCCACATTGAAACTCATTTTGTTGGATAGGGCCCATTGTTCAAGTTTGTCAAGATCTTTTTGGATCCTTAGTTTGTCTTTTGGGGTGTTGGCTACTCCTGACATTTTGGTGTCATCTGTAAATATGATGAGCTCCCCTTCAATTCCCTCATCTAAGTCATTTATGAGGATATTGAAGAGTATTGGGCCTAAGACGTAACCTTGTGGTACCTCACTGCTAATTTGTTTCCATGTGGATATAGTGCCGTTGAGGACTGCTTGTTGAGTATGGTTTGTCAGCCAGCTACAGATCCATCTGGTGGTGATGTTGTTTATTCTACCTTTTTCTAACTTACCAAGCAGTAGGTTGTGGTCTACTTTGTCAAATGCCTTACTGAAATCTAAGTATACTACTCCACTGCGTTTCACTGGTTTACTAGTTTAGTCACTTTATCGAAGAATGAGATAAGATTGGTTTGGCATAATCTGTTGTTACTAGTTATGACTTTGTTTGCTTCTAGTTGTTCACAGATCTGTTTTTTTATTATCTTTTCTAGAATCTTCCCAGGTATTGATGTTAAACTGATTGGTCTGTGGTTTCCTGGGTTTATTTTTTTTCCTTTCTTGAAGATCGGGCCACATCAGCCCTTTTCCAATCCTCAGGTACTTCCCTGGTGATCCAGGATTTATGAAAGATGTGGTGTAACAGTTCTGAGATAACATCTGCCAGCTCTTTCAGAACTCTGGGATGTAATCTGTCGGATCCCAGTGATTTATACTCGTCAAGGTCAGATAGGAGTTCACTTACCATTTTCTTGCTTATTTTAATTTTTGTTTCTAGTATGTCTTTTGCAATGGGTTTTTTGATATGTTGGGCTATAGTTTCTTTTTGTGTGAAGACTGTGCTGTCACATCAGAACTATATAATGCATATCGTGCTGCCACCATGTGGTTGTTTGGGGAATTGCAACATTATGCTAATGTGGTCAGCCAATCCCTCCCATTTTGTGATGTACTTCCTCCTCTTTCTTAACTCTGTACTTTCACCCCTCCCATTCTGGGACGTACTTCCTGCTTCTCCTTCCTCCGTGCTTCACCTCCCACCATAACATGCAGACACAGTAGGTCCCATTACTGTCTTTTGACCTTGGAATACCGTCCATTCATCATCTACCACATCTTGTTTGCTGTAATCTTCTCTGCATGCAAATAAAGGTACTTCTGGATGATAAAAGGTACTTTCATGAGTTCTGCTATCTTGCAAAGGCTGTTAACAGTGATAGTATCCGCTTATACAGGCCAGGCACAGGGGTCTCAGCAAGGGGATAAATCATTAACCAACAGTTAGAGTCAGAATACTGACACAAAGTATGAGTTAAGCAGCTCTGCTTTCTCTCTGTTGCCTGTAATTTCCTTGCCATCTTCATTCTTTAATGGGTCTACAGTTTCCTTGACTTCTTTCTTTTTCTTAATATGTTGGAAGGAACTTTTTTTTATTGTCCTTGATTTCTGCTGCGAGTCTTTGTTCGTTCTGAGCCTTTGCTTTCCTGACTTCTTCTTTGCATGTTCTGGCTGTCTGCTGATAATCAGCCTTGGTTATGTGTCCCTCTTTCCATTTTTTGTATTTGTCCTTTTTGTCTTTCAGTTTGTTAGAGAGATTTTTGTGCAACCATGCTGGTTTTTCTTGGATTTCTTGTTTTTCTTTCTCAGTAGTATTATGCTTGTCTGGGCTTTTGTGATCACATTTTTCAGGGTTTCCCACGTTTCTTGGGTTGTTTTCCCCTTTAGGATTTTCATCCATGGGATCTTTCGTAGGTTCTCTCTGAGTTTGATTAATTGGAGTATGAAACTTTGAAGACATGCAGCCTACTGGTTGACTATATGATTGACTGAGTTGGGAATCCTCCCTGGGTATTCAGAAGTATGCTTGAATCTGATTTCAGTGAAAAAAATACATCATCACACAAACTCTTAATTCTATTCTTCACCACATGGAGCCTCAGATAACCTGTTCAACAGCAACTGATGGGCTGTAGATTATACTCCTATACGTGGGGTTTTGCTAGGAATAAGGGGGAAATTATCAGTGTCTTCTCCTCACCACCAAAACACACACACACACACACACACACACACAGGATTACAAAACTTGTTCATTGGCAATGAACATTCAGCTATTTTGCTGTTCTTTATAGGTATCTGTCCTTCCTAGCAAACAAAAAAAATTGGTATGTTTCTATTGCCAATGTCAGTGACAAATCTAAGTTTTTCTTTTCTGTATGTTAAATGTAAGATGAACAAGGCTCATGTCATTTTTATTACAGCAGAAATCACTGGGGGTAGGCATGCGAAAATGAGGCATATGTTTACAACTAACTATACATGTATGAAGAGTAGCCTGCACGTTCATCCTTGCATTCAAAATATCTGATCCAACATGTAATGCTGTGTTTATGTTCCAGGCATTGTATACTCAATTTTAATATCAAGAGACACATATTTAAAAACAGTTCCAGTTGTCTTTTTCAAAACTTTTCTTAAGTCTTTTTGCAAAAACATAATTATTTCTCTTTATTGCATAGCAATTCATCACCTTTCTTATTCAATAAGCCTAAATACATTTGTTTGGAGATAAATTCCATTGATTTTAATAGAAATTATTTCTGCATCTACATTTTAAATTGACATACTAGTGTTTTTACTGGAAAATGGAAAAAATAGCCCTCTGAGAAAGTAGATATAGCCACACCAAGATGTTATTCTAATATCTTGTTGTTTACTTACTCTTTGCCGTATCTGATACAGATTTTTTGTTAAAATGTCTCTTATGTTATCCATTTGGCCAGAATAAGGTGTATTTATTTTTTCTCCTTCTTGAGGTTCACTGTTGTAACAGGAGATAAAATATAGAACTAAACAGATGATTCATTGGAATAATATGAATTATACATTTTTTCAAAGATAGAAAATCAATTAAAAGAAAGAAAACACATTTATCATGTTTTAAAGTGCAAGTTGATAAAATGTTAAATAAATCTATAATTTTCCCGAGTAGATACGATCCATAGTTTCTTTCATTCATAAATATTTGAGAATTTAATTCATAATTCATATCAATGTCAACTGATTATAGAATTAATTTCCTATGCCTTTTAATATATTTTACTCAATTAAATTTAAATATATTTTATATTATCAAAATCTCAATATAAATTTTGTTCTGAAAAGCTGAAAGTATTTCCTGGTAAATTGTAACCAGTAACAAGTTCATAATACATATTAAACATATATTAATTCTATATTAATCCTTTTTAGCTACTTTAAACTACTATGAGCTTCTGAAACCCCTATGGTCATATCTTTTATATGTAATACCCCCATCCATAACCCAGCCTTCATTTTACTGATATTTCATAAACAATTCAAAGCAGTCCTATTCAATGAGGTTTGGGACCCAGTTATGAATGTCATTATTACACTTTTTGGTTATATTCATGAGGGTTCTTCTTGTTTGTTTGTTTCTTTGTACTTCTTGGATTAAGATAGTTTATATATCTATTTCTGTCTCTATCCCTAATTCTGCCTCTTCATTATAGAAAAATACAATTACCCATAACTCTAATTTTACATGCATGAAAAAACACTTAGATATACACAAACAAATCTATAAATCAATGTTAACTCTGTTTCCCCCACTCTGATTGAAAGAGGTTTCTGGCTGGAAATTTGGGGAGTTGTATTGCCAAAGTAATTGGAAGATAATAGATAAAATGTATGTTAAAACTTTTTAATAAAAAAAAAGGAAGATAATAGATGGGAGGAAGAGAAAGCTTTTTAAGCTGTTTTTGGTGTTTAATTTCCCATTTAACCTTGCATTAAGTCTACTTAAGAAGCTCATGACTAGAGGTCCTTTTCCTATGTTGAAATATAAACAGGAGCAATGTCCTGATTTTATGGACTCTTTTGAGAGTACAACAGGTACTTAGTTTATTGTTTTACTTATTTATTTTATTATTTTATTTATTAAATGTATTGGCTGCCCAGCTTATTACAAGGGCAGATTACAGTATTAAAACTATAAATAAAATACTACAAAAATATAAATATAAAAGTATAAAATAGCTATAACGAAATAGCAATGGCTAAAAAAGGGAAGGAAGAAAATAGGATGAGCGGGGGGGGGAGAGAGAGAGATGAGATCTGATATTAATCTATAAATCACCCCCAACATGAAGCCTCTCTTTTGGAGCCCCAAGCCAACAGGCAGAGCCAGGGCTTTAAGCTCTTGTGGAAGGTCCGGAGGGTTGGGACCAACCTTATTCTGGGCGCAAAATATTCCAAAGGGCAAGAGCAACAGCAAAAAAGCCTTTTGTCCTGGACCCAGCCACTGGAATACCCTGACTGAGGGGCCCTGCAGCATGCCTCCTCTGCTGGCACAAGTGAGGTAGGTCAATCCCAATGGGATGAGACAAGTCTCGCAAGTAGTCTGGATCCATGCCGTGAAGGATTTTAAAGCACCTTGAGCTGCACCTGAAAACAGACCACCAGTGCAGCTCGTGGAGCAGTGGTATTACATGGGCCACACTCTTGGGCCCCCAAAACTGGCCATCCCATCACACTCTGCACAGCTGTACTTCCAAATGCTCTTCAAGGGTAATCCCATGTAGAGCAATAGTCCAAATGTGAGATGACTAAGATGACAATTGTCTAGGCAGGTGGGATCCAGCGGTGTTTTTTTTAAGGAGGACACAAACCAGTGGTGGGATTCAACCAGTTCACAGCAGTTTGAAAGAACTGGTAGCTAAATTTACCTGCTTCCGGCTGGCTTCTGGAAGTCTAGCCTAGGCCACTTCTGGAAGTCTGTTCTAGGCATCGGAGGCCTGGAGGAGGCCTCCCAGGCCTAGAACAACCCACCGGAAGTGCATGATGCCACTTCTGGAAGTCTGTTCTAGGCATCAGAGGCCCAGGCCTGCATCACATAATAAAACCAGTTGTTCAGGTATTTGAATCCCACCACTGAGACAAACCAGAGTCTCCTTAAAATGCCCCAGAAATATCCCCTCCTGGGGTGACGAATTAATCATTGCCTAAACCCACCCGCTAGTCACCATATGGAGGCTTTCACCATCCAGGAGGGACAAGGATCTAACTGACAGGTGGTGGTGCTGACAGCATTGAGGACCCTGTTCACTTCATCAGGTCCAACAGGGTCAAATATTTCCCAGATTGATTTAGAAATCAATACATAAAAAACAAAATATTTTAAATTTTATTCCTAATGTTCACTTCCATATATGCTTTTACTTATTCTGTTTTTTGTTTGCATTTTATTATCAACTAATGGAAAAGCTTGGAAATTAAATTTTTGAAAGGAAATAAATCCCAGAAGTAACTAAATGGATTAATGTGTTTAGTCCTAAATGTAAAAAACAAAGACAAAACAGCATGCTCCTTTTTGTCCTTTTTTTGAGCTGCAAAGAAGTGAAGAATTCAACTTCAGTCTTTTAAGAAGTATATTCTGACACTGATATAGTATTGCTCCATATTTCTCTCTACTGGTGATGACCTATAAAGGTGCTGGTGATGACCTATAAAGCCCTAAATGGCATGGGTCCAGATTATCTCAGGGAGCACCTGCTGCCAGCATCAGCCTCCCATCGTCCTGTGCGCTCCCACAGGGAGGGCCTCCTTAGGGTTCCGCCGGTTAGGGAATGACGGCGGGTGATTCCAAGGGGGAGGGCATTCTCTGTGGGCGCGCCTGCCCTATGGAATGAACTGCCGGTGGAACTTCGGACTGCCCCAGACCTTCGCTCGTTTCGCCAGGACCTGAAAACTTGGTTATTTGATCTTTCTGGCCTGGACTGAGGGGGTTTTAATTTAACTTTAAATTTTAAATTTTAATTTGTTTTAATTGTGGGCTAGTCTTAATTTAATTCTATTTTAATTGTATTTATTTGTATTGTTTTAATTCGCCCTGTAAACCGCCCTGAGTCCTTCGGGAATAGGGCGGTATATAAAATCAATTAAATAAATAAATACTTACTTGATAGAAGCTAAAGATGGAACTGTGCTTAACATCCCATTCTCTGCCATTTCAATGGCATGTTTTATTTCCAGTTTCTTGTACAGGGCAACAATTCTTGATTTTGGTTGTTTTTCCTTAATTAAAAGTCTTCTTAGGTACTTCTTATCAAATTTTATAAATCTGTAAGAAGCAAGAACCATTCTATTAATTAACCTGAATTAAAATGAATTGAAAGTGTAGCAAATTTTGTTTTTATAAAGTAAATTCTTCTGACTGTAGACATTTAGAGAATTAGTTTCTAACTGAAATGAAGTTTTGAATTTGTGACAGAAATTAATGAAAATTAAATGTTCATGTTTTCTGAAACAAAATAATTCTTAAATTTAAAGTATATATTTGTAAATTTCATAATATTCAAAATGTAAATATTAATTTAAATAATACATTGATTTTTCCACTTGTTCTTTTATATCATTACTAAATATGCTACTTACTTATCTCTCCAAAAGTTGTGACCCCAGTGTCCACACACATCTTCAATACCAGCCTTGATATGGTCGAAGAACTTGGATGTAAAAAAAAGTCATTACATTATTATTAAACAAATGTATATATTACCTGTTTCTGTAAGAAAGTTATCTTGATTTTATACCCAATAAAATATCAATACCAAAATAACTATGAAATGAATTTTATAAGATAAATTGTTATCCAATACAATTGTTTTTAAAATCAACAATAAATTTATGTGTGAAATCATTACTAAGAGTCAAGACAAACTTGATGGAACATTGTGAATCAAAACATGTTATAAATGTTACATTATCACCACTTGAAAAGGAAAGTGTCTCCAATTGAACACACTGCTTGTTATTTAGATGTATGTATCTTTTTCTCAGTGCATGGTATCTTTAGTGTCTCAGTTTTTTACAGGGCCTCTAGGTCTACTCTAGGCCAAAAGAAGTACTGAAAGTTCCATTTATTAAATAGTTAAGTCCCAATTTAAAAATGTAAAATATTACAACATGCACAATTTGGGAAGCATGATTCTGGGCATTTCCCAAAAGGCTTGTAATACACCTCAAATTGCAAACATACCCGGCAGTAGATTTCTTCACTGACTGCTGGTTGCTTCTTATTTGATCTTTTGACATGAAGAAACTCCACCAGTGGGCGAATTGTCATTCCCTGTACAGAAGAGCAGACACAAGCATGACATTCACTTCAGCCCAACATGATTTGCCATGATGTCATTTTCATATTCTATTCAATGTGTATTTTAATAAATGAATGGCCAGTATATAGCATTATACTACAAATATTTGTGTTGTGAAAGGAGATGCAGTTTGAGGAAAGATTTCACATTGTACGGATTAATTATTTTTGATGAAGAGAATTAGATAAAGTTTACAAGGGGGCTCAAATATAAGGAAAGGTACCAGAAAATACTTCAATATGTCAAGACAAGAGTTGATTACTTCACCAACTAGAAAAATTATTTAACATCCAAGAGGGATAGAGTTTTGTAATGTTGCACAAATCAATATTGGTGGAGCCTTGGTGGAGCCTTGGTGGAGCAGTGGGCTAATGCCTCCTTAAGTAACACCAGCTGCCTGCAATTAGTGCAGGTTCGAGTCCCACCAGGCTCAAGGTTGACTCAGCCTTCCATCCTTCCGAGGTAGGTAAAATGAGGACCCAGATTGTTGGGGGCAATAAGCTGACTTTGTAATAATGCCGCTTGGGGTGTGTGTGAAAGCCCTAATAAGCAGGCATATACATAGAATGAAGGCTACTGCTAAGCTTGTAAGCCGCCCTGAGTCTTCGGAGAAGGGCGGGATATAAATGGAATTTAAAAAAAATGAGAATATAACAAATGGAGGATGAAAAGCAAGGCAGGCATCAGAAATAAAGCTGAAGATGCAGGCCTAGTTCATAGGATAGATGGTGTTATTGTCAATGAATAAGACAAGATCTAGAAATAGGCTTTGATACAAATCTGAGATGTTCAGTCACAGACATATGCAATTTCTGGCAATTTCTTTTTGTGTGACAATTAGTATTGTAAATTGGACAAATTGCAGGTTTTCTATGAAAAGAACTATTAATTATATTGTATATATAACTATTGGAAATATTCTTACCTGAATGAACACGGTAAAGAATATCACTACGATAGCAGCAGTAATGAAAAGTTTCTTTCTAGGGAATACAGCAGAAGGGAGAAGGAAGACCAGAGAAAAACATATAGCTCCTCGAAGGCCTCCATAGGCGATAATGAACTGGTCTTTAAATGTTATAGGAATTGTCCGAAATACATTTATTACCTGAGTCAATGCAAAAACTCCTAAAAACAAAACAAAACAAATTGATCATGGTATCCTTTTAACCAGCAGGTGAAACTCGAAAAATTAGAATATCATGCAAAAGTTCATTTATTTCAGTAATGCAACTTAAAAGGGGAAACTATGAGATAGACTCATTACATTCAAAGCAAGATAGTTCAAGCCGTGATTTGTCATAATTGTGATGATTATGGCTTACAGCTCATTAAAACCCCAAATCCACAATCTCAGAAAATTAGAATATTGTGAAAAGGTGCAATATTCTAGGCTCAAAGTGTCCCACTCTAATCAGCTAATTAAGCCGTAACACCTGCAAAGGGTTCCTGAGCCTTTAAATGGTCTCTCAGTCTGCTTCAGTAAGAATCACAATCATGGGGAAGACTGCTGACCTGAGAGTTGTGCAGAAAACCATCATTGACACCCTCCATAATGAGGGAAAGCCTCAAAAGGTAATTGCAAAAGAAGTTGGATGTTCCCAAAGTGCTGTATCAAAGCACATTAATAGAAAGTTATGTGGAAGGGAAAAGTGTGGAAGAAAAAGGTGCACAAGCAGCAGGGATGACCTCAGCCTGGAGAGGATTGTCAGGAAAAGGCCATTCAAAAGTGTTGGGGACTTTCACAAGGAGTGGACTGAGGCTGGAGTCAGTGCAAGAGCCACCACACACAGACAGATCCTGGACATGGGCTTCAAATGTCGTATTCCTCTTGTCAAGCCGCTCCTGAACAACAAACAACGTCAGAAGCGTCTTCTGGGCTAAAGAAAAACAGACCTGGTCTGTTGCTCAGTGGTCCAAAGTCCTCTTTTCTGATGAGAGCAACTTTTGCATCTCATTTGGAAACCAAGGACCCAGAGTCTGGAGGAAGAATGGAGAGGCACACACTGCAAGATACTTGAAGTCCAGTGTGAAGTTTCCACAGTCTGTGTTGATTTGGGGAGCCAAGTCATCTGCTGGTGTTGGTCCACTGTGCTTCATTAAGTCCAGGGTCAACACAGCCGTCTACCAGGAGATTTTGGAGCACTTCATGCTTCCTTCCGCAGACTAGCTTTATGGGGATGCTGACTTCATTTTCCAGCAGGACCTGGCACCTGCCCACACTGCCAAAAGCACCAAAACCTGGTTCAATGACCGTGGGATTACTGTGCTTGATTGGCCAGCAAACTCGCCTGACCTGAACCCCATAGAGAATCTATGGGGCATTGCCAAGAGAAAGATGAGAGACATGAGACTGAACAATGCAGAAGAGCTGAAGGCTGCTATTGAAGCATCCTGGTCTTCCATAACACCTCAGCAGTGCCACAGGCTGATAGCTTCCATGCCACGCCACATTGAGGCAGTAATTGCTACAAAAGGGGCCCAAACCAAGTACTGAGTACATATGCATGCTTATACTTTTCAGAGGTCCGATATTGTTCTATGTACACTCCTTGTTTTATTGATTGCATGTAATATTCTAATTTTCTGAGATTGTGGATTTGGGGTTTTCATGAGCTGTAAGCCATAATCATCACAATTATCACAAATCACGGCTTGAACTATCTTGCTTTGCATGTAATGAGCCTATCTCATATATTAGTTTCCCCTTTTAAATTGCATTACTGAAACAAATGAACTTTTGCACAATATTCTGATTTTTCGAGTTTCACCTGTACAGTGTTACATCAGTTCTCTTTCTATTTCCAGGACTGTTTCTAGTTGGTTTTGGTAGGGGAGATAGATTTAATTCAGTTACAGACTGTTCAGGATCTACCCTCTCTCTGGTCTTACTTAACATCTATAGTACGTGAAACTGTTGAGTAAGGTCACAAATCAGAATGGTGTAAGGTATTATCAAAATACTGATGTATAATATATATCTCCATCTTAGGCTGATCAAGTTATGCTGTCAAGATTCTTTCCCAGTACCTGAAGGTTGTGTACCCTGGAAGGGGAAATACAGTTTATTTTAACACTAGCAAGACTTAATAGTTGTAAATTTTGGAGATCCCTTTGGTAAGGAATAACTCTCCCAACCAGAACCGGGGTGAAATATTGGGATCCTCTTGGGCTCTGCTTTTGCTAGAATTCCAACTGTATTATTCAAGTTATGAGGCCAGAGACCAGATTTGAAAAATAGCTGTTGATTAATATTCTCCATAGGAAGGACAAGCAGCAAAAACTTTGCACAAACCCATCTCGTGGCTGCATAATAAGGAAGATGTCTTTGACAAAGTTATGCAGGTCCATTACTAAAGCAACAAGGAGTAAAATATATCTTAAACAGATAAAGACAGATAGTGTTCGTGAGTGGGTCAGACAGACATTTCCCTAATTCACAAAGATATAAGAAGGAGGAAAAGAATAGTACATTCCCTCAAGATTCTTTTATTATAGCTGCATCCTGGCTGATACAACTGCACCCATTCCTGGGTGTGACTCACAATCACTCATGCCCTAGTCATCTGTTGTCTACATTGCTACAATATGTTCCATATAGAGTTGCTTTTGTTAACCACTCAGAAGCTCTAATTGGTTCAGAATACAGTGGTGCGAACAGTTATAAATGCACTTCATTGTGCCTAGGTAGCACATTGCATCACAAACTGAACTGGTTTCGTATAAACTTTCAGACATTATTCAAGGTACTGATTATCTCCTATAAAATCATTCATGGCAGAGATCCAAGTTACCTGTAGAACTGCCTATCCCTAATTGTCTCTACTCATCCCATGACATCTGACAGAGAAGGCATGTTAGGGTTCTTTCCCCATAACAATGTCAGTTATAGGCATTATTAGGGGCATGGTTTCTCTGTTGCAGTGCCTAATTCTAACATCATTCATCGGAGGTTTGGACATCCTGGTTTTGATCTAATGACCTAGCTCTACCCCAAGCATTCAGGCAGATCATAGGATGAACATATATATAAGATCATTAAATGACATATGTTTTGATTAGTCCCAGTTATTTCTGTTAACCCATTATCCTATTGGCTTTTTAATTTTGCAAAGATATGATACAATATTTTATGTTCATGTTTCTTCAAATTGTGAGTCAACTACAGTTGCTCTTGCAATTGGGCAGCCTTATAAAACTCATAAATCAAAATAAATAAATATGTTTGAATACTTACATTTAAGGTAACACAGTTCCTCAGAAACAAGACATAATCTACTGGTATTATAGAAATATACATACATGCACACATCATGGCTGATTTTTTTACTATAATTGTAAATGTTTTTGTAATGAAAATAGCACATTTACTATAATCTAAAATAAGAAGAATACAAATTAAATGTATCCCCTATCCTTTGCAGTTTTAAGGTAGCCAAGCCAATAATTCCCCAGGAATTTCTATAAAAGAAGAGACTCCCTATTAGCTGGAAGCTGAAAATCTGAGATGTATGGTTATCTCTGTCAAATTCTACCTTCTTCCTTCCTTATATAATTATTGGGTTCACTGACCAAAAATTGGTTTACTCAAAGAGTCATTTGTAAAGATTTTCCTCTATCACTGTAAAAAACCTTTAACTTTAAAAAGGATATTTCTTTGTCAAAGATACAGTTCCATTATCTAAAAGATAATCATATTTCAGTAGTAAAGTAGGTTGAAGTGCAATTTAGAAAGCTTTAAGCAGCTCTTACCTAATGAACGCCAAATCAAACAAAATAGCAGAGTGAAGCAAACAAAGGCCCAGTTCCATTCATGGTTTTTTCCTACTGTAGATACTCCCATGAAAATAAAGATAAGAGTTTCACTGACACTGCTCAGCATTTTCATGAAATATTTTATAGTAGTATAGGACTTCTGAGAAACATTCTCCTCCACGTATTTATTCATGGTCATGGCACATGCTGTAATCCTGCAGGAAAATATGTTCAGTTTCTCTGAATTTTTATTACAAATACTATATTTTTACTGCAAACACTTGAGTAACATGCACCTGTTGTTACTCCAATAAAATGTCCAGAGTCACCGTATTAGTGAGATAGGAGGCAAAAAATCCAATAAAAAAATAAATATGACTCAGAATTGTTATAGGAGTTAATGTCACTGAGTTCAGTAAAATTGAATTTCTTTTTACATTGCTGAACACATTTGTTGATACCATATAATAAGATATTGGGAACATTACAGACTTTTATGCAATCAACATAATGCATAGTGTGGACCCCTTTGCAGTTAACTCTTCTAACAAAGACTTGTTACTTGCTTGTAGAAAATGGAAAGTTATCATTCTCTTTGGCTTTTGCCACTCTGAAAGGACATTCGATGCTCTCAAATATAGGCCAGGTCGATACTATAATTATTTGTCCTCCCTTTGGTTATTCAGCACTGTGATATTCAATGTGATTATGATTTCACTTTAAAAATATACCATTTCATGATGTCAGAAAGACTGCAAATAGATATCATGAGTGGGAGGTATTGCAGTGTTTCCTGTTTTAATCTTGAACTTTAAGATGTGTTCCATGATATTGTTGCTATCAAATATCTTCCTGGAACAAATGTTTCAGAGATTATACAAACTGGATTTGCTACTGCTTCTGATGAATTTAGTTATTATCAGTGCTTTTTTTGTAAAAGAAAAAGGTGCCGGAACTCCGTTCTGAGCGTTCTATGACAAAAAAGCCCTGGTTATTATTATATATTTTGGTCAAGGTATGTATTATATTTTTATATAAGGTAAAGTAAGCTGAACTAAGCTGAAGTCACCTTCCAGTCACTTTACCATCTGCTGATTATCAATGCTATAGAAGTAGTCTATTATTCTTAGATGCAAACATGAGTTGTAGTTTTAGGTACTTATTTAAAGCAGCTTAGTTAGGAATCTTTGCTAAATCCCCAGGATGATACAGAGCATATCTGACCAAGCAGAAAAGCCACAGGAAGTTTTCTACAATAGTTCCCATGCCATTCTATGGTTTCTAATAGCCAGAACATATTGTGACACAAAAGAGGAAGTAAGAAAGTTCTCCTGTGCTATGGGGCTGCAATTCCAGTCTTCATTTTACACTATCACCTCATCTCTGAAGTGGCCCAGAACTACAGAGTGACCATTTATCAGATCCTCTCATAATGGCTGCATCACCAACAAAATGTGAAGACCTACACTAGACAATTCTAGGAACTTTCATTAAATTTCAGAACTCTTAATAGTATACTGAAAGTTAGTTATAATGTTCCTTTTAGTTCAGTTGTAAATTTATATGGATATTTTTTTTATGACTGGGGTTGTCTGTGTTTGATTAGTAATAACAGCAGAAATGTGGAATTCATCTATAAAAGCAGGGATAACGTGCAAATTATTCTGTTCTGATTGACTGTATTTATAAATTTAGGTCCTGATGATCTGAATGATTACTATTCTACATACAAGATATTACACGTGGTTTGATTTGTATTTTGTTTGTATGTCTTGTAAAAGAAATACTAATGCAGAAATCCTTCAGTATATTGATTTCAGTTTATTTAAATATTCCTAGGTAATCACTTCCATTTATCTAAAACCATTTAGATAGACTGGGCAGACCTACCAGTAATGAAAATCAGCCTGTACAAAATGGCAGTTTCTGTCCAGTGAATGGAAAAATCTAGATCATGTTATACTCTTTTAGCTTTTTCGCAATTCATTCTTAAGTTTCCTGGCTCCCCTTCTATATTTTGTGATATACAGTATAGGAATTATGCAAATCTATTGAAAATACTTTATGAAAAAAGAAACTTAACATCCAATATTCTATTACATTCTTTTTTATTATGTATGTATATATAAATCTATAGTATATTAGGCTAGAAAATAATTTAGTAGCTCAATCCATTAAATGCTTAGTGTCAGGCCCCAAATTAATGTATCCTTAGTTATTTTAGCTTTATATCTTTCTTTATTGCCTGCCATTCTGCTGGGAGGGGGGAGCCTTTAGGGATGCTTTGCACTGTCTGCTTTGTTGCCTTGTTGCCCTTCCCCCAGGAGATGGAATGTCTCACCCTTATCTGAGAGACGATTTGTGCTTGGAGCCAGAAGAAATCGAAAATGAGACAGACCTTGAAGAGACCTCTGAAAAGACCGGTTACCAAACACAATGCCGCCTGTGGATTGGCTGGGATTCAAATGAACACTGGGACACTGGGGATAGGAGTATTGAATGCTACTCGTAATATATTGCTTTGTGGGTTTTACTCTCAGATCTTGCCTTGATTCCCTGCTGTCACTAACAAAAGTTTCCTTTTGAGACAATGCTTGTTTCAAAAGTTCTTCTTTCTTGGGTGCTTAGCTGAGGTAGGTCCTTACACTTAGCCATAATATAAATTGATTCTAGCTTAGCTAGAAGTGGAAATCCAGCTATAGTGGCTTAGCACTATGTGTGATTGAGCCATTGCAGCTTATTTAAGAAATCATAATTAAAATAATCTGGCCTAATTTGATAACAATTGATGGATACCTATTTTCTACATATTATATTAAAAGACATACCTTTCTCAGCAAAAACAGCACCAGAAAAGCAATAGGATTTTATAAGAAACATTCATAAGGTTCATATATGAATGTTCCATAATAATAGTACCTATGATAGTCTTCACAGCACAGTAAATAATCTTGAGGCATTTTAAAGATTAATTGATGAGTCATATTTATGAATGCTGAAATTAATATCAGAATTAGGGGGAAATTGAAAACCACACAAATGCTGTTAATGAGAATAAGGTATGGATGGTGTTCGTAAAAGTTAGGTAAATTAATATAGTATTTTATATTTAACAAAATGCTCAATTAAATAAATTTCTACTTTTACAGTTTAAGCAATGAAATCTATTTTTCAAATTTAAGCCTTATTAGTTCATTCACATTTTTCTACATTAAAATATTGGAAATAATTAATTAGCTATGTGAAAACTTTGTTTTTAGTAATGCATTGTATCACTAAAATATTCAAAGTAGATTGTTAAAAATTGAAATGTGACACTAAAAAGCAAGAAATACAACATATTTCACATTATACGAGAGGGAAACATTCATTTTGCTAAATATATAAATATATCAGTCCCTGTGATGAAATAAAATAATCATAATATGTTGTTTTTTATCTGTTATTTATTCAACACTTTATAATGTTTGTGATATATAGATTTTCAACAAATATTTTAAAATAATTTAAAGATGAGAAAGGAATTGAAGGCTGAAGCTTACTAGTTTGACTAAGGCTATCTTATAAAGTGTGCAGTAGAAAGAAGCTTTAAAATAGAAATCACTTTTGCATATATTATATTTTCTCTGGAATGAACTGCCTCCGGAGCTGTGGACAGCCCCTGACCTTCAATCCTTCCGCCGTGACCTGAAGAAGTGGTTGTTCCAAGAAGCGGGCCTGGACTGATCATGGTTTTTAAATTTGGTTTTTATCGGCTTAAATTGTTCTTTATTTCTTTATTTATTGTTTAATTCTTTTTTAATCTTTGCATTCTATGTTTTTTAATTTTTTATTGTTGTGACCTGCCCTGAGTCCTTAGGGAGAAGGGCGGCATATAAATTTAATTAATAATAATAATAATAATAATAATAATAATAATAATAATAATAATAATAATAATAATAATAGAACAAGACGATGCAGTAAAAGTGCTACACTAAGTTTGCCAGCAAATTTGGAAAACTCAACTGTGGCCACAATATTGAAAAAGATCAGTTTACATTCCAATTCCAAAGAAAGGCAGTGCCAAAGAAGCTAGACTCCAGCAGTATGTGGATCGAGAACTACCAGAAGTACAGGCAGGATTTCGAAGAGGCAGAGGAACTAGAGATCAAATTGCCAACATATATTGGATCATGGAGAAAGCTAGGGAGTTCCAGAAAAACATCTACTTCTGCTTCATTGACTATGTTAAAGCCTTTGATTGTGTGGATCACAACAAACTGTGGCAAGTTCTTAAAGAGATGGGAGTACCAGACCATTTTATTTGTCTCTTGAGAAACCTATATGTGGGTCAAGAAGGAACAGTGAGAACTGGACATGGAACCACTGATTGGTTCAAAATTGGGAAAGGAGTCCGGCAAGGCTGTATACTGTCACCCTGCCTGTTTAACTTATATGCAGGGCACATCATGAGAAAGGCAGGGCTAGATGAATCAAAAATTGGAATTAAGATTGCCAGAAGAAATATCAACCTAAGATATGTAGATGATACCACTCTAGTGGCAGAAAGTGAAGAGGATCTAAAGAACCTCTTGTTGTGAGTGAAGAAGGAGAGTGCAAAAGTTGGCTTGAAACTTAACATTAAGAAAACCAAGATCATGGCATCCGGCCTTCTCAATTCCTGGCAATAGATGGGGAAAAAATGGAGGTAGTGACAGATTTTATTTTCCTGGGCTCCAAGATCACTGCAGACAGGGACTGCAGCCAAGAAATTAAAAGACGCTTGCTCCTCGGGAGGAAAGCCATGGCAAATCTAGACAGCACACTAAAAAGCAGAGACCTCAGCCTGCCAACAAAAGTGCGTATAGTCAAGGCTATGGTCTTCCCAGTTGCAATGTATGTCTGTGAAAGTTGGACCATAAGAAAGGCTGAGCGCCAAAGAATTGAGGCCTTGGAACTATGGTGCTGGAGAAGACTCCTGCGAGTCCCTTGGACTGCAAGGCGATCAAACCGGTCAGTCCTAGAGGAGATCAACCCTGACTGCTCTTTAGAAGGTCAGATCCTGAAGCTGAAATTCAAATACTTTGGCCACCTAATGAGAAGGAAGGACTCACTGGAGAAGAGCCTAATGCTGGGAAAGGTTGAGGGCAAGAGAAGAAGGGGATGATAGAGAATGAGTTGGCTGGATGGAGTCACTGAAGCAGTAGGCGTGAGCTTAAATGGACTCCAGAAGATGGTAGAGGACAGGAAGGCCTGGAGGAACATTGTCAATGGGGTTGCGATGGGTCGGACACGACTTTGCAACTAACAACAACAACAACAAAACTGGCTGAGTATATTAACTTAGACTGCTAGTTAAAACAACTTGTCACAAAACCAAACAAATCATAACTAATTTGAAAAAAATTGAGCACTGAACATTTGCATGTTTACCATAATGGACAGCGAACTTGTTAAATATTATTGCTTTTGAATTTGGAAACTAGATCCTTTTTTAAAAAAAAAATGAAGAACATAAATTACTATTAATAATTCATGCAAGATATTCTTAGCCAAAGTTTGTTGTTTGCTTGTTTTTTTATATACTTACGCCATAATCCCTGAAAGGTGAAACATTTCAGCTGTTATGTACGATAGGTAACTGTATAAGAAGACAAACAGTGGCTCAATCACTCGAATTTTATGGGTGAAACGAGTAGTAAAAGCTGCCACAAATCCAAGAATGATTCCAATCAAAACTCCACCAATGCCAACTACAAAAAAATTAGCAATTCCAGCAAATATGTCAATGGCCTCAATTGTATGCATCTGGCACAAAGATTTGAACAAGTTGTACAGGACCTATGAAGAGAAAAGTTTAGTTTTTTAGATACCTTTCGAAATAATGTTACAGTTATTTTAACTGGAAATGTAAATTACATTCTATTGCTATTAAGTAATCTCAGAAAGTAGAACAAATGAAAAAAATAGGAATATATGATAAAAGAGCCAATATTTATCTTTCAGCCGTGCTGCATTTTCTTAAAAATATACATCTTTTTTAATTTTTCCCCTTAGGGCAAAAATGTCTGTTCAGTTATTTAGTCCTGTATGTCACAAGGAGGAACCTTGGTCCTTAATTTAATGTGAATTTCAAAAAATCTTTATAATCTAGTCAACCCTCTGAAGAAAAAATAGCAGTCTCTTACCTGTCAGCCTTGCATGTGAATTTTGTGTGTGGTTTTGTTTGGGGGGTGGGGGTGGGAATAGGAAAGAGATAAGAAAATCGGGGGGGGGGGTGGAATGAAGAAAGAAAGACAGCAGGTGATTTCATCCATTAGGGTATTTGTAAGACTAAAGTATTTTGGATCAGTACCCAAAAGGTGATTCAGCAGCTACCACATAATCCTGAGAAAAGGATCAGCTCTATTAGCAGAAACGCTACATTCATGCCTCCATGTGCTCCAACACTTTTTAAAAAACAAAACCCAAAGCTCTACATAGTTTAGTATTCATAATGCACAAAGAACAAAGATAAACATTTGTCCATATCTACAGACTAAATACGTTTAAAAACATTCATTTAAACTAGGCAAGCAGGAGCTAAAGTTACATTCATAGCAGCCAGATGACAGGGATAAGACTGTTTTTATCTACAATGTATTATGTAATCACCCTAGACTAGCAAAAAGCCTTTATTTTCTTGTGGACCTGAATCCAATAGTTATCAAAAAGATTAGTCATCTTGGTGGTAAAGAATAAGTGTTTGCTGTCATCTCTCCCATGCAATAGGCTTTAAACCATGCTCTAGTCCATATCTGATAAAATCCATTCAGATTCTTCTGCCAACATTGCTTTATTTGTCTCATTTCATTTTCTCATTGCTCCTTTAGTCAAACAAGCATCCCTTTCTACTCTTAGAGGAACAGTCCTATCAACTTACTAGGTCATTTCTCAATTATCAAGGTTAGCAAAGACTTTGAAAGAATTATTTGTCAAAGTGATGATGAAACGCTTTCACAAAACTATTTAAATTATTCAGCTTTCAGAACTGGATCAGCTTTTCTTAATTTTCTAAAACTGTATATTGCATGGCAGTTTATAAGTACAACAAAACATGCAGCAAAACTGAAAAAGGATAAAACAAAAATACAATAACTTTTCAGTAGACAAAATTATGACAGCCCAATACTGATCTTTTACTGCAATAAATTGAAATTCAGTTGAACTGAATTGAACGGACACCCCAGACACCTTTAGCCATTCAAAATAAGCAAGTGTTGGGAGTCTTCTTAAAAACTTTCTAGCTTAACCAAATAGGACTTTAAAAGTAATAACCAAGACTTTAATTGAACTTAGGAATAAATTGAATAAATATGGTAGATTGGGGACATCACCAATCATTTCATAGCAGATGGAACAAATGTAGCTTTCAAGATGATTTCACAAACATAACACTGAGCAATTTATCCACACAATGAGCATGAGAGTTACTATGAGGGTTGCCCAATCCAAAATACCATAGCAGTAGCACTTAGATTTATATACTATTCCATAGTGCTTTACAACAATCTCCAAGCAGTTTATAATGTCAGCATATTGCCCCCAACAAACTGGGTCCTCATTTTACTGACCTCAGAGATAGAAGGCTGAGTCAACTCAGGATAGCTGTAGGCAGAATTAGCTCTGCAGTACTGCATTCTAACCACTGCACCACCAAAGGCCCACAAATGTCGCTCAGCTTTAGTATATAGCTTCTAACTATTGAAACTGTTTATTTTGATCTATCTTCTAGTCCATCAAAGCTTTTAATAGCATCTTCTCTCCAGCCTAAGTTGGCAAAGCATGATTGCCATTAGCATATTGATAAGGCCTTATGCCAAGGTAATGATTTAGAAGCTAACCAGCTTGTATAATGTGAGATGAATGATGCAATGTTAGGAATTGTTAGAGATTAAACTTGATTTGGGTGACAATATTATATAATGGAGTAAAAGCACCTTTAAGGAGTTAAACGGCCTAAGGGTGTGGCTGTAATTATTCCACATAAAAGAGAGTTAGATGTTACACGTAGTTGCTCTTGTATATGTGTTTGATGTTAGTGTTTGGATACCTCTTGTTCTCTTGTTTGCTAACTTGATATTTATTCTCTCAAGAATCAACTGCTTGCTACAGTGTATATTGTTTTTGATATTGGTAAGCAGCTTTTGTATTTTGATACTATGTTTTTTATGGACTGACTTTTATGTGCATGATACTGGATTGATACTTGGACTATTTCTTACTGTGTTTCTTTTTGTTGTCTGAGTAAAAATAAGTTATAAAACTCGTGTTAGTGCATTACTGTTTGCCTAAAAGTCCCAGTACAACTTCCACTGTGTATTAATAATACTCTGTTAAACAAACCATTTTTTCAACAACATATTCTAACAGGAATGACTCCGCAAGAGTCTGTATCCCTTTAAGAGCTTGAGTATAAAAGGGAAGGCCTTGCTGGAGTCTTTCTCTCTCTTATCTGTTTCCTGCTGTAATTGCTGTGTGTTGGAGTTTGCTGTATTACCACGTGTATGTATTTTGTTCCTGGTGTATATTTGTAGATAGTGTAATATAAACCACCATTTAATCCAAACCACTGTTTACTGTATTTACTCCTTGTGCCAATGCTGCTAACATCAGATGTTCTTGCTTGACAACATAGGGAGATGTAGCCTTCCTTTAACTCATATATTACTTTTAGAGTTAGAATTAGTGGACAAGGAGGGGGGGTTGGAGTAGGAAGAATGTATCTCAAGACTTTGTAATAAGAGAAGATTAGAATTTGGCGGGTTGTTAAACAGGAGGGAACGTTTGCTTTTTAAACTAATTGGAGAATGTGATTTATGACATTTAATTAAGGGAGGGAATTGTGCTTGATACGATGTGTTCAGGGGAGGAGAATTCAGATTTTGGCTTTCAATATGTACATGCCGAAGCTAAGCAACTATATTAAAAGATTCTTTAAGGTAAACAATGCCTTGAAGTTCTTTGAAGTACTGCATTTGTCGGAACCATGATACCTGGTTACCTCAGCACAATAAGACTGTGCATGCTCGGACACGTTCTCCAGCCAACAGATAACTTCCTTAATGACTGCCTGTAGATATTGAAATATGATGACACTTGTCCTGACATTCATATTTTCTCCAAACCTGCATTATTTATTCTAGAACTTTCTACAAAGCCATTGTAAATTAAGAAGTTAATTAATACTTTGACTCCTCAAAATATTTGAAATGTATTTATCCATTACATAATAATAAAAATATGTATCTGTACTCTAGTGCTGGGACCAGCAAACTACAGCTTGCAGATTGCCAGGCCTAAGCATCAGCAGAGCTCTTAGGGTGAAAGATAGGGCCAAGTGACCAGGCATCCTGGGCAGCAGCAGTCATGTATCAGCAGCCTCCTTGCTGGCTGGTGGGCTGGTGCCATTCAGTTTCTGCCAGATTCCTTGGCTAAAATAATATCAGCTGTGACCATGGAGATGAAAGATGGGGGGGATCCAGCCCTTTACAGAAAAGTTTGGCTGACTCCTGTTCAGCTGACTTGATAATTGAAGATTTTGATTATTGAAATCTTATTTAAAGTTACTTTCACTGCTGAGATAAAGGTTATACTCTCTAGTTCATAAGTATTCTTACTTCAAAATTAAATTAGTAATGAAGAATAGAAAAACTTACGAAAAACTTATGAATGTTGGTATAATTTCTAATAACAAATACAATGCATTAAAATTTTTATTTTATGTCAATGATGATTCTCAGTGATCTAGGTAGTTGTCTAGTAGCTGAGTCATGGTAGCTGGCCTTTTTATTTATTTATTTTTGAACCCTTTGTCTGCTTATCCAAGTAGCTACTTCAGTTTGAGCAAATTGGTTAGGGGACTGCATGTATGTCCTTCAGATTTCTCACTGAATTTGAATAGGCTCATTAGGTGAGTAGGCAGAGAGTCATTAAGGGTCCTTGCTCCTAAATCCTTCTCTTAGATGGTTTGTTAAGTGTGATCTTCCTAGTGAATCTGTGAAGTGGTCTTATCTCCAACATTAACAGGACAAGTCACTGAAACATAAATTGAGAGCAAACCCCACTCCTAAGTGATGTTACCTAGTTTGGGTAATGAAACATCTACAAGAGAACAACTAAGCTCAGAGCACCAGAGCAGGGTGTTGTCTCAAAGAGGAGTTTGGATTTAGCATAAATGGATTCCTTCACTCCTCTCCCAAAGAGGAGTTTGTGAGAGGAGTGAAGGAATCCATTTATGCCAAAATTGGAAAATCCTTCCTCAATAGAGGAGAAGGCCTCAGACACAAACAGTCTCCGAGTTTTTATGCTTGTCTTGCATCTGTCCCCAAGAAGATCAAGACCACTTCACAGGTTCATGATTGAGGTCACATTTAATTACTCATCTAAGAGAAGCATTTAAGAACAACAATCCTTAAGGACTCTCTGCCTACTCACCTAAGGAGCCTATTCAGATTAGATGAAAGGAAACCATCTTGGAGGACATATATCAGGTCCCCCTTACCAATCTTGCTCAGACTGAAGAAGCTACTTGGATAAGCAATGAAACATTTCAAACCAAAAAAATAAAAATGAAGTCCAGTTGACATGACTCAACTTCCAGAAAATAGAATAGAATAGAATAGAATAGAATAGAATAGAATAGAATAGAATAGAATAGAATAGAATAGAATAGAATAGAATAGAATAGAATAGAATAGAATAGAATAGAATAGAATAGAATAGAATAGAATAGAATAGAATAGAATCTGGAAGAGACCTTGGAGGTCTTCTAGTCCAGCCCCCCACTCAAGCAGGAGAACCTATACCATCTCAGACAAATGACTGTCCGGTCTCTTCTTAAAAACTTCCAGTGATGGAGCGCCCACAATTTCTGAAGGCAAGCTGTTCCACTGGTTAACTGTCCTCTCTGTTGGGAAGTTTCTCCTTAATTCCAGGTTGCTTCTCTTTAGTCAGTTTCCAACCATTGTTTCTTGTCCTGCCCTCTGGTGCTTTGGAGAATAGTTTGATGCCCTCTTTGTGGCAGGCCCTCAAATACTGGAACCCTGCTATCATGTTTCTTTTCTTTAGACTAGCCAAACCCAAGTCCTGCAACCGTTCTTCATATGTTTTAGTCTCCAGGCCTTTGATCATTTTAGTTGTTCTTCTTTGAACTCTTTCCAAAGTCTCAAAATCTTTTTTGTAGTATGGTGACCAAAATTGGTTGTAGTATTCCAGGTGTGGTCTTACTAGGATTTTATAAAGCAGTACTAGTACTTCATGTGATCTTGATTCTATGCCTCTGTTTATATAACCCAGGATTGTATTAGCTTTTTTGGCTGCTGCTGCACACTGCTGGCTCATAGTCAAGTGATCGTCCACTAGGACTCCAAGGTCCCTCTCACAGTTGCTGTTTTTAAGCCAGGTCTCACCCATTCTGTACTTGTACCTTTGGTTTTTCCTGCCTAAATGTAAAATTTTGCTTTTCTCCACATTAAAATTCATTTTGTTGGACTTAGTCTTAGGGCTTTGTAAAACTCCAGACAACTTCATTCTTACCTATAATTCTTTGTTGCTCTTTCCAACTTCAGATAATGTTTTCTATTATTAATCAAATAGCATGTAATTGAACAATAATTTGTCAACAATATCAAATTAACCATATCTTGTCCTAAGTTATATGTGGTTGCAGAAAAAAGAAGCAAAACATGATTGCTATACTTGCTGTAAACTGGATGCACAGGCAAGAGGCACAGTATGCGTATCCTATTAGCCATCTTTGGAGAAATTGTATCTCATTAGCCTGTGAGAAAGCAGTAACCATATTACAAGCAACAAGGAATTAGACCACACAAAAAAGCTGGAAATAGTGAAAGGAGGTGCCAGTGCATTTTACTTCTCTGATGCAGAGACAGAAATAGAAATCTGAGCATGTGCTCCCATCTCAATTTGAAACAGCCTGCTCACTTCCTTGTTCTACTCCCCAGGCATTCCTGGTGCATATCTAATATCAACCATTAAAGATAGATATTAATCTTGTTTATATTCTGCAGAATGAAACTGCAATACTTTTCCAGACGGTTGCATTTGCACATTGCATGCTCCATTAAAATGCAAATGGAGGGGAAAGGCAAATATGAACCTTCTTCATTATGAGAACTGTACATGAATAAGAAACTTTATTATGTAAAGTGAGGCAAAATTTTATAAAGTATTAATCTGCCAATTTCCTAAAGTGGTTCAGCCCAGCACATTTTTATCTCTTCCTCTTGCTGAATATGAGATGCATATTGGAGGTTGTTGGAGGTAAAAAAATCTTATGACACGTTGAAAACTAACTCATGTTGTCATGGCATAAAATCTATGTGATGAACAGGGATGTAGCCACCAAATACTATTTTCATAGAGGTCATTCATTGTTGTATAAATGGCCATTAATTTTCAGCCACTCCTATATTCATCTTTTCTTTTTTTAACTTTTTTTTAAAGTAGGATAGAAAAATTAATACAAAACTTAATTCAAAAAATTTCAGTTGCCAAAGACATTGCTATAAACTGTTTCTATTTATGACTTTTAGATAGAACTTTCCTATGGGGAAATTTACTAATCCTCCATCTGGTTACTTGATAGAGCTGCCTCTGTGATGAGCTTAAAATAGTGAAATAAGTACTTGTGGGCTTGTGATTGTAGCAGAATTACTTGTAATGTAGCCATAATAAAAGTATTGAAGCTTTTTTCTGAATAAAAGTTTAAATTCCGCATACAAACTCTGTATGTTTGTTTTCTAAGTTTTCTTTTTAGTTTAAAATTAAATAATGACCATTGGAATTAGGCAGCTAATGAATTCAAATAAATAAATAAGATTTCACTATAGCTAAAGTATGTGTAATATGTAGTTTACATTTCTTACCATATTATAGGAACATAGGTTTATTCTTATTAAGTATTAAATGTTAGGTTATCATTTTTCTATTTTAACATGAACAATAGCTAGACAACTTAAGAATTTGGTTTTTGTTTTTTTAAAAAAGGTTAACACCACCTTTTAATGAGCTGCATTCTATATATCTGTTTAGTTCATTAGCTAAGACAATTAGTGAAGTGAAATATGTGTTCTTGTGATTTAGAAGGAAAAAGAATGAGTACAAATTATATGAATTACAATATATGATGACAAAAGGTATGTTTATATCTGTTAAAAGTTTAGCAGAATGTTTAAAATATTTTTTTTAATTAAAAAGTTTTAACTTACAATTTTTCCCTTAAAAAATCCCCCCTCCCCCCCTTCTCCCTCCCCCCCTTCCTCTCCCCCCTCCCCCCCTCCCCCCCCCCCCGACTTCCCAGAGCTAAGTACAAGGTATATATATAAAAAAAACAATCATAAACAACCATATACTAACAACCATAAACTCTAAAATCTATCACTCTCTAGCTTATATAGGATAAAACAAACCTTAGTAATATTAAATATATATAAATATATATATATAAAAAAAACTAATATAGAAAAAAAATAAAGAAAGAAGACTTATTCAAATATAAAACTTCTTAACCCTATACTTATTCTGAGTAAACTCAAGCCATTTTCTCCCTTCCATAATATAGCGTTCCTGCGAGTAATCTTTCAAATAGGCCGAAATCTTCACCATTTCGACCAAGTCGGAAACCTTTAAAATCCACTCTTCTATGATCGGCAGTTCCTCTTTCCAGTACTATCCTATCAAAAGTCTTGCTGCCGTAATTAAATTCAACATCAACTTAGTATATTCCATCAGATTTTTATCCAAAAAACCTTAACCTTTTTGCAAGTCTACCATATATGAAAATATGAAAATATATTACGTCTTTATCACCGCACCTCCATCATTTAGGCTAATAATTCAGATACATGCTTAACTTTTTAAAATCTAAATACCATCTATAAAACATTTTGTAAAAATTCTCTCTTAGATTTCAAACTTATATAAATTTTACATTCCTCATCCAAATCTTTTCCCACCTCCCACTACTTGGCTGTAAGTACGTTGTGAAAGTTCCATAGACTTCTGCTGATCTTGTTCTTTTATCTTTTTTGATCGTTTTAAAGCAGCACGCGTCACCCTCTGTTCTCTGGGATCATCCAAAAGTGTTATAACTTGATCTCCTGCAGCACCATTCTCCTCTATCTGTCCATCTTCAGTCTCTTGATATTCTCCTTCTTCAGATCCCTTTGCAGCTTCCAGAAGTGTTAATGGGGTTGCTTTTAAAACATTATTGTAAAAATCACGCGCTTGCATCACAGTAACCAAACGGTACCTTTTACCTTCATACATCACCATCAACCCAGCTGGAATCTCCCATCTGAACCTTATATCTCGTTGCTTGAGCTCTTGCACCAGAAATGTAAAATCCTTCCTTCTCCTTAAAATCTTTGGAGGAATTTCTTTTAGAACCAAAACTTCTTGATCAGCAATCACGACTTTAGTATCATAGGCAGCTTGTATAACTTCATCTCTCATTTCCCTTTTTGCAAAATAAACCACCACATCTCTAGGCAGCTTTCTCTGTCTAGCAATCCATGAGTTCACACGATACACTTTATCCATGCCTCCTTTTATTTCAGATGCTGGCTGATTCAATACCACTTCGAGAGCCTCAGAAACCAACTGCTTTAAATCTTCCTTAATATTCTCCTTTAAACCTCTGATTCTAATGGCAAACTGCATCTGGAAATATTGAGCAAGACTCAATTCCCTATCCATTTTGTCTCTTAAATCTTCATTCTCCAATACTTTTGCTTCTAATATAGCATTCTTTTGAGTCAAATCTTTGACTTTTTCATCCAAATCTTCCACACATTCAGCCACTTTATACACTGAAGACAAAATGTCTACCTTCATCACGCTGAACTTCTGTTCCATCCTCTCTTCTATTCTCTCCTCCAATTTCTCCAATTTCTCCTCCATCTTTGCAAATTTATCACCCATTGATTGATTAATTGATTCCAAAAGTTTATCCAGAGCATCTCGTAAGTCCTTCGATGTCACTACATCAGGAGGATGTAATGCCTGCAATGATGATTGTTGCACCGGGGAAGTTCCAGCACTCCGAAGAGTTTTAGGGGGAGGTTTAGCCGCCATCTTTTACTTTCAATTGTGACGCACTTTCACTTAGAGTTTAAAAAGTCCATCAAGCTCGAGAGTAGAATAAAATAATCCTCTTCACCTTTTCCTCTTGTACCGCTCTGCCTGCTCTTTTTATTCCATAGTCCTTCCTTCAGGCAGGGGTGGTTGCAGACGCCTGGCTCTGCTCCATAAAGTCAGGAGCAGAGGCGCTGGCCAGCTGGGAGCGACCCAGGCTACGGGGGAGTTCAATCCTTCGGCCGCCCAAGCTGCAAGCTCAGGCGGCCCCGGAGAACTCGACCCCTACCTGGGGCCTCACCCCCTCCTCTTCTCCCGAGGAGGGGGCTTCAAATTCGCCCGAACAGCTGATCGGCGCTGTTTCGGGCGAAAAAAACTCAGCTGAGCCGCGGGCAGCCCGGGAAGGCTGTCTCCGTCGCCGCGGAGCCACCGGAAGTCCAGAATGTTTAAAATATTAATAGCAATTCATTCAATGAGTTATGTGTAACATCTTTTATCTATCAAATAACTGATCAAACATGTTTTGCCAGAAGGACAGGATAATTAACCAACTATCTATTCCTTTGCAAAACAGAATTCAAACTCCCCTTCCAAATGCAGGGACTGAGGTCAGAATCAGCAGAACTCATTAATGGGGTGTTACAGTATTTTCACATTTGATTTAACAGCGAAAGAGTGAAAGTCAGAGTCTCTGAGCTACAAATTGGTTCAGATCTTTACAAGTTTATGTTGTTGTTTGCAAAATAGAATTACCATTCACACCAGGAAGTATTTCAAAGGTGGTTATAGCTTTTATTGGAAATGATTTACACATTCTGATGCCCTCAGAGATTTTATCCAGTTAACTAATAAATGTTTCTATTTTTCTATTTTACTTCCTGTAAGATGAATACCACCGTATCCTGGATGAAATTAAAATGCATTTCTTTCTTGTTAGCACAACAATATATCTGATAAAATGCATTTTGAAATCTATGTGTATGGCAGGATGTGCGATACCATTCCTAAAATCAGGGAATAACTAGATTTCTCTTGACCCCAGTCGAACTGTTATAGAGTATCATTCTAATGTTACTCATCAGTTAAAGGATGCTGGTTACTTAGAGAATGTGGCCCTGTATTTCTGGAACTTTATAAAAGGTACCTAGTTTTGCCTTTTTCCTGGTTTTATTGCATAAAGAACTGCAAATGTTTTGTCTGCCTGCATTCGTAGATATGTGACTTACCACAGTTACAGCATCATTCAAGAGAGATTCTCCAAAAACTAAGATGTACAGTTGCTCGTTGACATGAATATTTTCAAAGACAGCCAGCACAGCCACAGGATCCACAGCTGAAATCAAACTCCCAAAAAGCAGGCTCTGCAGTAGAGTGATGTCACTCAGACCAAAGGCCTCAATCTGGCAAATGGCAAAGAGGGAAATGCCAATGCCAAAAGAATTCCAGAGTGTGCCCACAACAGCATACCAAAAAATGGTGCCAAAGTTCTCAAAGAAGAGGCGTGTTGGCATAAAATAACCAGCATCAAGGACAATTGGAGGAAGAAGATATAAGAAAAAAACATCACTCTTCATCACTGGTGGAGATTTTTCCTGTACCCCAAATATAATTCCACCTAAAATCAGTCCAATCACAATAAGGAGACAACTTTCTGGAACTATCTGTGGCAATTTGTGGTAGAGATGAAAACCTTTAAATTAATGGAGAAAGAAAGAGAAGAAATATTATTTTGTGACAAAAACCCTTATGATATTTTACTTAAAATGTTAATTTTATTTATTTTTGTATTAAAACTATACCCTCTCATGCATTTTATAAGCTTACAATTAGACCCTCAAAAGAAAAAAGAAATCAGTTAGCACACATACTCTTCATTTATTACAAGTGCCATAAAACCAAACAGTCAAACTATAAAATTTCTATGAGCAAAATCTGCAGGAAAAAATTGCAGGCAATATTTATTCATTTTATTTTATTTTATTTATACCGTGCCTTTATTATTTTTAGATATAACCAGTTTGAAACTCATGAGATAACTTTATTTTTCATTACTTGATACCAAAGCTTTAAAATTGCTTAGATAAAATGATTAATTCAGACTTTAATTAATCTTGTAGTTTTACAAAAGTTTCCTTAAAAGGGTGGTGCTTTAAGGTTTTTAGCTGAGAGATACAGCGTTTTGTAAGTATCAAAATCAGATTAAAAGTTCGATGAAATGGTTCATTCTTTGGAGTGAAAATTCTACATACTAGAGTTGCAGACTAGCCTGGGAAGTTCAAAAAAGCATCCCAGACAAAAGAAAAGGCATTTTTTGCAAAAAGCCTAGATGGATATTCCCATGATTTCATTTGGAGTCCTTTACAGTGATTGGACCCTGAATCTGGGTCTATCTGAGTTTATGGAGATTCTTAGCAATCCAGTTCGTGGTTGTCCCAAAGGTGCTTTTTCAAAAGGCAACTGGATTTTGTTTTTCCTTGAAGATGTTTTGCTTCTCATCCAAGAAGCTTCTTCAGTTCTGAAATGTCTTCAAAGAAAAACAAAATCCAGTTGCCTTTTGAAAAAGCACCTTTGGCACATCCTGAATAAGTCTGTTTCTTCAGCAGGTGTGAACCAGGTAGCATTCTATTCAGTGGATGTGCCCATTCGCACACAAAGAGTCTCACTTTTCACTACAGCCTTTGAAACTGTCTGCTTTTGCTTTGGCAGGTTGAGGAAACTATCTAGAATAATATAATCAGAGGGAAAAGAGAAGTCACAGTCTACATCTTACACAAGATGTCAGCCTTATCAGTGGATGGAACAAGATCCACAGGTATTTCAGGCAGTACTTTGTAGTTCCTGGAAGTAATATGGGGCTTTTTGACTATGAATGTATTCAAATCAGAGGAATGAATAAAAAATAGACAAGAAAAAAGAATTAAAAGATAGAGAAAAGTCAAAGAAAAATCCAGATAAAAGTACAGAGGAAAAGGAATGAAAAAGTAAAAAAAAAACAGAAAAAGAATAACTTCCTACTTTTTTGGTACAGATATAGATAAAAAATACATCAAACTCTTACTTTAAAATTACCAATATTCCATATTATTTCTAAAATCTGATTTAATTCTATGATCAAATTCCAAAATCACAATTTCATTTCCTTCATATTCTCACAAAAAGTCCAAAAGTGGTCTCCAGGTAGGTTATAAAATTAGTCAAATCTTATATTTAGTCAAAGCTGTCAATTTCACCATTTGCATAAATTCTATAAGCTTAACCATCCATTCTTCCATTGTAGGTATTTCTAAGTCTTTACATTTTTGTGCATATTAGATTCTTGCCATTGTTGTCATAGATAAAAATGAAATTCCAAAAGATCTTTGAATCTGTTTGTATATTAACCACAAAGGAAAATGTCTGGTTTCAACTATACATTTACTTTTAAAAACTTCCGAATCAAAAATCAAACTCTTGTAATATAGCCTTATCTATGAAATTGGCTGTTGCAGAGAATTGTATCTTACAGATAAGTCTAAACAAAGACTAACTTGTCTACTGTTGGCTGTCTGAGCTCTCATTAATTGTCTGAGGGCCCTTCTACAAAGCTCTTGGGAAGGCAGCCCATGAAATTTTCTGAGGTCATGGCATGGAATGATTCAGGCATTTGCTTGCTATGTGGCATTATATACCTGAGTCAGCAGAATAAATTTTAGTGTTAAATCTAGCTATTTGTGAGCTCTATGATAAAGCATAACCCCAAATTTCTCCTTCTTTGTTGATTTCTGAGCACAGAAATCTCTTAACTGCTCCAGTTTCAGAGGTTTGTCAGTGCTGGATTTTGAAAGGTCTTCAGGAGGTGGACATGGCTTGTAAAGGCTTAAAATCCAGAAGACAACTCTGCAATGAAGCTGAATGAAGCCATTTGACTCGTTTTCAGTTGCCACCAGAATTGTGGGGTGGTGGTGGTGGAATTTTTCTGCTAGCTTAAACAATTCTCTATCCCATGGGAACCAAGGCCATTTTTGTTTGTTAGACTGGGAGGCTGGGCTTTCTGTTAGAAAGCACCCCAAACTATTCTATTGGGAAATGTAGATGATTACATAGTAATAGTGTGGGAAATTTAACTTTGTATACTGTAACTTTTTGGAGGGAACTTTAGTCTTGGTTTCACTTTTAACAGTGCCAACTTTGTAGCCAATAAACATGTTCTTAAAAGAAACATCAAGCCTCAGAGTTCTGTTTTAGTTGGTCTCATCTATCGGAATTTTAAAACTCCTTAAAATTTTATACTTGGGGTCCTGAGTCCCAGTCACCTATCTAACTCTGTAGGAGGATGACAAAGACTCAGGGAAGAAATGGAGAGGAGAGTTGTCATCTGGCCCCAGTGCAACAACAGTAACCATAACGCAGACTACCGCCCAGGCAAAGAGTGGGGCTCCTGCTCCTGGAGTTGCTGAGGTAGAGCTCCCACTGATTTCGTCCCATGGCCTTCGTTCACCTGCACTGAGAAAGGTGAAGCGGCCAGCTGGCTGGGATGAATCAGGGGAGTGGAAGTACCTGACTGACCTCCATGGCCACTCCATCAAGAGGTTGGGAGAGGAGTCCAACTGACTCGAAGTGGGAGTTGTGGAGCTGACTGCTCACCACCTGATCTCCAGTGGACAAGACCACAGGAGCTCCTCAATGCTCCTACCTCCCTGGCAAAGCCCGCACTAAGTCACGATGGCTTGGGCTGCTTCACCGCTACCCCAACCAGTCTCGGCATTGAGTCCAGTGCACCAGCGTAGCCCCATCCTATAAGTTCTGGAGCCCAGCTGAGAGCATTTCATGATATAGCTCTCCCCTGACTCCAGCACCAACAACCGGGTATGCAACAAGCCTACTGGGGACAACAGCCTGGAGACCCACCTCCTATCAAATCCAAATTTTATGGAGGTCCTAAGCTGTCTTTTTTCCTGAACCAAGGGTGGGCTAACCTGAACCACTATGCTCCTGCCTGCCCCAATGGGGCCTGGATGATGTATGCCATGACAGCCAACCTAGAGGGGCAAGCAGCTGAGTGGGTGACCACCCTGTATGATGAACAAGCACTAGAACTGTGGAACATTAATCTATTTATGGGTGAACTGAGAGCCAGGTTTGAAGATGAGTCCCTAGCTCTGCAAGCTGAGAAGGACATCCATAACCTGAAGTAGAGAGGGAGACCAACTAAGGACTATGTTCAAGAGTTCCCAAAGGTGGCTGGCAGGCTCAGACAGTGGCCAGAGCCATTGCTGATCTGCCACTTCAAAGCAGAACTAGACTGTGATTTGTTTCAGGTGTGCACCTACCGAGGCGTTCCTGATGAATGGTACCACGTGGCTATAACCTTAGACATCGAACTGGATTGCCACCAGAGGCCCACCACCTCTGAGCTCAGACCGAGGCGGGTCCAGGAGAGATGACAAGTGATCTGATGCCCCCAAGCTACTGCAGCCACCAGTTCCCTTTGGCCGTCAGCAGGGACCCCGATCAAGTGCTTCAGGTGTGGCCAACTAGGAGACCGAGCTGCTGATTGTCCAGTTCCATTTCTCCAAGCCAAGAGTACACCTGCCACCACCACAAAGACAAAGAGAAAGCCATGTTCTGTGCAGGGACCCAACTTATACCAAGTGAGTACCAAGATTTAGAGGAATCTTTCAGTGAAAAGGAATGTGACATCCTTCCCCCACACACACACCAGGCAACTGTGCAATTGAAATCCTACCAGGTGCCAAACTCCCTAAGCCAAAAATGTATTCAATGACACCCAAAGAGTTAAAAGAAATGAGGGAGTACATTGACAAGAATCTGGCCAGAGGTTTCATTCAACCCACAAAGTCATGCATGGCTATCCCCGTACGGATTAAGGAGAAGAAAAATGGATTTCTGAGACTGTGTATTGATTTTAAAGGGTTAAATGCAGTCAGTGTGGAGAATATGTACCCCTTCCCCCAATGAAAGACATGTTGGCCCATTTGGCAAAGGGAAATTTTTTCACAAAATTGGACTTAAGAGAGGCTTATTACCAGGTAGGAATTAAAGAGGGGGATGAATGGAAAACAGCTTTCAACAGCCCTCTTTGAAGCTTTCAGTTCAAAGTTATGCCTTTTGGCCTCCAAGGGGCCCCTGCTGTGTTCATGCAATTGCTCAATCAAGTTCTGCATATCACCTGTATAAAGGAATCCTAGTCTATCTCGAGGGCAGCCTTATTTATACAGAGACTATGGCGGAGCACATCAGATTAGTATGCAAAGTACTAAAAAAATTACTGAAAGCAAAACTTTATGCTAAACTTTAAAAATGTGAATGCACCTCAACTACCTTGGTTAAAGAATCTCCACTGAAGGGGTGGAAATGGACCAAGCCAAAGTCAAAGCGGTGCTGGAATGGCAGCCCCCACGAACTCGCAAGCAGCTTCAAAGCTTCCTGGGGTTCGCAAACTTTTATCAGCAATACATTCTCTCTTTTGCTACAATAGCTCTACCGATTACTGCTCTGCTGAAAACTGGAAAGGGGGCGGGAACCTTGACCCTGTAAGCCCTGCCATGGTCTATGGAATTTTGAAAACCTAAAAAGACTATTTGCTGCTGAACCTCTTCTCAAACACCTTGATCCTGATGAGCAGTTCATAATTCAGGCTGATGCATGTGATGTCACAGTGGGAGCTGTCCTTCTGCAAAGAAATCGAAGAGGAGACCTACAACCCTGTGCCTACACATCCAGGAAATTAACTGACTGTCAACGCTGCTTACATCGGATGTTCTTGCTTTAACAACAGATGAAAATGCAGCCATTTTATCTATGCTTTTAGAATCAGTTGGTGCTGGGAGGGGGGATTGGGATGAGAGTTCAGTTAGCCATAATAATAACTCTGCTGTGGGAATGCAAGAACAAACTGGGTCCAGAGCTGATAAGGTTTGGCAGGCTGGGGAGCTGGGGAGAAAACTCGCACTTCAAGCTAATTGGAGAATGTGATTTATGGCTGGTTATTGGAGGTGGGAATTGTACTCTTTGTATCCAGGGGAGAGGAATTTAGTTTTTGGGTTCAACTTTGTAGAACTATAAAATATTGCTTTCAGAACTGAACCTATACTTTGGAATCTATTGGTTGATAAAGGATACATATAAAGACCAGAAAACTAATCTCCAGGAAGGATACCTCAAGAAAAAACAAACACCTTTCAGAAAGAAATATATTCTATGCTACAACTAATTCACCAAACAATTGTTGAATGCAAAGAGGATATAATAAGAAATCATAATGAGACTAAAAACAATTTAGAAAATCTAAATGAGTAAATCTCCAAGTTAAATCTACAACTAGAAAACTCCCAGATAGCGACCACAAAGTATGAACAAATAATCCAGAAATCAGAAGACAAAATAGAGGAAATGGATTTAGAGATGGAACAGATAAAAGAACTGCAAGACTTAGCTATAACAATGAAAATGAAAAGACCTTTCACCCCTTAGGTCTGCAAAATATATCTAATAGTAAGGGAAAAGATGTTTAAAAGGGGAATATAGAGCTGTTAAGGGAAATGTCACAAGTTGGGAGACAGGAAATGAAAAGAGAAATGGAGGGAGAAAGGAGCTGAGAGTTGTTTAAGAAATATATAAATGAGTGGAATTCCTTCCCCCCCCCAAAAAAAAAAATACCATACCTAAATTGTCTTCCTCATGCCAAGCAATTGTTACAAAAATAGAAAGAAAACCCCTAAGCGATCTAATTGTCCTGGCTTAGAAAGCTACTTGGCAAAGAAAGAAAGTGACAGTCAGATTTAAACAACAGAAGATTTGACCTTTTAGAGGGAGCATTATAAGTTTAAATACTTCTTTGAATAAGATTAAAAAAACAGAAGACTTTTAGATATAATTAGGCTTTTATAATGAAAGATAGAATTTAGAATTAAGATAGCAATTTTTTTCTTTTTTGATGTGGGAAATATGAAGATAGAAGCATTCATTTGAATAAAATTTTCAGATATATAAATGTTTAATATTGAGGAAATCATAACTGATAAAGATATTTCAAATACTGATGGGAAATCAAACTTAACAAGAGTACAAAAAACAGGATTTTGATTAATGAATTGACATTATTGATTTATGAATTGATACTGTTGTTATACTGTATACTGTCGCCTTGCCTATTTAACTTATATGCAGAGCACATCATGAGAAAGGCAGGGCTAGATGAATCAAAAGTTGGAATTAAGATTACCAGAAGAAATATCAACAACCTAAGATATGCAGATGATACCACTCTAATGGCAGAAAGTGAAGAAGAACTAAAGAGCCTCTTGTTGCGGGTGAAGAAGGAGAGTGCAAAACTTGGGTTGAAACTAAATATTAAGAAAACCAAGATCATGGCATCTGGCCCTCTCAATTCCTGGCAAATAGATGGGGAAGAAATGGAGGTAGTGACAGATTTTGTTTTCCTGGGCTCCAAGATCACTGCAGATGGGGACTGTACCCAAGAAATTAAAAGACGCTTGCTCCTTGGGAGGAAAGCCATGGCAAATCTAGACAGCACACTAAAAAGCAGAGACATCACCCTGTCAACAAAAGTGTGTATAGTCAAGGCTATGGTCTTCCCAGTTGCAAAGTATGGCAGTGAAAGCTGGACCATAAGAAAGGCTGAGCACCAAAGAATTGAAGCCTTTGAACTCTGGTGCTGGAGAAGACTCCTGCGAGTTCCTTGGACTGCAAGGCGATCAAACTGGTCAGTCCTAGAGGAGATCAACCCTGACTGCTCTTTAGAAGGCCAGATCCTGAAGCTAAAACTCAAATACTTTGCCCACCTAATGAGAAGGAAGGACTCACTGGAGAAGAGCCTAATGCTGGGAAAGATTGAGGGCAATAGAAGAAGGGGACGACAGAGAATGAGGTGGCTGGATGGAGTCACTGAAGCAGTAGGCGTGAGCTTAAATGGACTGTTGTTATTTGTATGATATTAGTAAAATATGATGAAGATGCTTATATCCAATTTTGTATACATTAACCCAACCACCAGTGCTGAAGAGGATGAAATTGACCGTTTCTGTGAAGCCCTACAGCACCTTATAGAACTAACACCAAAAAATGATGTTCTTATCATCATGGGGGATTGGGAATAACAGGCAAGTTTGGCCTTGGAGTCAAGAGAATACGATGGGCATAGCAAACACTCTTTTCCAACAACCCAAGAGATGGCTCTAGACATGGACAACATCAGACGGTCAACACAGAAATCAGATTGACTATATGCTCTGCAGCCAGAGATGGAGAAGCTCTATACAATCAGTAAAAACAAGACCAGGAGCTGACTGTGGCTCAGACCATGAGCTTCTCATTGCAAAGTTTAGGCTTAAACTGAAGAAAGTAGGGGAAAGCACTAGGCCACTCAGGTATGAACTAAATCATATCCCTGTTGAGTATACAGTAGAGGTGACAAATAGATTTAAGGAATTAGATTTGATAGACAGAATGCCTGAAGAACTATGGACAGAGGTTCGCAACATTGTACAACAGGTAGCAACCAAAACCATCCCAAAGAAAAAGAAATGCAAGAAAGCAAAATGGCTGTCTGAGGAAGCTTTGCAAATAGCTGAGGAAAGGAGGGAAGTGAAAGGCAAGGGAGAAAAAGAAAGATACACCAAATTGAATGCAGAATTCCGGAGAATAGCTAGAAGATATAAGAATGCCTTCTTAAATGAACAGTGCAAAGAAATAGAAGAAAACAATAGAATAGGAAGGACCAGAGATCTTTTCAAGAAAATTGGAGACATGAAGAGAATGTTTTATGCAAAAATGGGCATGATAAAGGACCAAAATGGCAGGGACCTAACAGAGGCAGAAGAGATTAAGAAGAGGTGGCAAAATTACACAGAAGAACTATACAAGAATAAGCTTAACGTCCCTGATAATCACAATGAGGTGGTCACTGACCTCGAGCCAGACATCCTAGAATGTGAAGTGAAGTGGGCCTTAGAAAAACTGAGCAACAACAAAGCTAGTGGAGGTGACAGTATTCCAGCTGAGCTATTCAAAATCTTAAAAGACGATGCAGTAAAAGTGCTACAGTCAATTTGCCAGCAAATTTGGAAAACTCAACAGTGGCCACAGGATTGGAAAAGATCAGTTTACATTCCAATTCCAAAGAAAGGCAGTGCCAAAGAATGTTCAACCTATTGCACAATTGCACTCATTTCTCATGCTAGTAAAGTTATGCTTAAAATCCTACAAGCTAGACTCCAGCAGTATGTGGATCGAGAACTACCAGAAGTACAAGCAGGCTTTCGAAGAGGCAGAGGAACTAGAGATCAAATTGTCAACATATGCTGGATCATGGAGAAAGCTAGAGAGTTCCAGAAAAACATCTACTTCTGCTTCACTGACTATGCTAAAGCCTTTGATTGTGTGAATCATAACAAACTGTGGCAAGTTCTTAAAGAGATGGGCCTACCAGACCATCTTATTTGTCTCTTGAGAAACCTATATGTGGGTCAAGAAGCAACAGTGAGAACTGGACACTGAACCACTGATTGGTTCAAAATTGGGAAAGGAGTCCGGCAAGGCTGTATACTGTCGCCCTGCCTATTTAACTTATATGCAGAGCACATCATGAGAAAAGCAGGGCTAGATGAAACAAAAGTTGGAATTAAGATTCCCAGAAGAAATATCAACAACCTAAGATATGCAGATGATACCACTCTAATGGCAGAAAGTGAAGAAGAACTAAAGAGCCTCTTGTTGTGAGTGAAGAAGGAGAGTGCAAAAGTTGGGTTGAAACTTAACATTAAGAAAACCAAGATCATGGCATCTGGATCCCAAGAAGCTGTCCAACATGTATCCTAATCTACAGTCTAAATGTTGGAGGTGTGGTAGTTTAGAAGCTACTTATTTTCACATGTGGTGGACTTGTAGAAATATAAAAGCTTTTTGGATTAAAATTTGGTGGAACATTCAAAAGATTTTTAAGAGAAAGATAAAGTTTTCCCCGCAATTGTTTTTATTGGGCATTGTTGTAGATTGTGATGTTAAAGAAACTAACTTGATGTTGAACATGATAACGGCAGCACGGTTACTGGTGGGACAATATTGGAAGAAGGATAGTTTGCCCACTGTAGAAGAATGGGTGTTTAAAATTTCGAATCTTGCAGAAATGTCTAAGATTTCTGCTTATCTGAAGGATCATTCACAGGAAAGATATATTTCAGTTTGGAGGAGATGGATAAATTATATTCAAAACAAATATGGGACTAAAAAGTATCATTTAGCTTATGAGTAGATTTTAGTGGGATATTGTTATTGGTACGTTGTTTGTAGTTATGTTAAAAGAGAGTTAAAGCGCATTATGAATTTGGTTAATTGTATATTATGCATAATTTTTATTTAGAATATGATTATTGTAACTATAATCCTGTATTTAGCTCTGGGAAGTGGGGGGGGAAGTGAGTGGGTTTGGGGTGGGAGGGATTTGGGGATATATTGTAAAATTTTGTTTTTGTAAAACTCTTTAATAAAAAAAGAAAAAAAAAGAAAACCAAGATCATGGCATCTGGCCCTCTCAATTCCTGGCAAATAGATGGGGAAGAAATTGAGGTAATGGGAGCTTTTATCTTCCTGGGCTCCAATCACTGCAGATGGGGACTGTAGCCAAGAAATCAAAAGACGCTTGCTCCTCGGGAAGAAAGCCATGGTAAATCTAGACAGCACACTAAAAAGCAGAGATATCACCCTGTCAACAAAAGTGTGTATAGTCAAGGCTATGGTCTTCCCAGTTGCAATGTATGGCTGTGAAAGTTGGACCATAAAAAAGGCTGAGCGCCAAAGAATTGAGGCCTTTGAACTATGGTGCTGGAGAAGACTCCTGCAAGTCCCTTGGACTGCTAGGCGATCAAACCGGTCAGTCCTAGAGGAGATCAACCCTGACTGCTCTTTAGAAGGCTAGATCCTGAAGCTAAAACTCACCTAATGAGAAGAAAGGACTCACTGGAGAAGAGCCTAATGCTGGGAAAGATTGAGGACAATAGAAGAAGGGGACGATAGAGAATGAGGTGGCTGGATGGAGTTACTGAAGCACTAGGTGTGAGCTTAAATGGACTCCAGAAGATGGTAGAGGGCAGGAAGGCCTGGAGGAACGTTGTCCATAGGGTCGCGATGGGTTGGATACGACCTCTCAGCTAACAACAACAACATACATTAACAGTATCAAAAATTGTAATGGTGTAACGAAGGGAAAATGGAAAAAATATGGAACAGAAAGGAAGATCAGGGAAAAAATACTGGATTGTGTAGTATTGAACAGATTTATACTGAAAAAGTTAATATTAAATATTTGAACCCAGACAACATGTTTTTTACTAAGCACTAAAGACTGTAATTCTTAAAAATTAATAAAACTTTAACAAAATCAATCTAGATTATTAACTCTAAAATCCACATGTCAACTCAAAAATCACAAACTAATGAATAAACCATTATGATCTTTGGTATCACAAACAAAACAAAGAGTATAATAAAAAAAAGAAGTTGGTACTGAAATCATGGCAAACCCATTAACCAAGCTTTAGGTACTTTAATCAAGATGAAAATAGATTAAATGTATGAAAATAGCATTTACCACCAAGAGTCATTTCAGAATTACAAGAACTGAATTTTGCTTGAAAGATTGGAAAATGTATATAAACCACATGTGTTAGAGTACAGTACTAAATTTTACAATATTGAACGTCTATTAATTTGAAATGAACATGCAGCAGATTTGATTAAATTTTAAATTATACAAATGTTGCTGTTCTTATACTTCTTCTGAAACACCTCAAGACAAAATGTATGAGATGCAAATGCTCTCATTATGCATTATGCAAATCTTGTATTATGTGAGTGATGTCCAGATTGTGAAATTCTCAATCAGCACTGCTCTTCCTGAGAATTCAGGGACAACACATTTAGAGGACATTAAAATTACAGAAGGCTGGTAAATATTCCTTTCATACATTTCAGAGCTAAGCTATGATATCAAAATGAAGTTTAAATTTTGATAAATATTTTTGCTGACTCAATAACAAAAATATTATTTGTAGAAAATACATTTTGCATTCATAAGACCACTGACTTGGAAGAGGAAATTGATTTATGTCTCAGTAAATAAGTTTAGAAGTCCATTGCAACTGATTATTTTTTATTATTTGCTGAGTTTCACACACCTCTGTAAATTATTTTATTTTTGCTATTTTGACATGGTTTGCCACAGGCATAGAGTCACCTTTCATACAGAGATCAATCGTATTTATCCCATTGCTTCACATCTTCCACACTTACTGTAAGCCGTTTAATTACACAACTTGCAATTAAATGGGAGAGAACCAGGAACTGTAGTTCTTTATTATAGTTCACAGCTAAGTTGTAATTCATACCATTACTTTTCAATCTACTGAAATATATACTAAAATGATTCACTCAAATCTTTTTTTCCATTTATGACTGAATTTTTTTAAAATTTCAAATTTTACAGCTTTCATAAATGCTAGGAATATAGCACTTACAGTATGTATAAGAAGTGGAAAGTATAAGAACTGGAAAGAGGGGCACATAACTAAGGCAGAATATCAGCAAACAGCCCGTGCCTGCAAAGATGAAGTGAGGGAAGCTAAGGCTCAAAATGAACTAAGGCTTGCGACCAAAGTCAAAAATAACAAAAAAAGCTTCTTTCAACATATAAAAAACAAGAAAAAAAGTTAAGGAAATGATTGGTCCATTAGTGGGGGAAAGTGGCAAGAAGGTGACAAGCAACAGGGAGAAAGCAGAACTATTTAACTTGTTTTTTGCATCTGTCTTTACACAAAGGGAAAAAAACAGTCCAACTTACCAAAAACAGTGCCATAAAAAACAGAATAGAAACGCAAGTTAAGATAGGCAAGAAAATAGTAAGTGAGCACCTGTCCAACCTAGACGAGTTCAAATCACCAGGACCAGATGGATTACACCCCAAGGTTCTCAAGGAACTGGCAGACGTGAACTCAGAACCACTGAACTATATTTTTCAAAGATCCTGGAGCACTGGGGAACTACCAGAGGACTGGAAGAGAGATGATGTAGTTCCCATCTTCAAAATGGGGGGGGGGAAATAGATCCAGGAAACTACAGACCTATCAACCTGACCTCAATACCTGGGAAGATTCTGGAAAAGATAATCAAACAACAAATCAGAGAACACCTGATGCAAACAAAGTCATCACTAAAAGCCAACATGGGTTTGTCAAAAACAGATCATGCTAGACAAATCTTATTGCATTCTTTGACCAAGTGACAAAATTAGTGGTTCAGAGGAATGCTGTAGATGTAATTTACTTGGACTTCAGTAAGGCATTTGATAAAGTAGATCACAACCTACTACTTGATAAGATAGAAAAATGTGGGTTAGATAGCATCACCACCAGATGGATTCATAGCTGGCTGACAGGCCGTACTCAGCGTGTGGTCCTCAATGGAACTGCATCTACATGGAGAGAAGTGTGTAGTGGGGTGCCCCAGGGCTCTGTTCTGGGCCCAGTGCTCTTCAACACCTTCATCAACGATTTGGATGAGGGGATAGATGGGGAACTCATCAAATTTGCAGACAATACCAAGCTGGCAGGAATAACCAATACTCTAGAAGATAGGCTTAAGATACAGGAGGATCTGGACAGACTTGAACACTGGGCGCTATCTAGCAAAATGAAATTCAATGGTGAAAAAAGTAAGGTTTTACATTTAGGCAGGAAAAATCAAATGCACAGGTATAGTACAGATGGTATCTTGCTCAATAGTAGTAACTGTGAAAGGGAACTCAGAGTCCTAGTGGACAATCACTTCAATATGAGCCAGCAGTGTGCTGCAGTTGCCAAAAAAGCCAACACAGTGCTAGGCTGCATTAACAGAGGGATAGAATCAAGATCACGTTAATACCACTTTACAATGCCTTGGTAAGGCCACACCTGGAATACTGCATCCAGTTTTGGTCACCACGATGTAAAAAGATGTTGAGACTCTAGAAAGAGTACAGAGAAGAGCAACAAAGATGATTAGGGGACTGGAGGCTAAAACACAGAGGGAACAGTTGCTGGAATTGGGTATGTTTAGTTTAATGAAGAGAAGGGTGAGGGGTGACATGATAGCATTCTTCCAATATCTCAGGGGCTGCCACAAAGAGGAGGGACTCAAGCTATTGTCCAAAGCACCTGAAAGCAGGACAAGAAGCAACAGATGGAAACTAGTCAAGGAGAGAAGCAACCTAGAACTAAGGAGAAATTTCCTGACAGTTAGAACAATTAACCAGTGGAACAATCTGCCTCCAGAGGTGGTGAATGCTCCAACACTGGAGGTTTTTAAGAAGAGACTGGACAACCATTTGTCTGAAATGGTATAGGGTTTCTTGCCTGAGCAGGAGGTTGGACTAGATGACCTCCAAGGTCCCTTCCAAATTATTATTATTATTATTATTATTATTATTATTATTATTATTATTATTATTAATAATAATAATAATAATAATAATAATGTACTTGTCTCTTGTAGTAAAAGTAGACTACTTTATATATTATTGTTTGTATATCTACAATTAACTTTTGAAATGAGTTTACTGCATTTACTTCCTGATAATTAACACTAAGAATGGTCCAGAGCAAGGGTGTTAAACTGTCACCCCATGGGCCGGATGCATCATCCAGAAGCCACACCCACCCCATTGCTGGCAATGGCAAAAAGCCTCCAATACATTGCCCAACGTCACATGACGTCGCATGTTTGACATGTCAAACTTTTTCATACCTGAACTCTGATACACTCTAGCGGTATTTTTGATCAGATGAGAAACCTACTTATCTGTATATCTGTATTCATTTTTATTTTGATGATCCATAGATAGATCAGATCAACTTCAGTGTAGTGCAGTGCAGATCATTGTAAAAATATAAAAATAGTAAACTACCTGCAGCTTACTTTAACACAAGTAACAAGGGTCATCATGTGTGCTGAAGAGCACAAGTACTCAGGTATTAATTTGTCATGTTTTCATAATTTACTAGCCATAAGACAAAACTTTGCCACATTTATGACAAAGATATATGGGTTCTTATCTGAACCTAGTTATTTCAAACAGAATAAATCTGAGCAACTAGGACTGATAGAATATAAGTCAGAAAGACATATTCTTGGGAGTCAGAATATACAGTATGTCAGTTACAAGTCTGCATAAAATTAAATATAAACAAGGCATCTCATGTGCATAATCTGTTCACTTTGAGAATTTTCTTGAACTTCCTGTGACTGATGTCATAAAGGTAAGGACATCAAAATAGGTAAGGTTAATAATGCCTGTAACAGTATGTATGAATAACCTTGGGGGACAGAAGAGAGAGCCACAGGCTGAACCACCAGTGTGTAAAAGTTATCTATGCCCACAGAAGGAGAGAAGGTATGGGAAATGTTTCAAAAGAGATCCTTTCCAGAGAATAAAAGGAGGGGAGAAATACTTTCAGTCTTGCATGATTTTGTTATAGTGGCTTTACAATAAATATAGAGCTAGTACACCTGGTTGTGCTTCTTCTCTGGACTGCCTTGCAGGGTTAACAGTGTCCTTCTGAATGTAGGATTTATTAGATGATTCAGAATTTTTTCAAAAAAAAAACAAACCCTAAAAGTAGCAAGCGTGTTTTAAATGGCATGGTTAGATTTATGAAATTTGAAGACTTTATTGCAGTCAATAACCAGCACAATACCGTAGTTTCCGGCGTATAAGATGACTTTTTAACCCATGAAAATCTTCTCAAAAGTCAGGGGTCGTCTTATACACCAGGTGCTGAAACTTTAGGGACAGGGCTGGCTGGAAAACCTGGAGCGGATCTTCCATTTAGTCTGTGCAGGGAAAGCGGGACCAATTGGAGTAGAAGCTGCAGTCTGTGATTTTTTACAGGCTGGGGTCTGGGCGTCTTTCCTTCTAAAGTTGAAGAGCAGCTGTAGGCAGGTGGGGAATGCAAGAGCAACTTGAAAGGCAGGTGTAGCCAGAGCAGCTGCTTAGCTCTAAGGACACATTTGACTCAGGAACTGGGCGGGCTGGCTGAAAAACCTGGAGCGGATCTCCCATTTGGTCTTTTTTTTTAATCCCATTTATATCCCGCCCTTCTCCAAAGACTCAGGGCGGCTTACAATTTAAAGCACAAATCAATGTGCTTAGCAATAGCCTTCATTCTATGTATATGCCTGCTTATTAGAGCTTTCAAACACACACACCCCCACAAGCAGCATTATTACAAAGTCAGCTTATTGCTCCCAACAATCTGGGTCCTCATTTTACCTACCTCGGAAGGATGGAAGGCTGACTCAACCTTGAGCCTGGTGGGATGAGAACCTGCACTAATTGCAGGCAGCTGGTGTTACTTAAGGCTCTGCGCAGGGAAAGCTTTAGAGTGAATTAGGAAAAGTGAAAAAGTGAATTAGGAAAATAGGAAACGGTTGCTGGAATTGGGTATGTGTAGTTTAATGAAGAGAAGGGTGAGGGGTGACATGATAGCAGTGTTCCAATATCTTAGGGGCTGCCACAAAGAAGAGGGAGCCAATCTATTCTCCAAAGCACCTGAAAGCAGGACAAGAAGCAATGGATGGAAACTAGTCAAGGAGAGAAGCAACCTAGAACTAAGGAGAAACTTCCTGACAGTTAGAACAATTAACCAGTGGAACAACCTACCTCCAGAAGTGGTGAATGCTCCAACACTGGAAGTTTTTAAGAAGAGACTGGACAGCCATTTGTCTGAAATGGTATAGGGTTTCCTGCCTTAGCAGGGGGTTGGACTAGATGACCTCCAAGGTCCCTTCCAACTTATTATTATTATTATTATTATTATTATTATTATTATTATTATTATTATTATTATTATTATTATTATTATTATTATTATTATTATTATTATTATTATTATTAAGTTTAATCCACTTGCACTGTTTTATGTTTACATGTTTGATGACAAACAGCCTTATGTTTATAAGTGACAGTTTTCCTACTAAGTACCTGCATGTCATAAACATTTGAATTAAAATTACCATATTAAAATCAAATCTGATGTTTTTTAATTTTTATTTGGTGTGCGTTGGAAGAGGGGTAGTCTTATACGGCGAGTATAGCCCAAACCCTATAATTTAACAGGAAATGTAGGGGGTCGTCTTATACGCCCAGTCGTCTTATACGCCAGAAAATATGGTACTTAGCAATATTATTTATTTTAAGAAAGGATCCTGTAAGATTAGACCAAAAGTCTTTCTCATCTAGGATACTATTCCTATTGGTGCCTTACTGGATGACAATGTCAAGTCCTCAACATTCCTACTCTTGTTTTTTAATTCATTTTTGTGGTGTTTAAAGACCTACTGCCTCTGTTCATGTAGTTAAAAAAATATTTTTGCATATTTTGGTTGATTGGCCAATAGCCGTAATAAAATATGTTTTGCTAATATTGTTAGTCATTGATTTTCCATGAATTTACATAATCCTGCTTTAAAAATAGCAAAGTTGACTGTACAGCAATGAATTGCATAGATAATGTAATGGCCAGAGTTAAGTATTTCCTTTCATCAGCTGTGAATGAACAAAGAGTAATACTTAACCATTACTGTACACTTTATTTGTATTAATAATACTAATAATGCTAATAATAATAATGCTAATGATGATGATGATGATGGAAGGAACCTTGGAGGTCATCTAGTTCACCCCCCTGCTCAAGCAAGAAACCCTATACCATTTCAGACAAATGGCTGTCCAGTCTCTTCTTAAAAACTTCCAGTATTGGAGCATTCACAACTTCTGGAGGCAGGTTGTTCCACTGATTAATTGTTCTAACTGTCAAGAAATTTCTCCTTAGTTCTAGGTTGCTTCTCTCCTTGATTACTTTCCATCCATTGCTTCTTGTCCTGCCTTCAGGTACTTTGGAGAATAGCTTGACTTCGTCTTCTTTGTGGCAACCCCTAAGATATTGAAACACTGCTATCATGTCATCCCTAATCCTACTCTTCATTATCTTGTAGCATATGAGTAGCCTTTTTTAAAAATCTCCGATTTCTGGGGGCAAGCTATTCCACTGGTTAATTGTCCTCACTGTCAGGAAGTTTCTCCTTAATTTGAGGTTGCTTCTCTCTTTTATCAGTTTCCAACCATGGTTTCTTGTCATGCCCTCTGATGCCTATTAATAAGAATCTAGTTTATTTATTTATTTATTTATTTATTTATTTATTTATTTATTTATTATATTTTTATACCGCCCTTCTCCCGAAGGACTCAGGGCAATAAATACAAAAACAGGATACAAAAGTTAAAAGCGATTAAATAAATGCCCAAGGTTAAAACAATAATTAAGATGTGTTAAAACCCCAACCCTAACCCATCAGACCAGGTCAGACTGCTCAAATAGATACGTTTTTAGATCGCGCCGGAAGGAGCAAAGGTCGGGGGCCATCCGGAGCTCAACCGGCAAGCGGTTCCATAGGTCTGGCGCGCCCACATAGAACGCTCTCCCCCTGGGGGCCACCAATCGACATTCTTTGATCGGAGGCACCCTGAGGAGGCCCTCTCTGTGGGAGCGCACTGGACGGAGGGAAGTTGACGCCGGCTGCAGGTGTTGCCGTAGGTAATCCGGACCCATGCCATGTAGGGCTTTGTAAGTCATTACTAACACCTTGAATCTCACCCGGAGGGCAACCGGCAGCCAATGCAGCTCGCGGAGCAAAGGTGTAACATGGGAGTATCGGGAAACCCCCAGCACAACTCGCACGGCTGCATTCTGCACCATTTGGAGCCTCCGAGTGGACTTCAAGGGCAGCCCCATGTAGAGAGCATTACAGTATTCTAGACAAGAAGTCACGAGCACATGAGTGACTGTACGCAAGGCATCCCGGTCTAGATAGGGTCGCAACTGGCACACCAGGCGAACCTGGGCAAAGGCCCCCCTAGTCACAGCTCCAATATGCTTAATGGTTAACACTAAAAATGGCACTAGTTAAGAGTTAACAGAATTCAAGAGGGGTTGGACTTAGACCATTTGTGAGAACATAGAGATTCTAGACTGATTCCTTTCTTGACTCTGCCCTTTGTCTATGCTTGTACTTTTCCTACATCAATATCCTTAACAATTATAAAACTACTATAAAGAAGTTTTTGTTTAAAAAAAACCTTTCCAGACTAGCCTACTGTACAAAGCTCTTACCCTAATAGTAATTAGGCATATCCTAATACTAACCAGGCATAATCGTGGTAAGGTTTCTGGCCCAGGCAAGTTGGTTAGATGCTATGGTTTGTTAAAATGGTGTTGTGATTCAGGGTCAGCCTGTGGGTTCGGCAGTTGGGTCGGACGATTCAGAAGAGGAGGAGGGGGGTGTTGGAGAGCTTGATGAGGGTGTTGGAGAGCTTGCTGATGATGGCCTTGAGGCTCCGCAGAGCCCTTAGCCAGGCCCCTCCCATCTGGTTACGACGCAGACCCAGCTGTGTGAGCCTGACAGCGTGGATGAAGATGACCCACAGCTGGCCCTGTTCAAGGACGCCCGATGCAGGAGGCAGTCAATCAGGAGTAAACAGAGGAAGGCAATGGGGCACCTCGGAAGGAGGCAGAGAGAAGCCATGCCCTGAACTGTTTAAAAGGGGAATGTGTGGGAGGGCTGGTTTGCTGAAGGCAACCATTTGAATAGCTCCTGTTTCATGGTTTGTGTCTTGTTTTGCTCTGTTTTATGTTAAGAGCCTTGGTGGAGCAGTGGGCTAATGCCTCCTTAAGTAACACCAGCTGCCTGCAATTAGTGCAGGTTCGCATCCCACCAGGCTCAAGGTTGACTCAGCCTTCCATCCTTCCGAGGTAGGTAAAATGAGGACCCAGATTGTTGGGGGCAATTAAACTGACTTTGTAATAATGCCGCTTGGTGTGTGTGTGAAAGCCCTAATAAGCAGGCATATACATAGAATGAAGGCTACTGCTAAGCTTGTAAGCCGCCCTGAGTCTTCGGAGAAGGGCGGGATATAAATGGAATAAAAAAAATAAAAATAAAAAATAATAAATTTGGCAGGCTTAGTTCCAGCCTCTTGCCGTTTGTAAAGGGGTTGTCCCTGCCTTTTCTGCAGGGCCGGTAGTAGGCTGGTACAGAACAAATGGTTCCATTGAATTGAGGAGAAATGTGGGCTGTGGCTGATACAGGCAATTTTCTGAAAGCCAGTTTTAATATCTGAAACATAAAGAACTTTACATTGTAGGAAACGTTCAAATCAGTAGATTTTGAACCTAAATTCTATTTTAAGTCAATATTCTCATGCTTACATTAAACAAGGCCCTTGTTTAATGCAGGCATGAACTTTGCTGTAAGCGATAAACCAAATACTACAATATCTGGTAGCAATACCTTTAATTGTCTACTGATAATTAGATTTACACTGTTAAATTTTAGTCATTTCAGAATTTACTATCTACCTCTTCAGTACAAAACTTATAAAATGCATCCTATAATATATGACCCACCTTATGCTTTTCTCTAGGAAAAGATTTCACGGCTGAAGTGACATATATTAATTTGTTATTTTAAATAATTATATATTTCCTGTCATGCAAGATTTCCACAGCAGAATACAAAATTAAAAATAAATTGAATACAGAAATCAAACAGCTAAAATATAATAATACATACATTATATATGTGGGGAGAGAGAAAGAAGGAGGAGAGAGAGAGAGAACAAGAGCAAAGAAGTTCAACCTCTTTATCATGATCTCTTAAATACTAAAGCAAATAACACTTTTTTAACATGCAGCTACAGCAAAACTAAGCTTGCATATCTTGATTACTAGAGAGTATTTCTAAAGGATAGACAGGACAAGATGAAAGACAGCTTTCATGGATGAGCTTTAATCACTAGCCTCTTCTTCGTTGATGAGCTTAAGAAATGAAAAATGTCATCCCAGGCAGATCTAAATAAATTGCAACCTTCTTGTGGGATGAGATGCTTTCTGAATGGACTCTCAGGACCACACGCATATACTGTATATCAAAAACAGAAGATGAAGGATCTCTAAATACATGGTTCCAGGGTAACCAGAGTATTTTAAAATGGATATAACTAGATATTATTGTTTCAATGTCCTAGACATTTAAATGGAATAATGGAATGCACACATTCTTGAGCTGAATTCAATCCTAGCCATTGCAATCTTATCCATGTGGATTGGCAACAATATTGAAGTTGGTTGCCATTGAATACTTCCAAGATATATTGTCTTCCCAATTTCTTAGCATAGTTTTCAGCCACTAGCATTTCCTGATGGTCTCTCATGTAAGTCCTGAACAGGTCTAACCTGCTTAGCTTTCCTGATCTAAGCAAAGGCCAGCTGAGTGATATTATCTGTTGATCTTTTATAGGGAGCCCAGTATGATTAAGCAGCATTTATACAAATCTGAAGTAGAGCTGGTCTTAATACATCAACATTAGAATTTTTGAACAAATCTGAAACAATGGGACCACACACACAAACACAAAACTGCATGCAGAGGGTTTACTGCACATAGGTACTCCTTGACTTACAACAGTTCGTTTAATGACCATTCAAAGTTACAATGGACTGAAAAAAGTGGGTTATGACCATTTTTCACAGTAATGATCTTTGCAGCATCCCCATGATCATGTGATTAAAATTCAGATGCTTGACAACTGGTTCATATTTATGACCCTTTCTGTGGACCAAGGTCATGTATTCACCTTTTACAACCTTCTGACAAGCAAAGTCAATGGGGAAGCTAGATTCACTTAACAACCAGGTTACTAATTTATCAACTGCAGAGATTCACTTAACAACTGAGGCAGGAAAGGTCGTAAAATGGAGGGAAAGTCACTTAACAAATTCCCGCTTAACAACAGAAATTTTGGTTGTAAGTTGAGGACTAGCAGTATACTGTACAAAGTATTTGAGATTTACATGTAAATTTACAGCATTTACATGTTTAGACAACAAGAATCTCCTTCCTCTGTCTTTCTGTATACCTGTAATTATTCTCTTTATTTCTAGAGTACTAGATATAAGCTAAATATCCCAGAGAACGCAAGGATAAAATCTTCCTGGAAAAGCCAGTTGATTTCCCACCAAAGAAATTAGGAAGGAGTCGTCCAACGCGATCCTTAACTAATCATTAGCATTCTGCTTTGTTGCTTTCTCTGAGATAAGAGGAATCCGACCGATCGCTTATGCAAAACGAACTGCCGGGGGAAATGTTTGTCATGTAAAGGGAGCACCTGGATTTGCCCTGTTCTACTTTGTCAATGATATCTGACTTCTCAAAGCTCTCGTCCAAATCTCTTTCGCCGTGTTGGACAAGATGCCAATTTACCACTGAGGAATGTTAGGCTTTAGAAAAAGATTTAAAAACTCAAGATGCTGGACGCCCAATTCCTAGAATGGATCCCTGAAAAGCATCTTATTACCTGCACCCCTTCTCCCCAAAACACCCGTTCTACATTCACCGCCCGAACGCCGTTCTTGAACCGAAGGGGCTTCTGTTCTCTTTCACTTACCGATCTTGGCTAAGGAAGCCAGGAGGATCCAGAGGGTGATCTCGAAGGGGATTTGCACGTGCGGGTAATCCAAGGTAAAGACGTGAAGCCTCGTCTCCTCGAAAGGGGTCTCAGCGGGCACCTGCAAGGTGCCTTCTCTGGGATTGGGATGGATAGATGGCATGACAGCCGGATCTCTCAGCTCTTTTTCCGAGGCGGCGGCGGCTGCTCCCACAGACTGCACAAAGGCAGCCATCAGGAGCAGCGAGAGGGCAATCCCAGGACCGCCCGGGGACCCCCGAGCAGCACCCATTGAGCGACTGCGGGACCGGCACTCTCCGTTCAACTGAAAAGGGAAGCAACACCGGCGCTAAACCGGTTCAATTCCAGCATGATGGTGGTCCTGCCCTCATCGCCTGCAGGGAAGGCAGAAGTCACGCGGGGGTGGGGGGGGGGAAGGGAGAGGGAAGGCGGTCCGGCGAAGAACGCCCTCTACTCCACCTTCCACGCCGGGTTTCATCTCCTCCTGGCCGGCCGGTGGGGTCACCTGCGAACTCTCCTGCGAGGCTCGCCTTTCGCTCCTTCTTCTAGAACTCGAGCTCACCAGCCGCTCCTTCCTCATTTACGCACCTGCAGGCTAGAGGAAGGAGGGCAGTGCCGGGCCAGGCTGGCAATGAGCGTCCGCAATGAACTCTCCAAAGGGAAAGTTTCCCACGCAAGCAACACCGCGCGTCTTCCTTCGGCAGGAACGCTTCGAGTCCTTTGAAGGTCACCCACATGGAGAGACCCTTTGCAGTCCGCCCAACCGTTTTCTCAAAGGCCCGTTCTCCCCAATGCGCGCCTCCCGAAGGCCTGGGCGGAGGAACAGGTCACTCGACTCGTCCCTTCCGCGCCCTCAGCAGCGCGGAGACCAGCGCGAGGGCAATCAAAGCTGGCGGGAGATTTTCTGAACTTCAGGAAACTTTCCTGTCAGCTGTCAGCAAGCCTCCGCCAAGGACAGCCGGGTTTCACAGCTCCGGTTGTTGAATCTGATATTGGTAGTTTAGGCGAGGAGAACACAGTGGAATGAAAAGCCAACAGGATCTCCTTAAGAGATCGGGCAAACTGGAAATAAATCCTGTAAGAATAAAAACTGCAAAAGAGGTCAGAATCCCTTGTGAGAAAAGTGCCATTAAACAACCTGAAGGTATATCCATTCTCATATAATATCGCTATCTTTAACCTTGCCAATAGAGAGGTGCTCTGAAGAAATAGGATTCTGCTTCCAATAATAGCCATGACTCAGTATGTTATGTCAGTGCACAATTAGATATTTGAAAGCCAACTTTCTCATGGCAGATTTGAGGACTGTGTAAAGATGTACTTGGAAAGCCACTTTTGTTCCAGGGCAATAGGTTGAGAAGATTCACGAAAAACCTCGGATCCATATTCTGTGCCATAGGTTACCAAAAACCAGGTATAACTTTAAAATTATTTACTAGGCAAAATTAAGATAATATTTCAGTTGGCTTTTTGCCTAAGACAGGGTTAGAACTCCCAGTCTCCCAGTATATTCCAGTATCTTAACCAAACTGCCCTTATCTATATATCTAAGTGGCCCTTGAAGATATATTTCATAAATATTTTATTAACAGGTTGAAAAGGAAATTGCAGAAACTGACACTTTTTCATATTAATTGGATTTATCACTATCTTTAGTGTGGTATAGAGTTTAAATATTTATTTAAAGTTGATTGTCTCAAGTGTCATAAAAAAGCAACAATTAACTAAAGTTAAATTCTTAATGAAAACAGTTAAATAATAATTTTTTACATATCCCATCCATCTTCTGATCTATTGTATATGGATATTTAGTCTATGATAGATATCAATTTAGCAAGTTTTATACTTCTAGAACCAAATTGTATATTGTACTGCAGTAGGTAACAATATCTAAGTTATCGGCCTTTAGTCTTCAACAAATTGGCACACTGTACCATATATTTAAAATACCCATGTGAAAGTGAATACAGACTCCAGATCTATATGAGTGTTAAAAATGCAATAATAAAAAGTAAAATATTTTCAGCTTAAAACAATCAAGCTACTTCATTCTCAAACTGAAACAGATAATAATGATCTCTTTTGTTGTTGTTAGTTGCGAAGTCGTATCTGACCCATTGTGATCCCATGAACAACGTTCCTCCAGGTCTTCCTGTCCTCTACCATATTCTGGAGTCCATTTAGGCTCACGCCTACTACTTCAGTGACTCCATCCAGCCACCTCATTCTCTGTCGCCCCCTTCTTCTCTTGCCCTCAACCTTTCCCATCATTAGGCTCTTCTCCAGTGAGTCCTTCCTTCTCGTTAGGTGGCCAAAGTATTTAAGTTTCAACTTCAGGATCTGACCTTCTAAAGAGCAGTCAGGGTTGATCTCCTCTAGGACTGACCGGGTTTGATCGCCTTGCAGTCCAAGGGACTCGCAGGAGTCTTCTCCAGCACCATAGTTCAAAGGCTTCAATTCTTTGGCACTCAGCCTTTCTTATGGTCCAGCTTTCACTGCCATACATTGCAACTGGGAAGACCATAGCCTTGACTATACGCACTTTTGTTGGCAGGCTGAGGTCTCTGCTTTTTAGTGTGCTGTCTAGATTTGCCATGGCTTTCCTCCCCAGGAGCAAGCGTCTTTTAATTTCTTGGCTGCAGTCACTGTCTGCGGTGATCTTGGAGCCCAGGAAAATAAAATCCGTCACTACCTCCATTTCTTCCCCATCTATTTGCCAGGAATTGAGAGGGCTGGATGCCATGATCTTGGTTTTCTTAATGTTAAGTTTCAAGCCAACTTTTGCACTCTCCCTCTTCACTCTCAACAAGAGGCTCTTTAGTTCCTCTTCACTTTCTGCCATTAGAGTGGTATCATCTGCATTTCTTAATATGATCTCTTTAGCAAAAGACAATCCAACGTTATTTTGAAGACTTTGATTATGATTTGAGCAAGATGGTTAAGATGGCTTCTCTCATTTTCTAGATTCTAAACACACTGGCGATTACTGTCTTGTGGTCACTTGTGGACAGGAGGAACTGTCTGAGCACTTGTGGACAATCTCAAGTCCTCTACTTGTCCAGAAATGAATTACGAAGAGCTGGTCTACATGCCAGCTGTTCAGTCTATCACAGACATTGACTCCACCACTTCATTCACCATTTCTTCCCCAGAAATCCTATCTTATTAAGTTTCATGTTTATAGACTTTGAAAAAAAAAATCAACTAAGTATGCAGACTTAATAATCTATTTTTATTTTTAAAAAAACTGAAGAAAGTTTATGAAATTGCACTTAATTATTGATGGAAAACTACACTTGAATATTCTAATATCCATTAGGTCACTTTAAAAGAAGCAGTGTAAGTTGTTGTTTTTTCTTAATATGACATTGGAATAACAGAAAACATAAGTAAGTATTGGATAACTTTGAAAACACCTAAGAAGGATCTAATTCAATTGACAGAGTTTCATTTAAGAACTCTGAACATTTCCTCATGACTTATCACACCACTATCGTCACCTTTAGGGTTGAAACTTTCAGGACTATTAAAATGATTGATGACTTTTGGATAAGCATGCATATGTTCTTTTCCATTATATTTGTAACATTTGGATTGTATTTAAAAATTAAGATTACATAAAATTTAAATGTGAGAGAATAGAAATGTTGCAAGAAAGCTGTGGAAACTCAGTGAGTCACTCTGAGAGTGAGATGAGTGGTACCTAAATATGACAAATAAATACATAAACAAACAAACATATTCATACTGTTGGCTGAAAGGCAACAAAATTTTGAACAACTACATATAACAGCAAGCTATTCTGACCCTTCCAAATACATATTAAAATCTGAAATGCATATGCAAAGTACATGTTTTTTCCTCATACTTTTTAGTCAAAAATTATGCAGAAACATGAGTTATAGACAAAACTATAAACTGGATAAAAATAGTAATCACCTTAAGTACAGAAAGTAGCAATTTGTTTGAGATTCAATAAGAAAATTATAAGCATATACTATGCAGAAAATTGCAAACTTGAGAGCTGCACATGAAAAAAAAAACCACGGTAACCATTCTGCATAGATTTTCTGCCAATTCTGTGAAATGTAGGGTTGAAAAGCTACTAAAGCAAGCATTTTGGTCAACAAGTAAAATTTCTTGGAACACTATAATCCATCCTCACTACTACATGTCTGTAATCACTTTTCTCTTAGGGGAGGGGTGTCAAACTGCAGGCTGGACACATCATGAGCAAACCGTGCCTACCCTATTGCCGGCAATGGAGAAAAAGTTCCAATACGTTGGGCGATGTCACATGACATCACGAGTTTGACATGTCAGGAATAGAGACTTCTATACCATATAACAGTTACCTATATAACTGTGTTGTTATATATGCAGACAACATCATGCTGGTCTGAAGATGACACCAAGCTGGCAGGAATTGCCAATACTTCAGAAGATCGGCTTAAGACATGGGTCCCCAACCTATGGCCCCCAGCCCGGTACCAGGCCACGGGCTCTGGGCCAGTAGGCTGCAGAAATGGCTGCACAGAGCATGCACGCGTGCTCATTCCCATCCCACTCTCACTAGCACCTGCAGCCCCATTTGCCTACTTTCAAACTGCTAGGAGTTCACCCCATTTTGTGGCAACAACCAGGTCTCAAGTATGAGCCTGCCAGTCATCAGCCTAGCATCATAACCCCATGAGCCACTGTACTCCTTAACATCCAACTGGCTTGTAAGGATCAAAAAAAGCAGAATACATTTTAGAATACAAATGCACTTACAATTTGTGGTGTTGATTAAAGAAAAGTGGATAATAGAAAAGAGTGATCTTGGTTTTCTAATCATAGAGTATGAGATAATTTTATATTTGTATTTTTATTTGCTGCAAATAAAAACAAGCTTTTTCCTATTTTTTTATTCTTTATTTTTCTTATTCCTTTCTTTGCTGCTTTAATTTATGGTGGTTTGCATGCTCCTTGTAAAACTTTTAATAAAAAATTATAAAAACAAAAAACTGAATAAATTCCACTGATTTCCCAATATTTGCTTTCTGATGCAGAAACTAATGGGAGTGATACCAAACTGTGCTAATTTTAAATACAATTAGATAACCTCTTCTAGAGCTTGACATTCTGTCAAGTGGACAGCTTAATAACAGTTGGGAGGAAATGAAAATCCCTTTATTACCGTAGTTATGGGTATCAACATTCAAAATTATCTTAAATCAGGAAAATATATTTCTGATTTTCTCGTACAGCTGTGAAAATCTTTGTTGCCTTTACATTATCCTGTAAAAGACTTAGTGAAAAAATACACAAACAATCAATAAATGCAACATAGGAAAATATTAAGTGGTATAAATGCAGGGCTTTTTTTGGTCATAGAACGCCCAGAACAGAGTTCCAACCACTTTTTTGGATGGAACCTTGTAGGGTAGGCAAGGCGGGTTGTATGACCTGTGAGGTTTTTGTTTTTTTGTTTTTTTAACAAAAAAAGCACTGAGTAAATGTAACTGGAGAACTAATTTCTTATATGGAGAAAAACATTTTTATGTTCTTATATAATTTATATTTATAGTGCATATAGCCTTGGTGGAGCAGTGGGCTGATGCCTCCTTAAGTAACACCAGCTGCCTGCAATTAGTGCAGGTTCGCGTCCCACCAGGCTCAAGGTTGACTCAGCCTTCCATCCTTCCGAGGTAGGTAAAATGAGGACCCAGATTGTTGGGGGCAATTAAGCTGACTTTGTAATAATGCCGCTTGGGGTGTGTGTGAAAGCCCTAATAAGCAGGCATATACATAGAATGAAGGCTACTGCTAAGCTTGTAAGCCGCCCTGAGTCTTCGGAGAAGGGCGGGATATAAATGGAATTAAAATAAAAAAAAAATATTATAGGAAATATTTTTTTCACATGTCTGCACTTACAACAGAGTTAATATTCTACCAATGCAAACATATTTTCATTCATGTGACTCCTGTTTAACACAGCTCCTTTCCAAAGCATTTTAAGCTTCTAATTAGCCAGGGGACTACTAAGGAAAAATTACCTTTGTCTTTTTAGGAGTATCCAGTCTGGAAGGAACTAAACCTTTAGTTATGAACAAGTAAAAATAATTTGCAAAACCATAAAACATAGAGTGTTTTATAATAAACTAAATAACTTTAAGCACCAATTGGCTATTGAACCCAACAGAATGTTTTTTCCCCAGTATCTTCCAGGGGGCTTGCTCACTGCATACCTTTCCCATTGTCTTAGTAAACCTATAGCCATCTAATTTTTTAGTTAAATCAGGAAATATAACCACATAGTTGAAGAGATATCCCTTATTACAGGCAAAGGAGCAAGATTTCAATCATGGTTGATATCTTGACTTGTTTCACCCATTCCCCATCAATATACAGCCTCTCATCTGGCAGACCCTTATTACCAACAAGAAGGTCCGTATCTCCTGCCACAATCTCCTTCCCTGCCTCCCTCCGTCTCCCCTGCTTTTCATGCTGCCCCCAATTTCAGCTCCATGCAGCTAGATTTCCCTTTTTTCAGTATTATTTATTTCTCATCTTTATTCCGAGTTTCTGGATCACATTTAATTAAATGAATATAAGAAATAATTGAGAAATTCATTTTTTTTAAATGTTGTCTTTGTAATGTGTTTAAGATAACACATTACAAAGACAACATTTAAAACAAATGAAGTTTTTGAGCTATGTTCCAAGGGTTGCCAATACGTTTTTAAGGATAGTATCTGCTATTTTCCTACGTCTGATACTCAATTAAAGGTTTAAAGATCACTGCTCTTATTTTTAGAAAGTAAACAGAACTTCCAGTCATTTTCAGAATACTCCTCAAGAATGTACAGTAATAAATAATTTAGAGGCTATGCTGTTCTGATGCCTTACCTTTGATAGGAAACAACTACACAGAGTAATCAGGTGTATGGTACATTTGATCCTAATCACAAAGGACACTAAATTGGCACCGTTTCAAGAACATTTATGTCTACCGCTGTAAAGGTAAAGGTTCCCCCGCACATGCGTGCTAGTCGTTTCCAACTCTAGGGGCCGGTGCTCATCTCCGTTTCAAAGCCGAAGACCCAGCACTTGTCCGAGGACATCTCCATGGTCATGTGGCCGGCATGACTAGACGCCAAAGGCGCACGGAACGCTGTTATCTTCCCACCGTAGTGGTCTCTATTTTTCTACTTGCATTTTTACGTGCTTTCGAACTGCTAGGTTGGCAGAAGCTGGGACGAGTAACAGGCACTCACTCTGTTACACGGCACTTGGGATTCTACCCACCAAACTGCCGACCTTCTGATCAACAAGCTCAGCGTCCTAACCCACTGAGCCACTGTGTCCCTGCACATACTGTATTTCATGTTAAACTATTCATAGAAATTATGTTGTAAACCTTTGAAGATTTTAAAACTAAGAGAGGAATTACTGAAGCATGGAGCATGTTAGAGAAGCATGGAAAATCTCTGACCAATGTGACTTAAGGCAAAGCCTGTCCAGCTGTATCTTCAAAGAAATGGGGGGGAGAATTCCAAAAATGAGAATAGAAAGCCTTGTAGCTAGCTACATGAGAATTTGTTTGGATGCCAAAGATGTCCAAATTTTTGCACCTGTCTTATTTGCTGTTTTCCTTTTTAATACAATATCTATTAAACTTTGAAGAAAGAGATCTACTTAACCTTGCCTCAGAGGTTGTCTCAGCTTCTGTTCATGAAGGGGTTCACTGAAGCATAGCATTTGAGCAGGGCTGCCTGAACCTTCTCTGACCATCAAAATTTGGTACAAGCAACGAAGTAGTTTTTCAAGCTGCTTTCTCAACAAATTAAAAAGCTGTGGTAGGTGAGCCAGCAAGAGAAGTGTTAGATATAAGCTTGGTTTCTTTCAGCTTAATGAAATGCATTATCCATTTGATATACAGTCTTTCATTCATTCCAAAAGCTAGTTACACAGTGATACACTGCTTTATGCATGTGTATGTATATGCTTGTGTAGACACAAACACACACATATGCACATGCATACATGTTTTGAGTACCAATTTTTAGATAGTGCTTTGAAATTAAAAGAGGCTTTGTGAATAAATTTGAGGCGATCCTGAATAAATTAAGAGAGTGTGATAGCCCCTTTGATTGATTGAACAAGGTTGAATCTATTGTAACACCCCCCAAAAAATGGCGTAGTTGTTATGGTTTGTCATCCACCAAGCTGAACATAGCCTCTGGCAAGACCTAGCAGCTTACCAGTCTTGTTTCTATAATCCCAGCTAAACAATGCAAAGATTGGATGTTTATCCTTTTTTCCCCAGATACCTCAGCTTGTTCAAGTTTACTGTGTTGTTGTTAGTTGCGAAGTCGTGTCCGACCCATCGCGACCCTATGGACAATGTTCCTCCAGGCTTTCCTGTCCTCTGCCATCTTCTGGAGTCCATTTAAGCTCACGCCTACTGCTTCAGTGACTCCATCTAGCCACCTCATTCTCTGTCGTCCCCTTCTTCTATTGCCCTCAATCTTTCCCAGCATTAGGCTCTTCTCCAGTGAGTCCTTCCTCCTCATTAGGTGGCCAAAGTATTTGAGTTTTAGCTTCAGGATCTGGCCTTCTAAAGAGCAGTCAGGGTTGATCTCCTCTAGGACTGACCGGTTTGATCGCCTTGCAGTCCAAGGGACTCGCAGGAGTCTTCTCCAGCACCAGAGTTCAAAGGCCTCAATTCTTTGGCGCTCAGCCTTTCTTATGGTCCAACTTTCACTGCCATACATTGCAACTGGGAAGACCATAGCCTTGACTATACGCACTTTTGTTGACAGGGTGATGTCTCTGCTTTTTAGTGTGCTGTCTAGATTTGCCATGGCTTTCCTCCCGAGGAGCAAGCGTCTTTTAATTTCTTGACTACAGTCCCCATCTGCAGTGATCTTGGAGCCCAGGAAAATAAAATCTGTCACTACTTCCATTTCTTCCCCATCTATTTGCCAGGAATTGAGAGGGCCGGATGCCATGATCTTGGTTTTCTTAATGTTTAGTTTCAACCCAACTTTTGCACTCTCCTTCTTCACTCGCAACAAGAGACTCTTCAGTTCCTCTTCACTTTCTGCCATTAGAGTGGTATCATCTGCATATCTTAGGTTGTTGATATTTCTTCCAGCAATCTTAATTCCAACTTTTGATTCATCTAGCCCTGCCTTTCTCATGATGTGCTCTGCATATAAGTTAAATAGGCAAGGCGACAGTATACAGCCTTGCCGGACTCCTTTCCCAATTTTGAACCAATCAGTGGTTCCGTGTCCAGTTCTCACTGTTGCTTCTTGGCCCGCATATAGGTTTCTCAAGAGACAAATAAGATGTTCTGGTACTCCCATCTCTTTAAGAACTTGCCACAGTTTGTTATGATCCACACAATCAAAGGCTTTAGCATAGTCAATGAAGCAGAAGTAGATGTTTTTCTGGAACTCTCTAGCTTTCTCCATGATCCAGCGTATGTTGGCTATTTGATCTCTAGTTCCTCTGCCTCTTCGAAATCCTGCCTGTACTTCTGGTAGTTCTCGATCCACATACTGCTGGAGTCTAGCTTGTAGGATTTTAAGCATAACTTTACTAGCATGAGAAATGAGTGCAATGGTGCGATAGTTTGAACATTCTTTGGCACTGCCTTTCTTTGGAATTGGAATGTAAACTGATCTTTTCCAATCCTGTGGCCACTGTTGAGTTTTCCAAATTTGCTGGCAAATTGAGTGTAGCACTTTTACTGCATCGTCTTTTAAGATTTTGAATAGCTCAGCTGGAATACTGTCACCTCCACTAGCTTTGTTGTTGCTCAGCTTTTCTAAGGTCCACTTCACTTCACATTCTAGGATGTCTGGCTCGAGGTCAGTGACCACCTCATTGTGATTATCAGGGACGTTAAGCTCATTCTTGTATAGTTCTTCTGTGTAATTTTGCCATCTCTTCTTAATCTCTTCTGCCTCTGTTAGGTCCCTGCCATTTTGGTCCTTTATCATGCCCATTTTTGCATTGAACGTTCCCTTCATCTCTCCAATTTTCTTGAAAAGATCTCTGGTCCTCCCTATTCTATTGTTTTCTTCTATTTCTTTGCACTGTTCATTTAAGAAGGCATTCTTATCTCTTCTAGCTATTCTCTGGAATTCTGCATTCAATTGGGCATATCTTTCTTTTTCTCCCTTGCCTTTTGCTTCCCTCCTTTCCTCAGCTATTTGCAAAGCTTCCTCAGACAGCCATTTTGCTTTCTTGCATTTCTTTTTCTTTGCGATGGTTTTGGTTGCTACCTCTTGTACAATGTTGCGAACCTCTGTCCATAGTTCTTCAGGCACTCTGTCTATCAGATCTAATTCCTTAAATCTATTTGTCACCTCTACTGTATATTCAACGGGGATATGATTTAATTCATACCTGACTGGCCTGGTGCTTTTCCCTTCTTTCTTCAGTTTAAGCCTAAACTTTGCAACAAGAAGCTCATGGTCTGAGCCACAGTCAGCTCCTGGTCTTGTTTTTACTGACTGTATAGAGCTTCTCCATCTTTGGCTGCAGAGCATATAGTCAATCTGATTTCTATGTTGACCGTCTGGTGATGTCCATGTGTAGAGCCGTCTCTTGGGTTGTTGGAAAAGAGTGTTTGCTATGACCATCGTATTCTCTTGACAAAATTCTATCAGCCTGTGCCCTGCTTCATTTTGTACTCCAAGGCCAAACTTGCCTGTTATTCCGGTTATCTTTTGGCTTCCTACTTTAGCATTCCCCCATGATGATAAGGACATCATTTTTTGGTGTTAGTTCTATAAGGTGCTGTAGGGCTTCATAGAACCGGTCAATTTCATCCTCTTCAGCACCGGTGGTTGGGGCATAGACTTGGACTACTGTGATATTGAATGGTTTGCCTTGGATTCGCACTGAGATCATTCTGTCATTTTGAGGATTGTATCCCAGTATTGCTTTTCCTACTCTTTTATTGACTATGAAGGCTACTCCATTTCTTCTGAGGGATTCTTGCCCGCAGTAGTATACCTGATGGTCATCTGAATTAAATTCACCCATTCCTGTCCATTTTAGTTCGCTGATACCTAAGATGTCGATGTTCAGTCTTGTCATCTCTTGTTTGACCACGTCCAGCTTGCCTTGATTCATGGATCTTACATTCCAGGTTCCTATGGAGAAAAAATCTTTACAGCATCGGACTTTCCTTTCACCACCAGACATATCCACAGCTGAGCGTCCTTTCGGCTTTGGCCCAGTCGCTTCATTCTTTCTGGCACTACTAGTACTAGCCCTCTGCTCTTCCCCAGTAGCATATTGGACGCCTTCCAACCTGAGGGGCTCATCTTCCAGCGTCATATCGTTTTGCCTTTTGGTACTGTCCATAGGGTTTTCATGGCAAAGATACTGGAGTGGGTTGCCATTTCCTTCTCCAGTGGATCACGTTTTGTCAGAACTCTCTGCTATGACCTTTCCGTCTTGGGTGGCCCTGCACGGCATAGCTCATAGCTTCATTGAATTACACAAGCCCCTTCGCCACGACAAGGCAGTAATCCATGAAGGGGCAAGTTTACTGTAGTGTGTCACAATTATTAGAGCCCAAGACAGAATAACTAGTATTTCTTTCTGAAATTATTTTGGTTCAGAGAAAAATCTCTATTGTTTCTTCCACAGTATAGTGTACATAACTTTTATCATTTCAAGAAAATTGGTATAACAGTTTTGTCAATGTATAAATCTATAGCAAGGTAATTGGCTTTTTATTTCTAGGTAGAGCTAAGCCCTGATACTCTTCCTAGTTATGGAAATAAATCCTTGCCTAGCCACCCAGATCAGTTATTCTATCATCATACTTCAATCTTCTTTTTGGTATTATTTTTCAAACAAGTGTTTAAGTGCCTAAAAGTATTAGTCTGCAGTTAGTCTACAGTTTAACTGTCTGAACCTAATTCATTTTTGCTTGCTAGTAGATATTAGTTTATTTTTATTTTATTTATTTTTATTTTAATTCCATTTATATCCCGCCCTTCTCCGAAGACTCAGGGCGGCTTACAAGCTTAGAAGTAGCCTTCATTCTATGTATATGCCTGCTTATTAGGGCTTTTATCCTGCAAAGCACCAGTTTCTCATTTTTCAAAATTAAACTAAATTATTTAACATGTAGAAAGATAGGCAAGGCAGGTTGATAGCAGGTATCATGGGAGGTATCTGTGAAAATGGTAGTGTCCATGGATACTGTTGAAAGAAAAATCAGGTCCAGTTCCAAGCCAGGAGTAAGACACTGGAAATAAAATGGAGGCTAAGATGCTGGAAATAAAGTGGAGGCTGCTTAGGAAAGAAGGTTTCAGTTTATTGATAAGCAGAACCAGCAACAGCATGCAGTTCTGGGACAGCTGAGAAAATGAAGTTGATAGCTTTTATACATTCTTTGGGGCTTTGAGTTTGAGATGCCTGTTGTGAAATGTACTTTGACCTGTGCTTGAGTGTGCCCTTTTGGTATTCTAATTATTGTTGCCTGACTCCCATTTTGGCTTTGAGGTAATATCCTGTCCTTAGTGCTGGGTGGGGAATGTAGATTTTAGGAGTCTTTGTTTTTCTAATCCCATCAGCTCCAGCCTTCTGTGGGGGCTGCGGCTGAAGGCATTTTGCTTATCAATCTTTCTAAATAGCCTCAATCTTTCTAAATAGATTTAAAAATCTCCATTTCTAAAGATTGGCTTCCTCAGGTTTCTGCCCAAGGAAGGGAGGCTGGGGCAAGCAGAGAAAGTGCTGTGACAAGGCAAGACCCTGCATGGGATGTATCATCAACAGAAGGTGGCAAATATTAGGAAATCCTACCAATGGCTGGAAAAGCCTGGACTAAGAGACAGCATTGAGGCATTGATCATAGCAGCACAGAACAGGTTCTAAGCATCAACTTCAGAGAAGGAAGTGTTTACCACACTAGACGAGATCCGAGATGCAAACTGTACAAATACACCTCATAGATAGTCCAACACATAGTGGCAGGGTATATGATGCAGACAGGGACAGCACACAGTGAATGGCAGAACCAAGTAGATGGCATTGTGTTCAGGAAAATCTGCAGAATGTATAAGACTAGATCCTTCCAAGTCCAGATAGGACAATCCACAGAAGGTCATGGAGAATAACAGGGCTAAGATCCTGTGGACAGGCAGCTACTGGCCAATCTACCAGGACAAGGACCAGAAAACAGCAGTGCTGATATATGTAGTGACAGCAACATCAGGAAGGAGTATGAGAAGCTAAAGACATACCAGGGCTTTAAGAATAAACTAAAGAAGATGTGGAAAGTAAACAACTAAGTAGTCCCAATGGTGGACTCAAAACTGTAACTCCTAAGCAACATCAGAGCTCTCTGTTCAGAATGGTGTAGTGTTAGGAACAGCTAAGATCCTGCACAGAACTCTCAAACTCCCAGGCCTCTGGCAGAGGACCCGAGATTAAGGAAGACACATATTGTATAACCTATGGGGGCTAGAAGGGATTTCTTCTTTAGAATGTGTAATGTTCAGTATATAATAAACCATACATCTTCCTAAGGAAAGATATGCCAGTGGTCCCCTTTCTCCTGTTTTCAAGTTCATTTAAAAACATTCTTTCTTTATTCTGATTGCTATTGAATATGTAATTGTTTTCTGCAGCTTTCATACCATGGTCAGTTGAAACTTTATTTCTTGTTCCTTGATTCCTTTTAATATTGGTATTTGGCAATTCTGCTGTCTGTCATGCTTGCATTCAATTGATTTTGTTCCTTTTGTTCCTTCCTTTTTCACTGTGTGTTAAAAAGTTTCTGTTGGGCAGTGGATATTTGTATAGTAAGCAATGCTGTATGTTATCTCCTTTATCAGAAATAAAAGCCTAGCCTATTTTCCAATTCGGGTGAGCCAAATTAACTTCAAGATTGGTTGCTTAGACTCATTCAATCTTCAAATAGGCAGTGGAATAAAGGACATTAGTTTAAACAACGTTGTTTCAATCAATTGCTTTTTGCATTTACAAAGAGAATAAAGCTGCTGTTCAACCTTATTGGTTGTATGAAATGAAGAACAACTAATTAGAATAGCATGCATTTTAGGAATGAGCTTATGAATTTAGCAAAATATTAAGAACCATCTGCAAATATTCAAGCTGCTTATCACTTATAGGCAGTTTATAACAGGTCCTAAGAGTCAAAGAGTAACGCCGTAACAACTACAAAAGTTAGTCTTGCAGACTGAGGACCCTTCCTCTAAACAGCAATTTGATAGCACTGTACTTCAATAGAAACTAAGGTGATGCTGTGGAAACTCTGAAATCAGCAAAGCCTGAGGTCTGCTAACTAGAGAAATATGTGCAAAATACTGGGGAAAGGATAATGTAACAATGACTTGCATTAGGCTTTCTCAACCTTGCTATTCTCAGAAATCTTGATTATAAGAGGTGTACAATATCTGGACAACAAAAATCCTAATGACCACTAGAAGGCAATGAAGATACACAGAAAATAAACCTTTTGCTGTCTGGATTTGTGCAGAGGAATCATTTTTAAAACAAGGAAACCACACCAACACAGAAAAAAAAGACTGCTTTTTCATATTGAATTCTAGGTGTGTCAATACTTGAACAATTTAAAGGAACATGAAACAGAGAGAAAAGTGGGGAAATATTAAAATTTACAGATTTTCCCCCCTATGTTTTCCCTACTCTCATCCCCACTGTAGGCCCAATCTAGAAATAAATTTATTACATCTAAGAAGGAGAAAAAAAGAGAAGGAGGATGTGGTTTATTTATAAATTTTATTAAACAAGATTTTCCATTGAGTAAAAATAACACAAATTTTGAGTTAAAAGATATGAAAAAAATAATAGAAAAGAGAAAAATAAATACAGGTCAAAAGTAGAAAAGAAGAGGTGTGGCTGTGAGGATGCAACGTATTATCATATATGGTGGAGTTGTAAAAAAGTCAAAGCTTTTTGGATTAAAATTTGGTGGAACATGCAAAAGATATTTAAGAAAAAGATAAGGTTTTCTCCACAGTTATTTCTGTTGGGTATTATTACAGATTTTACTGTTATAGATACTAAATTGATGTTGAATTTAATTACGGCAGCAAGACTTTTAGTAGCGCAATATTGGAAGAAGGAGGAACTGCCTACTATAGAAGAGTGGACTTTGAAAGTTTCTAACTTGGCGGAAATGGCAAAGATTTCAGCATATTTGAAAGAACAATCGCAACAGAGATATATTGTGGAATGGAGAAGATGGATTGAATATATTCAGAATAAATATGGGACTAAAAAGTTTCATTTAGCATTTGAATAAGTATTGGTTTTATATGATGTATTATTAGTTATTTGTTACTTGTGAGTAATATAGTTATGTTTAAGGAGAGTTAAAGTGCGATAGAATTTAATGTTTTATTTTTGTTTGTTAGCATATTTTAGCTTAAGTTTGTAAAGTTTATACCCTGTATTTAGCTCTGGGAAGTCGGGGGGGGGGGGGAGGGAAGGGGAGGGGAGGGGGAGAGGGGGAGGGAGGGAGTTTTTTTTTCCTTTTAAAAAAATGTACTGTAAAACTTTTCAATAATAAAAAAGTAGAAAAGAAAAAAGAAAAAATAAAGAATAATTAACAGTCTGGTCTTCTTAACTGCAGTTATAAATGCATCTGTATTTTATATTCTCTCTCTAAGTGTCATCAAAGTTTCCTACTTTCCATAATCTACCATATCTAATCAACAAATCCAAAAAGCATCAGTTCATTTTTCAGTAAAATATCCATAAAGGAGTTGCAGTTGCTAATAAATGTAGAAGTTGATCTTTCTCAAGTTAATTTTGCAATCTCTGCTAGATCCGTCATCTTAATCTTCTTCCATTGTGAATCCAGAAACTTTCCATAGTCATCTCACAGCAATGATCACATATAAAAACAATCTCCGCAGCATTTTTCTACTTGACTGTCTATTAATCCCACTCACCTCCCAGCACAAAAAAATGTTCAGGTTTCAGCTGAATCTTAGTCTTTAAAATTCTTTGTATCACTGTATGCATTTAGCTATGCACTTTGGGGTGAACATCCTTCGAATGGTGTGGGAGTATGGATGGATTTCCAGAAAACATTGCAGACTACAGGGACCATTTGTGCTTCAGTTTGAGATGCAGACAGCGCAGACTCATCCACAACAGCCTGCGTCTGTCTTCAACAGTGAAGGGACACAGAGCAGAAAACATCCTGCAGCCAAGATACATACATTTGCACTACTCTGGTGAACCTGAAGACACAGGTAAACCTCCAAATGGCCCCAAGGACTCTCTAAAAGAATGCAAATTATTATTATTATTATTATTATTATTATTATTATTATTATTATTATTATTATTATTATTATTATTATTATTATTATTATTATTATTATTATTATTATTAATTTTATTTGTATACCACCCTTCTCCCGAAGGACTCAGGGCGGTGAACAGGGCAGTACATGTTAAAAGACAAAATACAAAAATTAAAAGAGATTAAACAAAATGCCCACAACTCTTATAATAAGTTAAAACACATTAAAAATAAGTTAAAACACATTAATAAAACCCAACCCCATCCCATCAGGCCAGGCCAGCTTGTTCAAAGAGGTAAGTCTTTAGATCGCGCCGGAAGGAGCGGAGGTCGGGCGCCATCCGGAGCTCAACCGGAAGATGGTTCCATAAATTCGGCACGCCCACAGAGAACGCCCTCCCCCTAGGGGCCACCAGTCGACATTCTTTGACCGGTGGCACCCTGAGGAGGCCCTCTCTGTGGGAGCACACTGGGCGGAGGGAAGTTGATGCCGGCCGCAGGTGCTCCCTAAGGTATTCCGGACCCATGCCATGTAGGGCTTTGTAGGTCATTACCAACACCTTGAATCTCACCCGGAAGACAACTGGAAGCCAATGCAGCTCGCAGAGCAGAGGTGTAACATGGGAGTATCGGAAAACTCCCAACACAACTCTCGCGGCTGCATTCTGTACCAGTTGGAGCCTCCGAGTGGTCTTCAAGGGCAGCCCCATGTAGAGAGCATTGCAGTAGTCCAAACGAGAGGTCACGAGCAAGTGAGTGACCGTACATAAGGCATCCCGGTCTAGATAGGACCGCAACTGGTGCACCAGGTGGACCTGGGCGAAGGCCCCCCTAGTCACAGCTACTATATGGTCTTCTAAAGAAAGCTGTGAATCTAGGAGGACTCCCAAGTTGCGAGCCCTATCTACGGTGGGTAATAACTCACCACCCCCCTAGAAAGAGATGGGATATCATGAATATCCCGAGATGCCGGTACGCACAGCCACTCAGTCTTGTCAGGGTTGAGTCGAAGCCTGTTCCTCCCCATCCAGACCCAAACTGCCTCCAGGCAATGAGATATCACGTTGAGGGCATCACTGGGGTGGTTTGGGGTCGAAATGAAAAGCTGGGTATCATCAGCATACTGATGATACCCAACTCCAAAACCACGAATGATCTCACCCAGCGGTTTCATGTAGATGTTGAACAGGAGAGGCAAGAGGACCGACCCCTGAGGGACTCCCCAAGTGAGAGGCCTCGAGGTCGACCTCTGCCCCCCTGCCAACACCGACTGCAAACGTCCCAGGAGATAGGAGGAGAACCACTGAAAAACTGTGCCTCCCACTCCCAATCCCCTGAGACGCCGCAGCAAGATACCATGGTCGATGGTATCGAAAGCCGCTGAGAGGTCTAATAGGACTAGGACAGAGGAATATCCCCTGTCCCGAGCCCTCCAGAGATCATTCACCAGCGCGACCAATGCCGTCTCCGTGCTGTACCCGGGCCTGAAGCCCCATTGGTACGGGTCTAGATAATCCGCTTCATCCAGAACCAGAGGGAGCTGATGCGCCACCACGCTCTCGACAACCTTCGCAAGAAAGCGAAGGTTGGAGACCGGACAAAAGTTATTTAACACAGCTGGGTCCAAGGCAGGCTTCTTGAGGAGAGGTCTCACCACCGCCTCCTTCAAGGTAGCAGGGAAACTACCCTCACTCAAAGAGGCAGATATAACCGCCTGGAACCAGCCTCGTGTCCCCTCCCGGGCTGCATAAACCAGCCAGGAAGGGCACGGGTCCAATAAACATGTGGTGGAGCTCAGCCTCCCCATAATCCTGTCCACTTCCTCCGGAGTTACAGGATCAAACTCCTCCCAGATAACATTGACAAGATCACCCGTGTCCTGATCGTCGGACTCTGCCCAGTCGGAGTCCAAACCGGTCCGAATCCAAGCGATTTTGTCCAATAGATGTTGACTAAACTCCTCGGCACGCCCCTGCAAGGGTTCCTCACTCACCTCCTGATTAAGGAGGGAGCGGGTCACCCTAAACAGGGCGGCCGGGTGATTATCTGCGGACGCGATAAGGGTAGCGAAGTAATTAGACCTCGCCACCCTTATTGCCGCGAGATAAGACCTAATATGGGTTCTTAGTCGCAATCGGTCGGATTCAGATCGGCTGGATCTCCAACTGCTCTCTAGGCCCCGTCTCCGGCGCTTCATCTCCCGGAACTCCGCGGGGAACCATGGAGCCCACTGGGATCTGCGCCGGGTCAGGGGCCGCAAGGGTACAACTCGGTCAAGTGCCTCCGTGGCCGTCCTTTCCCAGGCTTCCACTAAGGCATCTGCCGAGCTGTGAGCAGAGGAGGCAGGTGGGGACCCCAGCGCTGCCTGGAACCTCTCAGGGTCCATTAAGCACCTGGGGCGGAACCATCTAATTGGTTCAACACACCCACGGCGAGGAGCAGCAAAGCGGAAGACCAGCCACAGGAGATGATGATCGGTCCATGACAGGGGCATAGCAATGTCCAGCTGTCTGCAAGGAATATAAATCCTTCCATTCCCCACAATCCAGTCTGAGCTGAATAAGCTTCTTGGAGGAGAAGGAAAACATCTTCAAAGAAAAACAAGAAAGTCCAGTTTCCTCCTACACTCTTTCATTCATTCATCCTCCATATCAAATTTCAGCAAGAATTTATACATTTGGCCAATTATATGTTTGTGATTTGCACAGAATTCATCTTCAAATTCAATTTTTTGTTACTCAGTTCCAAAGGTCCTGTTATCTACTTTATCTATCTTTCTTTTAAATGCATATAAAAGCCATTGAAAACTAAACCTGAGAAGGAGGATATGGTTGAAGTTACAATGATGGAAACAAGTCACACTACAAGTGTGTGACTACATAAAAAGTAAGCAACCTGTGATTTTTGACACATTTAACATCCTTAGGAAATATAGCCATAATGCTGGATATTATTGGAATATAGCTCAGAAGCTTTAAAAATATCTTGGCATGGATGACAAATCACTAGGTTGACATCAAAGAGAGTTTTTAACTGTTACTATAAAAAATGATAAGATAAGATTCATTCTACCATTCCTTTCATGTAGTTATTGTATTGTCCAGTGAAGTTTTTGAGGATCATTATATAAATCAAGAATCATCCACAAGAGTTATTAGTACCACAATACCTTTATCCACTTTGGGTGTTATCCACAGGAGCCAGAAATTAAATTAACTCTTAAAGAGATGAAACTTGATAATATCACCATCATGAGATTTAGGATAAGAATATCATATTCTGGGATTTCAGGCTGTATTATTTGCATATATGTAAATTACATCAAAGACTATCTGCAGATTGGAAACCATTGGATAGCAGATCTACTTTTTTAAAAAAACAAATAGTTCAGGTTGTTAATATATTTCTTTTAAAATTTGTAATTGAAGATAAAAAAATTTAGAGAATGAAAACAAGACTTTTTTTAAAAAAAGGAAAGTAAAAGTAAATAAAGAAATAAAAACAGACAGAAAAGAAAGAGAAAGGAAGAAAATATAAAGGAGTAGCTTATGATTTTATTTATAGCAGTTATAAATACTTTTATATTTTATTCTCTTTCTCTCTAACATTACATCATAGCTCCCTTCTTTCAAAATTATACCTTTTCTAATCATCAAATTCATAAATCTCAAATTCATTTTTTTTGTTTTCAGCAAAAAAAATCTATAAAGGATTTCTAGTCACTAACAAATGCACTTAGTGTCTTTTCCTTAATTAAACAAGTCAATTTTGTCATCTCTTCAAATACTGTTGTCTCTATAGACTATTCCTCTGTTGTGTTTCACATCTTTCAATCTTCATGCATATAATAATCTAAGTTGTTAATCTATTTCAAAGGAGATGAAGTCATTATTACAAAAGGTGTGTTTGCCTGACACTGAAGCAATTTTCCATTCACATTCTTCCACCTTCAGCATTTAGAGTTGAGACTTTAGATTTTAATTTCTACCCCTGCTCACCTAAAGAAGTTTCAGGTAAGTAACCTATTTAGCTAGGATTTTTTTTTAAATGATGTCATGTGGAATAATTTGGTGATATCATAGTATAGGTTTTGTGTAATCCACTTAATTACTGTTAACACTGCTAAGAGATAATCACTACAGAATACTTGGCATCTTTAAAATGCTACATATATTATGATAGGTGTAATCCACAATAATTTAGACACACTTCTGTTGTTTAAAGCAAGAGTTGCACACCTGACTACTTCTGGAGTGATGCATTTAATTATAAAATCAGTGTCTTATTTCCTGTGGCTTCTTCACTCATAGTTAAAATAGTAAATGATAGAGATGTTCCACTTACTGAAATGCTGAAGAAAAGACCTGAAGATCTAACATGAAGGTTCGCCCACTATGCTTTATCAACTACTGATTCATTTTCTGAAGGAAAACTGAGATGTTTCCTTCCAAATACTCATTCATTTAGTTCACTGATAGCAGATGGGACCTGCTTTCAATTACACAGACTTGGTTGCTGAAGACTGGGTATTCATCTCTCTAAATTATGTTCGCCTTAATTGAGTTTTGGCAATAGCCAGAAGAAAGAATAACTATTGTCATGAAGGACACACTGCAGGCAAAATGAGAAAGTCTATTGTAGAAGATTGGATGTTAAACCTTACCCTTGAGGTTTAGTGTCAGGAACCAATGGAGATGACTTTTGGAGATGGTGCTGCCATATCTCCCTCCATTACCCAATGGTATCTTCTGTCAGAAATTATGCCTTTATCACCTTGTGGATAGTCTTGTAATCAGCTGTATTGGGGCTGCCTCTGAAGTCTGCCTTAAATTACTATTGGTCCAAAATGCAGCAGCCTGCTTGAGAACAGGTTGGGACCACTTTAGCAAAATTCTACCCATTCTCAGGGAACTACATTGATTCCAGCACAATTTACAGTGCTGGTTATTATTCTTTCTTGTCTCATAAATTTCATCAGGACTGTCTTTTCCAAATGGAATGTTTCAGTCCCGGATATTTTGTCCAGGAAGTTCTGGTTCTGATTGTTTGGGGCAATGGGAATACCAGGGAAAACTTTTTCTATGGCTGCACAGGACAGTATAATTTTCAACCCCTGAAATTTGGACAACTTCTTGTTCCTTTTCTTTTAGGAAACTGGTGAAGACATTCCTTTTCTCTTGAGTTATTGGACTTCTAGAGGTTAGGTTGTAGTGATTAGTGATGCAGTATATTGAAGCTGGCAGATGTTATTATGTCTAAGCTGCTACTTTGGATTAGTAATTACATATGAACAATATACATATATATATTTATAGGGCTTAAGTTTTATTGTGTTTTGCATTTTCGTCTGAGAGAACTTAAAGACTTTGATCAGTATGGCACACAAATATTGAAAAATGAAATAAAGTAAAAATATTGATCTGTAAATTGTATGTCAGCTTTGGCAGGCTCCCTAAAATATCCACTGATCAGCACTCATTGCTTGTCAAAGATGTGCATACTAGTTGATTTCTGAAGACTGAGGCTGAACCCCTCCAAGACCGAGTGGTTGTGGATACTGACATCTCGTATTGTCCAACATGTTCCATCTCTTTTGATGGGGGGGAGGTACTGCCCCCCTCAGAAAGGGCCCGCAACTTGGGTGTCCTCCTGGATTCACAGCTTAACTTGGAAGACCATCTAACTGCTGTGACTAGGGGGGCCTTTGCACAGGTTTGCCTGGTGCGCCAGTTGCGCCCCTTTTTGGACCGAGATGCCCTATGCATGGTCACCCACGCCCTTGTCACTTCTCGCCTGGATTACTGTAATGCTCTCTACATGGGGCTGCCCTTAAAGTGCACCCGGAGGCTTCAGCTGGTGCAAAATGCAGCTGCACAGGTGCTTATGGGAGAATCTCGATACTCCCATGTTACACCACTCCTGCGCGAGCTGCATTGGCTTCCAGTTGCCCTCCGGGTGCAATTCAAGGTGCTGGTAATTACCTTTAAAGCCCTACATGGCTTAGGCCCGGGGTACTTGCGAGACCACCTGCTGCCATTGTCAACCTCCCTTCGCACAGTTTGCTCCCACAGAGTCGGCCTCCTCAGGGTTCCGTCGGCTAGGCAATGCCGGCTGGTGACCCCCAGGGGGAGAGCCTTCTCTGTGGGCACGCCGACCCTCTGGAATGAACTGCCTCCGGAGCTGCAGATGGCCCCTGACCTTCGGTCCTTCTGCCGTGACCTGAAGACATGGATGTTCCAACAAGCGGGCCTGGACTGACTATGGTTTAAAATTTGGTTTGTATTGGGTTAAATCAGGGGTCTTCAAACTTGGCCCTTTTATGACTTGTGGACTTCAACTCCCAGAAGCTTTGCTGGCTGAGGAATTCTGGGAGTTGAAGTCCACAAGTCATAAAAGGGCCAAGTTTGAAGACCCCTGGGTTAAATTGTCATTTATTTATTACATCCATTGTTTAATTCTTTTTTAAATTTTGTACTTTATGTTTTTTAATTATTTATTGTTGTGAGCTGCCCTGAGTCCTTGGGGAGAAGGGCGGCATATAAATTTAATAAATCTAATCTAATCTAAAGATGATGGTGCTTCCTCAATTTAATGAAAAACCTCAGAAAGATTGAAAAGACACTGCAGGATTAAATTTACTAAAGGACATGCTGATGTTATCACTGCTATCAATGTGCTATATCAGATTTCCATAGACTTCACAGATTTAATTGCATGTTCAGGCAAAACAAATATACTTTTGCAGAACACCTGGTCTGGCTTGACAGAACCTAAATATGAATCATGCTGTATCAAGAAAAACATTTTATGCTGTAATATGAATTATATAACTTGAATCATGCTAGTATCTACTGAGAAACATCAAGGAGTATCACAAGAATATAGGGAAATAACAGTGACATGACAGTGACATGACAGTATATTTAAAATTAAGGAACTGGATCCCTCTGAGCACATGTTCAGCCTATGGTATTTTAACTATTGGACATTTGCTTGCAGGCATTTGAATCCCCTGCTTCTTTCCCTTTAAGCTTTACATTTCAATAGCCTAATTTTTTTTTAAAAAAACCTCTTATTATTTGCTTATGGTTATTAAACAACTGAGAATCTTAACACCTTACAAATCTACCTTCTGTTTTCAATGAAAATATGTGTTCTGTGTGCATCTGAGTATTCCTGAGACTAGGAATCTGAACTAAGAAATGATTAGTAAAGCAGGTTTTCTAATAAAGGAAAGGTTTTCTTTTTTCAAACTGAAAATGCATTACAGGGATTGGCAAATCCTAGCACCAGCTAGCTGCAACCTCTTTGTTCTTTATAACTCATCAAAAAATAACCCCACCCTATCTATTCTGGCACACAGCTGCTTAATCCCAGTAGCAAATCTTTTGCAAAACTGTAGAGGTAATTATAGTGCAGGCTTAAGATAATAGTACACAGTGCACAGTGTTTGCTTAGCTAAGGTTCAGTTTAGATTGGAAATTCATCTGTATTTTTCCTTTTTGAGTCAAAATAAATACTTGTTTCTCCTGTTCACATGTGCAGTGGTAAAAGTATTACGGTTGGTTGCGCAGCCAGATATTTAGACAGGATTTGGCATTTTTATCAACCTATTGAGTCTTCCCCAAGGTCATGGATAGATGGCTGTTGTTGTTTGGTGATGTTAAAGGTATTGTTGAAGTATGTAAGCTGTTCCGATTTTGGAATTGACTGATGGGGATTTTGTCAATGCAGATGCAGATGTTTTGGGATTGAACTAATCATTATCATTACTGGTACTATTTTTGCTTTCTTTTGCCAGAGTCATCCTACTTCTAGTTGCAGGTCTTTGTGATTTTTCTCTAATTCTTTTCTATTCTGCTGTATTCAGGTACTGTAACATTCACTAGCCACACTTATTTGGCTTCCTTATAAACAGTTTTAAGTCTGGGGTGTTATATGGCAGGTGCCTGTCTGTTTGAATTCTAAAGTCCAGAGCACTTTAGCTTCTTCATTTTCCATTACATTATCTATTTTATGGTCCTACCAGTTCTTTCTTGCAGGCAAATTCTTGCAGCTCTTCCACTGTTGCTATTTTGTCATGCTGTTATCTGTAATTAGTCTATGTCAGGTATGTCAAACTGCCAGCCTGCAGGCCGGATACATCATACTGAAACCGCACCCACCCCATTGCTGGCAATGGTGGAAAAGTCACAATACGTCACGCGATGTCACGTGACATCGCGAGTTTGACATACCTGGTCTATGTGATCTTTCTGCATTAGCTGGTCCACTGTTTTTTCACCTTCTTTTCAGAGGTGATATTTGCTTTCTGTTGCTGTCTTCTTAATTCTGGCTTTGTGTATTTATTCTTAAGGCTTGGTCTTGTGCATCCAAAATTAGTCCCTCTCTTTTTCTTCAATTTTCCTGCTCTTAGCCATTGCCAGGTCTTGTTATCTGTGAGAGAAATGATTTCTAAAAATACCTGGAACATGTCAAAAAGCCCTTAATACCACTGTGTTGTACCCGAAATGTCAAATTTTCCAAAAGCGAATCCAGAAAAATGTTTCACTCATGAGCAAAGTGCCTTGTTGAATAATTTGCACAAGTCTATTGCAGTGCTTTTCAAACATGATAAATTTAAGATGTGTAGATTTCAGCTCCAGTCAGCATGGGAGCTAAAATTCACACATCTTTTAAGTTGCCAAGCTTAAAATCTAGTATTTTTGCAATGAAGACATCAGCCTACAAGCTAAATTTCTAAAAAAAAACATTTTAAATAACAATTATGTTACAACCAGTGTACAATAGAAGTCTCAAAGATTGTTTTTAAGAACAAGATATTTTTCCAGAGATAAGTATTATTATTGCTTTTCAAATAACATCTATTGTCCCCGGAAAGTACATATTTATGACACGTAACATAACAGTAGCATGTTAGCTCTGAAAACACAATTAAAGAAATAAAACATAATTTCCTATTGATATCTTTATGTCTGGTAGTAGGCAAATCAGCTCTTAGTTTATGTATTTTTTAAAACAAAACTCTTTTTGTTTTGAACGGAGAGCTCTGAATAATATAGTATAAGCCATTAATAGGCCATTTTGCATTTCTGTAATAATACAGAAAATTGTAGGAGAAATATATTATAGTTCGGACAAGGCTAAGAAAAGTGATTTGTGTTAGAGTATGTGTGTGTGTGTGTGTGTGTGTGTGTGTGTGTAGCATTGCATGAAACTAAAGCCACTATGAAATCATAGTAATAAATGCAGCCTTGGAAATCATATTTTTGCCACTGTCATTTGAAATATTTATTGTATAAATAAATATTTAAATAAATAAATAGAAATAAAAACAGAAATAAATATTTCTGTTTTTATAGTTTATATTTTATTTTATTTATTTGTTGGTTTATTAATGTTTTACACTTAAGTGACCCTGGCCTTAAAAACTATATAAACACATGACTAAAAGGACAGACAAACAGAATTAAGAACAAGTTTAAAATTTCCAGGTTAAAAGTGGGGGGGAAAAAATTAAAAATTCAGGAGACTCAAAAGAGTTAACCAGGTGGTTAAACACCAGCCATTCCCAGGGTTCCATCACAAACTTAGACCCTCATGCTAATGGACAGTCCCAGGACTTAACATTTTTCCAGAAAACCAGAAAGGGGAGGGGGTTGCCTCACCTTTGCAGGTAAGATGTTCCAAAGGGCAGGGGAAACAGCAAAGAAGGCCCTTTTTCTAGATCCTGAAATTCTTCGACTAATGGTATTCACAGCATCTCTTGCCTGCTTGAGTGGGTCAGTATAACTGGGGGATGAGAAGGTTCCTCCAGTATCCTAGTACCGTGCCCATTTTAACTTTATTAGCTGCTCAAATCATCAGCATGAGATGGGCAACCATGTAAATTGAATGCCTTCATGCCTGCCTGCCTGCCTGCCTGCCTGCCTGCCTGCCTGCCTGCCTGCCTGCCTGAATATTCTATTTAGCCCTATGCAAAAAAAAAACTTCCCAGCAAATGAATAAATCTGTGACACCAAGCAGCATTTTAGAAACAAAAAGAAAATTTTCCAACTTTAATTTCATAGAGCAGTAGCTCTAAAGACATATAGTCTCATAGCAAGTTTTAGGAAAGCCTCATATGACAGAATTATAGGCAATTATAGGCAAACATATCTATCATATAGCACATTTGTACAACTGTAAAAGAAATGCAAGGTTTTATTTAATAGCTCACTCCTGTTATTTTCATAATCATTGCAGATATTTTCTTCTGCATTTAGGAGTGAACTGTCAGTAGGTTTGATCACAGATTTACTGCAACAAGATTTTCAATATCACAAATTTACTAAAAATAATAGCTTTCAGTTAGTAAGAGACAGATTACAGGGTAATCCACATTTAAATCTTTTATTTTGCCCAGAGCATCTAAGAATACAGACAATTTCCAGTTAGAAGTTTCCAACAATTTCTGGAACATTTGGAATGAAAATCAGAGCAAGCAGCAAGGGTGAGGATTCATTTTTTTCTTTGAGTAAAGCGTCTTTTGGACCGATAATCATGGTTTTTGCCTCTGGTTTTTGCTGTCCATACTACAGCAGGTGCTGTAGGGCATGAGGCCCTGTTGACCTCATCCTCTGACTCAAGTTCCTGAGTATCAGTTTCAAGAACAGAATTAAGTTGAGACTTCGGGGCTAAAAGTGGTTTTTGTATTCTGGCTTGCTGATCCTGTTGATTTGTTCTTTTCTGCCTTGTAAAACTGGCTGGTTTAGTTCGTGAATGCATTTGCTCCATTGGGAAAAATTCCTCCTGCTCGCGGTGTTTTCTCTCAGGTGACCTTGGTACAGCCTCTGAATTATGCATCATGAAGACAGACTCGGAGTCACTGCTACCATACCCTGAATTCAGAAAGAAATATTTATGATTGGAGAAGGAGAAGTTGAAGACAATGATATGGTGGCCATGTAGAATAGGATAGGATAGGATAGGATAGGATAGGATAGGATAGGATAGGATAGGATAGGATAGGATAGGATAGGATAGGATAGGATAATAATTTTGTCACTTTGAATGTACACTAATCAGCATACATTAACATGAAATTTTGTTGCATACAGTTCTCAAAGGGTCACCACCTGTAATATACACTACATAAATAGGACAAAAATAAATACAGAATTATGCATATACCCACATGTATTATATGACACAGAGAAACAACAGTCTAGATTGGATTATGTATACATGTATGCATGTGCATGGCGAAAAAAACGAATCTTGCGAGTTTACCAGATGGATGGCAAAGGGAACAAAGCTATTACAGAATTGGGTAGTCCTGCTAGAAATACTTCAAAACCTCCTCCCAAAGGGGAGCAACAGAAACAGACTGTAAAGTGGGTGTGTGGGGTCTCTAAAAATGCTTTAAGCTCTAAGCACATAGCGCTTATAAGCAGCATCCTAAATACTAGGAAATGAGCTTCCTATGATCTTCTTGGCTGTCCTTACCAACCTCTGTATGGACTTTCTATCTGAGGCACTGCTGCCTCCAAACCAGACAGCGATGCAGTTTGTTAAAATGTTTTCAATCGTGCCTCTGTAAAAAGTGGCCAGGACAGAAGGAGAAAGATGTGCTCTCCTCATCTGACACAGGAAATGCAGCCACTGGTTTCCACGCTTCACTAAGGATGTCATGTGGAGAAACCAATTCAGATTGTTAGTTATCTGCACCCCCAGATACTTAGTACTGTTGACCACCTCTACCGCTGCATCCTTGATACTGAGTGGAGTATGACTATGCTGGCTCTTTCTAAAATCTACAATGATCTCCTTTGTTTACCAACAGTTAGAACCAGGTTACTTTCATGTATTCTATTTGCAGAGAACAGTCATTGACTGTGAGCTCCTGTCATCTACTCCAGCTCCTGCTGACTCTGCAGTTTGAAAGCAGTGACTGTTAGTAGATAGATGAGTACCACTTTAGTGGACACATTAGTGGAGACATAAAAGGAGCCCACAAGTGATATCACCGGCTTCCTTTTAACCTGAAAGTGCCTTAGGTGCTTGTGACATGCATATGACAATGATCATTAGAGCCAACAATTGGATAATAAGCTAAACAAAAGGTCATTTAGTCGCAGTTTTGCTTATCATAGTGATATGCACTGTAATTAAATTATAATTATTATACCTTAGCTTTATACAAATAGACCATATAGATCTAGCTCTCTTTTCCCTTTGTTTTGTGGAGGCATCTCCTTTTCTTTGGTGCTACATAAACCAAATTTGACATTTCTACCTCCTTGTCCATAGTTTTTAAGATTCTTTTTAAGCACAAAGGAATCTTTATTAAAGAATGGACAAACATAGTGTAATGAAAAAACTAGGGTTCCTTATGGTTAGTTATAAAAATAGTAACATTTGGTCTAAACGAAAGTGGGTGGGGCTAAGGTTCTTTAACTACGAGTTCAAGATGAATGCTAGATAAAGCCATCAAATCATATTTTCAGTAAAATTCAGTCCATCTTTACTCTATGCATTTCCAGCATCAAGTCTAACATGACTCCTTATCTTAATATTCTTTACATTTTCACAGGCACTTGGGCCAAGAGGCTATGCAATCTCTTCTATGATATGATTTTTATACATTTATTCAGTTTGGGCATCATGGTCACTGCTTCTGAGTATTATTGTAATACTTGTGTGCCACTCAGAGTCACGGATAGAAGATAGGTGGTCATAGAAATTATTAAAATAAATAAATTCTCCTTTTTGCTAAATCCAATTGTCCAAAGCTTTGTTTATACTTAGTCCAATGATTCATGCTAGGCTTCACCTCTTTTATTTGTATTATTAATATTTTGGGGCTTTGAGCCAACTGCTGGACCATGCAAGATAAAACCTACAAAATGAGCAAGTCTGCAATTAATAAATAGTTTTCTTTGCCAATGAAAAACAGGATGAGTTTGGAGCACATGTAATTATCAGGTTCAAAGAAGTTTAGCTTTAGGGCTCTTTGAAAAGAAAAGATTGGTTGGAATAAATATTTCATTTTTATTATATGTTCAAAATAGCTTCTTTTAAAGAACTATACATATCATTTGGCACATTAAATGCTTCAGCGCAGTCATCTGTGGCTGGAACTGTTTTATCCAAAAGCAAATCTGACAGAAAATATTGCACATGTATGCATGCACACACGTGTGGGTGTGGGTGTGCACATACACATACACATATACGCATACACTTTCCTCCAAAAGTTGTGGGTACTCCAATGCTGGAAGTTTTAAGAAGAGCTTGGACAACCATTTGTCTGAAATGTTATAGGGTTTTGTGTTTGAGCAGGGGGTTGGACTAGAAGACCTCCAAGGTACCTTCCAAGTCTATTTTTCTACTATACTGCTCAAAAAAATAAAGGGAACACTTAAACAACACAATGTATTGTATTTAATAGTAAGGATGACTTATTTTGTGTTCCCTTTATTTTTTTGAGCAGTATATATAAAACACACCTTAGCCCATATTAGCCAGTAAATGGGGGTCCAGAAATGAAAAATTACTTGTCTCTAAATATTTTTATTGTATTTTCTGATATGAAAATGCTGGTATAAAAGAAGTATAATTGCCACATCTTTTTTTTCATCTACAGCTCATATTGCTATGTTTTAATGAATTGCTTCCCTGTGCCTTTAGCAATGCAAAACAGTTGAAAAAACATAGCTGCCTATTTATACCTACTTGGCAGTTAAAGATTAAGTGAAGATTAGGACTGGGCTGGTAAAATCTGGACAACCATAGGATAGCAGGAGAAAAATCCAAAAATCCAACTTTTGGGTATCATCTAATAGTTCCCTAATGTGCAGCCTTGTGTAAAATAATTTGGAGTTCATGGGGTACAAGCAGAACTGGTTCTTTAAAGTATCTGACAGCTTTAAAGGCTACCACATGAGTTTAAATGGCTGCTTTAAGGAATCAAGGGATTAGGGAAATTATGCCTTTAATATGAAACCTTAAAAGCAGCTGTATCTATATTCAGGCTGCTTTCTTAAACTAAGACTTGGTATCCAAATGGGACAATGCTGTCCCCAATCATATTTGTCTGTAAAAGATGTAGAGAAAAAGATCAGTTGTCTGTGATAATGAAACAAACCTCATGTTAAATAATGCCAATGCAAAAGGTGGGTATTTCTCTAAACCAGCATTTCTCAACCAGTACTTTCCAGTTGTTTTGCAACTAAAATTTACAGAATTGCAAGAGAAAACATCTGGAAGGCACCAGATTGGTAAGCATTTTAAATTCTTTTGGGCACTATCTCACAGAGACATTGAAAACAAAACTTTGTCAAGATTGTATCTATCTGGAACCTCTTGGATAATAGCAAAATTAATAAGGATTGCCACTAATTTCCCATTTTCTTTTACTGTTTCAATTAAAAAGCCTTACCTGTTAGATCATCATAATTGATCCTAGCTGCTCTTCTAATTGGTTGAGAATTACTAAAGGGCAGGGATGAATAACGCAGGCTTTTACTGGCAGCCTGTAGACAAAGAAAAAAAAAGAGATACATATTTGCAGAAATGTGTATGGATTCCATTTTGAATGATCTGACCTCTGGTTATAGAAGAAAATGTGAAAAGAAGATATTTGAAATTAGTGCAATTAATACTAACTATATTTTATTATAATGATTATATAATTGCAAACTTATCTATCTTGCACATGGTATACGTGAATTTAAAATACTGGAATAGTTCCAGTTCCCAATTGGTGATCCTCATGCTAATTAAAAATCTTAAAGTCAGCAAATCTAACTACTGTTCATCCATATTGCTTGAAATCTCCATCTCCTTTAGGGTTCTTAATGCTTCCTGGTTCAACATTCCCTACAATGACAATAATATTCTTTTGTTAATTATTATTTTTTAAAAATAGAAAGGAAAATTATAGCAATTATAGGTTATAGCACCTCTGCCACCCCACATCTGATACGGTGCATCCAGTGGCTACATCAATTGCTAATGAACAGCAGTACACATAATAACCTACTTAGATATACTGCCTCTATAGCATTTCCTTTGTATAGAACAAGGAAAAGAGTTAGAAATATAAGGTAATAAATTCAAGGGATGAGATTAAAAATAAGGGGATGGAATAAAATTGTTTAGAGCAGCTTCATTCACTCTCCAAACTTGGAAAAGATCCTTAGTTTCATTCATAGCCATACACCATTCCATACCTTGCCTTTTAGACCTTGGCTTCTCAATCTATGGATTTACTGGATCTCATATTTTGCTATTTCTATGCTTTTATCAAGTCATTAGATGGCTTCTCTCGTGCTCAATTTATTTTTGCAGAAGCTTCAGCAATTTCCATACAATGTTGCATAAACCACATAGCTTATGATGTGAGAAATACCTGCCCTCCCCATGGTAAGCTGTAACCTTTCCTTGTGGACTGCTGCATGCTGTATCGACGTCGGATAAAGATTTCTTTGGCTTCCTCTACACTTGTTTCAGGGGCAAGATTGTATCTGTTGTACGAGAGCGTCTGAAATGAGAAATGCATTACTTCATCTTCCTCACCAGCTTAGCTCCCAAACAGTGCATGTAATTTGACCACTTTATAACAATGTGATTTTAGAAAAAAATCACACTAAGGACTTTTGGGGGTGGGAAATCTTTGTCTAATCACATTTGGCTATTTGATTTGATTTGATTTGATTCTCCCTTCTCCAAAACTGAATTCCTTTGTTACCAACTTGGCAAGGAGTCTTTACAAAAAGACTGCTGGTTCTCTGATTTTTGCTTAGAGGAAATTTCCACATTAGCAAAAGTCTAAACACCCAGGTGATACAGGACACATTTTGCCATCTTCTTGAATGGATGAAGCTTTTGTCTCTATACAAGAAAGCTAATGACTATTCACTATGCCTTATATCACACATAGTGATATTAATAGATTATACCAAAGCACCTGAAGGCAGGACAAGAAGCAACGGATGGAAACTAGTCAAGGAGAGAAGCAACCTAGAATTAAGGAGAAATTTCCTGACAGTTAGAACAATTAACCAGTGGAACAACCTGCCTCCAGAAGTGGTGAATGCTCCAACACTGGAAGTTTTTAAGAAGAGACTGGACAGCCATTTGTCTGAAATGGTATAGGGTTCCCTGCCTGAGGAGGGGGTTGGACTAGAAGACCTTCCAATGTTGTTGTTGTTGTTATTGTTTTTATCTGCCCTGCAGAAATGGAGCACAGATTTACTTCAGCTCAAACAAAGAAGAAGAAAAGGATGCACTGGCTAATTGCATAAAAGGCAGCCAAGAACAAGCATTAGTTTAGTTTAGTTTTAGTTTAGTTTTATTATATTTGTATACCGCCCTTCTCCCGAAGGACTCAGGGCGGTGAACAGGGCACATATAAAAAATACAGGATACAAAAATTAAAAAGAATTAAATAGTAGCCCAGCTAAAACAATCGATAACAATATAAAAATCCCCATTAAAACCCCAACATATCCCCATCAGGCCAGGCCGGCTTGCTCAAATAGATGGGTCTTCAGACCGCGTCGGAAGGAGCGAAGGTCGGGTGCCATCCGGAGCTCGACTGGCAGCTGATTCCATAAAGCCGGAGCGCCCACAGAGAAGGCCCTGCCCCCTGGAGGCCACCAGCCGACATTCTCTGACCGGAGGCACCCTGAGGAGGCCCTCTCTGTGGGAACGCACAGGGCGGAGGGAAGTTGACGCCGGTAGCATCAGTTAATGCAACTTAAAAATTGGAACTTACCGAATATGTATGAAACAAAACTTGAATATTAAAATAATGTAATAAAAACAAGAATAATATACTGGCAAAGAAAAGCATTACGTGGTCAATTTCTACAAAATGTTGAGGGAAAGTGGATAAGGGATAAAACCTGATAGTGACTTATTGCTGGAAAAAGAAACTGCTCAAGAGCAAGCTATTCAGACAAATTCAATCAAGGGCAAAATTGAAAAATCATCAAATAATGGTGCAAAGAAGCCGAAGAAACAATAATTCATATACTTGCACAAACATATTATAAACAAAATAATATAGTTGCCTAAATGATTCACTGGAACATCTATAAAAATGATTATGTGCCAATAAATGAAAAATTAGTGGAAACAGAGTTGAAAATGACATCGAAAAGGACTAATTTTTTTCAAGTTATCCCCTTGCAGATTAATAGATTTATTTAAGAATGGAATAATATATTCACTTCTATTCATGAAATATTTTTTTTCAGGAAAGCTTTTATATCATCCCTACTCCAAATTTTCATCATAGTAATATATTGGACACTTGTCTTTTCAATTCTTTTATTCTGATCTATTTATCAAATGTATAATGCTCATCAGTGATTCTTATAGCTACTGCCAATGTCAATTACTACATATTTAAAACCAAGTTTTAAATATTGAAATTACTTGGCAATGCTGTTTCAATGCATTTAACAAAGAAGTCAAGTGTTACTTTAAAAGCCAACCAATGTGCTGAGTCTTTGGGGCTAATGCATGCTATGAAACTCATGTTAGTTACATTACAAGCAGGCCCAATCAGATTCGTTGTGCTACAGCCTACTATGCAATATAATATGGTAGCTGCCAGCCTAGAAACTAAACCAAATGAACTGTTGAAGGTTTAAAATAAGGGACGCCTGCCACCTAGTGCTCATGTTTAGATTACATTCCATTTCTTTTGCATGCACCCTTTTTTCCTAACTCACTTACCTGATGCCCAGACATTAAAATTAATTAAAAGATAATTCAAAACTAAGAAAAGGTAACAGTTCTTTATCTAATAAATGAGAAATTCTGCTGCCAAATGTGGTTTAAGGGACAGACTGAATAAATTCATGAAGGATCCAGCTATCAGTGGCTACTAGTCCTGGTAGTTGTTTAGTACCTCTAAATTACAGGTAACATATCTCAAATGCCAGCAACTAGCTCTCAAGTAGAATTTGGATTTGGTTTACCTCTCTGTAAAACAGAATGACAGATTAGATAACCTTTTGGCCCGATTCTGTCATGTTTTTGTATTTATTTATTTATAATATAATAATAATAATAATAATAATAATAATAATAATAATAATAATAATAATAATAATAATAATAATAATAATAATAATAATAATAATAATAATAATAATAATTTGGAAAGGACCTTGGAGGTCATCTAGTCCAACCCCCTGCTCAGGCAGGAAACCTTATACCATTTCAGGCAAATGGCTGTCCAGTCTCTTCTTAAAAACCTCCAGTGTTGGAGCATTCAACCATCTCCCTCAAAGAAGAGTCTGGATAGTGCATAGCAATAAATAAAACAGCCAAAGTAAAACTGATAAAAATCTAAAAAGTCACAGTAATAAATAGCATAATGACCAAAATATGAGCCTTGGATGAAGGGAGAATAAAAGTCGCTCCCTTGGCAATGGAACCATCATGACAGAATCTTTGGCCCTCTGGTAACTCCAAGCATAATGAGGTCTTGAAGGCCTTTCAAATATTTGTAAGGAGCAAATTTCAAACCTGAACCTGAACTTTAACAATCTAATTGTCATTTTTAAAAATAAATCTAAAGTAGGTTTGAGAAGGCAATTCTAAACTCCTTCCTTTTTTCTTTTACTTTTTTCTGCAAGCACAAGTATCAGTGAAAGTGATCTTACAACTGTCCTACAAAGACACATCAGAAGTATTAGAATGAATTCATTAAAAACAATGACCCAGTCTTTTCTTAATATTATTCTGCCCTTCAGCCACAATCATAGCTTGCACTCCAGGCAATTCTGCCACCACTAACATTTGCTAAGGTGTGAAAATATTCAAACATGAACTTTTCTTCCCTAACTATGGAACAGGTTATCAGAATTGAAAGCACACACCCTTTGCCTCACTTGATACAGATTATGTGCCAGCATGTTCTGCATAGATTCCACATCTTTAGGGGAAAGTTTCTGTATTCTTTCATTCCTGTGCCTCCTGCAAACAAATATGAAGACAAATATTATTTTGACTAAGCTAAAAGGTCAATCATTATTTTATAGAGTAGTTTTGCCTACATTCTGTTATCAGTTATTGTTATCTGTAAATTGCCTTTCCTAACAAAGGATGGCAAGAAGTCATTTGTAAATCAGTGGAACAAATTAATTTCTTAATTTCTTTGCAAAATGCATATGTATATTTGAGTATTATCACTATTGGCTACAGCAGTCTTTTTAGTAAAAAATATAATAATTTATAGGGATGTAAATTATAAAGAAATTCATTATATAAACCACATATAAATGCAAGTAGAGCCATTACCATTAGTGTGTGTATCATACACACAAAGTTTTTTTTCCTGAAGTGTGTATGTCAACATATTAGAATCAATGTTGAACTACTTTAAAACGCAGTTAATTTAATTGGTGAATCAAGATGAGGGATCAGTGGTATAAATAAAGGGGGGAAATCCCCTAAACTCAATTTTTAAAAAATCTATATTGAAATTAATAGAATTTAAATTAATTCTGGACATCCTGGATATTATAAACAAATACAAACAAAATATTTCATAGTTCTTCTAGAACAAAAATTCTCAACCGCCCTGAGTCCTTCGGGAGAAGGGCGGTATACAAATTTAATAAATAAATAAATAAATAAACCAGTGCTACTAATACCACAAATGTAATTTAGAAATAGTCTAGTTGGGAAATAAAGTAAATCACTGAAACTTTGAATTTTAAAACCTACATAATTATAGAACGCTTCTAAACAGATATTTTTTATTTTTTTCATGCTAAGACCTAGTTCTCAAAGTAACTTGGTTGGACTTAAGATATGCTAGGTTGACAATCAAAGTTCTAGATAGTGTTCAGGTTTATTTTTTCCTAGAAAAACAAACAAGTCTACTATTTTAGTCTTGTATCTCAAACCTATAATTTCATACACTAAAGAAACTTGTTTTAAAAACAGAACCAGCCATGCTATTGAATAGAGATACAGAGATATTGGAGAACATAGAAAAGCAGCAAGTTATTGGATAATATAATGAATTAGCCTATACTAAGTTCTTTATTCTTGCTATCTCCACTGTTGAAGCTGAATAATTTCAATATAATAAATAATCAATCCAGAATAGTGCACATGGAATAAGAAATAAGGCCTCATGTTGCCCTTTGTTTTGGCGAAAACAACATCCTAGCTTTGGCCAATCTTCACAGTAAAATATTATTACAATATTCCAGAGACAGGAGTTTCCTGGAAATATGAAATTGTTTTATTTCTTTAGTAGAAATTTAGTAGTACAAAGATAGATTAAAGAGCACTAAAAATTGGAGGTCAGCAAATAGAATTTGTCAGCATTAGCCAATTCACAAAATGTGTTTGAATCAATGTAATTGTGAAAGCTCTGTCTGGAAACAAAGTTTCAGGAAGCAGTGAGTATAACTGCTATCATTATATGAAACTCATTTCTGAGTTGGCTAAAACATCAAGACAAAAGGGAAAGCTCATTTATGAGGTTAGCTATTAACCAAGGAACTTGATAACAGTTCTTTAAGGGAGAAAAAGCATGGTTTCTGTCCACTCCTTTTACAGATAGACTTATGTACTATGCACCTGTTTCAAATAAAACAAAGGAGAAACCAACCAACAAGCCAATTTTTTTTAATTGAAAAGTGTTCCTTGTGATTATGCTCTACAGTTTAAGTGTCAGATTTAGTGAAAATCATACAGTAAAATAAAAATGTTTACTTCAAGGATGTTTTCTTTTAAAGTAGACTATTTCTTCTTGAGCAATCAATTATCTCTTCTTAAATATTTTATCCCATGTTTATTATTCTTTATTATTTTTAGTATGGTAATTTCAAATGTAGTATGATTTTTTTTAAAGTATATTGAATGTGTGTCTTTAAGTATGTACATACGTGGCCCTGTAAACCTCAGAATACAAAAGCAACACATTATTGTTACATATTTCCAGATTTTATTGCACTATAATGCTTTAAAATGAATTTAATATATATTTATGGAAACATCTAGTCAATCAACATCATGCATTAGGTATTCCAATAAAATCTGCAAGCCAATAGTATGATGTGGGCTTGTGCAAACTAAATTGTCTATGCCTGTGCCATGTGCAAGCCTATTCTATTTAAATATATCAGATTATGTACAGTATATACAGGAATCTATGCTTAGATCTCTGACGTCTCAGCATACACTAAAGAACCAGATGAAGTTTTGTTCATTCTAGCAGCTCCTCCTTAAGCTAAACTAGGGCTATCAGATCTAGGCTGCAAAAACCTAGTTGACCTTTGGATGGCAGTAAATATTTTCTTATATCTTTTTGTTGCCATGTCTATCATCATCTGTATTTTTGCACCCTAAATCTGATTGACCTTTTACTTTTTTCTGGACAAGATTACCACAGATGGATCACCTTAGTCTAAAACAGTTTTAAATATTTACAGTGCTTTCAATAAAGGATTGTTTGTTATTTGTTATGCAACCAACACAGAATAAATTAACTCCCACCAAATTGCTTCTATGATTTTAAGACATTCCAGTTTTATTTGCATTTTCTAAATTGCTTTTTAAAAAAAACATAGTAGTCTTTTTCTATGGGTCTAGAGATTGTCTTTCTTGCTGAATCATTTGCTTCCTTGAGAAGGACCATAATACAATCAGCTAAGAGAAGCAAAAATTGCTCTGTCTTTCATTGCACATTACTGATGTGGTTTTAATATGGACTTTATTAGGATCCAAAATTATTTTGTCTTGGTTGGGAGATTAAAGTAATTGTCTACATCCAGGGCTTTTTTCCCCATAGAACGCTCAGAACGGCGTTCTGGCACCTTTTTTTGCACACACACAAAAAAAGCTGAAGGAGAGCCAAATTCTCCTCAGGCAGCCAGGTTGCAGAGCACCAGCATGCATCGCAGCGACGGACCTTCAGATGGCTCAAATTGAAGGAAATGCGATCCGTACAGGCTAATTCAAAAGTGGGAGGGTAAGAAGGACCGAGTGTGAACAGGTTGCCTAGCAACCTGCTTAAACAAACTTTCAGCTCCTGGTGCCGGACGCTTTGCATTTTTTAAGCTGGGAAGTTGAAAAAAATGCTAAAAAGAAGGCAATAGAATGCTATCAAGCAAAATGTATAGATATAGCCTGCAGACGTTTAGGGAACCTTTATTTTTCATACACTGTTCAAATTTTGTTTAATTCCATGGTGATACACAATCAAATGTAGTCAGTCTCTCTTTTTTTAATCCCAAAGCATCTGTTCATGCTTTGGGATTATAACAAAGTTTTGGGAGTATAACAAAGTTTTGGATGATAGAATTATTTTTTTATCTAAAGATAACTAATGATAACAGCTCTTAAATCTGTTATTTTGTTTTATTTTTGCACAATTTTTTTTATAATTTACATTTGCATTCATTTACAAATAGAATATGTTGTTAAAATGTATTGGTGTTGAAATAATTAATGCACACATATACCTAAAACCAGTTTGGTGGAGCAGTGGGCTAATGCCTCCTTAAGTAACACCAGCTGCCTGCAATTAGTGCAATTAGAGTCCCACCAGGCTCAAGGTTGACTCAGCCTTCCATCCTTCTGAGGTAGGTAAAATGAGGACCCAGATTGTTGGGGGAAATAAGCTGACTTTGTAATAATGCCGCTTGGCGGGGGGCGAAAGCCCTAATAAGCAGGCATATACATAGAATGAAGGCTATTGCTAAGCACATTGATTTGTGCTTTAGATTGTAAGCCGCCCTGAGTCTTTGGAGAAGGGCGGGATATAAATGGGATTTAAAAAAACCAGTTTATTGCATTTGGCAATTGTACTAAAAAAAATTTCATTGTCAACCAATATAATTTATTTAATTTGAAATCAAGTAAAAAATTAATTAATGGCAATTCTTTGATAAGAAGTTGCCTCAAACAAAATGAAATTTAAATACATTGTGCATTGTGAATGCTTTCTATTGCATTCTGTAAATACCATACTTATTCTATCTTAACCCAAGAGATCTTGAGTATTTTTATGGTTATCAATGTAACAGGAAGATAAGGAAGAATGCTTTGGAAGCATAAGAACGTAATTGCGTTTCTAAATGTCCTACAGTTATGCAAAGGAATACTGCATTACAGAGGAATCTGATTTGTGATGTGTGCCATGTGTTCAAGTAATGTAGCTTGAAAAATAATGGCAGTTGCATATATACATATGGCATGGTGGTTTCTTCAGTCAACAAATTATGAAGCCCACCACACCTCATAGAACTACAATATGCTATTGAGGTGCTCATCTGGATATTATATAGTATGAATAATATTTACCTTAGAACATTAGCATACTTGAACAAAACAACTGGAGTCATTTGAGATTTTATAGGCTCTTTAACTCAAGCTATCAGACTTCACACCAGGACATGACTCAATTAATTTAGAATCCTTTTTGCACACAAAAATAAAACCATATATGCAACAGATGGAAGGCCCTTTGCAATGCAAAAAATGGATGTCTCTACATCAGGCATGTCAAACTGTTGGCCTGCAGGCCAGATATGTCATAACAAAACCACACCCACCCCATTGCCGACAATGGGGAAAAAGTGTGATACATCGTGCAATGTCACATGACATTGCGAGTTTGACATGCCTGCTCCAGATAGTTGAATAAATAAATTCTAGACCAAGCCTGTACATGCAGCCTACCAAGCACCCTTGGACAGAGCACAGAGGGGTTTTTTTTTAAAGTAATAAAATCACCACCACTGCACTGAAAGTCATGTTGCCTAGTGCCTCCATGGCTTACCATGACCACAAGCTTCAACATGTAGATGCTCCTCTAATCAACAAATCATTGATTAGCCCACCAGCATTCCCTTGCAGACCACAAAGATTTTTAATTTATCAGTGTGGGCCTTTCCCTTCTACAAGTTGCAGATACCTCTTCTAGATTTTCCTCTTGCCTTTCCGAGTTAACTCCTTGGTCTGTCATTGAACAAGAATTGACTTTGTAGGGAAGCATATTATCATTTGATGTATATTTAACATGTGTTCTACCTTTATTTACCGATTATATAATATTTGTATGCAATCCACATGGCGAGGTTTGGGGCAACTTACAATAGAAAATATATATTTTTAAAATCATAAGATTAAAACATAAAAGCAGGGCTTTTTTTTCCTCATAGAACGCTCAGAATGGCGTTCCGGCACCTTTTTTTTTGCGCGCACACACACACACACACACACAAAGCTTTTGCACAATAGGAATTGCTGCTGAGCGCGCCAAAAGACCTGGCCGGCAAACGTTGCACCGGCAAGTTGTCTGCAGCGAAGGTGAGTTGGCAGGAACTTTGCATCCCTCCCTGTTGCCCAACTACATCATCTCAACTAGGTAAGTAAGAGAGGATAGGGAGTGGGAGGTGGGTTCTGAGGAGTCCATGTGCACTCCTTCCTTGTGCTCACCCATGTCAGCCAGGCTAGTGGCCTACCCAGTGCTGGACCTGCACCACCATCGCCTTGCCCTGCGTGCCTAAGTGGCTGCCCTGCATTGTCTGGCCCACACCACCTCCACCACCTGCCCCGGGCAGCCCCGCCATATAGAGTGGGCCCCGCTACTCCCACAGCACCAGCCATGACAGCTCCAGCCCCCGGGGGTAGCCCGCCACCAACACCCCTCATGCCTGTGACTGCAGCAGTGCTGCCCCCCTGTCCCCCCGCCTCCTGCGCCCACCAAGATGAGAGTTCCAGCACCTTTTTTTTTACAAAAAAAGCCCTGTCTACATCTACAGGGAGTCAGTGGTTTCAAATAAAAGTAACATTATGATGCAGGCCCACCTTTTTTTCACATCTGTTGCAATGCCACATGAATGTCTCATGAACTGGAGCATGGAGCATAATGCTACATTGTTTTCATTGTGTTGCCCCTCTCTGAAGATACCCACTGATGGTAATTGTGCATCAGCATTTGGAGTGTAACAGGCTGGAACTATGGTAACTAATTTATGGAGGCTTGCGAGCTTAATATCAGTGAAGGTATCCCTTTGGTCTAAGGAAAAATCCTTAGCACTATCAAGTTTTATACTCAAAGTCTAATTTCAGAGATTAATCTTTTTCAGTAGCATCAATTCACATATTAAACTACAAATTACAGATTATCTATCAGTTGACTATCAAAGGTGCCCCCTCCAGATGTGGTCTTCAAATGTTGCTAAACTGCTACAAAAGCCGTTGCTTCTCACCATTGGCAATGTTGACTGGAATTAATCATCTGGAGAACCATATGTTGTCCATGTTCATTATATTCCTTGATTAAACAAAATATTTGCATTGTTCTGACAAATGGTTCTTAACATACTTACAGAGAAGATGATTTGGACGTCCTAGGTGTCATGGCCCCACTTTCTACCATTTCAATGACTTGTCTCATTTCCAGTTTCTTGTATAAAGAAACAAGACTGGATTTAGGCTGATGTTTGTGCAGTAGAATCTTCTTCAGAAAATTATTGTCAAACTTCTTAAATCTGGTAAGAGTAATAATCAGGATGTCAAAAATTCTCCCTGCATTAATTACTTTACAAATCCAAAGAGTTCTCAAGTTTTTTTTTAAAAAAAAGCAACAGCATCATAAAGGGTGTGGCCTACAGCAGCATATCTTGGGTTAAATTGATAAGAAAAGGGCAATCAATCCACTGTTATGGGAGAAAGAGGATAAAATAATGAAGCACACTTTTGATTCTCAGAGAGAGGCAAATCCCAAATTCTTTCACATGCTGCCAAGTCTTAACAGCCATTTATCATTCAGTAATACGAGAATAAACATCTACTTATGGGTAAATATATGAAAATCAAGGTAAAAGAAGAAATATGATTTAATAATTTAAACAAAGAATCTTATGAATATGCAAAATGACATATTCAAATGCTGAGTGAAGATATATTCCAATCCATCCTGCTTTGAATTAAATCAACATTGCTAATGCCTTTCTTTAGTTTTCCCAGTTAGTTTAATTTTAGTTTAGTTTATTCCGTTTAGTTTTATCCAGTTATTTTATTTTGATTAACAGAGCTAGGCACATCCTTACTTGTCTCTCAGTTGATAATGGCTCCAGTGTCCACATATATCTTCAATTCCAGCTTTTAAATGATCCATCAACTATAGACATAAAACATTTTATTATGAATTAAAACATGTCTTTTTATTATAATAATAATCTTTATTGATTAGCCCTTGGGCCATATCAAAGTGCAAAGTTCCAGCAACAAATTATTACTAAAATTTGATAAAAGCAATTTATTTATTTATTTATTTAATTCAATTTATATACCGCCCTTTTCCCGAAGGACTCAAGGCGGTTTACAGGGCAAAATTAAAACAATACAATATAAAAATTTAAAAAATTAAAAAAATTAAAAATAGCCCCAAAATTTAAAATTAGAATATAAAAACCTTAAAACCCACTCAGTCCAGGCCAGCTAACTCAAAAAGCCAGGTTTTCAGGTCCCGGTGAAACGAACGAAGGTCAGGGGCGATACAGAGTTCCACCGGCAATTGATTCCATAGGGCAGGCGCGCCCACAGAGAATGCCCTCCCCCTGGGGATTGCCCGCCGGCATTCCCTAACCGGCGGGACCCTGAGGAGGCCCTCCCTGTGGGAACGCACAGGACGATGGGGAGTTGATGCTGGCAGCAGGTGCTCCCTGAGATAATCCGGACCCATGCCATTTAGGGCTTTATAGGTCATCACCAGCACCTTGAATCTCACACAGAGGGCAACTGGAAGCCAATGCAGCTCATGGAGAAGAGGTGTTACACGGGAGTATTGGGAGACTCCCATCACAACTCGCGCTGCTGCATTCTGCACTAGCTGAAGCCTCCGTGTGGTCCTCAAGGGCAGCCCCATGTAGAGAGCATTGCAGTAGTCTATCCGGGAGGTCACGAGCGCATGAGTGACTGTGCGTAGGGCATCTCGGTCCAGATAGGGCCGCAACTGGTGCACCAAGCGAACCTGGGCAAAAGCCCCCCTGGCCACGGCTCCTATATGATCTTCGAAACTGAGCCGTGAGTCCAGGAGGACACCCAGGTTGTGGGCCCTATCAACACCTCACCCCCCATAGTTAGCAATGGAAAAGACTGGTTAATCTGAGATGCCGGTATGCACAGCCACTCAGTCTTGGTGGGATTTAGTCGAAGCCTGTTTCTCCCCATCCAAACCTGGACCGCCTCCAGGCAATGGGACATCACGTTGAGTGCATCACTGGGTTGGTTCGGGGTGGAAAGAAAAAGCTGGGTATCATCAGCATACTGATGATACCTCACCCCGAAACCACGAATGAGCTCACCCAGAGGCTTCATATAGATGTTGAACAAGAGGGGAGAGAGGACTGACCCCTGAGGAACTCCACAAATGAGAGGCCTCGGGGCAGACCTCTGCCCTCCCGTCAACACCGACTGCGAGCAGCCCAGGTAGGAGGAGAACCACTGTAAAACAGTGCCACCCACTGATAAAATACAATCTAAAATGAAATTGTAATAGTGTACAATAATTTAAGATATAGATAAAATATGATAAAATTATATTTTGGAGTCGCCCTTGCAATCAGTCCCACATATGCAGATCTCAGCCGAACCATTTTGTTTACGTACTGTGCTGTGTTAAATGTTATTTTCAATTTCTGGCTGGACATAAGTTGTTTTGATATGGGGATCCAAATGGGTCATTTGTTTGGTATATAGACCAAGATACCTGTCTCTCACCCTCTTATATAGGCAACAGTCAACTAGGATGTGAGCCAGGTCTTCTACCTCTGCCGCTCTGCAAATGCAGAGATGTTCATTGTAGGTATAGCATGAAATCTCCCATATCTGACCATTGTGCCAAGCTGTTCGAATCTCGCTCACGTAAATATCTCCCTAAGATGTTTTGGCAGTTGCAACTTCAAATAACTGTCTACTTGAAAAGTACATTTGTATTTACTCAGCCATTTCAAATTATCTACCTTACCAAGGATAGATATATCATTTTGTGCTTCTATATCCTTAATTCTTTGGGCAACTCTTTTTGGGGTTGTTCTCCTATTACGCAAGAGACAGGAAGGTCACAGCTTCTTACAAAAGTTGTTAGTTTGGTGATCCAGAAGATTTGTGATTGTAGTTTTATTTGGTTTAGTAGGCATAACTTGGGGAGTCTATTAGTCTCCATTTCATTAACTTTGCACCAGTGGTTATATGCTCTAATTTTGGATAATACATGAATTGTAAGAATTCCCAATTCAGCTCTAACTGCTGCAGCAGATGTTCTTGGATCTACACCCAAAATACATCTCAAATGCTGGGACTGTGTTTGTTCTAGTACTGTGGTTGAGTAAAGACCCAAAATTTCTGCTCCATACAAGAGCATAGTGGTAACCTTAGCCTTATAAACCTTAATTAGTGGGGCTAGGGACCCTGGGCGTGACGCGGGGGGGAGGAAGGCAACGCCATGTACTACCACCCCAGTGCTTGCATACCACCAGTGATACGCATACCACCAGCTGAAAAGCCCTGATTTAGTTTATATATCAACGACTTGCCAGGGTTAATGAAGGATCCCATGGTACACATGCTGATGATCAGCCCCAAAGAAGCTCCAATCAGCTGCAAAGAGGCACTGATCCCAGCGCTTGAGCCCTGACAGTCCCAAAGAAGTGCCAAACAGCTGGAAAGTGGCACTGATCCTGGCGCTTGAGCCCTGACAACCCCGAAGAAGCGCCAATCAGCTGCAAAGTGGCGCTGATCCTGGTGTTTGAGCCCTGACAACCCCGAAGAAGTGCCAATCAGCTGCAAAGTGGCGCTGATCCCGGTGCTTGAGCCCTGACAGCCCCAGCGCCGGGCCGCCACCTCCCTCCCAGCCTTCTCACTGGCCAGGGCTGCTGCCAGGAAGCCATCAACCTGCCAGGAGCTCTCTGTGGACTGGAGCCCATCGGCCAGCTGATTGGCATGTACGGCCATCCCCAACCTTCGCCGACGGGTTCCAGTCCATGGACAGCTCCTGGCGGGTTGATATAGTTCCCAGTGCTCGCCCCCTTGCAAGGCTCCTGATTGCCCCCTTGGCCAGGCACCCTCCCCCCTGGGAGAAGTGCAGCCCAGTCCACGGCACACATGGCTGGGAAGGCATGTTGGAGTCTCAGTTACCGGTAAGGTGACCAGCCCACTCCTATCTCATCGCCCTTTGCAGGCCTGCCGTAGAGCTGGGCATGAAGCACCTGGGGAAGGAGCCACGGAGGCAGGCAGGTGGGCAGGTAGCGGGTCCCCTCTGAAGTAAGGCTGTGGAGACGCTGCATCCTCCCAGACCGTGCTCTGTCCATCACCTCAGTGCCATGCCTGTCTTCCGTGTAGCCGCTGCTGTCATCTTTTTTCAATGGGCGCATCCCTGAGGAGGGCATTGGGCACCACCCACCCGGCCCCATGCTCTTCCCCCACCCCAATGCCGCCATCTGAAGGTGGATTTCTGGCCTCCCTCTGCGTGTCTCCAATAAGGAGCAAGGCCCCTCACACCTTCTGAGGCAGCCAAAGCCCGCGTGAGAAAGAACGATCTTTATGGAAGCAAAATAAGCCGAATTTCGGGACTTTAAGGGCAACTGCAATGGAAGCGTGACTGTATCTGATACCTCCCTATCTTGGACTTCAGAAAGCAGTTTTCCTAAACCAAGAGTGCCTGGTAGCAAGAGGAAATAATGGGGAAAGGAGACGGGGTGGGGTGGGGTGGTGGAGTTGGAGTCTTTGAAAGCACAATTGCTCAGAGAATGGAGGAGTAAAGAGGAGAAGAGACCCAAAAATCTTAGGGAAGAACTGTAAAAAACAAAAAGGTGACCAAAGAAGAAGCCCAGAATTGTGAACTGCTGAGAATGAACCGAGGTTGGTGGAGGAATAAAAAGAACGTCTTCAAATACATTCAAGTTAAAAGGAAAAAAAAGGAAGGAAAGAAGAAAGATAAGGACAGTGGGAGAGAGGGAGGGAAGGAAAAAACAAAGGAAGGGAAGGAAGTAAGGAAGGAAAGAAGAAAGGTAGGGATATTTGCTCTTCAGACTATAAACAGTAACATGCCTATTGAAAAGTTTAGTTTCCCTCCTGCCCACTCTCAATACTAACCCATGGATTCCCCCCCCCACACACAGGCACCCTGCAACTCGAGGGAGGGAGGGAGCGACAATGGAAGGGAGGCAGGGAAGGAGGAAGGGACAAAGAAGAAGGAAAGGAAAGAAGGAAAGAAGGAACAATGGGAGAGAGGGAGAAAGGAGGACACCCACCCCAGTCCCATCCCCCTCCACCAGAGACCCATGGATTCCACCCACACAGGCACCCTGCAACCTGAGTGATGAGCTGCCCCCCCCCCGGCCATTGACTTCGCTTGTCAAAAAGTTGCAAAAGGTGATCACATGACCCTGGGACACTGTGTCCGTCATAAGTATGAATCAGTTGCCAAGCATCCGAATGTAAATCACATGACCCTGGGGATGCTGCAACAGTCATAAGTGTGAAAAATGGTCATGTCACTTTTTTCAGCGCCATTGTAACTTCGAACAGTCACTAAGCGAATTGTTATAAGTCAAGGACTACCTGTACTTTATCATTTTTTTGGGGGGGTTAAGTTTTTGACACCTTGCTGGGCCACTGGTGGTACTCAGACATTGCCTTATCCTAAAAGTGGTACAATGGGTGAAAAGGTTGAAATGCCCTGAACTAAATAATAATGGGGCCAGGATACACCCTTGCCTTATCTCTTTATTTGTGTGAATCCTGTTAATCAGAGCCCCATTAACCCCATACCGCACTCTGAAACAGGTACTTGTGTAAAGGGCTTTAATCAAGGCCAGGAGTCTAGGTTCTATTTTAAGAGATGTCAATTTACTCCATAGTACTTCTCTATTTACCATATCAAATGCTGCTGTAAGGTCTATGAAAGCAGCAAACAGGGGTCTCCTCTTATAGGCATATTTGGCAATTAGATGGTTCAAGACAAAGCAGTAATCAATAGTAGATCTGCTTTGTCTAAAACCTGCTTGTTCTTCTGTGAGGATGTTGTTTTCCTCTACCCAGATTTCAATTCTGTTCAAAAGGTAGCTAGCATATTTTTTTTTGCTACAATGTCAATCAGGCTGATGGGCCTATAATTACTAGGATCCTTTTTATTCCCTTTTTTATATATGGGGACAACTATTGCCATCTTCCACCCATCTGGTATATGGCAGGTGTTATTTATGTGTGTAAAAAGACCTGCCAATACAGGGCCCCACCAATTGGGAAATTTCTTGAATAATTCTGCTGGTAAAGAATTCTCACCTGGGGCTTTATTACTCTTTAAGCTTTTAATGATGGCCTGTATCTCCTTTTCTGAGACTGATGGCCAAGGGGGGAGGGGAGCTCTAGGGTTTACTAAATCACTGTTTAAAGACCGGTCTACCAGTTCCGTGGGAGCAATCTTTTTTATTATTATTAATTTATAATATAAAATACAAAAATGCAAAAGAAAATAGGAAAGATAGGGGAGGGAAAAGGGAAGGGGAAAGTGTAGGAAAAAGGGAAAAAAGGGAAAAAAGGCATTGACTTCTGACTCCCTTTTGTGCAGTAGAATAAGGTAATAACATCAAACCTCAACTTTTTACTTTTACACAATATAGGTAGTCCTTGACTTATAATTTAGTGACCGTTCAAAGTTACAATGGTGCTGAAAAAAGTCACTTATGACCATTTTTCACACAACATTGCAGCATTCCTGTAGTCAAATCTGAATCAAAATTCAGATGCCTGGCAACTGCTTCATACTTATGACCATTGATGTGTCCCAGGTTCAAGTGATCCCTTTTGTGACCTTCTGACAAGCAAAGTCAGTGGGGAAACCAGATTCACTTAACAACTTGTTACTAAATTGCTGCAGTAGTTCACTTGACAACAGTGGCAAGAAAGATTGTAAAATGGGGCAAAACTTGGTGGAGCAGTGGGCTAATGCCTCCTTAAGTAACACCAGCTGCCTGCAATTAGTGCAGGTTCGCGTCCCACCAGGCTCAAGGTTGACTCAGCCTTCCATCCTTCCCAGGTAGGTAAAATGAGGACCTAGACTGTTGGGGGCAATTAAGCTGACTTTGTAATAATGCCGCTTGGGGTGTGTGTGAAAGCCCTAATAAGCAGGCATATACATAGAATGAAGGCTACTGCTAAGCTTGTAAGCCGCCCTGAGTCTTCGGAGAAGGGCGGGATATAAATGGAATTTAAAAAAAAACCTCACAACAAACATTTCATTTATCAACATAAATGTTGGGCTCTATGGTGGTTTAAATTGAGGACTACTTGTAGTATAAACTAGCCATTTCTATAACAACAAATCTATCAATCGGTAAAACCCAAAATCAAAGTTTCATTTTTTTCCACCTCAAGCACAAAGTCCAGAAGCAGTTTCCATGAATTAAAACATTTCTTGTATCCTAACATAAGTACATAACAGTTTGTTTCAAAACAGAATTCTGCAAAAAGAAATAATGGAATAATGTAAATTCTTAGTATTTATCTTACATTACCTTGATTATAATATTGGATATACTAAACCAAAACCCACAAATAATATTTATCCTGAAGTGCTATGTTCAACAGAGCATCCCCCCAATATCAACATAGCTTCAGGTTAATAAGTAAAAGCATTTATCCTATGATATTCTTCAAATACTGTATAGATAAAAGCCAGAATAAAGCATAAGGACCCTTAGAACTGTGGCTTTCTTTGGCACTAACATCATCAAATAATAATTCTCCCAAAATTTCAACACATGAAACATTGCATCTGCTGAAATATCTCTTTCTTATCCCTTGCTTCTGCAGTCAAAACCTGCACCCAAAACACTAAATCAAAATAAAATAGAACAAAAGATCTGAAAGACTGCATTAAATCAAAACTGCAACTGTTCCCTTCAGCCATGAAGAAGCAGGGGAAATCCCAAAGGTCAAAAGAATCATTAGTTTATCAGGATTCAAGTTTTAAAGTAGTACAATACATGTTTTGAGGCAGCTGATCCCAGTTGCAAACCTCAGATTAAAAATGGATAGCTATTCCTAGATCTTTGGAGACCCAAAACCATTAAGAGTGATCAATAATTTATAATCTTCCTAAGTTCCTCTTGTCAATTAATAATATAAAATTCAACTTACTCGCACATGAATCTCTTCATTTATTGATTCTTTTTTATTGGTCTTCTTAACATCTAGGTACTTTACCAGTGGTCTAATGGTAATTCCCTTCATTTGAAATAAAGAAACAAGAAAGAAGAATTTCAACCATTAAACTGTGCAACTAAACAGTACGGATGAGATGCCTAGCATTATTTGAGACCTAGCATACAGTACTTCTACCTCCTGATTATTTCACATGCCAAAATAGCTTCTAGGGAAAAGGGCCTTAGTATTTAAAAGAGCCATTTTTACCAGTATGATGCATTTTCCCATATGCACAAAACCACGAGTTCATTTTTGTAAGAACACTGGATCAAGTTAGATGAATGGATAAGGAAGATCTTCAGGGGAAACAAACTTCCAATAAAATTTTCTTCTAATATGTGCAAAATGCACTGATATTTTGTGATGAAATATTCTCCTTACCTGAATGAAAACAGTAAAGTATATCACCACAATAGTAGATGTGATAAACATCTTCTTTCTAGGGAACAGGGTTGTAGGAAGCAAAAATGCAAGGGAGAAGCTGCTGGCTCCTCTTAGCCCACTATAGGTAACAATAAGTTGATCCTTGAGAGTAAATTTGTAAGTGCGGAACTTGTTGCAAATGGAGAACAGCAAGAACACACCTAGGAAACAAATTTTTAAAAAAACTTAATCCCTAATAGAACTGGAAACATTTATGTTATGCAAACTATTCAAGCCAAAGAATACTGCACAGTGATGAAGGACCTAACATAGTTTGTGTATCCTGCTTTAAGCAATATATCCAGAGTAGTTCTACAGGTAATACTTTCTCCCAGCAAAGTTAAAAAAATGCAGTGTTAAAAGGGGTTAAAAATTTAAAATAAAAAGAAAAGAAAACTTTTGCTTTTGGAGGAGCTCTTTACAGCCTTTGCTGCCTGTCCACCATCTTGGCTTCTCTCCTCCCTTTTTGAAAACCTCCCAGCAAAGTAAATTATGCCTCAATCTATCTTAGCCAACATAGTGCACTTGAAGTCTTTGTTAAACTGGTTAGACCAGTCAGATCTGAACAGTCCCAACATTTCTCTTTCTGTTTTACATTCTTTCCCTCCTACTTTCTGTCTCAGCTAGCAATGTTCAAAGCCTTTTATCCAGTTTGTTTTCAGGTTGTCCATGCAACTTACTTAGTGCTCTCCAAAGCATGCAGAAGAGCAGGGTGAAGCCAATGAAAGCCCAGTTCCATTCATGGTTCCGACCAATTGTAGACACTCCCATGAACACAAAAATCAGAGTCTCACTGATACTGCTTAGCATTTTCATGAAGTATTTTATGGTTATGTAGGAATTTTGAGAAATATTGGCTTCCACATATTTCTTCATTGTCACTGCACATGCTGTTATCCTGTTGAGCCATAAACATCGAAGAAAAGGAGTAAGAACCACTGGAAACGGGGACATGAAAAGAGAATTCTTGTAAAAAAAAACAGATTTCTACATTCATCATGAGTGTTATTTTATGCTCTCAATCAAAAATTAGAATTGGGGACAAAAGGGGACAATGAGAAACAACAGGAAATTCTCAGCATGCTTGGAACAACATGGAGATTTGCAGAAATAGATGTCCATTAAAATAAATAAATAAATAAATAAAGCATACACTGGGGAATTGGTTGCTCTTCCCCCCCAAAGGTCAGCATGGATCGAGCATGCTCTGTGGGCGTGCAATTATTATGCATCCTCTAATAAAGAACCCTGAAAATTAGAGGACAGTAAAACACATATCCTCTAAAATACAACTTCCAGAGTATAGTGTTATTGTTTGTCAGACTTTTAGCTAAGGTCTATGTAGTATAGCAGCTTCCCTAACAGATGTGGGGAAGTTACCACTTATAATATTTATGGCTATGGATTCTCTAAATCAGACATGTCAAACTCGTGACGTCATGCAGCGTATCGGGCCAGCAGTTTGACACCCCTGCTCTAAATAGTTTGGATGTCACATCTGGAGGCCAACAGAAGGCTTGATTCAGTGTCTGATTATTTATGGCCATTGTATGCAGTCCCATAGCATACAGTTCTCTAGGTGCTTAGAAACCAACAAAAAAATTTTTTTTAAGGAAAATAAAACATGAGACAATCAGATGAAGAACAGAGTACCTGTCACTTGCCATATGTAATGTTGTATAGTTGTGCATTGTTGTGGAAGGTAGGGGAGATTAGAGGGTGGAGAGACTCCACAAAGTATCCAAAGAGGAAGAATGATCTACAATAACTCTGTTTCGCTAGTGCACCAAAGGTTAACTGCTATTTCAATACATTGCTGATGCTAAGGCTATCTAAATGGGAAACCAGTTTCCGGGTTTTCCACTGCAGGGGGAGAGCCAGTTGGCACAATTAATTTTTTTCATTCTTTAGCAGAAGATCTACAACTGAAAGCCTGACCTCTCCAACTTCTTATCATCTTGTCATGTTTAATGAAAGAAAAAACAGGTAGTCCTTCACTTACAATAGTGACTGTGCAAAGTTACAACAGCACTGAAAAAAGTGACTTATGATCATTTTTCACACTTACGACTGTTGCAACATCCCCAGGGTCACGTGATTTGCATTTGGTTGCTTGACAACTGACTCACATTTATGACGGTTGCAGTGTCCCGGGGTCATGTAATCACCTTTTTCAGCCTTCTGACAAGCGAAGTCAATGGGGAAGCCAGATTCACTTAACAATTATGTTACTAATTTAACAACTGCAGTGATTCACTTAAGAAATGTGACAAGAAAAGTGGTAAAATGGGACAAAACTCACTTAACAAATTTCTCACTTAGCAACATAAATTTTGGGCTCAATTGTGGTTGTAAGTTGTGGCCTACCTGTAGTTAAATCCATGAAAAAGAATAATCATGTTATATGTTTAGTTTAAAATAACTAAAATAGTTTAAATGAATCAAAATTAAACATGACTATGTCCTAATATTTTGCCACATGCACTGTTCACAGTCTTAAGTATAATCCTTGGTCCTGAAAAAGCTACAGAACCTGCTGCCATTCCAAAAGTCTGTTCATGAATGGGGCTCTGTAACCCCATTTCTCCTGGACTTTATCATGAATTTTGTTAATGGCAGAAATCACTCCAGTTTGAGAAAAAGCATCCAGTATGGAGATAATCCCTGCTCTTGACATAAGCAACACTTAGCAAAATGTAATTCGGTACCGTATACTGTTCATTATTAGCAAAGGAAGGAAAGGCCTAAAACTCCTTTGTTTAAATTAATCATTGCCTGGTGCCTAAAGCCTTGTGGTTCCTCAAACATTCTTTCTTATCACCCAAGGCAATTAGTGAAGGGTGTAAAACTAGGAAATAGTAAGTCAATAAGAGGTTGCCAACTACAAAAGTGAACATTGCAAGTTTTACTTACGCCAAGATGCCAGATATGTAAAGTATTTCTGCGGTTAAATAGGACAGGTAACTGAACATGAAGACCAAGAGAGGTTCAATGGCAGAAATGTTCTGGGTGAATCGAGTCATAAAAGCTGCCACAAATCCAAAGACAATGCCAAACAGCAGTCCTCCAAGACTGACCACAAAGAAGCGAGCACAGCCAGCTAGAATGTCAACAGATTCAATTGTTTCATATTTATGCATCTGGGTAAAGTCAATGAATATATTGTATAGGACCTGCACAGGAGAAAGAAACAAAACATTTCATCCTTAGTTCCCCCCAGAGATGCTCATTGCCATTATCCTTTAGAGCAGCTATAACAGTGCAGGAGATGCTTTTCAGGGAGATGCCACCTCCATTAAATAAACAATTAATTATGAAGAACGATTTCCCCTCCCACCATTCAGTGTCCTAATGTAGCAAAGAAATTCAAATAAACTTAAACAAATTAAAAATGGTTGTCCGATCTCTTTTAAGAAGAGATCGGACAACCATTTGTCAGAAATGGTATAAGGTTTCCTGCTTGATCAGGGGGTTGGGCTAGAAGACCTCCAAGGTCCCTTCCAACTGTGTTATTCTGTTCTGTTAAAAATGATACAAACACCTGAGAATAAAACTAGGTCTAATTTAATTGTATGGCATCACCTGTGCATGAGATTTCAGCTATATATATATGCATTTCATTTTCTTCTACTAGTGATATCTTTAATTCAGATTGTTTCAAAATGATCATGTCATAAATTAGTCATGTTCAGAGATATCAAGGATACAAGTATCTGCTGCTGCATTAGACATGAAAGATACTAAATACATAGAAAGCATGAAATACATTTGCATCCTTTGCTAGAAAGCATGCATGCATGTATGCTAAATGAGTGATCTGTATATTTTAAAATGAATGAATGAATGACTGGAGCATTTTTGCTCTTGCTAGCTTTGTTTTTAGTCAGCTATGTGAAGTTAGCCTTGGTGCTGTCATTCTGGTCATAGAAAATCCATTCCAAAGATACTCTTCTGATGCTTTCTGTAATTTTTTTTTGTTACCATCTACATCAGAGGTCTTCAAACTTGGCCCTTTTATGATTTGTGGACTTCAACTCCAAGAATTCCTCAGCCAGGCACGCTGGCTGAGGAATTCTGGGAGTTGAAGTCCACAAGTCATAAAAGGGTCAAGTTTGAAGACCCCTGATCTACATCTACTGTACCATTTGAAGATTAGTTTTTAAAAAAAAAACAACCTGTGCTGGATACTGCAAATTTGTACTGATGGTAGATATGACTCAGGTTTTTATTTACATTCTAAAATGTGAATTTGCCTTTGTACCGTTGTATTACTTTTATACTGGATATCAATGCTTTATTGTTGTAAGGTCCTCAGGGGACTTTGTTACTTGCGAATGCAAACATTCTAACAAAATAAACCAAATAATGAGTAAATTACTCTTTATTTGCAACACTGAGCTCTGAATAATTTACTGCTATGATATGAGCTAGAGTACTTGGAGAAGCATTATCATATTCTCACTATCTCAGCTGGCGAGGTAGGGTTGATCTTAGATAAAATTTGGATGAGACAGTAGGAGGAATATCGGAAGCTATGGATTAGACTAGGAAGTTGAAATAGGATCTGGAAGAAGACAGTAGCAAACAACTTTCATATGTTTGCCAAAAAAACCCAGCCCAATAATCCTAAATGATCCAAGAGGGCAACTGAGGAATGCCATCTACAAGGACTCAGGGTTGAGTTTTCCCAGTGATGGTTCTCTTCTATGGATCAGACTATCTGGAGATACTCAATTTTCCTTCACCATTTTGTGCTTCCAAAAGGCTATAAAGACTTGGGAATTTATTAAAGGAATTGGCCATCATTGTCATAGCACTTTGTTTAAGGATCCTTAAAGAGCCAGAAAACTCTCCTTTCTGCATGGAGGCCAGCTGGGTTACTTTGGGCCAATCATTCTATCTCAGCCCCTCATTCAGATGTTTAAAAAAAAGTATTTACCAGTTTGCACTGGTAGATTATGCTCCAAAATGTTGATTTAAGAGACCTTCATGCTACAGATTCAGATGACTGTACTCAAAGCAATCTCAATTAACAATGATATCAATGAGCATAGTTTGAATCCCTAGTGAGAATCATTATTTGATAATAAAAATATGAGATTGGAATTCTTAGTTGGTAGGAGATAAACACTATAGTTTTTAATTCTTAATGAAATGGTTAGCTGTAAATTAATTCCAAACTGTAAAAGCTAAGGCATGTTTTGTTGCTTAATCATTTTGATTAAAGATCTGAGTCACTGCTGTTCTTGAGCTATAAAGTCAGCATGATCTTTGTAATTAAAGTTTTCAAAAGTCAATACAATGAATGTACATTTGGTAGTTTGATTGTAAACTCGGCAGATTGTAGCTTAAATCTGGACAATATTGAATTTTTCACTGTTCACCAAGTAAGAGTACTAGACTTCATTTGACAAGGGCACCAGTTCTAATCCTTGATTAGCCACCAAATATATGGGTTATCTTCAGCCTATTTCAAAAGATTATTCAAATAACAAAATAGGAATGATATGGGTTGCTTTGTCCTCCTTGGAAGAAAGAGAGAAATGTATACACACTTGCATTAGAGAAGCTCAGTTTTTACAAAAAGTTGTAACATACTTACAACAGTTATCCCATCATTTAATAAGGATTCTCCAAATATCATCATGTAAAGTTGTTCATTGACAGACATTTCCTCAAAGACAGCTAAGACAGCTGTTGGATCCACTGCTGAGACCATGCTGCCAAATAACAGGCTGTCAAGCAGGTTCACATCCTTGAGGCCAAAAGGTGTGATCTGGCAAATTCCATAAAGTGACAATCCAATGCCAAAGGAATTTATGACGGAGCCCATCGCAGACCACCAAAGAATTGAACCAAAGTTTTCAAAAAAGGGGCGAGTGGACATAAAATAGCCTCCTTCAAGGATAATGGGTGGAAGTAGGTATAAGAAATAAATGCTGGTAGTCATAACTGGTGGAGATTTATGTTTGGTGCCAAAAATAATTCCACCAACCAAAACACCCATGGCAATGTGGAGACAGTTTTCTGGCATGAAGTGTGGAAACCGATGGTAGAGATGGAAACCTTGAAAGGAAAATAAAACCATCAAGATGCTCTATTGGGGTTTGGGAAGAAAAATAAAGCTTACTCTACCCTTTGCTCTTCATATTGGATATCAGCAATGCATTAGCCTGGTGGAGCCCTAGGACAGATTTTTCACACTCTTGCTGAAGGTGGACAATTTGTTGCCTCTTCAGCAATAATACTACAGTGGGCCCATTCCTCAGAATTTCTGAGCAATCAAAATGCATAAGGAACATTGAAACACTACACAACCAGATTTGATCAGATAGCTTGTCATTGTGATTAATAGATTTAAACATGTTTAATTTTTTATTGTAGTCTAAGGTATTTTTTTTAAAAAAAATCTTAATGTCCTTAATATAAAGGTTTTATACCACACAATGGTTTGTGATCCCCAGATACTTCCAGATTGTAATTCAGATTGACCCAGAAGGCAATAGGAAAGTTACCACAACATGAATTTCCCTTCTGGATAATGAATATCAGAAGCTGCATCTCAGTTCATACTTTCAAACACTTCCTTTGAATCAGAAGATAATGAATTGTGGTCACACCAGATAATATGATAAATGGTCTACACTGATTTCACTGATTAATTGAAGTGCATAGGGAGAGACACAGTTTAGTTTTTTGCATCCAGGAACTTGAGAACATATACATGACCTATCTTTCTGATGTTTCATTAAATTGGTGAGAATTTGATGTTGTTCAGCTACACAATTTTTGGGTGGTGGTGGTGTTATGTTTCCTTTTTCTTTCAGTGAAATGGCCTTGTCATTCACTTATTTTATTTTTAATCCAATGTTCCATCATATATTATCCTCTATTCTTTCAAGTATATTGTGTCTAGGGTGATTTCTACCAAATATCTTCTCAGCTTCCCATCTCAAACCCTCTGTTTTCCAGCATTACTTTCATAGTCTTCAATACACAAAAAGAAGAGCAATATTTGTGATCTTCCTCATAGAACAGTAACAGTGCTAGCATTTTTGTTCCATGACTCTTAGAAATGTTTTTCAGTTTTGAGATAGATACAGTATATACAGTAGATTAAATAATAGTTAAATAAGAGAAGAAGGGGACGACAGAGAATGAGGTGGCTGGGTGGAGTCATTGAAGCAGTAGGCGTGAGCTTAGATGGACTCCAGAAGATGGTAGAGGACAGGAAGGCCTGGAGGAACATTGTCCATAGGGTCGCGATGGGTCAGACACGACTTTGCAACTAACAACAACAACAACAACAACAAAATAATAGTATTCATTATATCAGAGCAGCTTACACAAATGGTGCTAAAGACTTCATCATCACCATAAACATAACATAATGTAGACTGTTCCTTTTTCTGTAAGAAATCTGCATATTTGTATATTACTCAAATCAATAGTGATGAAGTTTGTATTATAACTTTACAGTATTCAGGCAAAAGGACAGTATTCTTACTGATAAAAAAGGTAAGCCTCTATCAAATTACAACATAACTGAAATTCTGCATATCTATGACAATGGTAAAGTAAAAAATGAATTATTTTTAGTTATTTTTAATGTAAGAATTTTAAATTATTTCTAATTTAAATACATATAGAGAATGTATGTTTTTAAAATTCAGTATTGATCTTTATTGGATTTATTTTCAAAAGTAGGGAATGAAAACAAACCATTTAAATTAAAATATTAACAATAAATTTTCAAGTACTGTGGTTTGAATGAAACAATTTATTGCCTTCCTTACGAAAATGTAAAGTGTTGTTAAAACTGTAGGTCTGTTCATAGCCATCACTGTAATAAACCCCATTGATTAGAAGTATATATACATCCAAGTAAGAATGCATAGTATTTTACTACATATTATAAATGGAAAGCTAAAAAAAACCCTTTATGTTTCAAAATTGAACTCCGAAATGCAAAACTGTCAGTGTTTTTCCAAAGTTAATGAAGTGAAACTTTCAGAGGAAATGTTAACTTTTTCACACTAAACGCTGCATATGCTCTTGAAGGTGTCTGAATTAAAAAGTTGCAACACAGTGCTAAAGTGTGTGTATTCAAATGTAATTCACAAGGAGATTAATTTTGGGTTCATCACAAAATAACTTTAAGACCATTAGCACTGTATCTATTCTCACTGGGTGATATTTGCATGATTGATTTTGAGTGACAAGCTTACTTAATTTTTCAAGCCTTAAGTAGAATCTTCTTTGTAAGCTAAATTATCTCACTAAATTGTTATTTCCTTGGTAACAAGCTGATTTTTTTCTATTTTTCTATTTTTACTTGTTCACACCTATTTTTATTAAAGAAGCATTTTTCACTTACCTATTTTCGCAAGGGAAGCCAAGAGTATCCAAAGTGTAACTTCATAGGGTATTTCTACATATTCATAGTCTAAGGTGAAAATATGTAGTCGCTCATCTCGTCCTGATTCTGTAGCATCAAAGGGGTCAGCTTTAGAAAAAGCACTAGAATTCATATGAGAAAGTTGCAAAGACGTCTCTCCAGCAGCAAAATAACTTTCTAGGCTTGATAACAGCAACAAGCAGCTAAGACACCCAAATATTTTAACAGCCATGATGAGAAGAATTTTATGTATGGGACGTCTTCAAGAGCAAGAGCTTGCTCTCTCAATTTTAAGTCAGAGTCTTTAGGATCGTTCCAGCTTTATGTAGGCTTCCTGTCTTGTTGGTTGGTCTTCTCAAATTCATTATTCTAAATTTAATTTACAAGACTTTTTCAATATTTTGCAATATTCTGTGCCACAGCTTTCAGTTGCAGCCTTTCACTCCCAAGATTACTACAACACAATCCACCAGACTTTCTGAGTTACAGAGAATCCAGAAACAGAACTATTTGACAGGTCCTCCTCCAATAGCAGTTTTTCCAGGTTTACTTACAGTCAATCATTTCTGGGTTTGTGGCAGAAACACATCAAATGTTAGATTAGAGACACCTAGTGGAAGTCACAAGACTTGCAGCCATGACTTTACTGGAAGACTCCAGCATACGGTTGGGACTATCAAGGGATCACCTTTATTTGTTTCTTTGTTTTGTTTATTAATTTGTTTTGTGGATTTCTTTTTTATTGCCTTGATTGTCTGCAATCTAAACAATGTACAATATTCAACTTTGATAAGTCATTATAGTATACAATAGTAACATTAAAATAGCTTAATTACACAAACAAACATACATTCAGGAGCTGGTAGCTATATATGGTAGCTATAATCTCCAGTGCATTTCACAAAAAACAAGGACTTTACAGATAATAGCCAAAACCTTAAACTGTATTTGGAAACAAATCATAGGCAATGGTAACATGGTGTTATAGTAACAAGGCTGCTCTTAGTCGGTCATTTTCTGTTTCTCTGAATGAATTATTTAATTATGTAATGTAATTTTAAAAAGGTGTGTGAGAAAAAATATATTAGTGTTGTTGTTGTTGTTTTAAAAAAACCTAATATATTTTTGTCACATACCTTTTTAAAATTACATTACAGCCAGGAACATCTTTAAAAGGATAAATCAGAATCAAGCAGCACCATATCCAGCTGAATAGCATATCTACCTGTATAAATAACTATGGCACAGACATTAATATTACATAATACTACATTAAATAATTATAATGTTTATGAAAGGCTAAAGACCAGACTTGTTAAAATGCAAACCAGAAATGATCACCCTAGCAATGGGGTCTCCAGAGCCCACTTAGAGATAGATGAATCTGCCCATTTTGGCTTTTCCATACTGTACTTCTCAGTTTTCTATGGATAAATGTTCCTGTTTCCATATTAGAATCTTAACAAGCTCATTTTGCTTCACATTTATAAGTATATTTTTCTATCACAACAAATTGTGCATTTCTTCCTCCAATATGCCTTTTGGATAAGATTTTTTTTGTCTTTGATGGGCTTTATTTTAAAAAAACAATTGGTAACATACATGGCAACATTCATAGAAGTACAACTTTCAGAGTTTCAGTTTAAAATGATCATATTAGAAATAAAATGCAAATGAACCTTTCTCAAATTCCCTATTCTGTCCTCTAATAATCATTTATAGCTGTGGGGCTTCTGAAAGACTGAGCAATGGGCCCTACTGTATTATGCCCTAGGGCAGACATGTCAAACACAAGTCCCAGGGGGCCGGATGCAGCCTGCGAAGTGGTTTCATGTGGCCCATGAACCCATCCTGGAAACAGTGAGGGAACAGCCCCCGCTGCCTTGTCCCTGGCCCAGGCCAGCTGGGAGCCAATGTACAATTTCATGGTGGCCATCTATGCTGAAACTCATTCAGTCTTAGCCCCACAAGGCTGTCAGGAAACAGCGAGCGACCGGCCCCTGCATTGGCCCCGCTCACTGGGCGCACGCTGGGGAGGTATCACCCTTTGTGAGGAATGAAGAAATGCACCATGGCCTGGAAGTGGCCAGCACATGTCCCTGCCTACTTTGGGCAGGCTAGGGGCTGGGCAGCATTGTGCTTCTCTTCAGATTCATGCCACCTGGCTCAGCCTCTTAGCACTGTGAGGAGAGCACCCCGCTGCCTGCCAAAACTGGGCAGGCTCTAGGGTGGACAGCATTGCGTGGGTAACATCGACTCTCATGCTGCTCATGGCATCCCCTCCCCCAGAGTCCACCAAGCCAGATATGTGAAGTAGGCGAGGGTCATGTACTAGCCACTTCCAGGTGATGATGCATTTCTTCATTCCACACAAAGGATGACACTTCCCCAGCTGCGTTTCTTCCCTGTTTTTCTCCCTCCCTCACCTCAAATATTTTCCCACCACTCTTAGGAAGGAAGGAAGGAAGGAAGGAGAGGGAGGATCTGAGGGAAGTCCTGCCTTAGTCCTTCCCTGCTGCCCTTTCACCATCCCCTTGCCCCCTCCTCCTGGCCTATCCTGGGGGGGTCTCCCATCCTATTGCTAAGGAAGCTTTGGATATAAAGCCAGGTCTCCTCACATGGAGAGGGAGTGGGCCACCCTCTTGACTTTGCCCTCGTACCCATCATGAGCAACCTGGCTAAGGAGAGCAAGCACAGCAGCAGCAGCAGCCTTGAGGAGGAGGTAAGTGCAGCTGGGCGCCCCCTTGGGGAAGTGGAGTTGGGCTTAGTGCCTTGGGTGCTTGAGGGCTGGGCTGGGCATTTGACCTCCGCGCCACCATCCAGCCCCCCCCACATGGCCTGAGAGGAACAGTGAGGCTCCTCCAGTGGACCATGCCTTGGCACTTGCCCCGGTCCCATCTCCTTCTGCCAGAGACCCTCAGATCTGTCCCACTCCTGCCCAGGCCCCCATAGGTATCCTTGACGCGAACGATGTAGAGCTGGCCATGCCCACCCAGTAGGCCACGCCCACCCTGGTCACACCCACCCGCCCCCCTGAGGGCAACTGCAATGCTGATGCAGCCCTCAATGAAATTGAGTTTGACACCCCTGCCCTAGGGCTATGCTCATCCTTTGTTTCTCACTTTCTGTTACCAACACCAGCGGTTACTGATGGGAAATGAAGGCCACTTGTTTACAACACTGTTGCTGTGTTTTACTGGCAAGTGATACCGTAATTTCTTCCAGAACTGCTTTTTAGCTGTAGGAGAGGTAGATGTTCTCCAGGTAAGCCTGGGCAAAATCCTGAGGGCTTTTTTCACCTTTGGAGATAATGAAGGTGGCTCCTGAAAAGTCTCAACCTGTATTAGGATGGGTTTCATTGCTTTATCTTCCAAGGCAGTGTTGATTGCTGCTTCCAGTTCGAAGAGAGCCTGACTACTTGTAGCATAATTTGGACTCAAGATGATGATGACTCGCCTGCTCTTTTTCATGGCATTGACAATGTCATCAGTGTATGCTGGCAAAAGAGAGCATGATTAATAATGTACTTTATTTCTTTTTTTCATGACTTTGAATCTATGCCTTGAATGAAGCAGAGACTTACAGAATTTCAAGTATTAAGATAAAATCCAAGCAAAACAATAAACTCTGAAAGCAAGTTAATGAAACCTGAGAAGTAAAAATGAAACTGTTCTTTCTTAGTAGCTCATCTACAGTACAAAATAGTACTCTCCCACTAGGTAAGGAATAAATTTTCCACTGGCCAATACTGCCACACTAATGACTTCTACAGAACTGCTGCATTTTACTCAAACAGGTCGAATGTCTGAGTTAGTAAACATGATTTTGGTTTGAGTTTGGTTTTACAGGTAGTCCTTCACTTATGGCTGCAATTGAGCCCAAAATTTATGTTGCTAAGTGAAACAATTGTGAAGTGAGTTTTGCCCATTTTATTATCTTTTTTGCCAACAGTTGTTAAGTGAATCAATGCAGTAGTTGACTTTGCTTGTCAGAAGGCCACAAAAAGTGATCACATGACCCCGGGACACTGCAGCTGTTATAAATATGAGTCAGATGCCAAGTGGCTGAATTTTGATCATATGACCATGGGGATGCTGCAATGTAAGTCTGAAAACAATCTTAAGTCACTTTTTTCAGTGCTGCTGTAACTTCAAATAGTCACTAAATGAACTGTTATAAGTTGAGGACTAACTATACTTGCAAATGATGCTATTTTTAACATTCCCCTAACATTAGGCTGTCACTTTTCTATGATGGAAAGTGTTAAATATTCGGTTCTTGAGGCACTAAGCGAGACGAAGTGTTGAAACAGCAACAAGTTTATTCTAACTCAGAACACAACAGAAGCAAGCTAATAGCTGCTGCACAGCTATTTATATGGTTGGCCTCTAGGCAGCAACCAATAGGTTTAAAGTAGCAGTTTCCTGCCCCAAACCTAATTGGCAGCCTGTAGACAGCAAGTCTGGCTCAGCAACAGCAACCGTTACATAACACCCAGAAAGTAGATCAGACATTAAGTAAGTGAATTAAAACAAATAAGGCTAATACATTACACACCTTCCCCCTAGATAGCACAAACTTCCAGTTGTTTTACATAATCCTGTAGATACTTAGGCGGTCTTCGTGACCATTCAGAACGTCTAGGGGATACAGGGATCTCCCGGTCTACCTGCTTGCCTGCCAGGCTGGGTAGACCAGGGCTCTGAGGTTCAGTGGAGTCGCAGTGACTCGAGTCCCTTTGGCTGGCCAGTTCCAGTTGCCCCAAACCAAAGTCCAATTGTGCAGTGAAGTCTGCAGGGCTGTCTCTCAGTTCAGTTTGCCTGTCCTGGTCAGCTTAGACAGACTCTGTGTTTGGAGAAGACTCTTCTACGGCCATCCCCCTGTCACCATGAACAAGAGTTCTTTCAGAGCATGCTCTATTCGACCGCTGTCCTGTGGGACCATTGTTTGGCCCTCTCAGGAGTCCTGAGCCGGCGACTGATCTGCTAGCTGCCGACACAGCTGATCAATGTGCCAGCGAATGTCTCGCCCATCTTCCAGGACCACCTCATAGGAGAGTGGTCCTGACACTTTAACAACCTTTGCTGCCACCCACAAAGCCCCTTGCCCATAATTCCGGGTCCAAACCTGGTCACCCACTTGTAAGCTTCTTGGTGTCTTTGGCTGTGCAGTGTCTGAGGCAACTCTGTCAGGGTGCAGCCTGTCTAGTTTGGTGATTAAATGCTTGCCCCAATGAAGCTTGTCTGGGCTCTTGCCCATGGCAGTGAAAGGTGTTGTGTGCTGGCAGAGTAAAAGATCAGCCAGCCTGTGGTGCCAATCCCCTGTGACAATTCTTTTCAGGGATTCCTTGGTTGTGTGTACCATGCATTCTGCTTGACCATTCAATGATGGGTGAAAGGGAGCTGACATGGCATGCCTTATGAGATTTGCCCTGAGGAAGGCCTGGAATTCTGAAGTGGTGAACTGGGCCCCATTGTCGGAGACTAAGACGTCTGGAAACCCATGCGTTACAAATAGTTTTCGCAGAACCTGGATGGTCCTAGCAGTAGTCATAGTGGAAATTGGTACCACCTCTAACCATTTAGAGTGGCTGTCAACCATTATTAAAAACAGGTATCCTTGAAAGGGCCCGGCAAAATCAATGTGGATTCTTGACCACAGTGTGTGTGTGTGTCCTCCCATCGGTGGACAGGGGGCTGCGGCATCTCTGGTCTGGATTGTCGACACAAGTAGCAATCATGTAGTTGGGCCTCAATAGTTTTATCTAGCCCTGGACACCAAAGGTAGCTCCTCGCCAGTGCCTTCATCTGGACTATTCCCGGATTGCCTTCATGCAGAGACTGAAGAACCCTGGGCCTTAATGAGCTGGGGTCTATGACTCTACTACCCAAAAGAATGCACACTTTATGAGCTGAAAGTTCATCCTTTCTCATAAAAATTAAATTCTGGCCCTGGACATTTGTCCACCCATCCTGTGTGAACCCAAGTTAGCACGCAGCTAAGTGTTTTGTCAGCTGCTGTCTCAGCAGCTATGTCTCTAGCATGAAGAGGAGACTCTGGCAAGTCCTGTATGGCTAAGATGCGTGCAGCCGGATCCAGATCTGGCTCCATGTGTGGCAAGGGCAATCTGCTAAGGCCATCTGCATGGCCCATTTCTTTGCCTGGTTTGTGAATCAGCCTGTAGCTGTAGGCTGAAAGGAATATAGACCACCTCAGCATTCGAGGAGACAGAATCTGAGTTGCCTGACTGTTTGTAGTGAACAACCTTAGAAGTGACTTGTGGTCTGTGAAGACCGTGAAATGGCGGCTGTACAAATAGTCATGGAATTTTTTAACTCTGGCCACAATGGCCAAGGTCCCCTTGTCAATCTGTGCATAATTACACTCTGCAGAAGACAGGGTCCTTGAATAATAAGTGATGGGAGACTGTTTCCCATCAGCAGACAAATGGCTCAACACAGCCCCAACCCCATATGGGGATGCATCACATGCAATGCAAACTGGCAGCTTTTTGTTAAAATGCATGAGCACCAAGTTCAAGGACAGCAGTGATTTGACTGCCTGGAAACTCCTTTTGTGGACATTGGTCCACTGCCATTGAGTGTTTTTGTCTAAGAGCCGGTGTAATGGCTCTGCCACTGCAGCCTTATGTGGGAGGAATGAATGGTAAAAATTAAGAAGGCCCAAGAAGGCTTGATGCTCCCCTTTGGACCTAGGGCTTGTTGCCTGCTGAATCACTTTCAACTTTGAATCCGCAGGATGAATGCCATCGGCATCGATGTGGAATCCCAGGAACTCAGTTGACTATACCCCAATCTTGCATTTCTCTTTTTTTAATTTAGGTCCCGCTGTGCGGAACCGCTGAAGGGCGGCTCTAAGCCATTCAGCCAGAACTTCTGTAGACTCCCCGACAATGAGCACATCATCAAAGTAGGGGCAGACCCCTGGAATACCCTTAAGCGTATGCTCCATCACTCCTTGGAAAATCCCTGGGGCTACACTCACCCCAAACTGTAGGCGCTTGACCTTGAAGGCCCCCCGATGGGTCACAATGGTTTGGGTGGCTGCTGTGGCCTCATCCACCAGCAGTTGTTGATAGGCCTGTGCTAAATCTGATTTAGCGAACACGCAGCCTCCCTGCAAAGAAGCCAAAATATGGCTGACAACTGGCACCGGGTACGCGTGCTGTTAATGGTGACTTATAGTCAGCACATATGCATATTCCTCCATTGGCCTTGAGTGGCATTACTATGGGGGTCTCCCACACCCCACTAGCTACGGGCTGCAATACCTCCTGACTGACCAGCTTATCCAGCTCTGCATCGATTTTGGGCTTTAAAGTGAAAGGCACTCGATGAGGCTTTACCCGAATTGGCACTACCAGGGGATCAAGCTTGAAGGCTATTGGAGGGCCCTTGTACTCTCCCAAACTTGGACTGAAAACATTCACGAACTCTTGGCAGACTGAAGACAAATATGCCACCTGTGTTCGGTGAATCCCGGTTACTTGGATTCCCAATGCATCAAACCCATTGAGCTCTATGAAGCTCGTGCATTGACCTTCCACCACGACAACATCTAGTGGGCCTGTAAACCCCTTGAAAGCAACCAGAAACATGTCTTCGCCCTTGACCACCACTTGGGAGTTTTGGAAGTCAGTGAGCAACAGGTTAGAAGGCCGAAGTTTGATCCCTCTGTTGCTGCGGTTGCATATGTGCTGGAAGGTTCCTATAAAAATGATGGACATGGCTGAGCCTGTGTCCAGTTCCATTTTGCATGGAACTCACTGAAACTTGACTTACAGTCAAAGCTTTTGCTTAAGGGGATGGTGGGCACCAGTGCGGAACATGCTCCTTTGGCTGGAGCAGAACACTACTTGGTGTTGCCCCAGGGCCCCGGGACCTCTCCTGGTTGAGATTTCCTGCTGATGGTACCTCTGGTGACCTCAGCAGATGGCAGCTATGTGGCCTGGTTTTCCACATGCCCGGCACATTGCTGTATGGAATCAGCATTTTGTGCATTGATGGCAGCATCCGCAACCCATGCCCCTAAGGAATGGAACTGCCTTGTCAGCTGGCCTCGGTCCCTTTTCCTGGTGCCTCTGTAGCTTGTCGACCTCGTAGTCTAAGTTGGTGTCTTCCAACTGCTCGGCATCCTCGTGGTGGACAGCTTCGGTGCTTGGCATGCTTTTGAAGGGCCGCAGTGTCTTAACAGCCCCTCCGGTGGCTTCGTCCACCATGACCTCCTTCAAGGCCTCCTGTAGTGAGTCTCCTTACCAAAAAGTTTTTGTTGGAGCACTTGATTCCTGAGTCCACAGACTAAGTGGTCTCTTAGTCTCTCCTCCAAATCAGCAAAATTGCATATTCGGGACACTTGACAAAGAGTAGTGATGAATTCTGTAGCCGACTTGCCGGGCTGTTCATCCCGCTGCTCAAAAGCGTGCCTCCACACTATAACTGACAATTTTGGCTCAAAATGGTCTTGAAGCTTTTTCTTCAAGTCCGCATAAGTGACGGACTCTAGCGGTGCTGGGGCAACCAAGTTCTTGGCAATATTGAATGTGGCTGGGCCGCACATGCAGAGGAGTGTCGCAGCCTTCAGCCCATCTTCACTGACCTGATTTGCACGGAGGTAGTTCTCTGTGCAGGAAATGTAGGATGCCCATCTCTCTGGGTGTGTTACATCGAATTCTTCGAGCTTTCCTGCTTTCGCCATGGTGAGTTTCTTTCATTGCTTGTTCCTTGTGTTGCCTTGTGCTGCTGGCTTCTGCGTAGGCCCTAGGACGGATCCTTAGGGCGTGGTGGTCTCCAGCGTGTCTTGCTAGGCAGACTGAGGGAGGGAACGTAGTTCCTGCCAGGCTGTGGAGCTGGCCTCATGACTTCAGGCTCTTACGATGAAGCAGCACATCCCACCTTCGTCACCAGTGTTAAATATTCGGTTCTTGAGGCATTAAGCGAGACGAAGTTTTGAAACAGCAACAATGCAGCTATTTATATGGTTGGCCTCTAGGCGGCGACCAATAGGTTTAAAGTAGCAATTTCCCACCCCAAGCCTAATTAACAGCCTGGAGACAGCAAGTCTAGCTCAGCAACAGCAACCGTTACATAACAACCGTTACATAACACCCAGACAGTAGGTCAGACATTAAGCAAGTGAATTAAAACAAATAAGGCCAATACATTACAGAAAGTATTGATGCAGCTATTTTATTTTAGCTATTGCATGAAATCAAAGAAAATATTACCTCCACCTGGAAGGATGTCTCTTTCTGTGAGGCACAGCTTATATCCATAATCATGTTCTAAAACGAGTGGAAGAAATTCTAGAGCTAACTGCTCCTCACTGCATGGTTCTTGGTTGGCTTCAATGAACTCTGGTTTTGCATAGGAGACAAAAGCATCAAATTCCTTCCAATCTAAAAATAAATAAATAAATTAAAATAATGACAATGAAAAGAAGCAAATGGACATTAAAACTTAAAAAGGAGGAAGGAAAGGAAAATATTTTTTAAATCAGGGAAATGGAGTGAAATGTTTTGCTTGAACTGACCACTACTGCCATGGATACTGAGACAATGCAAGGAAGGAGAACAGGAAAAGCAGCAGTTCTAGAGATATTCTGGCAACAGTGTGCATGTGAATGCCTGATTGTATATGGGTATATTATATGAGTCTCCATCTCTGTGTAAGTGTTTGTATAAGAAATAAAAACAGCCACCATGGCTAGGATATATTTTCATACCAAAACCGTATTAAATGTCTGGATTTCAATTTTTTTTATACAGCGATCAGAACACAAAATCAGGTCTGGATTTCAATTGTTTTTTATACAGAGCCTCACTATCTTCAAACAATATCTTACTTAATTCTTGTTATGAAAATAAAATAGTAATAAAAATAAAATAAAAAAGACTGTCTCTCTCACAAAATTAATTTATTTTCTTATTCTAATTCCTTAATTACAAAATCATACTCATAAAAATAACATTGAAGTTCCAAATGAATATTTCATAGCTATCAAAGAAATATACATGCCTATTCTTTCATATATACTATGTACCTCCAAACAATGTCAAAAAGTCATAATTTGCCCACAGCAATATTGTGCATTACTGGGCAAAGAGGGCATTAAACCAAGCTTTCTGCAATTTCAGTCAAGCACTCTATGATGCCACATTATTCTTTGATTTACAATGTGCTGACCTACAAGTATATCCAGTGGTGGGATTCAAATATGTGAACAACTGGTTCTCTGTGTGGATGCCACTTCCAGAAGTCTGTTCTGGGCCTGGGCAACAAAAAATTAGCTACCGGTTCTGCCAAACTGGTATGAACTGGCTGAATCCCACCCCTGCCTATATCGCTGGAGAATTGTATCATTTTTCATTTTACCAGCAGAGGCTGCTCTAAAACAAAATCTGTAAGCCATCTGAACAGTGAGTTAACTACTGCATCAATATTCTTAATCCTCTAATGGACACAAATTCTGATCTTGGAGCATTTTCTTATAGAAAATGAAGTGATTCCATATCTAAATTAAAGTGCAGCATGCAGAATATCTAAATGGGCATTCAGCACCACTGCTTAGAAATTATAGGCAGAAAATTTATGAATGGCAATTTGTAACATGCAAAAATCAAACCATTTTATATTGGCTGTATTAGAATCTTGTGCAAATAAGATATTACAGAACAATTATGATTATTATTTATTAAATTTATTATGAACACCCACTGAAATTTATCCAAACATAAATTAAAATTGTGAAAATTGTGAAAATAATGAAACAAACATGGCAGCCTAGACTAAAAATAACCATAGTAATAAAAAAAACAACAGGGATTTCACAGACACACTAACTCAAGGCCTGAGAACAGAGCCAAATCTTAAAGTCCTTCCAGAATCCCAGAAGACTGGGCACCATACCTACCTCTGGAGGGATGCTGCTCCAGCAAGAAGGGGCAACAACATAGAAGTCACATGTCCTTGATTCCCCAAGATGGCAATATGTAATGGAGAGGATGTGAAGTGTATCCACTCTGCCTGAATGTACCATACAGGCAGAAACAATTGGAAATAGGCAGTTCCTCAAATAACAAAGACCTATGCCATAAAGAGCTTTATAGGAAACAACCAGCACTTTGAAATGCACCCAGAAGTCAACTGGCAGCCAACATAGTTCATATCACAGTAATAATACATAGGCATAAGAAGAAAGATCTGTTACCAACTGCATTACTGCATTTTTAATCAGCTGTAGTTTCCAGATGATCTTCAAGAGCAATTCCATGTAGAACACATCTACAGTATAAGATTCATATTCTTCTTAATCCTATTTCTTTAGCACACAATTTGGACTATTGGTGTCTTTTCTAAGTTTCAAGAAGTAGTTTAATTATCCTTAATCAACCTGGTATTTTCCAACTACATTAGGCTTCAACTCGCAGAATTCACAGCCACCTGAAGTCTTAGCATATCTACACAATACTCAGTTGAAGAAATATTTTAAAGGAAAAAGTGATTTAAATCTACATCAGAGACTGATACTGTTATTTGGAACTGACCTATGCTATGTAGATATATTTGATTCAAATTCCTGCCTATCTCTGAAATTTGGGGCATGAACTTTTCAAACTGGTGAGTTATAAGCAAAAAATTGCCATGCTATGTATTTATGCATGTTTGTGTGTGTGTGTGTAAAAATTATCACCATAGTTTTTATCTTCCACTTTTTAGTTCTGTACATTTTTAATTCAACAGATCACTGATGAATGTTTGTTTGTTCTACATTCACAACTAGCTTATAAAAAAAAATCAGAATTGCTTGACAATAAGAACACAAGAAAAGAAATTCTTTTGCTACCAGCTCCTTTCAGGTGTTCTAAAGTGATCATATATTTTTATTATAAAAATAACAAGTTTTATTTTATAAAAAGTTTTATTTTTAGCTTAAAAATGAGAAACTTTTAAAAGAAAGGATCAAAAGGGGGGGTGGAATAAAAGTTCATTTTTTAGAAAATGAAACTTTTGACCTAAATTCATTTCCTGAATACCTCTGTGGCAGACGAATATTAAAAACATCTTTGTTAACAGGATTCTGTAACAGCCGCTGCACATTCATTAAGGTTATATCCCTAGCAATTCCTCCCTCCTCGTTCTTTCTCTTCTCCTCCAATATTTTTTATGAAATCTGCCCAATGTTTCTCTATTGTCTCTGTTTTTAAGATTAAAATTTAACTACAGTATTTTATTAATAGTTTTTATTTTGTTGATTTAGGTCAGATAGTAACATTTGAAATGTTTGAAAGTTGAAAGTTCCATCAACTGAATTTAATGAAAGAAATGGAAAAAAAGAGTTCATCAGATTTTGCTGATGGCTTTGATAAAAGATTTGCTTCCTGTGTATTTAAAAGGATTATGTCAAGTTTTAAGAAATGTGGGCATGTGCAGTGTTTTGGTTTGGGGTTTTTTTTTCTGGTACAGACTGATTCATACTGAAAATTCCACCCTTCCTAATTTCCCTAATTTTCCTTTAACCATATCTGATTGATGAGTTATAAGATGATAGCTAAGGGCTTATTAATAATTTCTTTCCAAATTACAACTAAATGCTATTATTCAAATTTTACAGGCTGTTGAATATTGTTGCAGTATACCTCTGCATTGGGAATGGGAGGAAAGACAGGATTTTAAAAATGGTTTCTTAGGTTTCAGTGCAATATTCCATTTACTGGGTCAGGAGAGATTATAATACATGCTCAATTCTATCACCAGGAATTCTTATAAAAATGAATATTTTGTATTCATTGTATTAGTATTCAATATTTGGGAATGGGTTGCTGAGAGTCCTGTATGTCAAGTTAAGATACTTTGAGACAATGGGTAAATGACGTAGGAGCAAATATACGTAAAGTGGAGAGAGAGAGCAAGAGAGAGAGAGAGAGAGAGAGAGAGAGAAATGAACTGATAAGAACCAGTAGTATTGACCAATCTTCTCCAATTAGTAAATTGGCCATTAAATGCTATTGTAAATCAAACATTCTTACCACTCAGAGTTTCATCTTTGGCTAGATAATTCCGATAGAATAATATAAGTTCAATCCAGTGGCTATAAACCAGCAGGCCTCCTGAAACCACTCCAAGTAATATTATAATAGTGCCACACAAAATAAGCAAGAAATGAATTGCTAGAGAGAAAATAGAAATAGATAAAACATAATACAAAATTAATGATGACGCTAATGATTAATGGTGAAGTGCAAGATGAAGTATAACAGCTGGGGAAGGATGTGATGGATGATGACCTGAACTTGCCCACTGAAGAAATAGATGTATTCCTAGATCCTCAAGGAATCTTAACTGCCTGCAAGGAATATTATTTAATTTTATCCAAGATAAGTATATTTAGCTGTGGAATTTTCATCTGAAAAGCCATATATTGGTAGTACTCATTTAGCAACCACAACTCAGTCTTTAAGCAAAGCAGTCATTCAGTGAAACTGAAACTGTGTGTCAAGCAATAACATTCGATGTTAGCAGAGTGCCTCAGAGTCACTTGAAAAGCCCATACGTCGGAAACTTGACACTGTGCTTATGATCTTACTTCAATTTTCCTTTGCTTCACATACCCATGAAGGTTGTAAATGTGAAGACTGGTTGCAAAGTTACTTTTCCTCACTATCTTAATTGTGAATGATTGCTAAAAAAGGCAATCATTAAATGAGGACTACCTGACTACCGGAAGGAAGGAAGGAAGGAAGGAAGGAAGGAAGGAAGGAAGGAAGGAAGGAAGGAAGGAAGGAAGGAAGGAAGGAAGGAAGGAAGGAAGGAAGGAAGGACCTCTTGTCTTCATGTCACTTACAATCTAACTTCACAGAGAGACCTGGCAGCCCCTTTTAAAAAGACCCTGTGATTAAGTATATGGATTCATTAGAAAACGTTGTATTGGTGGAAAACAACAGCTATCAGATATGGCACAAGAAACTGGAACTGTTTTTATAATAGGAAATTGAGGCTAAGGCTGATGAAATTCATGTACAGTAGAATTTCATAATATAACACAATAGGTCAGAAAACCAAAGAAAGGTGTTAATGACGTCAAGTAGAGCAGTGATATTATCTTAGTGGTTTGACAGTTTTACCTTTTTCTGTTTGCCTCTTAAGTTTGATCACTCCAGTAGCATTCCCAATAGAATTTTGGGCCAAGCAGATGAAGTGGCTGTTTAGATCTTCTTCAGTTACTTTTATCAGTTTGAAGGTAAGAATAAAGGTTTGTCCATCCAGTCCCTGTGGATGAACTCTAAACAGAATAATGCTCTTATCAATCATCAGTCATGCTCCCATCCATGTGCAAACATTTGCAGCTTTTCATGATACCCATGAACAAATATTTTAAATATATAGACAGGACTCTTTACAATGTCAGAAAAAAAGAATAAAAAATTGTGTCAGTCACATCTACCAGTCACATTGAAACTCTTGTTCTTTTAATAATAATAATAATAAAGTTGGAAGGGACCTTGCTCATCTAGCCCAACCCCCTGCTCAGGCAGTAAACCCTATAGCATTTCAAACAAATGGCTGTCCAGTCTTTTCTTAAAAACTTCACTGTTCAGGAGGCAGGTTGTTCCACTGGTTAATTGTTCTAACTGTCAGGAAGTTTTTCCTTAGTTCTAGGTTGCTTCTCTCCTTGATTAGTTTCCATCTGTTGCTTCTTGTCCTGCCCTCAGGTGCTTTGGAAAATAGCTTGACTCCCTCTTCTTTGTGGCAGCCCCTGAGATATTGGAACACTGCTATCATGTTCCCCCCCCATTCTTCTCTTCATTAAACTAAAAATACCCAATTCCAGCAGCTGTTCCTTATATGTTTTAGCCTCCAGTCCCCTAATCATCTTTGTTGCTCTTCTCTGTACTCTTTCTAGAGTCTCAACATCTTTTTTACGTTGTGGTGACCAAAAATGGATGCAATTTTCCAGGTGTGGCCTTACCAAGGCATTGTAAAGTGGTATTAGTACTTCACATTATCTTGATTCTATCCCTCTGTTAATGCAGCCTAGCACTGGGTTGGCTTTTTTGGCAGCTGCAGCACACTGCTAGCTCATATTTAAGTGATTGTCCACTAGGACTCCGAGATCCCTTTCACAGTTACTACTATTGAGCAAGGTACCCCTTATACTATAGCTGTACATTTGGTTTTTCTTGCCTAAATGTGGAACCTTACTTTTTCCCCCATTGAATTTCATTTTGTTAGATAGCACCCAGTGTTCAAGTCTGTCCAGATCCTCCTGTACCTTAAGGCTATCTTCCTGAGTGTTGGCTATTCCTGCCATCTTGGTGTTGTCTGCAAATTTGATGAGTTCCCCATCTATCCCCTCATCCAAATCATTGATGAAGATGTTGAAGAGGACTAGGCCCAGAACAGAGCCCTGGGGCACCCCACTACTCACTTCCCTCCAAGTAGATACGGTTCCATTGAGGACCACATGCTGAGTACGGCCTGTCAGCCAGCTACGAATCCATCTGGTGGTGATGCTGTCTAACCCACATTTTTCTATCTTATCAAGTAGTAGGTTGTGATCTACTTTATCAAATGCCTTACTAAAGTCCAAGTAAATTATATCCACAGCATTCCTCTGATCCACTAATTTTGTCACTTGGTCAAAGAATGCAATAAGATTTGTCTGGCATGATCTGTTTTTGACAAATCCATGTTGGCTTTTAGTAATGGACTTTGTTTGCCTCTATGTGCTTGCTGATTTGTTGTTTGATTAACTTTTCCAGAATCTTCCCAGGTATTGAGGTCAGGTTGATAGGTCTGTAATTTCCTGGATCCATTTTTTCCCCTTTTTTGAAGATGGAAACTACATCAGGTCTTTTCCAGTCCTCTGGTAGTTCCTCAGTGCTCCAGGATCTTTGAAAAATATAGTTCAGTGGTTTTGAGATCACATCTGCCAGTTCCTTGAGAACCTTGGGGTGTAATGCATCTGGTCCTGGTGATTTGAACTCGTCTAGGTTGGGCAGGTGCTCACTTACCATTTTCTTGCCTATCTTAACTTGTGTTTATATTCCGTTTTTTATGGCACTAAATTTGATAGGTTGGTCTGTTTTTTCCCTTTGTGTAAAGACAGATGCAAAAAACTAGTTAAATAGTTCTGCTTTCTCCCTGTTGCTTGTCACCTTCTTTTTTACAAGTCCACCATATATGATAATACGTTGCATCCTCTCAACCACACCTCCAACATTTGGGCTGGCAGTTTGGATACATACTTGCTAATTTTTTAGGATATAAATGTCATCTATAAAACATTTTATAAAAATTCTCTCTTAAATTTTGAGCCTGTGTAAATTTTACATTTCTGACCCATATCTTTTCCCAAGTATCCATTGTTATAACCTCCTGAAAGTTCTGGGCCCACTTTATCATACAATCCTTAACAAGTTCCGTTTCTGAATCAGCTGCTTGTCACCTTCTTGTCACTTTCACCCACTAATGGACCAATCATTTCCTTTACTTTTTTCTTGTTTTTTTACATGTTGAAAGAAGCTTTTTTTGTTATTTTTGTCTTTGGTCACAAACCTTAGTTCATTTTGAACCTTAGCTTTCCTCAATTCATCTTTGAAGGCTCGGGCTATTTGCTGATATTCTGACTTAGTTATGTGCCCCTCTTTCCACTTTCTATACTTGTCCTTTTTATCTTTCAATTTATCAGAGAGTTCTTTATGCAGCCATGCTGGTTTCTTTTGAGAGCTGTTATTTTTCTTCTTTTGTTGGTATTGTGCTAGACTGGGCTTTTATTATCTCACTTTTCAAAATTTTCCAAGCTTCTTGAGTTGTTTTCCCCTTGAGGATTCTCATCCATGGAATTCTTCCCAAGCTCCCTCTAAGTTTATTGAAATTAGCTCTCTTAAAGTTCAAAACTCTAGTTTGACTGTATTCTATTGCTTGTGCTTCCATAATGTTGAATTCCAATATTGCATGATCACTTTCTCCCAAGGTTCCTGTGGCTTCAACACCTTCTATCATTTCATCTCTGTTAGTGAGAATTAGATCCAAAATGGCTAATCTCCTAGTTCCTTTCTCTATTTTTTGGGTGACAAAGTTGTCTGCTAGGTTTGTCAGGAATCTGTTTGATCTTCCACTTGGTGCAGAGTTTGTCTCCCAGTTGTTTTCAGGGTAAACAAAAAACTCTATTTATGGTTGGTCGACAAGGTCTTCCAAATGCCACCTCATGAATCTGCCACTCAAGTACTAATATGTTTCTTCTATAATCCATCTTTCCAGTAAGAGTCTTAACATAAAGCCAATGAAAAATTAAACCCCAAACAAGATTGCTAAACTAAATGACTAACCTTAGGAAAACTCATGGGCCTAAATTCAAACAAGCTAAATGAGGATTTAGTAAGATATGAACTGAGGGATAATTCACTTAAAAATCTTTGGGTTTTATCATATTTATTAATATGATAATATATTTTATATCTGTTATTTTAAAAAAAACCTGAAAAAATAAAAGCAGAATTAAGGGTTCACAGAGTAGGGCAAGTTAAAGAAGATTGAGATGACAATAGAAAAGTTAAAGCTATGTACTGGATCTAATAAAAAAATAGTAATTTCATCTGCAGTTTCATAATGGCAAACGTATAAGAAGACATATATTTTATGTTTGAGATACAGAACAATTTCCATACTGAGGACCACATTTTGTCTTTGAATAATATGTCAGGAGTCATGCCCCAAAAATCTTGTGATGGGATTAAAATTCTTAAACAATTTAAAAATTCATATTTGGGTTTTAAAAAATTAAAACTGACTTCATCTAACTGAGATTACTTTTAATGTGATTACTCAGATATATTTAATAATATAACATTAAAAATACAGTTTGATGACAACTTTGGGAAATGCATCTAAGGCCTCCAAGGAGCACCTGGACTCCTTGGAATTTCTAAATCTAAATCTTCCTTCCTTCCTTCCTTCCTTCCTTCCTTCCTTCCTTCCTTCCTTCCTTCCTTCCTTCCTTCCTTCCTTCCTTCCTTCCTTCCTTCCTTCCTTCAATTCAGACCCTTTCTTTCCGTACCTGTCTTGCTGTATCAGTTGTTGGTTTTTACTGGTTTCTCGGTACCACTGTAGTGAGGAGGAAACATTCATTTCAAAACCAAATTGTGCTTTGCATTCAAGATCAATCGGTTGACCTTAAAAAATAAAAAAGATGAGGGTGGGGGGAAAACAGCATGCATATTTTCCATGGATCAGAAAATATTTTAGAGCAGTTTGCAAATGGTTATGAGATTCTTTACATAGGATTTGAAAATTTGCAGATTATTAATATTAAGTAGCGTATACAAAGGTTCTTCAAAAAATAACTCATGTAGCTCTGGTTTTTTTTTTACACAAAAAGTCTTGTTGCATTTTAAAGACTAGTACATTTACTATTTTCATTAGTTTTCATCCTACACCACTTCAATCTATCTTTCATGCACTTGATGGAAAGGAGGTGATACAGAAGCACAGAGGATAATAATTATACTACGCATGTGTATTTGGGTGTATGTTTGCATTTGTGTGTGTGTTTGAGGAAGTCTTGATTCCTAGCAAATGCTTGGACAGTTGCAGTTTTCTTGGGAAGATTTTTTCAGAAGGATTTGCCATTTTTTGCTTTCTATGACTGTGAGACTGTGAGTGGCTTCATACCTAAAATGGGACTAGAACTTTCAATCTTCTAGTTTCTAGCCTGATGTCTTAACCAATATACCAAACTGTATCTCTCCTATTAGGTTTTAACTGTGACATATTTGAAAAATGTTGCATTTAATATGACAAATGTGAGTCTTCTAATGTAATGGTATTAGAGCAAATTGCTATAGAATAATAAAACTGTACATTCCTGTTATGCTAAGTGGGAATGATCCTAGGAGATAGGATGAAGAGCCATAGATGGCAATGGTCAGATAAGAGACAGCTGAGTCTACAGAAGTAATGGAGCATGGCAAACATCTCAGAAAGGACCCTTCCTAGTTTATTGGACGTAAAAGTGTAAAGTACTTTAGGAGTTGCAAGGTTATGTTAATGTAACCTTACAATACATGTAATACTCCTGGATCTGCTTCTTGTCTGGACTACTTTGGAGGGAGAACAATTCCACAAACTGGAAAGTCAAACATCTGTCACTTTTAAAAAACAAAAATATGTTGTACATGGGTAGTGGGAGGAAGGATGCCAATAAGGAACTTATAAACTAAACTGGCTGCAGAGAAGGCACTTGCCTACATTTTAATAAGTTATATTTCTCCCCCTTATTACACTTAGTATTACAAAATCTAAAAAAAACCTTTCTCCCAGAAAGATCATAATATCTGAGACTCCAACACATTTAGGACTTTAAAATATAATGTCCAACCTCTTGAATCTATACATTGCAATTGTTCTATGAAATTCATATTTTTAAGCTGCAGCTGTTTACTGGTGAAGATACGTATGGGAACCATATGACTTGTGACTTTTCCCCTATTTCAGAATAGAATCCTGCTATTTTGCTAAAATAATAGACAATCTATGATTTATATCATAAAATAAGTAATCCCAAAGTACCCACAACTAGTACATTTTGACTAAAATTAAGCTATAGCTTAAAGTGGAATGCAGTCAATGTAAGATACCTATTATCTGATAGGTTACAAGATAAAAGTGAAAATTTAATTCTTACCAATTTCTACTTCAAGGGTTATCTCATTATTGGGATTCAAAACCTTTGGAGGATGGATAGTGTCTTTTGCTAAAACATGAAAAATGGTGTGTTAGAAGTTAAAAAAAAATCTTTAACTTGTTCAATGCATGTCCAGGTTACAATACAGAGATCCATGAGACAACACAGACAAGATACCTCTTAATTGGTGGAATGACACCAGTCATTATTTAGTTAGCTGAAATATTGCAAGCAATTTCTTTACAGGATTAAGTACTTTCAGCAAAAGTGAGTTCTGTAAAGAGACTTCCGGTTTTGTGCCGTAGTGCCCGGTCATGGGATTGCAGCTCTCCGCACCCCATGGCTAGTTTCGCCCTGCCAGAGGACCCTAAATGCGTCTAAGTCGCGGGAGAGGAAGCAAAGAAAAGAAGGATGCCCTGATGATTCTGGAATGATGGTAGTTATTTCCATCAATTCGTGGAAAGCCTTCTAACCTGACAGGAGAAAGGCTGGTCACACTTAGTTGACCAGCCCAAGCTACTTGCAGACAAAGTCCAAAGGCACTAACCAGCACAACAGTGAACAGCGTGCTTGAAAAGTTCCCCAAGAAGCAAAAAAGCCTCCCAAAGTGAGAAGGAAGGGGATTACCTCACCCTTCTATAGATGGAAGTGGCAAATTAAATTAAATTATATATATATATAGTCATTCTGGTTTTTCCCCACATAGAATTGGAGGTATCAGGGCAACGTTTCAACGAAATCTCATCCGTCATCTTCAGGCTGGATGTGTGTGTGTGTGTGTGTGCGTGTGTGTGTGTGTGTGTGTGTGTGTGTGTGTATAAACAAAAATAACTCTTTGTTTTAAAAAGTTGAAAAATGAACAGTGACATCTAGTGGAAATTTCCCCCATCCAGTTGTTTTCAACTCTAAGGGGTGGTGCTCATCTCCATTTCTGGGTTGAGGGAGCCAGCGTTGTCTTAAGATATTTCCATGACTATAAGCTGTTACTTTCCCATTAAAGTGATACCTATTTATCTACTCACATTTGTATGCTTTCAGATTGCTAGGTGGGCAAGAGATTTCTTAGTCTTCTTACACAAATACCCAGACACACATACATATACTTCAAGACAAGTGCCATATAAATTTAATAAATAATCAATGTCACATATTTGTGAAACTCATTAAAAATGAAACTGGCTAATGAATAATACTTTGTTATCTTTTAGAACAATTTTTTTATTTGCTTGCATGTGATATGTATGTTCATACTTAACCATCCATATGCAACCTCACTATCTACTAGAATAAAAATCAGGGTTTAAATTGGTGCTGTTCCTTCAACAGAACCTTTTCCATATGATATATATATTTTCCATTGAAATTATCTTAACATGCATAATTGGGCTACCATAATAATCTGCCATAGCAGATTAGCTCCATCAATCTTAAACAAGAATTATTTGAATGCATTCTTGTAAAATTTTCCAAGATAAAATTCAATCCATTTTGAAAAAGAAGTGTTGTCAATAATTTATTTATTACCACATAGATCTCATTTTTTGTAATTTATTTTAGAAGTTTGTAAAAAGCATGTTTCTATCTTCTGAGTAAATTGCTTTAAGAAGGGAATGTCATAACTGCTTAGACCAGTCAGGAATGACAAAGATAAGCAAATAATTCAACTAGTCATTGAATATTACTATATCATTATAATTAAACAATATAAACTCTAAAGTCTGATATAGTACATATATCACTGCTAAAATATAAAGCACTATAAGAAATTATTTATTATGCTGAATTATGTATAGTGACTTACAGATAACATGCACATTTAGTATTGTCCTCATTTTCCATTGTATACTGTGGTCAGTCAACATGTAATCACATGTATAAGTACCGTTATCTTTATCATACACAGAACGCAGTACTAGTTTATCATTGTAGAATTGTAGGCCAGGTCTTTTCTTTTTACGTTCTACTTGTATTCCATTCTAAAAAAAGATAAAGATGAACAACTCAAGTATTATGATTGGTTGAAATGTGCAAATTCACAAATTCTCAAGTTAACCGCCAGATACTTCATAGCAATTGGTATTCATAAGTGTATGATTTCAGATCCTCAAATGAATTACAAAACTATGATGATTATTAGCCATGAAAGGTGTAATTAAAGAACTTTGGGTGAAAATAAGGAGTTTTAATTTAGTTTTCTTTCTGCAATAGCCTTCTCTGTACCAGTGCATTCCAGATATGTGGCATTCCAGTTCATATTTTATTTATTTATTTTATTTAATCCCATTTATATCCCGCCCTTCTCCGAAGACTCAGGGCGGCTTACAATTTTAAGCACAAACCAATGTGCTTAGCAATAGCCTTCATTCTATGTATATGCCTGCTTATTATTAGGGCTTTCGCCCCCCCCAAGCGGCATTATTACAAAGTCAGCTTAATTGCCCCCAGCAATCTGGGTCCTGAATCCCATTTTGGTTTTTGACCATGGTGGCTGGGAACTGCAGAAATTGTGATCCATTATAGCCAAAGAGTGCCAGGTTGTGAAATCCTACTCTACATGAAACCAGATTCTACGACCTTCCCCATCCCACTTTTCCAATGGCAATTAACAATACCACTTCACAATGTTTACAGCCCTCTCTATGCACTTTACGGAGTCAGCATATTGCCCCCAACAATCTTGGTCCTTATTTTACCAATCTTGGGAGGATGGAAGTCAATCTTGAGCTGATGAGGATCAAACTGCTGGCAGCTGGAAGAATTAGCCTGCAATACTGCATTCTAACCACTGCACCACCATGGCTCTTAAAATTAAATTAAAATTAATTCCAAATGGCTTTGTTTTTGCCAACCAGTAGCAGCACCTACTTGACTTTGGCTAGTCTTGAATGTCCATCCAAGTACTCACAAGCTCCAAACTTGCTTAGATTTTAAAGAAACCATGGAATAGGTCAAAGAAAATATTCCAAACTCTGCACCAAGTGGAAGATCAAACAGATTCCTGACAAACCTAAAAGACAACTTTCTCTCCCAAAAAGTAGAGAAGGGAACTAGGGGATTAGCCATATTGGATTTAATTCTCACCAACAGAGATGAAATGATAGAAAGTGTTGAAGCCACAGGAACCTTGGGGAGAAGTGATCATGCAATATTAGAATTCAACATTCTGGAAGCACAAGCAATAGAATACAGTCAAACTAGAGTTTTGGACTTTAAGAGAGCTAATTTCAATAAACTTAGAGAGACCTTGGGAAGAATTCCATGGATGAGAATCCTAAAGAGGAAAACAACTCAAGAAGCTTGGGAAATTTTGAAAAGTGAGATAATAAAAGCCCAGTCTAGCACAATACCAACAAAGAAGAAAAATAACAGCTCTCAAAAGAAACCAGCATGGCTGCATAAAGAACTCTCTGATAAACTGAAAGATAAAAAGGACAAGTATAAGAAGTGGAAAGAGGGGCACATAACTAAGTCAGAATATCAGCAAATAGCCCGTGCCTGCAAAGATGAAGTGAGGAAAGCTAAGGCTCAAAATGAACTAAGGCTTGCGACCAAAGACAAAAATAACAAAAAAGCTTCTTTCAACATATAAAAAACAAGAAAAAGGTTAAGGAAATGATTGGTCCATTAGTGGGGGAAAGTGGCAAGAAGGTGACAAGCAACAGGGAGAAAGCAAAACTATTTAACTCGTTTTTTGCATCTGTCTTTTGCTAGCCTTCGCTGAGATCGTTATGTCCTTTCACCATCTAGCTGCTGTGCATGCCCGTCTCACTGTGCATGGTCACTCCATGTCTCTGCAGGAACCTTGCTCTTATTCCTGTCAACTGTCAATGTCTTCATGGGATGTGTAATCAAATCGGCCGTTCTCGCTCTCTGGTGCTCGGATGTCATGATTCTGGCTCTGTTGCAAGAGTCGGTCCTTGTCATGGTCTCAATACCCTCTCGTTCTTCAGTTGCTATGTGTGTCTGTCCTGTCTCACATGGCTGCTCTGTGCTGCTGTCGGCTTTATGCTCTGGTTGTTGTGGACATTAACAACTGATGTGCAGCTGCACATAGCACAGTGAGGTTTATACACTGAACAGCTGGGAGGAGGGATTTTTGAATTTCAGACCGAGACCAGCTTTTACATCAAAGCCGGAACCATTGAGACTAAATGTGAGTGAGCGGGTGGTGAGCATGCTGTATATACGTTCTGTGTCCTGACCATTAAAATGGTCACACAAGTGTACATGTAGGTTCTCTTTATCTTCAGTCCTTACTCTGATTATGTCAACAGCTAGTTGACGAAAGCTCAGTAATAAAAAGGCTATTTTATATCCTGGAGTTCACTAATTTTATTGATTTTAAAATGTCTACACCTGTTATCTTTGATAACTTTACACACACACACAAGGGGGAAAAACAGTCCAACCTACCAAAACCAGTGCCATAAAAAACAGAATACAAACACAAGTTAAGATAGGCAAGGAAATAGTAAGTGAGCACCTGTCCCGCCTAGACAAGTTCAAATCACCAGGACCAGATGGATTACACCCCAAAGTTCTCAAAGAACTGGCAGACGTGATCTCAGAACCACTGAACTATATTTTTCAAAGATCCTGGAGCACTGGGGAACTACCAGAGGACTGGAAGAGGGCTGATGTAGTTCCTATCTTCAAAAAAGGGAAAAAAATAGATCCAGGAAAGTACAGACCTATCAATCTGCCCTCAATACCTGGGAAGATTCTGGAAAAGATAATCAAACAACAAATCAGTGTACACCTTGATGCAAACAAAGTCATCACTAAGTCAACATGGGTTTGTCAAAAACAGAACATGCCAGACAAATCTTATTGCATTCTTTGACCAAGTGACAAAATTAGTGGATCAGAGGAATGCTGTGGATATAATTTACTTGGACTTCAGTAAGGCATTTGATAAAAGTAGATCACAAACTACTACTTGATAAGATAGAAAAATGTGGGTTAGATAGCATCACCACCAGATGGATTCGTACCTGGCTGACAGGCCGTACTCAGCATGTGGTCCTCAATGGAACCGCATCTACATGGAAGTAAGTGTGTAGTGGGGTGCCCCAGGGCTCTGTTCTGGGCCCAGTGCTCTTCAACATCTTTATCAACAATTTGGATGAGGGGATAGATGGGGAACTCATCAAATTTGCAGACGACACCAAGCTGGCAGAAATAGCCAATACTCCAGAAGATAGGCTTAAAATACAGGAGGATCTGGACAGACTCGAACACCGGGCGCTATCTAACAAAATGAAATTCAGTGGTGAAAAAGGTAAGATTCTACATTTAGGCAGGAAAAATCAAATGCACAGGTATAGCATAAGTGGTACCTTACTCGATAGTAGTAACTGTGAGAGGGATCTCGGAGTCCTAGTAGACAATCACTTCAATATGAGCCAGCAGTGTGCTGTAGCTGCCAAAAAAGCCAACACAGTGCTAGGCTGCATTAACAGAGGGACAGAATCAAGATCATGTGAATTACTAATATCACTTTACAATGCCTTGGTAAGGCCACACCTAGAATACTGCATCCAGTTTTGGTCACCACGATGTAAATAAGATGTTGAGACTCTAGAAAGGGTACAGAGAAGAGCAACAAAGATGATTGGGGGACTGGAGGCTAAAACATATAAGGAACGGTTGCTGGAATTGGGTATGTGTAGTTTAACGAAGAGAAGGGTGAGGGGTGACATGATAGCAGTGTTCCAATATCTCAGGGGCTGCCACAAAGAAGAGGGAGTCATGCTATTCTCCAAAGCAACTGAAAGCAGGACAAGAAGCAATGGATGGAAACTAATCAAGGAGAGAAGCAACCTAGAACTAAGGAGAAACTTCGTGACAGTTAGAACAATCAACCAGTGGAACAACCTGCCTCCAGAAGTGGTGAATTCTCCAACACTGGAAGTTTTTAAGAAGAGACTGGACAGCCATTTGTCTGAAATGGTATAGGGTTTCCTGCCTGAGCAGGGGGTTGGACTAGATGACCTCCAAGGTCCCTTCCAACTTATTATTATTATTATTTATTATTATTATTATTATTATTATTATTATTATTATTATTATTATTATTATTATTATAGGACAAATAATCTCTCTATAATTTTTCAAACAAATCAAAGCTATTTGAATGTTTCGTGAAATGTACGGCAATTGAATGGATGCAAGGAGTTGTTATTTTAAAAAAAAACTTACTTTGTACCATTTCACTGATGATTGTGGAAGATTAGAATAACAGTTTTTCCCTGGGCAACCAATATATGTTCCTTGTTCCACAAATAGATAAATGTCATTTCTGTTGTTAACTGAACAATTAGCCATAATTTTTGTTTGAACAGCTATTAAAATATTGACACATGGTGATAGGCTATCCCTGTGTGACACAAAAAGAAATTTCAGGAGAAATTATCCAGAGACTAATTCTGTGCAGCAAGAGAAAAAATGAATTTAATACATTGCTGAACCTGAAATGTACAGTAGTACTGCAGTACTCATCATTGATTGGTTCCTTTTTTCCATAAGGAATAATGTAGTCACAAGAGCTGACACTGACAAGTTCTAGCTTGTGCGTTAAGTCCCAAACAACCGATGAGTTCTGGACAACATTTTTGCATCAAAATGCATTGAGTACCAAATTTGATGAGTTTCAAAACAGTTGCATACCAAGGTACCACTGTATTATTAAAATCTTTGAAAAAAAGTTATAATGTCCCAGTATATCCTAAGATTGTAAAGGAGATTTTATTTATGGAAGAAATTGACAAAGAGGTTTGAAGATTTAATATGCTACAAAACTATATGGAAATTGTGAGCCTCCCAGTTGCTTGAGTAAAAGTTCCTGTTCACTATCCTATTGGATAGCTTTGTAATCTAGTTTAATTTAACATGTTCCAAAATTATATTACACAGTATTATATCATTCATAAAGTTATGTGGCTATGATCACACTACACAGCATCTAAGTATACTCTTAGTAGTTTCCATTCTTTTTCTGAATTATGATTAATATGAAAATGTTTAACTAAAAACATATTTTTCAAAGAATTAGCTGCAGATCATATCAGATTTTTTAAAAAGTGATTGCTGGAAAGGTAAAACATTAGCAAACTAGAAGTTTATTCACACAACCAACCTTTTCATACAGATGTATATTCCAGAATGTTCAGTTTTTATTGGGCTAAACCAAAGTGAGTTCCCCCAAAGAGTAGGATTGGTGGTTTTATCACTAAGGATCATAGTGGCTCCTCCATCACTGGATTGCCAGAACCACATTACATGATTTTCATAAAGAGAAGAATGGTTGTAAATTGATACGGTGTCTTCAGATGGCAGATCACATGATACAATAAATTTGTGGTTGCTGATGGCTCTGTACCTCACATTGGTATGCTTTTTAAGGCAATCTGAAAAGAATTTAAAAAGTCAGTACTATCTTATTTTTTTAAAGGACATTTTAGTTATTATAAGCATCCAGGTACATACAGTATGTAGGTAGGCCTTTGCTTTTGAGAAGCTATCAGCTTCTCAACTAATAACAACAAGGCATCAGTTTGTCAGTGTGCGATATTTTATGAATTTCATTGCCAGCACTAGTTCTACAGCCATTAATAAGATAACAAGCCTCATTCCTTGGATCTTCTATAAGACAGCCCATGAAGACCTCTGATATCAAAACATTGAGACATTGCATGTCCCAAGCATCCACAGATTCTGAAATAGCAGAAGTCCATTTACCCTCACACTACTGGAAAAGAAAAGAAAATGCTTACACACACACACTTACACACGCGTGCACATGTCTTATTTCATACTAAGTAAATTTGGCAGCATATAAAAGGAAAAAACTAATTAAGTCCCCCCCCCCCAAATCCTATAAGGAGAAGCCTAAAAACCACCATTTGCCTGGTAGATCTATCTGAGGAGATAAAAAAAATCTTGGACCAAGAGCTGGGTTGAGTCCAGCGTTCAAACTAATGAGGAAATTGACTCCCCACAAACTATACAGAGCAGCAGCATTTCTGCAGTTTAAAATATACCACAACTATGTCAGAAAAAAATGGCTGAGTTGCTGAATACAGATATTGGACTAAGATTACAGAGTCTCTACCTGATTCAGCAGGTAGATATGTCTTTAATATACATTGAATTTATTAATCTCAGTACAATCAGCACTGATAACATTTCTCCAGGATTTCCAAGAGGAATTCCCAGGAACTGTTGGGAATTAAACCCAGAAACTTTTTTCATATGAAGTGTGTTCTTTGCACTGAATCTTTGAATTGAAATCTTTTTATCTTCAGAAGCTGAAAAAAAATCTGTAGATAGCACATTTAATAAAAAGATAACCCTTGTTTGATATTCAAGACCGACCTATGTTATATTCAGAAGAGGGTGGAGTTTTGAAGGATGAATAATGGACAAAAATGTATGTATTCTTGAAAAGCCTTATATTGTTTATTGAAATGTACAATAGACTTTTGTAGCTAACAAATGTATTGCATATTCCTGCCCACTAACCTACAGTATGAAGCCCTCCCTATCTAGAAATCATTAAAATCTGCCTCTGTGAAAGATGTAAAATCACACTTTAGGTAGGAAAATATCTTTAAAAAGACAACCCCTTATAACAGGGCCAGCTACTGGCCCATAAGCTGTTTGGAACTAGCCATGGAAGTGATGGCTGAACACACACACATCTCCACTTGCATGAGCAGCGGATAAGCACAAATGGAGCTGTGTATGCTCGCTGGCCATTTGAGCGGAACCATCCCCTCTCCCCCCCTCCCCCCTCGGTCCATAAGGCAGGAAAGGTTGGAGCACTCTGCCTTATAGGAAAACTGAGAAAGAAAGATCAAACAATGAAGATTTGCAGTAATCTTGACATAGCTTACCAGTAACCGTAATATCACCAGCTTCTGCTCTTGTCACAAACAATAGAAAGCACCAGAAAAACAAAAGCATTGTTGTCTAAGATTTCATTTCTGCAGTGTTGAATCTTTGGCAGTAAGCCCCAGTGGCAGACATTGAAACTCTTTTCATTACCTGAAAATAATTTATTCCAGACAGAAGCTACAAGGAAAGTGTATAGAGGTAAGCAGAAAATCTTTGTGACATATTTCATAGTTACTTTATGAAATAAAACAAGTTAAAACAAGAAGTAAAGTTACTTTACTTCTAAAACACCTTCTTTAAACATGGGCCCTGTAAGGTTCATAAAATCATAGACTCAATCCAACCTCCTGCCCAGGGCAGAAGTCCTTATTCCATTGTGGACAAATTGTTGTCCAATCTTTTCTTGGAAACCTCCAAGGATGGAACACCCATGACTTTAGAAGCAAGCTGTTCCACTGATTAATTGTTCTCATTGTCAGAAAATTTCTTCTTAGTTTAAGGCTGGATTTTCCTCTAATAAGCTTGCATCCATTGCTTGTTGTCCGACTCTCAGGTGCTTTGAAGAATAAATCAATCCCCTTTTCCCTTTGACAGCCCTTCAAGTATGGGAAGACAGCTATTATACCCCTGCTAAGCCTTCTCTATAGTTCCTTTAGCTGTTCATCATATGGTTTACCCTCCAGACCACATTGATCTTTATTGCTCTTTTCTGCACTGATTCATAGCTACAACTCACTATTATATTACTTTTTATTAAGAAAAAATAAGGGACTAAATTTATAACTGCTATAAAAAGAAATTATAAAAATGTCAAATACATCTGACTATGTGACAACCCAACCATAATAATAATATAATATGCATCCATTCTCTTTTATACTACCTGTTTAAGGAAAATTTCAAAAGAAACATATGGGAAAATATGGTTGAGTTATAACTACATGTTAGATTTTCCATACTATTCCATGAAGCTTTTAAGAATGAGACAGCATAACTAGCACAAAAGAAGCTTCATTTGAACTGATTTCATTTGGAACCTGAGAAATAAAAACTACTACATTAGTCTATACCAATTAACACAGAAAACTTACTGAGTGGAGATAATAGATTTATATTTAGTGAAAGAAATTCAAAGGCTTTTTAAGCCAACTACTTTCATTCAAATAAAAAGTTAATTCAAATAAATTAAGGAAATCAAAGAAAAGGATACAAATATATTTGTATTAATTTACATATATACAAATTATTTGCTAAATTTTAAAAAAACCTTAAATATTATTTGAGGTAATGAATCTGAGAAATTGTAATTTGAAAAGGGATTATTTCCTGAATGGCAAATCTTACCTTTCAATCTTATCAGAAGCAGTAAATGTTGTGTTCCCTTCTAAACAGAATTTCATATGCACGTTTCCTTTTAATCATCTTCCTTGACCTCAATTGTATCATTTGTTCCCCTTTTAGCAAGTCATGTTTCCGGCTTCATTTTGTGAGTAAGAAGCAAATCTGTATTTTCTTATACAATAAGAGTAGGCAAATATTCCTTTCCCAGATTTGCACTGATAGAAACAAACATAGTTCAGTACTGCCTATGATAATAAATTCTCCTTCCTTTATATATGTCTTCTCTATCTGCCCACAACGCTCTAGAGTACTTCTTACTTTTTCTGGCAGATCACCTGAGTAATTTATTTTTTAGATCTAGGTCTGGGGTAGGAAACCACAGTCATTGCTACCATTGGTTAAATCTAGTTCACAATTGTGTTCATAGTGACGTAACAGATACTGCCAATAAACCACAAATGGAACACACTGTCTTTAAACAAAGTGTTATGACTAGTCCTACATTTTTTCACCCTACCTAATTTAATAACTCAAATGTCTTAGGCTAATTAGGTGACACTCTGAAACATTCACAATTTTTGAAAAAATAAACCCAAACCTGGTTAACAATCTCAATAGCCCAGGATAGACTAAGAAAGAAAAGGGAGGAAAAAAATGGGAAAAAGGCATTGATAAATCATTTCCCTGATATCATGAAATACAGTGATATATCCTAGCAGTTAAGGCAGTTGTTATTTGGGTTCTTATCACCAGAGAGTAGTGATACACTTTCCCCTGACAAATAAAGTCAAAAGATTGATTGATTGATTGATTGATTCATTCATTCATTCATTCATTCATTCATTCATTCATTTATAAAATTTATTGGCCACCGATCTTACTATAGGGTAATTCTGGATGGCTTACAATTATATCCGTTAAAACATAAAATGTTGAAATCAAACCTTAGACAAAAACACATGGGGTGGGCGGGGGCAGAGGGGGGGGATCTGTTATTACTCAATCAGCCATTTCCATTATGCTGATCCCACACTGGGGCCCCAAGCCAACTGGCATAGCCACGTCTTTAGGCCCTTACAAAAAGAGAGAAGGGTTGGGGCCAACCTCACATTGGGGAACAAGATGTTCCAGAAGGCAGGAGGAACAGCATAGGAGATTGTTTCATGAGAACAAGAATAGTCCATTTAGAAATCACTCTGGGACTGTACATATATTTCGCTTTAGAAGTGCATGCAAATCATTATAGCTGAAAAGAAAGCAGGAAATCCATAATTCATATATAATCAAACAGGATTTACTTGTAAGGAGATGAAGATGGTGAAGTAAAACAGCATAAGGTAACAGCCTCGAACAACAACAGGATGGAGGAAAACACTTACACATTCACCCTGAGCAAGCCAAAAGTTCTATATATGTCAGACCAAACAACTGGAGCTGGACTAGTTTTGTTTCAACTGACTGACTCATTTTTTTCCATTACCATGGACTGTTTCCTGTCGATGTCTTACTTTTCAGTTTCAGAGGCTTCAGATCTCTGTCCTAAGATGCTTCATGGAACTATCTATACTACAGGGCAAACAATATTTTGTACCTTCTTTGAAGTAAATAATACTGTGCTACGTGCACATGTTTAAGGCTAGGGAGTGATGGTCAGGTCTGCAGAAAGGTTTTATTCTTCCCTGTATTGCAGGCTGGATGAAAATCATCTTGCTTTCTAGGAATGTTATCATGGGCACCACAGGCATTTGTCCATATCTAAGTGGCTAAAGGCATTGATGACACTTTTAAAAAATGAGTAGGGCTTCAGTCATGCCATTGTGACTGCTGGTTTGTCTTTTTGGACTCCCTGGACATCCCTAATTGATTATTAAAGGATCAAAGAAAACCAAGATATCTATATAACTACTTTTGAAATGAATAATTGTAACACATTTTTCTGTATATTTTAAAACAAAAATTGCAACAGAGTCAGTAGATACTAAAATCAAGTCATACTGCAATTGAACACATTGCAATCATTAGACTTCAACATTTGGATGTAACTGAAATTTTAATATAACAAAAAGTCAGTCACCTTATTTATCAAATATCTAACATATAAATCATAGCAAAGCAATGTCTAGCACACATTTACTCTTAAAGTGGCCTTTATTCCCCTTAGACTTGCATTCCCTTGGTTGTCTCCATGCTCCATGCACTCAGGGTAAAGAAGTGGGGAAAGCCAGGACCAACCTAAATTTAATTCAGTGTTTATGACTTTAACATTATTATTTTTCTGACACAGAAAAAACAATCTTCAAGGATTTGAAGGCTCTAGAGGTTATGTACCCTTTTATTAAAGAATTCTGTCCTGGAGAGAAATATTTTATTTAAAGGGAAATTACTCTACTAAAAGCATCCATCAAATTTAATGTGTTGTCACATACAACCCTGCTGAGTTCCAGGCTAATAAATTATTATATATCATAAATGAGTTTTAGTCACCTTGTAGCAGCATTATGTTAGATGTATTTTTTCAAGCTGATGCCAGCCTGATTTGATAATCTAGTTGTAAATAATAGATCTATACAGTACGCCATATTTGAAAGCAGGAAGATGCTTCAGTGCACATATGGGGTACATACGCAGCACCAGACGCCAACTTCTTAAAGCAGCCAATCTCAGAATTCTTTGGCAACATTAGGACCTCAGGGAAGGCACCAGAGTTATAGACAGAGCTAGGTTCACACTAATGGATACTTAAGGATAGTGACAGCATGAAGCTTCTGTAAAAGAGGAATACTGCCACTGCAGCTGGTCCTCTTAAACATATTTCATATATGCAATACCCAGATGAAAAGAAAAACTATAACTGAACCAGGTCACTTATTCCTGCCCAAGTTAAATAACACAAGACCCAATGAATTCAAATGTATTTGGTATCTTTCAGTGCTTTCTTTCCAGTGTCTCTCTCTCACACACATACATAAACAGAGCAGAACTCCAAATATAGTTCTTGTTATTAATTGGGGATAATGTAAATAGTAAGTCAACCATCTTTCAACAAATGCTTGCATTTTCTGCATCAGTCTAGTTGATGTTGCAATGTTTTAATTGTCTCTCTTGGGCTTCTTATTCTTTGTCAGCATGTGCTGCATTTAGATTCAAAGAGCAATAAAATACAAAGAAAACACAGTTGTTCGTTGACATGTTGACATTGGACAACCCCCCCCCCCCGCAAATAAATCTGTAAGGCAGAAGTCTGGGATTTTGACATACTTTGTAAAAAAAACAGAGAACAGTATGAAATATACATATTGAATAAAACAATATATAAAGATATTACTGAAACTAAGCCTAATGACACAGGTGGGACAACTAGGCTACTGCTAAGCTTGTAAGCCGCCCCGAGTCTTCGGAGAAGGGCGGGATATAAATGGAATTAAAATAAAATAAAATAAATAAATAAACCTGAAGCCCACAGCCTCAATTCTGCTGCTCCCAAGTATCTGTGGACACTTTCTTATATTTCAAATTTTGCTTCCAGCACTTAGCCATCTCAAGTAACAGTGATGAAGACCTAGTAGCAGACAAGTGATGGCTCAGAAGTGATACCAAAAGTACTTGTTGTTTTTCTTCTGTCCTGCAACGTTACCCCTTGACAAGCAGCTGAAATAGTTGGCTTAGCAGGCATGGCATAGCGAAGCTTTTTCCAAAATTTAGACTTTAAAGGCAGTGATTTTTCTTTTTTCCATTTCACCACTTGGCTGGGAGAAAGAAGTTCCAAAGACTTGGGCAAGAAATCAGAATAGTTTTTTGGCATGTATTCTATTAATATGACTTTGATCTTTCTTTCAACTAAGGCTTTATGCAGTCCAACCTCTAGCTCAAACATGACTTGGTCAGAGACATAGTTTCGGCTCAGAATAATAATTAATCTTCGACTTCTATCAATGGAAGATTGGATGTCATCAATAATAGCTGTAAGTAAAAGAGCTTATGGTTACAGTTAGCTGAAGAAAGAAGGAAAAGTTGCATATTCATAATATATACTTTGAAATAACCATGTGTGACCTCCAAGAGATAATGTGATTCTCAGCTTGTCTGCCATTAAGAAATTTGAAAAATAATAAATCTACTTATTTTTTCATCAATGTTTCAGCACTTTTCTCCAAAATCACAGCAAACACAGATACAGATACATAAACACACAGACACAAACATACATACTATACCTGTACAAACACATACATGAATGCATACAAACATACATACTGCCCATACACAAACAGTATATAATACTGCATAAGAAAGAGAAGCAAGGTGTTTCAAATCTCAATGGTGCTATTTCTAGGAAAGTAAGTGGATGGTATATTTTAAATTTAAGCAAAAGAAAAAGATATTTTATCAATGTATTCAATGATCATTTATCCCATCTACCTACCTCCTCCAGGAGAAATATCTCGTTCAAAAATGCATAGCTTATATCCAAAATGATCTTCTAATGTTTTAGCTAGTATCTCCAGAGCAAATTTTCTCTCTTCACCACATATTGGTGTACTGTCTTTCAGGTAAGACACAAAAGCATCATACAATTTTCCATCTATAAATAAATAATACAGAGTCAATGTACTTCTCTGACATAATTACTTATAGGAATTACATTCAGGCAAGGTCTCCTATTCCCTTGTACAATTGGCTAAATAGCATTTATTTATTCTGTATTTATTTTATTTATCAAACAATCAAATAAAGATTGTTTACTTCATATTAAATGGTGAGCTAAAGGAAGGCAGAAACAAAGTGAACAGAATCAATAATTTCCAATTTTGGAGGCTTTTAAAACAATTATGTATCTGTGTTACTTCCAAAAAACAACTCTATATCCTTAATTTCTATCTTCTTTCAGAATAGAGAAAGACTGTAATAATGAAAAGTGAAGAAGTTACAATTTCTTCTTTCTTCCCCTTTGATATTTATGGATTTAAATCAAGACTATTTTTATTAAGTCAAACCAATTGTTTTACCTCCCAATGTTTCATCTTTTCCTGTTATATCTCTGAACAATAAAATAAGTTCAATCTTGAATATTACACAGAGAATCACCATCATTACACCAATAAAGGAAAACATTATGGCCATTATCATTCCAGTAGTAAAAGCATGAACTGGTAAATCTGGATTACATTCTAGGAAGAAAAAAAGAAGATAAAAATTATTGCTTAGGAAGGTAAGCTTCTCTAATAATCACAAGAAGAAGTTAAAATATTTTCTAGCCAAATGCCTGTAATAGTATGCTTTGAAACAGAAATATAAGTAATAATATTGTGTACTTTTATCTTAAAATAGAAAAACAGAAAAATATTCTTACAGCCTAAAATAGAAAAATATTCTTACAGTCTATATAGACTTTATCAAAAGTCATTTTGATAAAGTAGATGAATATAAAATATTTTGAACTATGTAGTGCTTATATCCAAAGTTGCCCTGAGAATGCCATTAGTTTTCTAAAATGAAATACTTAAAAATATAATCTATTAACCAAAGATGCTGGTCTTTTTAGTGCCAAGGAAAATCATATTATTTTGTACAATAATATGGATGTCTTTCCCATTTTTTAAGAAATCTGAATGCTCAACTTATTAAAATAATTCATAAATGACAATTCCAAAATATTATGGCCATTTTAAAAAATATATGTTTTTATTTCATTAGAAGATGGGTCTGAGTGTATGAGACTATTATCTAGAGATACCATAAATGTTTGATATTAATGGGCATTAAGTTGCTATCTCTGAAACAATTACAGCTACAAAAACTCAAATTTAGATTAAAATAGAATTCAACCAGTAATTAGCCTTGCATAATTTTCAAGTTCTATTATCAGCTACATCCAAAATTATCTGCCCACTTTCTAAGAATTATTTTTAGTCTTTATAGTTTATTTTTCCCCATATCAATTTAAACTTAGTACCACTTCTGGGTCATACTGTATGTAGACGCCTGTATTTACATAAATAAATTTTTATACTAGATTAAATTGTACAATACCTTTTTGCAATATAAATGTTTGCTTTTCAGAACCATTTTCAGAAAAGATGCATTTGTATGAACAATTGATGTTCTCTTCTTTCACACGTTTAAACCAAAGTTGTCTCATAACATATTTTTTCCCATTTTCATTACTGTTAAGAAAGGGGAAATTATACAATAACAATCCTATTAGAATTTACTCTGGAGAAAACCTCAAAGAATTCAAGGAATTTTACTTTTAAATAAACTGAAGAAGAGAGCTTATTGAATGCAATTAATTGATTTGGTCTTCAGTCATAAAAGGCAGTATGTTTCCTGCTCTCTTTTTCAGGCATTTGATATATCTGGAAGGATTTTGGAAGTTCCCAATTATGTGAAGGACAGTTTTTCTGTTGACCAGTTTGTTAATCTTGGAAATATATACTGTATACCTTAAATCAGGGCTTAAACTGTTTTCTTTATACAGTACCTTTCTCTTTGAAAGCTGTACTACTGACAATTTAAAGTTCCATATCTGTTTACTACTTCCATAGCATGCACTCCAGATATTGCAATTCCAATATATTTGCAAAGTATTTGAAGAAAGTTGTCAGGGAATTGAAGAATAGAAAGATTAGTTTAAATAACTATATTATTCCCATCTATTAAAAATGGCTGGTTTATATTTTATGAATGAATATAATGGAAACAATTTCATCTGTCCATAAAGCCACATTCCTATGTTATGGAATTTTCATTTGGCAAAAATGAAGAAAGAGTTGTAATTTCCTCTCCAAAGAATAGGACTATTAATTATTTTTATAGTGCAAAATATGCCATTTGATTATACTGGATCTGAGTCATCGTAGATCACATTGCAAGAATTACCAAAGAAAATTAAAATACAAGTAGTCCTCAACTTACCACAGTTCATGTAGTGACCATTAGAAGTAATAATGGCACTGAAAAAGTCAGTGTCATGTGATCACCTTTTGCAAACCTCTGACAAGCAAAGTCAATGGGGAAGCCAGATTCACTTAATTATTGTGTTACTAACTTAACAACTGTAGTGATTCACTTAACAATTCTTGCAAGAAAGATCACAAAATGGGGCAACACTCACTTGACAAATGTCTCACCAACAAAAATTTTGGGCTCAATTGTGATCCTAAGTCAAGGAACTGCCTGCATGTCTAATTATCAAACAAGTGTAACAACATATTGTAAGTACATAATGTTTGGTTATGAATAGTACTTACTATTTGTGTTCCTCCTTTTGACACGGGGAATTATTATTCTGACATATTTCTATAATATCATCATGCACAATCCAATAAAGGTCATACTGGACTTCAACAAATTTTGAATAACCTAAAAACGCTGTGCAATTGAGGATTTCCTCTTTACCTAACAGAAATATTTATTTAAAATTAATAATTTTAATGAAAGAAATATTCTCCCTTTTAATCCTCTTCAGAATTAAATTTGAAATCATTAACAGCCTTGCTTTGATGCATATTTCCTACCTGCTAGAATTCCTGACTTGGTTATATATTTTAATATAATTTAACAACTACAAATAACAACAAATAAGAAATTGGAAATTTAAAAAAATATTCACCTCACCAGAACTTCAAACTGAAAATTTTATAATTCTATTTCTATAATCATTAGTTATGAATCTATGTACCATAGGACTTGCCAACAATGTTTTGATACCACTGTTTCTTCTATTTGACTCTTTTATTCTAAAAGAGGGAAGGTACTGAAGGGTATTAAGGTACATTAAGTTTTATAAAATTTCAGAAAAATATTTTCTCATAGTACAACTACAATACTGTAGAGTAGCTATAAATTGTTGTATACCACTATCCTGCACATTACACCTTAAACATGAATATGGTTAAAAAAATAGTTTACATGCTATGGTCAACAGAACTATAAAACTGTTAGAAAGCTAAAGCTCCTGGATGACCTGAAATCTCAGAAACCAGTTGTTTTAAAAATTGGCAGTGGATACAGGCATGTTCTTTGACAAGAAAAATAACTAATTCTTTAAATTAAAATATCATTAATTATTTCTCTTTACAATTCTTTCAAAGGCATTCCAACCAGTTGTTTCTAAATGCTCTCTTCTTACTCTACTCTTCTAGAAGGAGTGTGGAGTCTGAGGAATAGATGCTGGATTTAAATATAAACCGAGAAATACCATTACTTGGTTTGTATTTAGTAATATAATATAGTAATATCATTCTAGCCCAGAGGTCCCCAACATTTTGGGCACCAGGGACCGGTTACGTGGAGAGAGATTTTTCTGTGGACTGGAGGGGATGTGTTTTTGTGTGCTGCCTGCATCCCACGGACAAGGCTTTGTTTGTTTGTGTAAACCGGTTGCTGGCATGCCATGGCCCGGTACTGGTCCATGGACCAGGGGTTGGGGACTCCTGTTCTAGCCCAAGAACAGAAAAATCTATGATATTTTAAAGGCAATATATACAGCCAGCTTTTGAAAAGGCCCACTTGTTGATAATATAGTCAAATATCATCACAGATTAATAATAAAGAGAAGTACCTATTTCAGTTTTGAAAACATTATAAGCGGATCCAATTAGCTTTGGGACATTTTCTTCAGTACCTTAAGAGGAGAAAAGAATATTAAACATTCTCTGATGTGCTCAGTGAAAAATATTATTTTGTGTAATTACCTCCAATATTAAGATAATGAAACACATCAAATATTTTAAGATCCCTAGCCATTCATTTGCTAACATGGGATGTCTCAATTCTTTACTTCAAGCTTCTTACCAATAATTACAAAATTCTTATATTGGCCCTTGAAGACAGTTTTTAAATTAATTGGACTTAAGATATACCACAACACTATTTTAATATCCTCACATCTACTCCATACAAAAGGAAAGAAGACACAGGGAAGTGCTCCCCTCTATATTTTTAATTATGTGATAGCACAGAGGTCTCCAAGCAAATTTAAGACTTGTAGACTTCAACTCCCAGAATTCCTCAGCCAGCCATGTTGGCTACGGAATTCTAGGAGTTAAAGTCCACAAGTCTCAAAATTGCCAAGTTTGGAGACCCTTGTGATAACACATTACAATTACCATATAGATTACCAGCTAAGCTGCCAAACCATCATTCTCCTTTTGCCTTGAAAACAATGATTGTCAGCTTGAGGGAAGCTGAGGCAAATACTCCAGTCAATATAAAGACAGTTTTCCACAAACCATGCTAAAGATGAGTATTCAAATGGGAGATCCCTTTTCTGAGATTTAATAAGTGAGGCAGAAATAAATAAATCAATTGGCCACCAGAAAGCGATGATGTAATGATTTCATATTGATTCTGCCAAAGGCAACAGCCTTCTGTGAAAATGTTCTTCTGTCATTAGGAAGTATTCTCAGAATTACATAGCTGAATTTTCCTTTCTAAGGAGAGGAGTATCCAGTACAGTAGAATGATTTTCAGTATGATGGTCTTCTAATACCATATGCAAAATAGAAGTATGGTACATTGCATATAATGTAAGAACCATGTTAGTGGCATGCATACATAGGATCAAGCAAGCTGCTATCAGGGAGTCCTCAACTTATGAATGTTTGCTTAGCAACCATTCAAGCTTATGACAGACCCCCCAAAAAACTTTGACCCAGTTCTAATGTTCTGACAATGGCCACCTATGTCACATGACTACATTTCAGCCATTTGGAAACAATAATTTAGGACAATTTGCAGTGTCCCATGGTCACATGACCATGATTTATGATGGTTCTTTTTTTCCAAAAACCAATATTTACTTCCATTTTTCAGTAGAAATGCCCTAAACATTGGGTTCACTTAACCACGGTGTTCATTTTACAACTACCACATATGCTTAATGAAACTGCAAAAAAGGTTGTAACATTGGGACCAATCACATGGTGACCCATTTTATGACATTCACTTGACCGTAATGAGCAGACTCCATTATAGTCATAAGTCAAGGACTATCTGTATCAAGCAATAAGACTTACTTCATCCAGTTATACAGCCAACAAGCATGAAGGACTTGAAGTAGAGATAATTTCTGATAGAGAGCTGCTGGCATGAGATAAAAATGAAGGGTTGTACAGAGGACTTGTTAGAAGACCCTATGTGTGTGCACAGTCATCTATCGGGCTTCTGTTTTCTCCAGCACAGCTTTCATTACTAGTCAATACATGTATAAACATGGACAGCTTAAACAACTGTAATCCATAAACATAAGAGGATTGAAAGTCTTTCTCTATGTTGTGTTTTCCTGAGTTCTCCATTACTTCATAATATACTAAAATTCAAACATGCTACATTAGAGCAAGAACACCACTGATTGTGGTACCAAGCCATTTAACAATTTTACACAGCCTCACCTTTAACATTTAAATTGGTGGTACTTGTGCTGTTATATTTCTTTCCTGCATGAAGAATTGTTTTTACACATGTATATTTTCCACCATCCTTTTCTGTTAATTGATCAATGTGCCATTCTTCTTCACCTCTCTTATTAATATTCTCTATGCAGTCCTATTTCAATGAAGATGTTTACAAAACAGCTTATTATAAGCATAAAATACAGAGATTTTTAAAAGGGGACATATTGTAAGATAAAGCTGCCAATCCTATTGGAAAAAAATGTATCAACTGCTTTTTTTCTGATCACTTGGATAAACATGATTGCATCAGCTTTCATTTGTTATATTCGTTATATTCAAAAAATTATTCTGTCTACAGCTCTTGATCTGGGAATAAACCCCAAGGAGACAAATATGCATATATTTAGATGTTTAAATTAAATCCTCGGACTTAGTTGCTTAAAATAAATTATTTGTGTTAAATCCACTCCAGGAAAAAGCAAGAACCTTTGGAAAGAAAGAGTGCAATGCAGAAACAACCTGCTTATGTCAATATTCACTCTTTTTCAATGAAATATGTAGTTATTACTAGAATGTATTACCAACAGAAGTTTATATTATAAACCAGTATTCATGAAGTTAACAAATTAAACCATCTGTAAAATATTAATAAAATACTCCCCTTATACAAATTTCTGTTCAAGACATGTAAAGAAGGATTTATTAAAAAGAAATTAATTTTCAACAACAGATAAGTTGATTAGAAGTTGCTATCCAGATGTAGAAGACACTGGCAGTGAAGCTTTAAACTCTAATTAGCTTCAGACTAGGATCCTTGATGTATTTATTTCCACCATGCATGGAAACAAGGACACGAACTTTAGCTACATTGAGAGATTTTTGAATAAGTGTGTAACTCCTTGAATGAATAGTGGTTGACAAAAGTCCTCGCTTTGTACAGCAATTCTACAAGCACAGTGGAAATGTTTACATCTGGGAAGCTTCACCAGAATGAAAGGTTCATAAACCGCTATCCAAAAAATGCAACATTTAGTGTCTGGAAGATTCTTCATATCTATCTCTATAGGTGATGGACTCTGTTGAACACCATTATGCTGTACTCATACTGGGTTTTCATTGAAGCCACCAGGATCACTAAACAAAGAGGAAGACAATGTTCTCTGCAACTCAGATGATCATTTGTATTTTTTATTGTTACAGTGGATGAATGCAGTGGATGACAATTTCCATTGTGGTATATTATCTCCCTCTTCCTGACTCAATCTATAAACAAGAAATAGTTTTAAAAGTACCTTATACCACGTTATGTTAATAACATTTGTACTATCATTTGTATCACTGCATGTGAAAGAATAGCCTGTCTCAATTATTCCATCTCTTCCAGTAAGCAAATGCTCTTCAGTGAAACAATTGCTTTTATTTCTCTTGATGACATTTAATGACCATTCTTTGCAGGTTATCTTCCAGGTTCCATTTCTGCATGGGAACAAGAAATGTGACATTTAAAGCAGAATAGTTGTTTCAAGGAGGAGATATATATCCAACTTCTTCATATCATAAAAATAAACTTACAAAATCTATGTGAAGAAATTAAGGGTATAGATCTCAAAAGTTAAAGAATATGTCCTTATTTTTGTTATGTGGCCACACTTTTAAGTGCTTAAAACTTGGATAAACCCAGCTATTTCAAAGGCTGAACTAGACTGCCAATCACAGCTACTACCATGATTGGCAGTTACCACCAGGATCAATTCAGTGTCACTCAGAAGTCTGAAAAGTCAGACCAAATTAGCATCCATGTTAATACAAGTATAACTTCTTTTTTACGTCCTTCTCTTGTAATAATTTATAATCACAGTTTAGCTAGACAAATATATACATAAAGATGTATACTTATTCATTTTAAAATTGGGTTATGGATAATTCTTGCTTAATGACCATTGTTCAGTGACCATTCAAAGTTTTGATGATGCTGAATGAGTGGGAGTTATGACTGGTCATCATATTTGTAGCCATCACACATCCCTACATATGATCACAGTTCAGGAACTTGGTGACCAGCTCAGAATTATGAGGTCACTATATCCCACAGACACATGATCACCTTTACTGTGGACTCCAACAAGCAAAGTCAGTGGGGAAGCCAGCAGGAGATTGCAAATGGCAACAATGTGACATTGCACTTAACAATTCTGCAGGATTTGTTTAACAATGGCAACCAGAAGTTCTAGAATTGCCATTTTAAGTCAGCACAGTCAACATGACATCATGCTTTATGACTGTGTTTTTGTTCCAAATTGCCGCTGTTAAATGAGCATCTTTATCTTTTTCTAAAGAAAACAGTATTTACTTCTAATTAAATATGTTTAGTATCACAGCATAATATTCTTGAATACATGATTAAAACAGAAGAATGACATTTTTGGTGGATGTAAACCACATAGTGTTTGAAATGGGAGGAATAAGAGTATCATATGTTAGACTACTATACAAAGCAGTTATAGATTTATTTTATCTGTTTTTTCCTCCATTTATTATTGGTATGCACACGTTGTTGTTTCATTCTTTTTAGAGGTCTATATAAATGATAGTAATAAAAGTACAATGAACGGTGCTACATTTTATAAATATAAAAGACTATTATTTTCTCTGTTATCATTAAAAGAAAGAAAGGAAAGTATTTTTTTCTATTTGGGGGCATACTCTGTTTCAAAACTGGAAAGAAACTATGTATTTAGTTTTGATTAGAGGCTTTAGAAAGATATATAATGCCTGATTCCTTAAAATGGGGGTGGGAAGAGAATGTTTAGAGGACTTACTTTTTCTTGATTGTCAAAAGTTTGGGTTTGGTTTATCAGGAAAATAGAAGCAACTTAAGAAATTAGATGACTAGAGAAAATAATGTCTCCATTATAAAACAATTAATACACGTAAGAATATTTGGAAATTCCACTTTAAAACAGGGAAAGGTTGAATTCATCATTTTCTAAAATGCAATTGCTGAAATATTTATGTAGATCATAGCAGTGAAGTGCTTAAGTACCATTTAAGTGACAGACTTACTCATACTTTTTGTAACATTCTTCCTGTTGTGGACATGCTGAGAAAAATTTAATTTGCAATACCTTTCCTGTTATACACACACATTGAGGCTGAAAATTGTGCCATCACCTTTGGAGCTAAGAAAATGGAACAAACAAACCACAATTTCTGAACCAACAGGGTTATTATATATCTGTGCTCTGCCACAGAATTTACTGATATCATATTCAAAGCTTGTTAATGTTTTAAAGTTTTAAAGACTAGTTGCACCAAGAAGATCATGATATCTAGAAAACTTTGGCTATCTTTCTTTTTCAGCAAATTCTAAAAGATTTTGGAAGCTCTATGCTATTGTTTGGGTATAGGCAAGTGACTTAGAAAGAATGAATAAACTGAAATTTCACATAAAAACTCCTGTCAATCAAGTCAATCCTGGATAAAGTCATGTGAAAAGCTTAGATGAAGGGGCTTGTGTAATTAATGTTTCTCTTGGAAGGTTAGGAAGCACTAGTAGACTCCCAAAATACTTACCCCCAGGTTTCTCTGGAAATAAGTTGTCTATATCTTGGAGAAGGAAGATAAGACTTTAGGGATTTAATATTCAATGACTTCCACTGTAGACTATCATTAAACACTCCAAGTGGGACTCTTTTGAAAATGCAAATATTTGACCACTCATTATCACTTCCCCAATTCAGATTTGGACACCATCTAAGGGACCTCTTGGACTTTCAGCTCCTGCTCCAATATACATCCACAGATCAGGACATCCAGATATAATTCAAAGTCCTGGTTATCACATTTAAAGTCATTTATGGCATAGGGCTGGCTATCTGAGGTATTGCTTGTCTCCAGTCATCCCTGCCATCTGTTTTGATCCAGCAGGGTGGGCATATTCCAAATCCCTTCAGTTAAAGAATTTCATCTGGCAGGACACAGGAGAAGCAACTACTCTGCTGCAATTCCTGACTTCTGGAATTAGCTTCCTCCCATAGATTTTTGTGGTTCCCAAACTTATGTCACTTAGAAAACTGCTAGAGATATGATTATTCTCCCAGGCCTTGGTGACAGTTGATTTTAGAACCACTGTTTTCTTTTGTTTTGATTTTCTGGTCTTATTTGTTTTGCTTTTCAATTTTACTTTCCATACACTGGTTTTTTTAGTTGTAAATTGCCCAAGAGTCATTTAAGAATAGGGCAATCTAAAAATTCCCCTTCATGGATTACTGCCTTGTTGTGGCAAAGGGGCTTGCGTAATTCAATGAAGCTATGAGCTATGCCATGCAGGGCCACCCAAGACGGACAGGTCATAGCAGAGAGTTCTGACAAAACATGATCCACTGGAGAAGGAAATGGCAACCCACTCCAGTATCTTTGCCATGAAAACCCCATGGACAGTACCAAAAGGAAAAAAGATATGATGCTGGAAGATGAGCCCCTCAGTCAGAAGGTGTCCAATATGTTACTGGGGAAGAGCAGAGGGCTAGTACTAGTAGCGCCAGAAAGAATGAAGTGACTGGGCCAAAGCCAAAAGGACGCTCAGCTGTGGATGTGTCTGGTGGTGAAAGGAAAGTCCGATGCTATAAAGATTTTTTCTCCATAGGAACCTGGAATGTAAGATCCATGAATCAAAGAAAGCTGGACGTGGTCAAACAAGAGATGACAAGATTGAACATTGACATCTTAGGAATCAGCAAACTAAAATGGACAGGAATTGGTGAATTTAATTCAGATGACCATCAAGTATACTACCTCAGGCAAGAATCCCTCAGAAGAAATGGAGTAGCCTTCATAGTCAATAAAAGAGTAGGAAAAGCAATACTGGAATACAATCCCCCAAATGACAGAATGATCTCAGTTTGAATCCAAGGCAAACCATTCAATATCACAGTAGTCCAAGTCTACGCCCCAACTACTGGTGTTGAAGAGGATGAAATTGACCAATTCTATGAAGCCCTACAGCACCTTATAGAACTAACACCAAAAAATGATGTCCTTATCATCATGGGGGATTGGAATGCTAAAGTAGGAAACCAAAAGATAATGGAATAACAGGCAAGTTTGGAGCACAAAATGAAGCAGGACACAGACTGATAGAATTTTCTCAAGAGAATATGACGGTCATAGCAAACACTCTTTTCCAACAACCCAAGAGACAACTCTACACATGGACATCACCAGATGGTCAACACAGAAATCAGATTGACTATGTGCTCTGCAGTCAAAGATGGAGAAGCTCTATACAGTCAGTAAAAACAAGACCAGGAGCTGACTATGGCTCAGACCATGAGCTTCTCATTGCAAAATATAGGCTTAAGCTGAAGAAAGTAGGGAAAAGCACTAGGCCAATCAGGTATGAACTAAATCATATCCCTGACGAATATACAGTAGAGGTGACAAATAGATTTAAGGAATTAGATTTGATAGACAGAGTGCCTGAAAAACTATGGACAGAAGTTCGTAACATTGTACAAGAAGTAGCAACAAAAAACCATCCCAAAGAAAAAAAATGCAAGAAAGCAAAATGGCTGTCTGAGGAAGCTTTGCAAATAGCTGAGGACAGGAGGGAAGTGAAAGGCAAGGGAGAAAAAGAAAGATACACCCAATTGAATGCAGAATTCCAGAGAACAGCTAGAAGAGATAAGAATGCCTTCTTAAATGAACAGTGCAAAGAAATAGAAGAAAACAATAGAATAGGCAGGAGTGCAGATCTCTTCAGGAAAATTGGAGAGATGAAGGGAACGTTTCATGCAGAAATGGACATGAAAAAGGACCAAAATGGCAGGGACCTAACAGAGGCAGAAGAGATTAAGAAGAGGTGGCAAAATTACACAGAACTATACAAGAACGAGCTTAACGTCCCAAATAACCACGATGAGGTGGTCACTAACCTCGAGCCAGACATCCTAGAATGTGAAGTGAAGTGGGCCTTAGAAAAGCTGAGCAACAACAAAGCTAGTGGAGGTGACAGTATTCCAGCTGTGCTATTCAAAATCTTAAAAGACGATGCAGTTTGTGTTACACTCAATTTGCCAGCAAATTTGGAAAACTCAACAGTGGCCACAGGATTGGAAAAGATCAGTTTACATTCCAATTCCAAAGAAAGGCAGTGCCAAAGAATGTTCAAACTATCGCACCATTGCACTCATTTCACATGCTAGTAAAGTTATGTTTAAAATCCTACAAGATAAACTCCAGCAGTATATGGATCGAGAACTACCAGAAGTACAGGCAGGATTTCGAAGAGGCAGAGGAAGTAGAGATCAAATTGCCAACATAGGCTGCATCATGGAGAAAGCTAGGGAGTTCCAGAAAAACATCTACTTCTGCTTCATTGACTATGCTAAAGCTTTTGATTGTGTGGATCACAACAAACTGTGGCAAGTTCTTAATACCAGACCATTTTATTTGTCTCTTGAGAAGCCTATATGTGGGCCAAGAAGCAACAGTGAGAACTGGACATGAAACCACTGACGTTCAAAATTGGGAAAGGAGTCCGGCAAGCCTGTATACTCTCACTCTGCCTATTTAACTTATATGCAGAGCACATCATGAGAAAGGCAGGGCTAGATGAATCAAAAGATGGAATTAAGATTGCTGGGAGAAATATCAACAACCTAAGACATGCAGATGATACCACTCTAATGGCAGAAAGTAAAGAGGAACTAAAGAGCCTCTTGTTGAGAGTGAAGGAGAGTGCAAACGTTGGGTTGAAACTGAACATTAAAAAAACCAAGATCATGGCATCTGGCCCTCTCAATTCCTGGCAAATAGATGGGGAAGAAATGGAGGTAGTGACAGATCTTATTTTCCTGGGTTCCAAGATCACCACAGACGGGGACTGTAGCCAAGAAATTAAAAGACGCTTGCTCCTGGGGAGGAAAGCCATGGCAAACTAGACAGCACACTAAAAAGCAGAGACATCACCCTGCCAACAAAAGTGCGTATAGTCAAGGCTATGGTCTTCCCAGTTGCAATGTATGGCTGTGAAAGTTGGACCATAAGAAAGGCCGAGAGCCAAAGAATTGAAGCCTTTGAACTATGGTGCTGGAGAAGACTCCTGCGAGTCCCTGCTTGGACTGCAAGGCGATCAAACCGGTCAGTCCTAGAGGAGATCAACCCTGACTGCTCTTTAGAAGGCCAGATCCTGAAGCTAAAACTCAAATACTTTGGCCACCTAATGAGAAGGAAGAACTCACTGGAGAAGAGCCTAATGCTGGGAAAGGTTGAGGGCAAGAGAAGAAGGGGACGACAGAGAATGAGGTGGCTGGATGGAGTCACTGAAGCAGTAGGCGTGAGCCTAGATGGACTCCAGAAGATGGTAGAGGACAGGAAGACCTGGAGGAACGTTGTCCATGGGGTCACAATGGGTCAGACACGACTTCGCAACTAACAACAACAAATCTAAAAATTAAATTAAATTAATACTGTAAGCTGAGTGTTGGGACACAATGTAGCAGCTAAGATTCTAACAGGAATGTCTTTTGCAGATCATATTACACTGATCTTGAAAAGAAGATCATTGATACTGAGTTGGAAAGTGGACACAAATCAAAGAATTGCTTTTGACCTAAAACCTAAACACTTGGAGATACACTAGCGCAAGGATTGGTCCTCTTTTCTCATAATTTACAGTGCTTATTAAATGTCCTGTTATATGTCCACTCATTTAGTGACTTTGATGGGTTGGGTTTTGAAATACAGCCCTTTACAGTAATAGCAAACTAACTCTGAAAAATTACTCCAAAGGGACATGGACTTGCCGCTTACATGTAATATATGAACAGGATAATTTTGTAATAATGAAATTTTAATATGTGTAAACACTTTGTCATACTTTAACTTTAAATGCTACAAATGCTGAATGGATTTCTTGCTTTTACATCACTGTTGAGGAGTAAATGATGACTAAATTTACCTTGGGAACATGAAGAATTCTTACCATAGCAAAAGAGATGGTTTACTACAAATTATTAAACTGGGTAAATGAATATTATTTAAATGTAACATCTGGAACAAAATATATACTTTATAAAGGAATGCTTTACCATGAAGAATTTATATCTTTTATAGTGCATATAGCTAACATGTTATTTTTTTAAAAATGAATACATTATTTCAGAAGTTTACTTAGGATAAAATGCCTTTTTGATTCAGGAAGCTTCTACTGTTATCTAAAGAAGGATGTTTGATTTCCATATTTATTTTATAGAGTGGATTTTCTTTTTTCTGGTTCATGGATGGCAAGTTTTACTGTTGCAAACTTTTCCCCAGTAGTTATATTGGAATTGTTGCATAGGTGGGACAACATTAATGTTCAACTGTCTTGGAACATATGGGGTTCTCCTTCCATTTGTTTTATTTACTGGAGTTTGATCCTTCTGATAATGCTACATTAATATCAAACTCAAACTTGGCAACAACAAGACAACCTTTTTTTTGAGAATCTATGTAGCATGTGAAGCCTATACCTTAAATAGCCTTAAACTGTAATTGTTTTGTTGTTATTTGAGGAATTGGAACATAAATATTTGCCCTCACATGCAAAATAGAAATATATTCCACTAACAATCTTTTAATATGGGTCAACACTCGAAACTCCCTCCAGTAATAAGTGATTTACCATTTAATTTTCAGATTAATAAAATAAATTCTTAAACAGTTGTAGAAAAGATTAAATCAGTTATTCAAATGAACATGTTGCTCTGGTTGACATCTGACTTTGTGAAAAATCTCATTTCTACCTTTCTCATCAACCAGAGTTTAGTCACAAGCTGACTTCTTTACCACAATTCTGCTGCTACCCAGGTATTCAGCCATGTGACCATCAGAGGACACCTAGCTGCCATTTTAGAGACTTCTCCCCTTGCTTGGCTAACTGGTGCCCATTTTTCAGCTAACTGGCCAAGAATTTAGGGAGGTGACATCCAGGAAACTGAGAATGGACCATAAGGTTGGAGAACAGAGACAAATATGAATATAACTTCCTTTTTAAACACATAGTCATATCTATGTATATAGTGCACCTACTTGAGACAGCATTGATAGATTCCAGTATCATTCAGTAAAATTGGCCAAAATTGCAAATTAGACCCATTCAAATCAATTCTGCTGTCTCCATGAATTAGCATTTCTTCTCCTTTTTTTCCTTTATACCAATAGATAACTTGTCCTTCGTGCTGTGGTTTCTTAGGGCAGCAAAAAGAAAAATATTCTTCTTCTAGCACATTAATAGGTGAGTGCCTTTTGCAAAGATTTCCTTCAGAAAATGAAAACATATAGAAAATAGAAAGAATATTTGCTATTAGAAATATGGTAACTTGGGGTAGTATAGTGCATCTTTATAGCACAACTCGTTGATGGCAGCTTTTCTTTGGTTAAAAAAGTTGTTTGTACTGTATATATGCTAGAAAGAAAAGTATAAAGTGGCAACATTTCTCATTTTGACTTCCTGTCCTATTTCCATCACATCTTGTGATGTGATGCTAACAAAAGCTTAACATTTTAATAACATGTGTTACACAGAGAAATTGCTATCAGATACCTTCTGATTGTGCTTTCCATTCACAAATACAACAGTATTTCTCAACCTTCTCAGTCTTGGCCAACTTGAAGAGATGTGGACTTCAATTCCCAGAACTTCCCCAAGGTGCTAGGGAATTCTGGCAATTGAAGTCCACACCTCTTCAAGTTGCCAAGGTTAATAAACATGGTCTTCAACATTTAGAACTTTAGAACATTTAGAATTCCAGAATCACCAGCTAACAAAGCTGTTTGTTTGTTTTTATTGGGGTCAACTCTGGAAGCCTGGGGACATATTTTTGAACAGTTGGTGCCAAAAACCCAAGAAGCAACTGAGTGATCCAAGGCCTGTCCTAATTTTACACATGTTGCAGCTGCCATTTTGACTTTTTAAAATCTTTATCCTGCCCATCTTCCAAATCCCCTAGAAGGCCCAGGGCTTTTTTTTTTTCATAGAACGCTCAGAACGGAGTTCCGGCACCTTTTTTGGATGGAACCTTGTAAGGTAGGCAAGGTGGGTTATATGACATGTGTGAGTTCCAGCAACTTTTCTTTTACAAAAAAAGCACTGAGAAGGCCTATTATATTCATACTATTTATTGGCATCTTTCAAGGTACCTCATGAATATTTCATGATTCTGAAACAGAATACTAAACCTTAAAAGGATTTATGCATTTAAGCATTTGTGTCACAAAATCTTGCAGACCACTGGTACGGGAGGAAGGAGAAATAGATCTTATTGATAATGATGCCACAACAACAAGCGAACTTTGGTTCATGTTATATTCTTGCCTTAATATAATTAAGAAAAGAGGCTAATGATGAATTGCTGTATTTTAAAGTGTATAGTGTCACAATGGTACACATTTACATTCTCTAGCATACATACTTATGGAAAAATGCTATAAGACAGAGGTCCACAACCTTTTGGGCACCAGGGACTGGTTCCATGGAGAAAGTTTTTTCTGTGGACCGGAGAATGTGTGGTTTTGTATCCCATGTATAGGACTTTGCTTTTCTGTGTGGACCAGTTGCTGGCATGCTGCGGCCCGGCACTGGGCCATGGACCAGGGGTTGGGGACCCCTGCTATAAGATATTGTGATTCGAGTAGGGAAGAAATGTTGTTTGTCTTAAATGACTCAAATCTTTGATGATATGGCAGTGACATTTTTCATTAGTATTAGATCATTTCCATTCCTTGGAAATATTTAAATGCTTAACCTCCAATCACTTTTATTTATTATCCTGCTGTATGGTGCATTTTTACATGAAGTTCACAACAGATTATGATGAAACGAAAACATACAACTTCACAACTCCCAGCTTATCTTGCCTGATCAAACATGCCTTTCTCAAATGTTACCCATAACAACGTTCCGTGGTTTCGATGTTTATGTATCATCTGTGTATGATATCCAGCATTCAGTAGCATAAACAGTCTTAAAACAATCAACCCAAAATGGCATGTTTTAAGATAAACGAGAGAAAGCAAAAAGAGTTATACTTACCTGAGCTGATAAAGCTAAGAATCAGTGTTAGTAGAACTGTCAGATTTTCAGAACACATTTTAAAATTAGTTTATCTTTAGTTTCTCCTCTAGAGCAAAAACAACAACAGAGTTTTAAATTCTTTTTAAATGTAATTCTAATAGTATAATTCACTAGTCTTTGCTATGGAGTTTTGAATAAGACACACATGAAAATTAAGTCTGAATATAAGATTTGAACTAGGAATCCAACTTAAGAAAGTGAACATTTGCATAACAGATGTGGTGAGCCATTCTTCTAGTAAAGCTCATTCTTATAAACGTGGTTACCCACAGGCTAAAAAGTCAACATACAAAAAAGTCAAAATGGTGAATGATAATACAATCAAAGCTTCACCCATTTTTATGTGTGGCACATTAAAAACAGGCAAAGCTTTGATTGCATCATCAAGGCTACCATATTAACTTATTTTAACTGTATCATATGGATTTCCCTGCCTATAATAGATTTTATTTTTCATATTACACATAATTGGCTATTATTGTAGAATTATTGGGCAATCAAAAATACTTGATGTCTTTTCTAGACTAAAGATGTTATCTTCCAATGGAAATGCCAATGAGGTCTCTGGACATTATTTCCAACTAATTCTGGGTATTTTACTCTTGAATCAGCCAGATCAGCCACAGTTAACAGAGAATTTATCTTTATTCCATATATTTGAATACAATCCAGCTTCCATTCTGTTTCATTCATATATCTTATTTATGCCATTTTATATATATATACTGTCCAACTGGATAGAGAACATTCATGATCTATCACAATTCAATCACCAATGTTTCTGACATGAAATAATATTGCATCTTTTCAACACAGCACTTGAGGCCTCTGTAATCATCACAGAAACAAAAAATTATGAGATCGCTGTCTTGTAGTATTGCATAAAAGCTTGTATCCACTTAGTATATACAAAAGCCAATGTTATGTAGTAGTTTCACTCCTGGACTAGGATATAAGAAAACCAGGCTCAAGCCCACCTTTAGCCTCGGCTGTTCTCTGGATGACTTTGGGCACTCACTTTTCCTCAGCCAATCTCCTGACAGAATTGTCTCTTGGATGCCTAAAGAAAAAGCAAGACAATAAAGCCAATGAATAGAAGCCCTAAACTCCTAAAAGCACATGTAGTCCACGACTTATTAACACAATTGAGCCCAAAATTTCTGTTGCTAAGCAAGGCAATTGTTAAGTGACTTTTGCCTATTTTACAAACTTTCTTGCCACAGTTGTTAAGTGAATCACTGAAGTCAGTAGCATGGTGGTTAAGTGAATCTGGCTTCCCCATTGACTTTGCTAGTCAGAAGGTTGCACATGGGGATCATGTGACTCCAGGACACCCTGCAACCATCATAAATAGATGCATCTGAATTTTGATGACATAAGCATGACGGGTCATGTGAAAAACAGTTACAAATCACTTTTTCCAATACCGTTGTTACTTCAAACAGTCACTATATGAATGGTTGTAAGGCAAGGACTACTGTAACTGACCCCACTGCAGATTAATTTAACTTTGGAAACCCATACTACTATTCAACCAAATGCACTGGGGTGTAATTTAAGATTATTAGCTTATGTTTTCTGAGGTAGCACACAAAGTGGGGGGGAAAGTATCTGAGGAGTTAGAGGTGGTCTTTACAAAACACACAGTCATTCGGCAAACATTTGAACATACAATGATACTGAATAAGTGGTACTTATGATCACTGTTTGTACTTAACTAGCCACAACATCTTTGACATCACATGATTGCCATTTGAGACCCTCAGTGCCAGCCAAATCAAAGGAGAAGCTGGCAGGAGGTTGCAAATAGTGAAAGTGTGACATCTTGCTTAATGATAGTGTGGGATTTGCTTTAGGATGGCAACCAGAAATGCATGAACTGCTGTTGCTTAAGTGGTGGTGTCACATGACATCATCCTTTATGACTGTGGCTTAGTGATGGGAATGATGGTCTCAAATAGTATTGTTAAGTGAGGACTATCTGTGCAGTCACTGCTATTTGGAAAGATTCCAGAGTAGATCATAACAATCACAATCTGAAAGCATCTTAAAAACAATGTGATAACTACCAGAGGTCAGCATGAATTAGTCAACAAATATGAAATAATTTTTAATTGCTATTTTGGTGATATAAGTAAAGAATTACATATTCCTTATGGCAGAACTTAACAGGCTTGAAAATTGCATTCATGAAGCTTTTGTTAAAGGTTTCTCATCAAATCAGAGAGGAATGTCTCAAGATTTAAGCTTAAGTATTTGACTCATCTTTTTAAAAATTTATTTATTTATTTATTTATTTGATTTGATTTGTATACCGCCCTTCTCCCTAAGGACTCAGGGCGGTGAACAGTGACATAAATGTCAAAATGCAGAAATACAGAAAATTGAAAATAAATTAAGCCCTATTGCCCAAATGTAGAGGATAAATTAAAACCACATTTAAAATTAAACCCGTCAGACCAGACCGGATTGCTTAAATAGATGTGTTTTTAGATCGCGTCGGAAGGAGCGAAGGTCAGGAGCCATCCGGAGCTCAACCGGTAAATGGTTCCATAGGTCAGGCGCGCCCACAGAGAATGTAATGTAATGTAATGACTTGGCTGATGTAGAATACAGATCAATACAGAATACTTATCAAATTTGCAGATGATACATGTTGGATGAGATTACTGTATATGTCATAAGAGAAAAATAAAATTCAATATGACATTGTTAGAGAAATTTGCATAAAGTTACAATGATATATAACAAAATGTTATTCACAGATCCAAAAAGATATGGTATGGGGATGGATACCTGTCTTGGTAAAGGACTTGACAAAAAGTGTTTGCAATAATACCTTACTGCAAAAGAAAGCAGGTGAACACTGTGGTGTGTCTACAAATATTCCACAAACTTTCCAAATCATGAAACTAAAAGTTCTTTTTTATTCTTTTTTTGGTTAAAACTATATAAAGTATTTAACCTGCTCTGTGGCCTGAAGGTTTCATTCGGAACCTAATTGAGAAGAAGGTTCATTTATGTTTCATTTAGGAAAATGATTCTCCAATTGTAATGTATAGGTTCCAGCAAGTGACCCATCCAGCCTCCTCATGTTAACCACCAGTAACATAACCACTTCTTGTTGACTGCCACAGCCTTAACAGAAAAAGGATTTGGGTCTGAAAAGTTGTTTACCAAAGCACAAAAGTCAAAAATATAAGTACTATAGCAGGAGAGCAGTAAAACTCAGAAAAAAATGACAAAAGTGAACAGCTTTCAGTTGCCATTATTATGAGGCAAACAGGAAATATGTTTATGGGATTTCAGGGGGATGAAGACCCAAATACCCCTTAATAAAGATTTCTACTGAAGAAAATTTTGAGCAGCAAGTTTCTGCTTAGGAAATTATTACTCTACACCATAAGGTATACACAATTACTCAAATAATAAACGGATCAACATTTTTGTGCCAACATTTAGTTTCAAGATGCCTCCAAAAATAGAAGGGAGGAGAAAGCATACAAAAGCACAACTATAATCATCTAATACATCAAGAAGAATGAACCACAATGTTTTTTTAAAAAAAAGATAAACAGATAGGAAGTATTCGTTTAACTGTGTGGTCTCTGCATCTTTACTTACTGATCCCTGTCAGGGAAACACTGATTTAGAAAAGCCAAATTTTGGCTGAAACATCTACTACTACTACTACTACTACTACTACTACTACTACTACTACTACTAGGTAATAGAGAATTTTCAGGCTCTTTTTGCTGCCATCTAGTGGTCCTCTGAATTTTTGCAGCCCAAATCTAGGAAACCCAGAATGCTGAATTAACTAACCACGGCTCTTCCGATTTTCCAAACCCAGCCTGAGAATATTGGGAGTTGTACTCCCAGCATCTTTTGTGAAGGTTGCATTGTGGGAAAGATAGTTTTTACCTTAAGCCAGATGCAGGTGCAAAGACAGTGAGATGAGGCTGAGAGATGGGCTGCCAATTCAGATACTTTGGAAGCGAAGATTTTTCTCTGACATTTCCCAAGGCGAAGATTTTATGCTTCTGTCTTAGAGTTGGCAGCTGAGAGCGATCGCATCAGGGCCAGGCAAGGGAACAAAGGAGCATTATCGGTTTCTTCCAGGAAATGCTTTCGATCGACCGGTATTGTCTTGCTGATTGTAACTCAAGAGTGAGAGAAAGAGGAGTCTCACTGGAAGCCCCGCCTTCCACCTGTAAAAGTCCCCCTCCTGCCCTGCCCCACTGTTTAGACGAGAGACGTGAGCTGATTCAGATGTTCCGCGAGACGTGCGCCGAATCCGGGGAATTTGGGCTTTGGTTACTGCAGTCAAGTGGGGTAATTGGGGAATTGCTTTTCAAAGCAAGAAAGAGGTGCAAACATTAAAAAAAAAAAACCCGCCATCGTCTACACATCCTCACCCGGGCAAAAGATCTGTCGAAATCCTTGGGAGGTGCTTTTGATTTAGAGCGTATGAGAGCCGGTAGTAACGTTTCCGATGGGGGAAAAAGGAAGCGATGTGATGTAATCCACTTTTTAAATACGTGGGTGAATAACTTGCTCTCTTTCCCAAACATGTTGTCCCTGCCACATCATATTTTGACTGTTCTTATTGGTGGTGTACAGAACACATTCAGGCAAGAATTGAAGGATTCCTTAGTTTTTCCCTCACTTTCCCCCCCAAAAAAAACATTACTGAGCAGTAGGAAATATTTACCAATAGAGCAGTTCAAAAAAACACCCAAGTAACAGATGTTGAGAGAACGGTGAAGTGAATAGCTGTTCTAAAGGTGCGAATGTCTGCGGGTCAGCTTGGAGGCTTAGGCCAAGCAGTTAATAGCAACTGTGCAATCCCACTTTTCGGGAGTGAAGAAATGGTAGATCACAGCAGATTATATCCATAGATAGCAAAATTGCTGCAGCTTGTGGCCTGCATAAAGAAGAAAATACCACTTTAAAACAAGAACAACTTAAGTGTCTGTGGAGATTCTCAATCATCCAGGTAATGATTGTCCCAAGGGTGCTTTTCCAAAAGCAACTGGACATTTTTTGGCTTTTTCCTTGAAAATATTTATTTTCTCAGCCAAGAAAATCCTTCAGTTCTGACTGGATGGTGGGGAATTTAGAACTAAGGATCCCTTAAGGCTGCCTGAGATTGCAGCTGTGATGAAATGAAAGCAGCAACATGAAGATATTACAGGAAAAAGAGGCTGTTAAGGTTGGTTAAGTGGGAATAGGAAAAGGTTCGCTGACATTGGTCATTTGAGGTCTCTTTTTTACTCCAAGATCGTCATCATTTTAGAGAGTGAATGAGGAGTCCTTGTTGAGTGTGCCCTCTTATTGGGAAGATAAAACAGAAGAAAATATGCTGCTTGGGATTTCTGAGAGTGGAAGTTCATACATCTTAAAGTTGAGAAACATTCCATTCAAAGCATATTTGACAGATAACTCTGCAGTCTCTGTTGGAAGACCTCTGATACAGAAGTAAGAGTTTGATGTAGCGATTAAGGCACCAGGCTAGAAAATGGGAAACTATGAATTCTAGTCCCATTTAACACAAAGCCAGTTGGTGACTTTAGACTAGTCACTCTGTCATGGTGCTGGGAAACAGGTGCTGGCACACCACCTCCAAAAAAAACCTTTTCTCCAGAAGTCAAAGGCACAAGAGACAGAAGAGTTCACCACTTTATATCTTCCAACTTTCCCTGATGTCCAGCTTTAACCTTTTATTTTAGCCCAGCAGTTCTGTTCATTTCCCTTGGGATAATAGAAAACATTTCCACTTCCTTTCTTATGCTACCTTTCAGTTTCATATTTCACCACATCTTTTTTTGTAAGTTAAATAACGTATACCCAGATAATTTAACACTTTCTCATGGGGCTTGGTTTTTGTATCTTTCACCATCCTATAGCCGTTCGCTAAACTTGTTCCAATTTGTCACTGTCCTTTTTGGACTGCGGTGCACAGAACTAAGCATGAACTCAGATAGCACTTGATCATTTAATAAAAGGGTCAGCAGGCAAGTATGTGCGTCTGTGAAAATGTTTGTGGAGTGGTTCAAGTATAATTTCAGGGAATAGTGCTGGACAAGCCTGCTTTCTTGAAAAAAAAGATATTTTCACAGAAACAAAATAACCCTATGAAAGGACAAGGAGAAGAAATATAGATGTCTTTATCTACGGAACACTTGATATGTGGAGGATTAACTCTTTGATTATAGCAAGTGGCAGCCTATTTTTGCCAAATTCCAATTCTTTTTGCAGTTGATTTATAACTATACCAGAGCAAATAATGTGATAGGAAGAAAATAAGCAAATTAAAGCTACAGTGTTGAATTAAAATGAAACCCACCCAAACAAGTATTCTGTGTCCTATAATGCTACCACTCAGAGATCTACTGGCGCTTTCTTCCTGTTAGAGTTTATGGTTTTCTTATGCAAGTAACAATTCAGTCATCATGGTAAATAGCGGTTACCTGTTTATGATGAACTTTGATGTGAACACAACCCACAGATGAGATGAAAAGCCAGAAAAAGCACAGCAAAGCTTGTCTTCCTGTAAAAGATGAGAGGAATGCTGAGTCTATCAATAAGACTATAATCATGGGTGGGAGGAGTATTCCCATGCAGTGTTTTTTCAATGAAATATTTTCTTAAAAGAAATGTCTATTTTGGTTTGCAAGCAGTTAAGGCCTACAGCAGCCTTGCAGCAAGTGACAAAAAGAAAAAATATTTCCTTTCTAAACGAAAGTGTAAAAAACCAAACTGATGCAATGTGAAGCACAAGCCCTTTTTCCAAACTACTAATCTTTATTTATTAGATGGGTATTCTGATTGCATGCTTTCATACAGAAAATGAAGGGAAAGTGTCTCCTGCAAAAATTCTTCTTTCATGCAGCTATTAACAGTCAACAGATATCTCATCTCCTCATACAAAAAATGCTAATCCCCTCTGTTTCTCATATTCAGAAGATGGTGGCCTGCAAATAGGCAAATTGTAGCTAATAGCTAACTCACACTGAAAATACATTAACCAATGTTGTTGGGGGTTTTTTTGAGGAAAATTTGTTGTCAGATATACAGTACAGCAGACATGTCAAACACAAGGCCCGGGGGCCGGATCCGGCCCGCAAAGTGGTTTCATGCGGCCCGCAAAGCCATCCTGAAAACAGTGAGGGAACAGCCCCCACTGCCTTGGCCCTGGCCCAGAGACCCTCCTTCTGCCAGAGACCCCCAGATTTGTCCCACTCCTGCCCAGGCCCCCATAGGCACCCTTGATGCAAACGATGTAGAGCTGGCCATGCCCACCCAGTAGGCCATATGCACTCTAGCCACGCCCACCCAGTAGGCCACGCCCACCCAGGCCACACCCACCCGGCCCCTTGAGGGCAACCACAATGCTGATGCGGCCCTCAATGAAATTGAGTTTGACACCCCTGCAGTACCGTATAGCTATAAAAAGTTAATAATGATTTTTGTAGGGCTTTCATCTTTCACCGAGGACTCAAATGAGCAATTTATACTGCTTCAACTATTTTTTCAAGATAGCTTTTTTAAAAAAAAAATCATTGTTTTTCTAACACAAACACAATACTGGAAGAGGAAATCTACAGATAATTTGCAGCAGTGGTTTGTTCATTTGCATTTCTGTCAGCCTTTGAATTAGTCTTTTTTTCAGCCAATACAATCATGTTTTTGAGAATATTATATGATGACATTTTTTGAAATTATTCTGCCCCACATTTTTATCTTTTTAAAAAATGTTCAATGCTGATTAATTTTGAAGATGTATAGTACCTTAAGGCAGTTGTATACATTTATACTTTTTAATTAATTTAGATAAAAAGAAAAAGAGCGGAACCTTAACTCGTACCTTGGTATAAATTGAATTAAAGAAGAGGCACTTCACAAATAATCACCCATGATTTAGAAGTTAGATAACTCATATGAATCAAAATAAAGAACTTTACAGAAAACCCAATATATCTCTCAACATCCATTTTAAAAATGGATAAGTTTCATTCAAGTATCCATTTCAAAAAATCCCTAATCAAAAGTCATCAAATGCTTTCTCATTGTCCAAAGATATTATAGGTGTTCAGACTTAAATATGAAATCAATAATATCAATTAAAAATCTGATAACATCAGAAGCTTTATATGGCTTGATATATTAGACTCAGCTTAGTGTAGCACAGTTGAAGACATATCCTGTAATCTGTCTGTTGAAACTAGATGAAATCTTATCATCTACCACAGTGTTTTTCAACTTTGGCATCTTGAAGAGGTGAAGACTTCAGCTCCCAGAATTTCCCAGAAAACAAGGCTGGCTGAACAATTCTGGGAGTTGAAGTCCACACCTCTTCAAGTTGCCAAGTTTGAGAAACACTGATATTCTACCATCTTCAACCAGCTGTATCTCTTAGAAGCCTTAAATACTCATAATGGCAAGATACTTTAAAAAGCAAAAGTTTAAAAAGAAACTTAAAGATCATTTTTAGCTTCCATGTGAAATGACCTGAGATCCATTTGATAATTTCAGAGCAAGGATGGCCAGAAATCTAATATTATTTTCTTAAGTTATTTATTGTGATATCAAACATTTTCCTGCATTGTTTGCTTTGTAAAAACATAAAAATGTATCATGATTTTTTTTATCTCTCATGTTTAAATAATAAATCAAAAGAACCTCATAATATAAAGTAGGGCCATGTGAGCTATATGAAAAAGGAGAATCCAGCATGTGGATTGCCTAGTTTATTATCTTCTAGTGAACTGATAACTTTTCAAATAAAAACTTTGTCAACATTTTGAAGATACCTGGATTAATGTACAAAATTGAAATGTTGGAAAGAAACCATAAAGGGCATTGACTCTTGTCAGTCATTGTTCCAAAAATTAAACATAATGGGGTCAAATTTAGAAGGGTGAGGATAGCAAAAGGAGCATCCAATTTGAAAATGGGTTGAATCAAACTGAACTGCAAAGAAAAAATACAGAAATATCTGGCAGATAGATTGTAAGCCGCCCTGAGTCTTCGGAGAAGGGCGGGATATAAATGGCATTAAAAAAAAAGTGGTATACTACCCTTTGCATCAGCAACCAGCAACAAATTTCTGCCCTTTCTTCAATATCATTTTAATATTATTGTCAATTTTAGAAGAATATTCACTTCCATGATGCCAACTTATTTAAATTCAGCTTCACATCAATTAAGGGACGTGGTGGCTCAGTGGGTTAGGACGCTGAGCTTGTTGATCACATGGTCGGCAGTTTGGCGAGTCGAATCCCGAGTGCCGCGTAACAGAGTGAGTGCCTGTTACTCGTCCCAGCTTCTGCCAACATAGCAGTTCAAAAGCATGTAAAAATGCAAGTAGAAAAATAGGGACCACTACAGTGGGAAGGTAACAACGTTCTGTGCACCTTTGGCATGTAGTCATGCCGACCACATGACCACGGAGACGTCCTCAGACAAGTGCTGCCTCTTCGGCTTTGAAGCGGAGATGAGCACCGGCCCCTAGAGTTGGAAACGACTAGCACACATGTGCGGGGGAACCTTTACCTTTACCTTCACATCAATTAATCTGAAAATTAGCTTTAAAAAAATCTAGTCCACTTCTGAAGGGCTTATTTGTAACTATTGCCATTCTTATAAATATGCAACTACATTAAGTGAAATTTTCATGAAAAATGGATAGAAAATATTTGATGTGACAATTATGTATATTATATGATAGGCCTGGCTGCCAAAAAATGGTCTGTCCATTATGCAGCTTTGATATAAATGATAAATCTCCCAAATGATTATGCCACAATATTCCAACACACAAGATCTTCTTTGCCATTTTAAAAGTATGATGGACGAGGGAATAAATACGCATGGAATTTCCAACTTCTCAAGCCTATCATTAGATACAAGCATATAAAGATCAGCATTTAATCAAGCCAACTTTTAGACAGAGTTGAAAATCCAACAGCTAACAGTGACATCTTATGGGAAATAATGGCACTGCAAGACATTCCCATAAATCATAGCTGATCAAGTGCAGCTCCTCCCATTTCATTCATCAGGCAGAATCACAATTTGTCCAGAAATGAATTCCCAAGCTAACTTTGTATGAGGCCAGACAAAATGAAAACCAACATCTGTCTAAGCGTTGACCTGATCTAATTCACTGCCTTGAAGACAGGGTGGGTAATTCCTGCTTTTGATTCAACCCTGGAGACAGGGAAATCATGGCAGATGCATCAGGAGATCACACATGGGCAGGGCCATGGGTTTTTTTTTTGTAAAAAAAAAGGTGCTGGAACTCACACACACCATACAACCCGCCTTGCCTACCCTACAAGGTTCCATCCAAAAAAGGTGCCAGAACTCCGTTCTGGGCGTTCTATGACAAAAAAAGCCCTGGGCAGGGGTGACATTTGTAGCCAATTTTTAAGCTTCAGGAGGTTTATGGGGAGAAATTAGTGCAGCTTCTGTCAAAAGCTTAATGTAAAAAAAATGTTCCTTATACCTGTAATTCTAAAGTTAGAACAGCTGGTCTTACTCTTGGTATTTTTTAAAGGTTTTATGATACAGATCGTCCTTGACTTACAACCTCAACTGAGTCCAAAAATTTTTGGTTGCTAAGTGAGACAGTTGTTAACTGGATTTTGTCCCATTTTACTATCTTTCTTGCCACAGTTAAGTGAATCACTGCAGTTGATAAGTTAGTAACTCAGTTGTGAAGTGAATTCAGCTTCCCTATTGACTTTGCTTGATGGAAGATCGTAAAAGGTGACCCTGGCACACTGCAAGTCTCATAAATATGATTCAGTTGCCAAGCATCTGAATTTTGAACACACAACTATGGGGATCTGCAATAGTCGTAAGTGTGAAAAAAGGTCATAAGTCATTTTTTCAGTGCAGTTGTAACTTCAAATGGCCACTAAACACACTGTTGTAAGTTGAGGACAATCTGTATGCAGTGAATGATTTAAACCTTTGCACAGTATTCATTTTGCAGCTCACCCAAAATTGTTGAATAAAGCCAGGATGCTTAACTAGGTAGAGAGGCAAAATAAACTACTAAGGCAGGCATGTCAAACTCGCAACGTCACATGACATTGCGCAAAGTATCAGAACTTTTTCCTCTTTGCTGGCAATGGGGTGGGTGCGGTTTCTGCATGATGCATCCAGCCCACGGGCCGGCAGTTTGACATCCCTGTACTAAGGGGCCATACAGCCTGTGATCTCTCTAGTCCAGGGGTAGGCAACCTCGGCTCTTTTATGACTCAAGGACTTCAACTCCCAGAATTCCTGAGTAAGCATAGCTGAGTCAGGAATTCTGGGAGTTGAAGTCCATGAGTCATAAAAGAGCCGAGGTTGCCTACCCCTGCTCTAGTCAATGCATTATACATTTGCATTATTATTACAGATTTCTAGAAGATATGCAAAATCTTCTGAAAATACATTTGAATGGTGGAAGAATTTTATTTATTTATTAAATTTATATGCTGCTCATCATATACTGCTACTGCTAAGCTTGTAAGCTGCCCTGAGTCTTCGGAGAAGGGCGGGATATAAATGGAATTAAAATAAAAAAATAAAAAATAAAAAATCTTTCAATCAAGCAGTTCTGGGTGGCATATAAATTTAATAAAGAAATAAAATGCGAGAGATTTGAAATCAATCTAAGATCAGCAAGAAAAGCAGCATACTAATATATATTCTGAATAGACTGTCATTGCCTATCATTAGGCAGAATTGTGCAAGTGGAATCATAGTCATGTATGGAATAGATGCTACTCTGAAGTTAGAGTGGAGCAGTCAGAGTATAATATAAAAGCACAGGTAATACATAACTTGAAAATGCAGAGTTACTGCAGAACTCTGTGAAACTTCCTTCTGCTTTCTTAGAAAAACCCAGTTTTTCCCCCCTATTCATAGAAATTGCAGACCTTAAACCACAGATGATAAACATTGATAACAAGGACTTAAAAGGCACAGTCAGCTCAAGAGTTGTGCTAGTAGGCAGATGTCAACAACTATCAGGACAATTTTGGGAAGGGTTATCAAAATATTAGGTGGTGGTATTTCATTGCTTATTAAATGTATGTGTTGCCTCTCTGACTAATAAGTCAATTCTGGGCAGCTTACAAACCATAAAAAGATAAACATGAAAAAAATAAAAAATTATAATTACAACACCATATAAAAACTAGAACCAATGAGATTGGTGGCATGGCAACCACTTCCAGCACTGCACACTCCCCTCAGGGTCCCAAGGCAACCAGCAAAACCAGGTTTTGATACGCTTCCGGAAGACTGGAAGGATGGGAGCAGTTTTTACTTTGGGTGGTAGAATATTCCACAGGGCTGGGGCCACAGCAGAAAAGGCTCTTCTCCTTGCTTCTGCCAGCTAGAATTCCTTGGCTGACAGGGTCCACAGCAGGCCTCTTCCTCTGGAGCCAGTGGGGCAGACTAGTCTCATTGGAGCCAAATGGCTCCTCAGATACTCTGGTATGCCTTATGCATCTGCAAGGCTAAACATACATGTTTTCGCCTTAAAACTGGGCCCTCAGTATCCATCGACTATGGCAGAGTCTGGGACCAAAAGAGAGTCAGAGATATTCCAATGAATATTTTGCACCAGTGGGATCTTTTTAAAGTGGGAACAGTGAGCTGAGAGTACAACAGAAATATCAGAGTATGAACAGTAAGCAGGGTGAACTAGAAATTCAGGTAAATGAGGGTGGATATGATATTGTTGCCATTACAGAAACATGGTGGGATGAAACCCACAAATGGAACACACAGCTAGAGGGATTTAAATTATTTAAAAGAAATAGACTAAACAAAAGAGGAGGTGGAGTTGCTCTATATATAAGACATAACTTTATCTCTACAGAAATAGAGCACAACAATGATGAAAACTGTAAACTTGAATGTATTTGGGTCAATATAAAAGGGGAAAAAATGACATTGCCATAGGTGTATACTATAGGCTGCCCAACCAAGCAGAGGAAATAGATAAACCTTTTGCTAGTCAGTTAACTAAGGTATGTAGGAAGCGCATCACAATAGTAATGGGGGACTTTAACTACCCTGATATCAACTGGGAGACAAATTCTGCACCAAGTGGAAGGTCTAACAGATTCCTGACAAACCTAGCAGACAATTTTCTCTCCCAAAAAGTAGAGAAGGGAATTAGGGGATTAGCCATATTGGATTTAATTCTCACTAACAGAGATGAAATGATAGAAAGTGTCAAAGCCACAGGAACCTTGGGGGGAAGTGATCATGCAATATTGGAATTCAACATTATGGAAGCACAAGCAATAGAATACAGCCAAACTAGAGTCTTGGACTTTAAAAGAGCTAATTTCAATAAACTTAGAGAGACCTTGGGAAGAATTCCATGGATGAGAATCCTAAAGGGGAAAACAACTCAAGAAGCTTGGGAAATTTTGAAAAGTGAGATAATAAAGGCCCAGTCTAGCACAATACCAACAAAGAAGAAAAATAAAAGCTTTCAAAAAAACCCAGGATGGCTGCATAAAGAACTCTCTGATAAACTGAAAGATAAAAAGGACAAGTATAAGAAGTGGAAAGAGGGGCACATAACTAAGGCAGAATATCAGCAAACAGCCCGTGCCTGCAAAGATGAAGTGACGGAAGCTAAGGCTCAAAATGAACTAAGGCTTGCGACCAAAGTCAAAAATAACAAAAAAAGCTTCTTTCAACATATAAGAAACAAGAAAAAAGTTAAGGAAATGATTGGTCCATTAGTGGGGGAAAGTGGCAAGAAGGTGACAAGCAACAGGGAGAAAGCAGAACTATTTAACTCATTTTTTGCATCTGTCTTTACACAAAGGGAAAAAACAGTCCAACCTACCAAAACCAGTGCCATAAAAAACAGAATAGAAACGCAAGTTAAGATAGGCAAGAAAATGGTAAGTGAGCACCTGTCCAGCCTAGACGAGTTCAAATCACCAGGACCAGATGGATTACACCCCAAGGTTCTCAAGGAACTGGCAGACGTGATCTCAGAACCACTGAACTATATTTTTCAAAGATCCTGGAGCACTGGGGAACTGGAAGAGAGCTGATGTAGTTCCCATCTTCAAAAAAGGGAAAAAAATAGATCTAGGAAACTATAGACCTATCAGCCTGACCTCAATACCTGGGAAGATTCTGGAAAAGATAATCAAACAACAAATCAGCGAAAACCTTGATGCGAACAAAATTATCACTAAAAGCCAACATGGGTTTGTCAAAAACAGATCGTGCCAGACAAACCTTATTGCATTCTTTGACCAAGTGATAAAACTAGTGGACCAGAGGAATGCTGTAGATATAATTTACTTGGACTTCAGTAAGGCATTTGATAAAAGTAGATCACAACCTACTACTTGATAAGATAGAAAAATGTGGGTTAGATAGCATCACCACCAGATGGATTCATAGCTGACAGGCTGTACTCAGCATGTGGTCCTCAATGGAACTGCATCTACATGGAAGGAAGTGTGTAGTGGGGTGCCTCAGGGCTCTGTTCTGGGCCCAGTGCTCTTCAACATCTTCATCAACGATTTGGATGAGGGGATAGATGGGGAACTCATCAAATTTGCAGATGACACCAAGCTGGCAGGAATAGCCAATACTCCAGAAGATAGGCTTAAGATACAGGAGGATCTGGACAGACTCGAACACTGGGCACTATCTAACAAAATGAAATTCAATTGTGAAAAAAGTAAGGTTCTGCATTTAGGCAGGAAAAATCAAATGCACAGGTATAGTATAGGTGGTACCTTGCTCGATAGTAGTAACTGTGAGAGGGATCTCAGAGTCCTAGTGGACAATCACTTAAATATGAGCCAGCAGTGTGCTGCAGCTGCCAAAAAAGCCAACACAGTGCTAGGCTGCATTAACAGAGGGATAGAATCAAGATCACGTGAATTACTAATATCCCTTTACAATGCCTTGGTAAGGCCACACCTAGAATACTGCATCCAGTTTTAGTCACCACGATGTAAATAAGATGTTGAAACTCTAGAAAGGGTACAGAGAAGAGCCACAAAGATGATTGGGGGACTGGAGGCTAAAACATATAAGGAACAGTTGCTGGAATTGGGTATGTGTAGTTTAACGAAGAGAAGGGTGAGGGGTGACATGATAGCAGTGTTCCAATATCTCAGGGGCTGCCACAAAAAAGAGGGAGTCATGCTATTCTCCAAAGCAACTGAAAGCAGGACAAGAAGCAATGGATGGAAACTAATCAAGGAGAGAAGCAACCTAGAACTAAGGAGAAACTTCTTGACAGTTAGAACAATTAACCAGTGGAACAACCTGCCTCCAGAAGTGGTGAATTCTCCAACACTGGAAGTTTTTAAGAAGAGACTGGACAGCCATTTTTCTGAAATGGTATAGGGTTTCCTGCCTTAGCAGGGGGTTGGACTAGATGACCTCTAAGGTCCCTTCCAACTTACTATTATTATAAAGGGATATTGCAAAAACAACAGCAATTCTAAAGCTGCATTCATATTTTATATAATGAAGTCTACAATTTTGCTAAATTTCAAACCAATACAGTAAAAATCTACAGAAGGTAATTTTATTATTTCAGTTTTGATCATATTATTATTTGTTAAATTTATTTGCCTCCTATCTCATCAGGGGGCTACTCTAGGTGACCTGTAACAGTAAAAATAGAGAAATGAAAAAAAAGTAAATATAGCAGTAACAAAATAATGAAACAATAAAATGACAATGAAAATACAGTAATACAATAAACGTTGGGTGGGGGAAGCAGGAAATGCAGAGGAGAGGTGGGATCTGCGGTATGGTACTCCCCCATTGAGTCCTCAGGCCAATTGACAAAACCAGGCCTTCAGACTCTTGTGGAAGGATTGGCAAGGCAGATCTCATCCTGGCCAGATAAGTCTGTTCGTCAGATAGCCTGGACCCATGCCATTAAGGGCTTTAAAGGTCATAGCCACCTCAAACTTCATTTGGAAGCAGACCGGCATCCTGTGTAATCTGTGGAGCAGAGGTGTAATATGGAACATCCTAGGAGCTCCAAAGATTGCTCAAGCTGCCACACTTTGTACCAGCCGAAGCTTCCGAATGGATTTCAGAGGTAGCCCCACGTAAAGCCCATTGTAGCAGTCCAGATGAGAGATGACTAGGACTTGAGTGACTGAGCGCATGGAGTCCAGATCAAGGAAAGGTCACAGCTGGTGCACAAAGTGAAGCTGTGCAAAGATTCTCCTAGCCACATATGCCACCTGCTCTTTTTGTTCATGAGATCCCCTAAGTTATGAACTGGATCTGAACAGGATAGTGCAACCTCATCCAGAAGTAAAGATGACCAACAGATGATCTGACCCAAAGGCTTCATGTAGATATTAAACAGTAGCAGAGATATTTATATGTTCTTTTCTTGTTCTCCTGTAGGGAAATTATTGCAGGCTGCAGAAGGGCAGCTGAAACAATTGTTTTTCAGTCTCCTGAAACAAGCCATGATAAACCACCTGTTCAGCACAAGGTCAATCAGTTAATTGTTGGCTATTAAAATGCAGCTGACATAACCAAGCCAGGGGAATATCATGCAGGTTCAGAGCCAATGGGAAAGGAGGATTTTTTGTTGTACACAAGCTCAATCCAATGAGTGAATTTCCTTGTAAATAAAAGGGAGCTTTGGACATTGCTCTGGGCTCTCATCCCGAGGAAGGAAAGACTCTGTCTTATTTTCATGAGAGACCACCACATGTGGTGACCCCGACGTGATTCTTTGAGACCCTCAGACTTACGCCTGGCATAGGCATAGTGCACTTCATCGGATCTTGCAGGACGGGACCGAATATTCAGTAAGTATGGGGAATGATTTTTCAGCGTCACAAAAACTCCATGCGAAGGAGTTACGCCAGATCTTAAAGAATACATTTCCTGCTTTTTGTCAAGTAGGTTTAGGAGACATAGAAAACTTACTCAGAGTTATTGCAGCTCAATGTCCCTGGTATCCTGAGCAAGGTACTTTAGAAGTTCAGGATTGGAAAAGGATAGGGAAAATTTTACATGAGGAACCAAGAGCCTCATGTAAATAAATATATAAATAAAATATAAATATATAAATAAAATTATTATTATTATTATTATTATTATTATTATTATTATTATTATTCATTTACTTCTTTGGGAAAATTTTTTGGAAGCTTTAATGGCACATTCTAATCCTTTGTTTCTTTCACCTGAACTTTCCGCTCCGCCACCTTATGTGTTAACTCTGATGCCTCGTTTAGTAACCCCAAAGGCTCCGGAGGAGATTAAGTTAATGTTGTTGTTGTTGTTAGTTGCGAAGTCGTGTCCGACCCATCGCGACCCTATGGACAATGTTCCTCCAGGCTTTCCTGTCCTCTACCATCTTCTGGAGTCCATTTAAGCTCACGCCTACTGCTTCAGTGACTCCATCCAGCCACCTCATTCTCTGTCGTCCCCTTCTTCTATTGCCCTCAATCTTTCCCAGCATTAGGCTCTTCTCCAGTGAGTCCTTCCTCCTCATTAGGTGGCCAAAGTATTTGAGTTTTAGCTTCAGGATCTGGCCTTCTAAAGAGCAGTCAGGGTTGATCTCCTCTAGGACTGACCGGTTTGATCTCCTTGCAGTCCAAGGGACTCGCAGGAGTCTTCTCCAGCACCAGAGTTCAAAGGCCTCAATTCTTTTGCGCTCAGCCTTTCTTATGGTCCAACTTTCACTGCCATACATTGCAACTGGGAAGACCATAGCCTTGACTATACGCACTTTTGTTGACAGGGTGATGTCTCTGCTTTTTAGTGTGCTGTCTAGATTTGCCATGGCTTTCCTCCCGAGGAGCAAGCGTCTTTTAATTTCTTGACTACAGTCCCCATCTGCAGTGATCTTGGAGCCCAGGAAAATAAAATCTGTCACTACCTCCATTTCTTCCCCATCTATTTGCCAGGAATTGAGAGGGCCGGATGCCATGATCTTGGTTTTCTTAATGTTTAGTTTCAACCCAACTTTTGCACTCTCCTTCTTCACTCGCAACAAGAGACTCTTCAGTTCCTCTTCACTTTCTGCCATTAGAGTGGTATCATCTGCATATCTTAGGTTGTTGATATTTCTTCCAGCAATCTTAATTCCAACTTTTGACTCCTCTAGCCCTGCCTTTCTCATGATGTGCTCTGCATATAAGTTAAATAGGCAAGGCGACAGTATACAGCCTTGCCGGACACCTTTCCCAATTTGGAACCAATCAGTGGTTCCGTGTCCAGTTCTCACTGTTGCTTCCTGGCCCGCATATAGGTTTCTCAAGAGACAAATAAGATGTTCTGGTACTCCCATCTCTTTAAGAACTTGCCACAGTTTGTTATGATCCACACAATCAAAGGCTTTAGCATAGTCAATGAAGCAGAAGTAGATGTTTTTCTGGAACTCTCTAGCTTTCTCCATGATCCAGCGCATGTTGGCTATTTGATCTCTAGTTCCTCTGCCTCTTCGAAATCCTGCCTGTACTTCTGGTAGTTCTCGATCCACATACTGCTGGAGTCTAGCTTGTAGGATTTTAAGCATAACTTTACTAGCATGAGAAATGAGTGCAATGGTGCGATAGTTTGAACATTCTTTGGCACTGCCTTTCTTTGGAATTGGAATGTAAACTGATCTTTTCCAATCCTGTGGCCACTGTTGAGTTTTCCAAATTTGCTGGCAAATTGAGTGTAGCACTTTTACTGCATCGTCTTTTAAGATTTTGAATAGCTCAGCTGGAATACTGTCACCTCCACTAGCTTTGTTGTTGCTCAGCTTTTCTAAGGCCCACTTCACTTCACATTCTAGGATGTCTGGCTCGAGGTCAGTGACCACCTCATTGTGATTATCAGGGACGTTAAGCTCATTCTTGTATAGTTCTTCTGTGTAATTTTGCCATCTCTTCTTAATCTCTTCTGCCTCTGTTAGGTCCCTGCCATTTTGGTCCTTTATCATGCCCATTTTTGCATTAAACGTTCCCTTCATCTCTCCAATTTTCTTGAAAAGATCTCTGGTCCTCCCTATTCTATTGTTTTCTTCTATTTCTTTGCACTGTTCATTTAAGAAGGCATTCTTATCTCTTCTAGCTATTCTCTGGAATTCTGCATTCAATTGGGCGTATCTTTCTTTTTCTCCCTTGCCTTTTGCTTCCCTCCTTTCCTCAGCTATTTGCAAAGCTTCCTCAGACAGCCATTTTGCTTTCTTGCATTTCTTTTTCTTTGGGATGGTTTTGGTTGCTACCTCTTGTACAATGTTGCGAACCTCTGTCCATAGTTCTTCAGGCACCCTGTCTATCAGATCTAATTCCTTAAATCTATTTGTCACCTCTACTGTATATTCAACGGGGATATGATTTAATTCATACCTGACTGGCCTGGTGCTTTTCCCTACTTTCTTCAGTTTAAGCCTAAACTTTGCAACAAGAAGCTCATGGTCTGAGCCACAGTCAGCTCCTGGTCTTGTTTTTACTGACTGTATAGAGCTTCTCCATCTTTGGCTGCAGAGCATATAGTCAATCTGATTTCTGTGTTGACCGTCTGGTGATGTCCATGTGTAGAGCCGTCTCTTGGGTTGTTGGAAAAGAGTGTTTGCTATGACCATCGTATTCTCTTGACAAAATTCTATCAGCCTGTGCCCTGCTTCATTTTGTACTCCAAGGCCAAACTTGCCTGTTATTCCGGTTATCTTTTGGCTTCCTACTTTAGCATTCCAATCCCCCATGATGATAAGGACATCATTTTTTGGTGTTAGTTCTATAAGGTGCTGTAGTGCTTCATAGAACCGGTCAATTTCATCCTCTTCAGCACCGGTGGTTGGGGCATAGACTTGGACTACTGTAATATTGAATGGTTTGCCTTGGATTCGAACTGAGATCATTCTGTCATTTTGAGGATTGTATCCCAGTATTGCTTTTCCTACTCTTTTATTGACTATGAAGGCTACTCCATTTCTTCTGAGGGATTCTTGCCCGCAGTAGTATACCTGATGGTCATCTGAATTAAATTCACCCATTCCTGTCCATTTTAGTTCGCTGATACCTAAGATGTCGATGTTCAGTCTTGTCATCTCTTGTTTGACCACGTCCAGCTTTCCTTGATTCATGGATCTTACATTCCAGGTTCCTATGGAGAAAAAATCTTTACAGCATAGGACTTTCCTTTCACCACCAGACACATCCACAGCTGAGCGTCCTTTCGGCTTTGGCCCAGTCGCTTCATTCTTTCTGGCGCTACTAGTACTAGCCCTCTGCTCTTCCCCAGTAGCATACTGGACGCCTTCCGACCTGAGGGGCTCATCTTCCAGCGTCATATCGTTTTGCCTTTTGGTACTGTCCATAGGGTTTTCATGGCAAAGATACTGGAGTGGGTTGCCATTTCCTTCTCCAGTGGATCACGTTTTGTCAGAACTCTCGGCTATGACCTGTCCGTCTTGGGTGGCCCTGCACGGCATAGCTCATAGCTTCATTGAATTACGCAAGCCCCTTCGCCACGACAAGGCAGTAATCCATGAAGGGGATTAAGTTAATATCCAAGTCGTATACATCATTACCTGAAATTAACAATTTGGAGGGTTCCAAAAAAGTTGATGAAGCAAGTACAAAAATTTTAAAGTGTCAAGGGGCAGTTGGGGCAGTTAGAGCAGGATTTGACGAAGCTCAAGGGAAAGGGTTATTGTCACCGGAGGAATTGGTAGAAGGTTTGGAGGCTTTTCCCGTAACGGTGGATATAGATGCTCAAGGAAATAGGCAATATCGTTGGCAGCCGTTGCCTTTTTCTATTTTGAGAGAAATTAGGAAACGTATAACTGAGACAGGATTGCATTCCTCCTTTGTGCAAGGAACCATAGAAGGGATATCTACAGGATATAATATGGTTCCACAAGATTGGAAGGATCTGTGGAGAATGCTTTTAACACCGGCACAGTATGTAGTTTGGGATTCTGAATATCAGCATAACGCTATTGTAGCTGGAAACAACTCTGGAGGAGCTTACACTCCAGATCAAGTTTATGGTTCCGGTCAATTTACCACTGTTCTTCAACAAGTGGGAGGAATTCCTGATGCCGCTTATCCTGTAATTGGCCGTTGTGTGATAAGCACGTATAAAAAGGTACCTGTCAGGCAAACCCACTAAGTCTTTTACTAATGACCGACAGGGGCCAACTGAGCCTTATCCAGAATTCATTGATAAATTGAAAGAGGCTATTGAGAAACAAATTGATAATACAGAAGCAGTTCAAGAACTTTTGTTGAAATTGGCTTATGAAGCTGCAAACGCAGACTGTAAAAAAGCTCTAACTAATATAGTGAGTCAACCAACTTATGGAATAGCAGATATGTTAAGAGCATGTTCCTCTGTGGGAACAGGGGTGTGGAATATGAGTGCTTTAGCTAACACTTTGCGAAAAGGAATGCTTAATAGTCCTACTATGTGTCATTTATATGTAAACCAAGCTTTGAAAGGATTTAGAAATGCATTTCCTAAGGCTATTGTTTATCATTATATGAATGACATTTTAATAGCTTCTCCTATTATAACTGCTTCAATGGTTAATAAATTAAGTCAATGTTTATTGGAATATGGGTTAGAAGTAGCCCCAGAAAAAATTCAAACTTCTCCACCATTTACATATTTAGGTCACAAATTGATGCAAGCATATTCTCATCCCATGTTACCGGAATGGAAGAAAGAAAATCCCATTTCTTATGTAAGATTACAACAATTACTGGGATGTATTAATTGGATTAGGCCTTATTTGGGTCCTCCCACATCTGTATTACAACCGTTTAGTGCCTTGAAACTGGGTAGACAACCATCAGATCAAATAGTTCTGGACGAAGCTCAACTACAGGTGTTTCAAACAGTTTCTAATTCTTTAGAGTCAAATTTGGGTTGACCGATGTCAAGATAATATTCCTTTGTCTTTAATTATTTTAAATACCTGTAAATTGCCTACTGGGATTTTATGCCAAGTTTCAGAGTTCAATGACAAATTGTTTATTATAGAATGGATTCATTTGAGCAATTCTCAGCCAAAAACGATCAGTTCAATTAACACTTTATATGCTCAACTTATTGTTAGAGGAAGACATTGCAGTATGCAAATGTTGGGCTTAGACTTGGTGGCAATAGTAGTTCCTCATTCCTTGAAAGACTGGGAAAATAGTCTATCTTTTTCGTCTGAATTACAATTAGCGCTGGCAGATTTTGTGGGTAAGTATCGATATCACATTCCAGTTGACCCGAGAATATCTTTGTTACAACAAGAGCATTTTTCTCTTCGTTCCTTAATTTCAGTGTGGCCTCTTTCTGGTGCTCTTAACAGTATTTACTGATGGAGGTAAACAGTGGGGTGCTGTAGCCTGGCAGGAAAAAGGCCAATGGAAAACGAAAATAACCCCTCAGAAGTCTGCGCAAAGGGCAGAGTTAGCCGCAGTAATTTTGACTTTGCAATTGTTTAAAGATCAAGCATTTAATTTAATTACTGATAGTTTGTATGTTGCTAATGTTATTCAGAACTTTTCTCATGCTTATGTTTTTCCCAGTGTGGAGGACAATTTATTTTCTCTTTTTCTTACACTGCAGCAGTTATTAGCTAGCCGAAGATATTATTTACATGTGTCTCATATTAGAAGTCATCAACCATTTCCTGGATGGCTTTCAGAAGGCAATGCAGTGGCAGATGCGGCTACAGCAGGAGTTGCTTTGGCGGCCACGATTACACCATGGGAGAGTCATTCTTATTTTCATCAAAATGCGAAAGCCTTGTGTAAACAATTTGGAATCTCTATGTCAGAAGCCACAGCCATTATTAAGCAGTGTACATCCTGTGGTCAGAATGTTTTCGGTCCTTCTATGGGTGTCAATCCCAGAGGATTGAAAGCAAATGAAATTTGGCAAATGGATGTTACTCAATATCCTCCTTTTGCTCCTTGGAAATATTTACATGTTTCTATTGATAGGTGTTCTGGGTATATTTTTGTTTCTCCTCAAAGAGGAGAAAAAGTGAAATGTGATCAATCATTGTATTAGAAGTTCTTCAATAATGGGAAAACCTGTACAAATTAAAACGGACAACGGATCTGCATATTGCAGTGTGGCTTTTGCAGAATTTTGTGATAAATGGGATATTTTGCATAAATTTGGTAATTCCTTACAATTTTCAAGGTCAAGCAATAGTAGAAAGAGCAAATAGGACATTAAAGGAGGCTCTTGACAAACATAAAAACAAAAAAGGAGGAACTGTGACTAATTTACCAGTGTTGCAGGAATGGTTATCTTTAACTTTATTTACTTTAAATCATTTAAATATTTCAAAATTAGATTCAGTTTTGGACTCCACAGCTGTGGAACGACATTTGGTATAGAACTCCACCTGATCCCATTTGGCATGGTCCTGTGCTTTTGTTAACATGGGGGCGAGGATATGCTGCTGTGCTTGCTCCAACAGGTCCAGTCTGGATTCCAGCCAGGTGTGTGAGACCATATCATGAACCCATGGCATCAAGGGTTATACGATCCTATTCCTGATTTCCAAAAGAATCAAAGGATAACAATCAAAATGCCAAAGGAAACTCCACCTCAGGATGAACAATCTGTATCGCATAAGGAGAAAACTCTTGGAAACAATGTGGAGAAGGAAATTATACATTCAGCTAAAATTGAAATGTTTGTTAATTTTATATGTATAATATTTGGCATTTGCTTAGGTATGTTGTGTAATGAAGTCAATGTTTATTCAGTTCAATGTGGGGGGAAAGGAACTGGAGCAAGGAGCCTGGAGAAATAATGTATATGTGTTGCACCTTCAATCTACATAACGAATGAGTTGCCATTTAGTCGTTTAAGAAACAGAAGAAACGTGAACTTTGGTCAAAGTCCAATAAGCTGAAAGATTGAGACGCAAATGGCGAAAGGACTTATACCACCATTGGGAGTTGCCATGAATTATAGAGATTTGCATATATTTGAATCATTGGATTGTAGCTATGTTTAATCAAACTATCAAGACTTTAAATTGTTAGAACAAGAGATGTTGTATTGTGGAATCGCATGGCTTTAGATATTATGTTAGCCACAAAAGAGGGGTGTGTGCTTTAATTCATAGTCACTGTTATTTATATTTATATTTTTATATACAATTGATGTTATGGAAAAGATGGTTAAAGAAAAATTCCTTAGTTTATACTGGCTCTGCAGTGACAAATCCATGGGATTGGTTATGGTCTTGGCTACCTGATTTTGGATGGGTGCGACAAATTGTCCCCATCATAATTGGAGTTATATGTTTGCTGATTGGTTTATGCTGTTGTATACAATGCTTACCAAACTTATGGTTTATGTGTAGGCAGTTGCGACCACCCAGGAAAGAGGTGTTATACGCCTACAAACTGTTGAAACAACATGAAAACAAAAAAGGAGATGTAGGGAAATTATTGCAGGCTGCAGAAGGGCAGCTGAAACAATTGTTTTTCAGTCTCCTGAAACAAGCCATGATAAACCACCTGTTCAGCACAAGGTCAATCAGTTAATTGTTGGCTATTAAAATGCAGTTGACATAACCAAGCCAGGGGAATATCATGCAGGTTCAGAGCCAATGGGAAAGGAGGATTTTTTGTTGTACACAAGCTCAATCCAATGAGTGAATTTCCTTGTAAATAAAAGGGAGCTTTGGACATTGCTCTGGGCTCTCATCCCGAGGAAGGAAAGACTCTGTCTTATTTTCATGAGAGACCACCACATCTCCAATGATATATTTTATGCAGTCGTACTAAGAAAGGTGACCTCCATGCTGACAAGATTTTAACATGACCAACAATTCAAGACAAATTACATCTAGTCTTGGTTTCTTCCAAAAGCGTGAACTAAAAACTAGATTAAACGTGAACTAGAAAGGCCTTCTGTGGACACGTGGAAATTCTCCACCACTTTCCACATGTCTATGAGTAAGCACGGCTACAAGTTATCAGTCAGAATACCTGAAAAAGTTGTTTTGTTATCTTGGGTTAGAAGATATTTTTCATTTAAATAATGATACTCTTAATATTGAGAGCAGGGATCTGGACCAATACACCCATCCCTACCTAAAGATGTAGGCTGGGGTGTAGACCTTTTAGTCTTGCTATTGGCCACAAAGCTCTAATTTAAAGCCCTGATTTATTTAAGATGTGCAAATCTAAATAAGACACATGTATATAGGTTGCTCTTATTCTTATCTATTGGCTTTAGTCCCTCATATATTTAGAGGCTATGCATTAAGTTTGTCAAGAGGATAGTGCTATAGTCAAAGGGTGTCAGTAACACTTTCTTTTAGAATGGCAAAACAAGACCTGCTTGGCTAATTTTTGGTGTCAAGGTAAGACAGAAGTGAACCTTTGCAGTTACACCATAAACGTTAGTAGCACTTAGCAAGCTGCTAAATGCCAAAGGAATAGAAGCCAACTCAGATACTTCATCATCCTTATAGTGCCATTTCCCAGGAAAAATTGCTTAACCAGCTTGTTACTATTTAACAATTTCCAGCATGCAAGAGCAATATTTCAACACCTCTAGCAAAAACCTTAAATGAGGTTTGCAAAAAATGCCTAGCCCTTCTTTAAAAATTTGGTTAAATAAGTGACATGAAGACAAGGATTCATGTTGCATTTGCCTTGAACAAAGAACAGAAATCCAATGTTGAGCAATAAAAAAAGATAGTTCTGTAATACTTGCGCAATACACCCTATGCATCAGAGCTGCCTTTCTGACACCCCACCCATAATTATGAATAGTTTGCATCATTACATATTTATTATATCAGCAATATATTATGTACATTGTTGAATATAATAAACTGACTTGTGAAATCTTTTCATGATATTTATAGTCAATTAAGCAATACTTTGTTGTAATTTTGTTCACAATGGTATCACACCTTTTTCATTTTTTACAACCATCTTCGGCTTAAACAATAAAAATTATTGTCCATTCATTGCTTCATCATGCACATTATTTAATTCTTGCTAATTTCTTACACTTCAATATATTGGCAACCTCCCACATGTGTATGTGTGCACATGTGAATTTTCTCTCTTGAAAATGAGAAACCTCACAAAATGTATTTAAAAACTGAGCAAGTCAAAATGAAATATTTGAGACAGTGACCAACATAAAGGTGGGGTTGGTCATTTAAAGGATGCTTCAAAAATTAAAAATGCTATAAAATGCTTCTGAAAATCTAGAAAATATAAACAATATACTATAAAGCAGGGCTTTGTCAACCAGTGGTATGGGTACCACCTGTGGTACATTTCCACCTGGCAGGTAGTACGTGACCATCCTAGAAAAATGGTAGTGGGGGAGGAGAATGAGCTGAACCGGTGGTAGCACCGCACAAGCCTGAGCGAGAGATGGCTGGAGCTGCAGGGCTGTCAGGGCTCAGCGGAAGAGCCAGGATCAGTGCCAGGCTCCAGCTGGAGCTCGGTGCCGATCCTGGCACTTCTGCTGAGCCCAAAAGAAGCACCAATCAGCTGGAATGTTGCAGCATCTCCAGGGTCTTGTGATTTACATTCAGATGCTTGGCAACTGATTCATATTTATGACAGTCACAGTGTCACAGGGTCATGTGAAGTGACCAAAACCTGCTGCAACCACCCAGCAGACATTCTTGCTCGGCTGTGGCTTGGGGGGGGCACTTTTTTCAGTGCCATTGTAACTTCGAACAGCCACTAAGCAAACTGTTGTAAGTCGAGGACTACCTGTACTTCATCACTTTTTTCCTTTTTTTTTTGATCATCAGGTTTTTGACACCTTGCTAGGTGACTGGTGGTACTCAGATGTTGCCATATCCTAAAAGTGGTACAATGGATGAAAAAGTTGAAAAGCCCTGCTATAAAGTAAAAACAATGAAAAGCATATCTTAAAAACGAGAATCTAAAAGAAGTGGTAGGAGCATTACATGGTTACAGGAGAGCATAAAAGGTATGTGGAAAACTGGATCTACCAAGTAACAAAGCACTTTAATAACATGGTAAACTAAGTGCTCAAGAAATCTAGTTTATAGCACAGGTCATCATCAGATGAATTTTGAGTGCTGCTGCACAGAGCCTTGAGGCAGGATTGGTATCCAGAAGTAACAGGGTGATATAAAATTGGTCAATAAATCCTGGGTATTTGTACCAAAGTTGTAAGCAAGAATTCTTTATCAAAAAATCCCTCTTCACATTACATTTTTTAAAAACACAAATAAAAATGCTGTACAGCTTGGCTTGTGGGAGTACCATTAAATTACCTTGATCTGGTGAATAAAAAAGAATATCAGTTTGAACATGACATGCAAATTTAGGAGTCCATCTCCACCGCACAGCACATGTTGCATCAGCCTCAATGCAAACATCCTTCCAGAGGGATTCTGAAATAATCTCAAGACTATGCTTCTTTCATCTGGGAGATGCTGCAAGGAACTGGCATCAAAGCTAGTTCTTGGGAGACTTGATGTTCTGGTGGCATTCGGTATCTGACCTTTTTCCAGAAGGAACTATTTGCAGAAGAAGAGTCTTTCTTTGTGATGTCCCCTTTCCATCTGATAGCTCCCTGCTTTTGCTTGATGTATCTAATGGACTCTGGCATGTGGCTGTAATCCTTTATGTTACTCATTTCGATCAGGATAGTTTTCATTCCATCGGGTATAAGAGCGTGATACACGGCTATATTCTGCTCAGGAGCCTCTTCTGAGATGGAAAACCCAGGTACTAGAATCATTATCAGCCTCCTGCTTTGCCCAATGGTTTCATCAACAACGTTGACTAATGCTATAAATCACCACAGATAAAGATTGCATCAGATGTTAATACCCACAAACATATTCTCTTCTTTTGGATACACATGGATTTTAAAGGACACAATAATGGGCCAAAAACAAAGCCTAGAATTAAGATAATTTCTATAATACTGGTGCCTGAAATTTAGCCTTCTTAAAAAATATAAAACAGAAAATTAATCACTGAATGCTTTCATGTGCTTTAACTAGGCACTATAAAAATGAATACATCTCACACTCCTTGTTATGTAGTTCAACAGTAGGCACATAAGGTAGTTGTTTGTGTAAGTGTATGTCCTCGACTCACAACAGTTCATTTAGTAACCATTCAAAGTTAAAATGGCACTGAAAAACGTGACTGTTTTTCACACTTATGACCAATGCAGGATTTTATATATATAGATCTGTAGATATAAAAGTAGACTAAGGCAGGGTTTATTATTGTTATTTTCTCTACTCAGAAATGCATGTACAAATTTATTGTAAAGGAAAAATAGTTATATTAGCACTTCACCCACAATTTAGTTTAGTATCTAGTTTTATAGTAATAAGAATGGATTATTTTATTATTAGATAAGATTCTACTGTAAAAATGGCTTAAAGATTATATTAAAAATAATTTCTCAATTGTAAACTTAACTTTTTCATCCTGCTTTCAAATATTAGTTCACTAAAATAGGATCTTAATTGTAGAGAACTTTATGTTCCTTAAGTAAAAAAAAAGAAATTAAGAATATCAAGGGCTATTTTTTCTGTTTATTATTATGTGCATATGTTTTTGTTGTTTTATATATGTTTACTTTGTATGTCACTATGGTTATTTAATATTTATATAAACAAATAACATAAAATTTACCCATTTTTAGTAGCAGAAATGTTCCTTCTTTAATCATTCTGCCCATCCCCTTTAAAAAAAAATCTGCCTTTGTTTTCATACGGTATGAAATGCTGAATGAATTGAAAAAGACTTTAAGATTTTGGACTACCTAATTATTTCCATAGACCACTTGCCAATTTGTATAGTAGCTGTGAGATGGGCAGTCTCGAAATTCAATACATAAATAAAATAAATAGTAAATGAGGAACATCAGACTGAAAGTTACATTTTACCTTTTCCTGGCAAATCATCCCTGCCGGGTATAAAGAGACTGTACCCACACTGTTTTTCCAGAACATCAGGAAGTACTTTCAGTACAAAGTCAACTTGGCTGCTGAGTTTTGGATATAACACATATGCATCATAGATTTTTCCATCTGAAACTGACAATGTAAGACAAAACTGCTTCAGAAATTATTAACAACCTCCATCCCCAATACATGAAACAGCTCTAAGTAGGATTTATTCCAGAACAAACTATGTCTGGTTTTATATTGGATGATTGATGAATGTAACAAATGGGCATCTATATCAGTGTTTCTCAAGTATGGCAATTTTAAGATGTGTAGACTTTAATTTCCAAGACTCTCAAGTTTAAGCTGAGAAATACTGGGAGTTGAAGTCTAATGTCTTAAACATGTCAATGCTCAGAGCTTGAATGGTGCATAGAAATGAATTACAAAGAAATAGCAATTCCTATAACATTTTAAATAACCGTTATATACAAAATGTTAAATTGCAATTACCAGTTCTTCAGCTGCTATTGGTCTTCACATGCATTGAGTTCTTCCTAACCTAGGATATCATAATGCATTACCTAGTATAGGTTTGCATCCAAGCAGTGTGGCCTTTTGTAAATGACAGGTGGAAATGTTGTCAATGCAGGGATTTTTTTTAAGTGCTGTCCAAGATTTTTTAGTATGATACCCAATGTCCCAATGATCATTGATTATCATCAGCATCTTCATTATTAAAAAGATTTCAGAATTTAGAACTTGCCCTGTCATCTTTCCTATCTTCAGAAATTAAGGCTATTAACCTTGTTTAACCACAATTATTTATTTGTCAGCATTTTTTTTCAGTCCAAGGAATTTTCATTTGAGGTACAAATTAACAGCTTAAAGCTACCCTACTTTGGTCATATTACAACAAAGACCTAGTCTCTGGAATAATGTGGACGGACTCAGGTATAGCAATTATGAATCCCTATTGGAAGATCTGAATGACCAGGCTGGGGTCAGATCGTCATGGAGAAAAACTATCTATATGATATCTAAGAGTCAATACTGACTTGATGACATGTAATAAAGCAATACGATTATACAGTGTTACCTTTTTTATGAAGAAAAGAGCGACATGATTTCCGATACCAAAGGACAATTTCAATCTTGAAGAAGATGCAGATTAATACAGGTATAACCAGTAGTAATGTCAACAAAACAAAAGCTGTATGGTTTTTGGCTAAATCAGAAAAAAATCATATTAAATGAGTATTCCATGAAATGGTTAGAATAATGATTAGCACCTTGAAATCATTGAGCCAAATTTGTCTTTCCTCAGGAAGTATTATTGCCTTGATTTCTAGTTCAAAGAAGATTAGATAAAAATCATGTGTGGTATGTTAAGGAAAGTAATTGTGGTATGGGCCAACCAGGAAATATATTTGTATCAAAGGGCTAATCCAGATTCAGTTTTCACCAATTTAAAGTCATTAAATATTAGGATTCTATATGGCCTTAAATTACACCGGACACAAAATCAGCAGTGTTTTACACAGAGGAAATATCACCCGCTTCTACTCTGCTAGTGCCTTTGATGGTACATAGATCTAATCTATGAAAGGAACAAGGGAACTTTGGCATCGTATTCCATCACTCTTTGAATGACAGTCACTGGCATTCGTTCAGCTCCTTTAAGATCTTATTACAGGTAGTCCTTGACTTAAAACAGTTCATTTAGTGACTGTTTGAAGTTACAACGGCACTGAAAAAAGTTACTTATGACCATTTTTCACAATTATGACCATTGCAGCATCCCCAGGGTCACATGCTCAAAATTGGCAAATGGATCATATTTATGACAGTTGAAGTGGATTATATGATCCCCTTTTGCGATCTTCTGACAAGCAAAGTCACTGGGGAAGCCAGATTCACTTAAAAATTGTGTGATTAACTTAATAACTGCAGTGATTCACTTAACAACTGTGGCAAGAAAGGTTGCAAAATGGGGGAAAATTCACTTAACAACTGTCTCACGTAGCAACAGAAATTTTGGACTCAGTTGTGTTCATAAGTCGAGGGCTACCTGTAACTTAGAAGACTTTCCATTTTTATCCCTGCATTGGTTTCAAGTGTTTATTATATTCTATGTGGTAAAATTGCAGCAGGCTAAATGAAAAAAGGAAACACGTTTTAAGCCTTTGGGTGTAATCCAAGCAATTTAAGTACAACTGGAAATGAATAAAATTCCCTAAGGTTGAAATTCTATGCATACCAGAACACATTTTATAACAAACTGTGTGGCTTGCTTTCCAATAAATGCACAGAATGTCTCCATTTCATTCTATTTCTCACTTCCATATTCAATATTTCAGAGGCTGAAATACTGCAGCAAAATTTCATTATTTGTACAGTTATATCTTTTCCCTTTCTTCTGTTCTAGATTTGCTTTCTTTACAGTAAGACACATTTAGAAATCAAATATAAAATGGCATACTTGGACGCTGTATTTTGATGTATGCCGCAACTTCCCCTGCATGGCAAATAAAGTGCTGATCATAATCTTCATTTTTCAACTCTGTAATGTTCAGAGACACTGTAAAAATCTCTCTTCCTTCCTTTGGAATACTTGTTCTGTATTAAAATTAGAAGTTCAGATTTAAGTTAGGCAATAAAGAATTGTCGTGTATTTATTCAGCATAAAGATTCAGGTTCAAAATCTCAATGCTTTATGCCAGAAAGATTAGCTACTGTATATCATCTACTCTTTGGACTGTTTCACATTTGCCAAGAATTGATATCATATAGTGCTATGCCATATACAGTGCCCAAATTGCTTATGTCTTATGTCATTAATTGCAAAAAAGTTGTGTCTGAATTTCATTATTGATACAGTAGACAGGGATTATATAAATACATCAAAATATTCAATAGTAATAGTGGTGAATATCTGTAGCTCAGATATAGGATGAGGGTGAAGGTTTGTTCTCTGAGCTTGTGGGTTGGTTTCCAAACATTTTGTTGCCAGGCTAGGTAACATCCTCAGAAGAATTTGGGCATGGGTCCCCAATCCCCAGAACACTACTGGTCCGCGGCATGCCAATAACCGGTCTGCACAAACCAGCAAACCAGCAAAGCCCCATCCATGAGACGCAGGCAGCACACAAAACTAGGCACCCTCTGGTCCGCAGAAAAAACCTCTCTCCACGGAACCGGTCCCTGGTGCCCAAAAGGTTGGGGACCTCTGATTTAGGGAATGTCAGTGTCAGTGTTCCTCTGTTTATAAGGGCTTCAGGTGTGGGCGTTTTAATGCTACCAACCACCAGACTCGTGAGTTCATGGAAGCCTGGTACTCCACAAGAAATTCCATCAACAGACACATCTATCTACAACCAGCCTATGAACCCTCAGAATCCAATTCAACCACAAAGCCAATCAGAGACAACACCGACTTTCAACCAACCCACTCAAGCCCCCTCCCTCCAACAGCAGTTCACCTCCCAATAACCATGACCTGATGTAACCTCTCCATCACAAGACTCATCACAAGATGCTCACTTGAAACACCCACCCCTATAACAGAAGAACACTGGCACTGACATCCCGTAAACTCTGAAGATGGTAGCTAATCTGGTAATGAAACGTTCGGAAACCAACCCACAAGCTTGGAGAACGAACCTTCACCCTCATATTCAATAGTCTACAATACAAAATATTCTGAAATAATCAATCATTTGTGTGGTTTGTCAAAGTTGTTGAAGTTTATCTTTGCAGCAGTTAATTAGTGTATGAGAATTAAATCTATTACAAAAGGAAAACAATTTGTGCTTAATTTATGCATTAAAATATATATCATACTTACTGATTTCCTTCTTGAATTCTACCTTTAAATAGATCATCAACTAGTGTATTATTGACTCTCCAAGATATAGCAATTAAAGTGTCTTTGAAACTTGATACATTACACTCTGTAAAGACATTGGATCCTAAAAATCGATATAAGAAAATAGTAATTTTTAAAAATAAATATATTTATAAGTAAATAAATTTATATCTGTGTAATATAATGATACATATCATTTTTTCTTCTCACTCCTCTGTATGCCACTGCATCACTGAGATTAAAATGTGTACAGACTGAAAATGATTTACATGTTTTTATTGTAATAATAACAATAACAATAATAATAATAATAATAAAAATGGCAGAGAACTTACCAATATGAGCTTCAATAGTATTGTTTATGGGGTACAGAATCTCAGATCTTTTCCTCTCTTTTTTTTCTGACAGGAAAAAAAACATATATAACTCTTTATGTCATAAATTCAAACATATGCAAAGTTCACATATTTAGCATTCATTTAGGCCAAAATTTTGTTATGTAAGTTTTAGAATATCAAAACACATTACAAAGATTCTCTTAGATGTACTGTACATAAACCCACATATAGCTTGGTATATATGAATTCAATATCTGTAACATTTTTATTCCAAGAAACATCCCAGTGGCTTTCATACAGTTACATAAAAAATATTTTTTTAAAAAAACATATCACATAGCAAAAGGAACAGAGAAGGAAGAAAAGGCAAAAGACATTCAGGCCCCAGAAATCAATTTTAAATACTATTCAGATGAATATTGCGACTACAATGCTTATGAAAATGATTCATATGATGACTTCCGGTGGCTGTGCGGCGCCGGAGACAGCCTTCCCGGGCTGCCCGCGGCTCAGCTGAGTAATTTTCACCCGAAACAGCGCCGATCAGCTGTTCGGGTGAATTTGAAGCCCCCTCCTCGGGAGAAGAGGAGGGGGTGAGGCCCCAGGTAGGGGTCGAGTTCTCCGGGGCCGCCTGAGCTTGTAGCTTGGGCGGCTGAAGGATTGAACTCCCCCGTAGCCTGGGTCGCTCCCAGCTGGTCAGCGTCTCTGCTCCGGATTTCTTGGAGCAGAGCCAGGCGTTTGCGACCACCCCTGCCTGAAGGAAGGACTATGGAATAAAAGGAGCAGGCAGAGCGGTACAAGAGGAAAAGGTGAAGAGGATTATTATATTTTACTCTCGAGCTCGATGGGCTTTTTAAACTTAAAGTGAAAGTGCGTCACAAGTGAAAGTAGAAGATGGCGGCTAAACCTCCCCCAAAAACTCTTCGGAGTGGTGGAACTTCTCCGGTGCAACAATCATCATTGCAGGCGTTGCGTCCTCCTGATGTATTGACACCGAAGGATTTACAAGATGCTCTTGAAAAACATGCCCAGGTAATTCTGGAATCAATGGGTGATAAATTTGCACAGATGGAGGAGAAATTGGAGAAATTGGAGGAGAGAATGGAAGAGAGGATGGAACAGAAGTTTAGTGTGTTGAAGGTAGACATTTTGTCTTCAGTGCATAAAGTGGCTGAATGTGTGGAAGATCTGGATGAAAAAGTGGAAGATTTGACTCAAAAGAATGCCATATTAGAAGCAAAAGTATTGGAGAATGAAGATTTAAGAGACAAAATGGACAGAGAATTGAGTCTTGCTCAATATTACCAGATGCAGTTTGCTGTTAGAATCAGAGGCTTAAAAGAGAATATTAAGGAAGATCTAAAGCAGCTGATTTCTGAGGCTCTGGAAGTGGTATTGAATCAGCCAGCATCTGAAATAAAGGGAGGCATGGATAAAGTGTTTCGTGTGAATTCATGGATTGCTAGACAGAGAAAGCTGCCTAGAGATGTGGTGGTTTATTTTGCAAAGAGGGAAATTAGAGATGAAGTTATACAAGCTGCCTATGATTCTAAAGTTGTGATTGCTGATCAAGAAGTTTTGGTTCTAAAAGAAATTCCTCCAAAGATTTTAAGGAGAAGGAAGGATTTTACATTTCTTGTGCAAGAGCTCAAGCAACGAGATATAAGGTTCAGATGGGAGATCCCAGTTGGGTTGATGGTGATGCATGAAGGTAAAAGGTACCGTCTGGTTACTGTGATGCAGGCGCGTGATTTTTACAATAACGTTTTAAAAGCAACCCCATTATCACTTCTGGAAGCTGCAAAGAGATCTGGAGAAGGAGAACATCAAGAGGCTGAAGATGGACAGACAGAGGAGAATGGTGCTGGAGGAGATCAAGCTACAACTTCTTTGGATGATCCTAGAGAGCAGAGGGTGACGCGTGCTGCTTTAAAACGATCAAAAAAAAATAAAAGAACAAGATCAGCAGAAGTCTATGGAACTTCCACAACGTACTTACAGCCAAGCAGTGGGAGGAGCACGGCCTAAAAAAGACAGTCCTATCAAAGCAGTGCTTCAAGAGCTTTGGGATGATATGCATGACAACTAAATTTTTAACTTGGAACGTTAATGGACTAAACTCACCACAGAAGAGGAAGAAAGTTTTTCAATATTTAAAACAATTCAAGCTAGATGTTATATGTTTGCAAGAAACGCATATTAGGGTTGTGGATCAAAAGTATTTATCGAACTCAAGGTTGGGTACGCAATTTGTTGCTTCTGCACTGAATAAGAAAAATGGAGTGGTTGTTTATGTTAAAAGTGCTTTAACAGCAGACTTAATTGAAGCAGATAAGCATGGAAGATACGTTATGATAGAGCTGCTGCTAGAAGGTAAAAAGACGCTTTTAGTTGGATTATATGCTCCTAATCAACAACAAGCTGATTTCTTTAGCTTACTTCATACAAAGCTTACCCAGTTGGATTATAAATCTTTTATTTTTATGGGGGATTGGAATGGTGTTTTTGGATGTACAGATGGACAAGGCTGGAGCTTTTAAGCGCGTCCCAAGTCATGCTAGACTGCCTAAATCCTTTTTTGAAATGAAGGATGACTTGGAACTGCGAGATATTTGGCGCGAGAGACATTTGCAGGAAAAGGATTATACTTTTTTTTCTGACAGACATCAATCTTTTTCTAGGATCGATTTTATTTTGTTGACTAATGATTTTTTTAAGGACTAAGAAGGTGAAGATTTGTGCAAGAACTATTTCTGATCACAGCCCAGTTTGGCTAGAGATTGATAAGGAGAATAGAGATAGGCGCTCGTGGCGCGTAAATGAGAATTTGTTTAGAAATCAGAGAAATGTGGAAGAATGCAAACAGCGGATGAAGGATTTTTTTGAAATGAATATGAATAAGGGCACCTCTATGGACATGGTTTGGGATGCTAGTAAGGCCTATATGAGAGGGGTGTTGATATATATGAATAATAAACATAGACGTGCTGTGGAAGCTAGGAGGAAAGAACTGGAGAATGAAATAAAGGAAAAAGAAAAGGCTTTGATTTTGAATTCAGAGGATGTGAAGATTAAGGAGGCTATTAAACTGTTAAGAGGACAATTTGATAAATTAATGGCTGACCAAGTGGCAACCAATTTGCGGTTTGCCAGGCATAATACCTTTTGCAACGCCAACAAACCAGGTAGATGGTTAGCTTATAGATTGAGGAAAAAGCAAAGGGCTTCTAATATAGATAAAATTGAGCATAAAGAAAGGGTTGTGTTTCAACAGGACCTTATCAAGGATGCTTTTGTGGATTTTTATTCTAAATTATATGCTAAGGAGAAGATTAATGAAAAAGACATTGATATATATTTGGAGAATGCTAGCATCCCGGTTCTTACGCAAGTACAAAAAGAGGGGATTAATCAATTAATTACAGAAGAAGAAATTTTCACAGCAATTAAGGAATTGAAGATGGATAAAGCACCAGGTACGGATGGTTTGTCTGCGGCTTATTATAAAAATTTACAATTAGAGATGATGAAACCGTTAAAGGAACTGTTCCAGACAATCCAGAGGGGGGGAAAGGTGCCACCGTCTTGGAGAACAGCTTTTATTTCCTTGATTCCGAAGGAAGACCAAGATGCTACTCAAGTTAAAAATTATAGACCGATATCGCTTTTAAATACAGATTACAAGATATTTGCTAAGGTGTTGGCTAATAGACTGATGAGGGTTCTACAACAGGTGATTCATGGGGACCAAACGGGGTTTATTAGTGGTAGGCAAATGAAAAATAATGTGAGGCATATAGTTGATGTGTTAGAGTTTTTGGAAAGGAACAACCAGATCCCTGCGGCGCTAATCTTTCTAGATGCTGAAAAAGCTTTTGATCAATTGAATTGGCAATTTTTGATGAAAGTTTTAGATAAAATGGATTTTGGGGAAAATTTTTTACAACCGATTAGGGCATTATATCAAAAACAAACTGCCCGAATTATAGTTAATAATAGTCTGACAGAAGTATGTAATATTGAGAAGGGCACAAGGCAAGGGTGTCCGTTATCGCCCTTGTTATTTGTGTTAACATTAGAGATATTATTGGTTAAAATACGGAATTCGGAAAAAATTAAGGGTATACAAATTAGAGATCAGGATTATAGATTGAGAGCATTCGCAGATGATCTGGTTGTTACAGTGACCCAGCCAGAGAACTCTGTTGTGGACCTGATGGAGATAATAACACAATACGGGAAGGTTTCTGGATTTAAAGTTAATATACAGAAAACCAAAATTCTGGCCAAAAATATGACAGTTTCGCAAAAGGCTCTCTTAGAAGGATTAACTGGATTTGAGATTGTTAAAAGGGTTAAATATTTGGGGGTGCTTTTGTCGCCCTCTAATACAAAGTTATATAAAAATAATTATGAAAAACTGTGGGGGAATATCCAAAAAGAATTGGACAGTTGGGAAAAATTGCAATTGTCCTTGTTGGGACGGATCGCAGCAGTGAAAATGAACGTCCTGCCTAAATTTCTATTTTTATTTCAAATGATACCGATTCTTAAGAAAGATTCTAATTTGGAGGAATGGCAGCGAGGTATTAATAAATTTGTTTGGGCAGGGAAAAGGCCACGAGTTAAACTTAAGATTATGCAGGATACTCGTGAGAGAGGTGGTCTTAAAATGCCCAATCTTAAACTATACTATGAAGCTGCTGCATTAGTAGGAATAAGTGATTGGATTAATTTGACACAAGAGAGATTATTAAATCTTGAAGGCCACGATTTGTTGTTTGGCTGGCATGCATATTTGTTATATGACAAGAAGGTAGACAATGTGTTTAGAGTGCATATTCTAAGACAGGCATTGTTGAGAGTTTGGAAGAAGTATAGACATAAGCTAGATTGTAAAATACCACTGTGGGCAATTCCAAAACACGCAATAGAAAATATACATGCTGGTTTCAAACATGATGTGACTACGTACAAGGAGATTCTGAGCTTGGAAAGAAATGTTTGGAGTTTGAAATCATATAGCCTCTTGCGAGAAGAGAAGGTTGTTCAAAATTGGTTTCAATATACTCAGCTACGGGCCAGGTGGAAAGAAGACCAGAAAATTGGTTTTACAATGACTGATGAAAATTTGATAAAGCAAATTAGAAATCAGGGTCCAGCACATATCAAACGGATATATCTTGCATTGATAGAAATTGACTCAGAAACAGAGCTTGTTAAAGATTGTATGATTAAATGGGCCCAAAATATCCAAGAAGTTGTTACAATGGATACGTGGGAAAGGATTTGGGTGAGGAACGTAAAATTTACACAAGCTCAAAATCTAAGAGAGAATTTTTATAAAATGTTTTATAGATGGCATTTAGATCCTAAAAAGCTTGCAAGTATGTATCCGAATTATCAGCCTAAATGTTGGAGGTGCGGTGACGAAGACGCAACATATTTTCACATATGGTGGACTTGTAAAAAGGTTAAGGCTTTTTGGATAAAAGTCTGGTGGAATATGCAGAAGATTTTTAAACAGAGGATAAAGTTTTGTCCGCAACTTTTTTTGTTGGGAATAATTACAGATGCAACGGTTGTGGACACTAAGTTGATGTTGAATTTAATTACGGCAGCAAGACTCTTAATAGGTCAGTATTGGAAGAAGGAGGAACTGCCGACTATAGAAGAATGGACTTTAAAGGTTTCTGACCTGGCAGAGATGGCAAAGATATCGGCCTATTTGAAAGATCATTCGCAAGAACGCTATATTATGGAGTGGAGAAAATGGATTGAGTATATCCAGAACAAATATGGGACTAAAAAGTTTCATGTAGCATTTGAATAAGTCTTTCCTTCTTTTCTCTTTTTTTTTTCTTTTTTCTCTTTTTTTATATATTTTATATTAATAGTGTTTGTAGTTATCCTATATGAGCTAGAGAGTGATAGATTTTAGAATTTACGGTTGTTAACATATGGTTGTTTATGATTCTTTTTTTTTTTGTTTTTTATACCTTGTACTTAGCTCTGGGAAGTCGGGGGGGGGAGGGGGGGAGGGGTAAGGAGGGAGGGATAGGGGAGGGGTAGGGGGGTTTGTTAAAGATAAAATGTATGATAAAACTTTTCAATAAAAAAAAGAAAAAAGAAAATGATTCATATGACAACTTTGGAATTTCAGCAAGTACTGTATCTCACTGTCATTTACTGAAGAAGCCCATCTTTTTCCAGATTTAAAAAATCAGCCTTATTGCAACTTTCCTGCAATTCTTGTGAAGAAATCTTTAAAAAGAGAAACTACTTTATTGATTAGCAAAGAGGGGATGTGCTTCTGTGAGGTCCAAACTAATGGCAATACAATGGAGCAGGTGGCAAAAGAAACATAGCAATGCAAACTCTGCCTCTACCCTATTGAACTTGCACTTGATGTCACAATGGAAGTAGGAAATGGTGAAAATGGCATTGTGCCATCCTAATGTCACATTGTTGTCACTGTGGTTAGGAAGAGATGCCTATGGCCTAAAGCAATTCTTATGAATCATTTTGGTGTGTGAACAGCTTGGATGCAGCTCAGGAATATCATGGTGGATTTAGTCTTTTAACAAGGCTGATTTAATAGCCATCACTACTTTCTTTCCCTTTGAGCTGAGGTAGCACAGTGGTTAGAATGCAGTACTAAGTATGTTTGGAACATGGAACTATTGTTTGCATTGTTGATAATTTACACACACACACACAAACAAACACAACACACATTGTGTATATGGTGTATATAAACTCTCTCTCTCTCTGTGTATAGATATATAGATATAATTACATGGTCACCCATCTCAAAACAATGATGTTGGGTGGCATAGAAAAATTAAAACCAAATTTTACAAACAATAATCCAGGATGCCTAATTGTTGTAAGTCCCAATCATAAATCAGAGCAACAGCAGGTAACACTTATGATACAGCTTGATTTATCTAAATTCATTGTTATCTCAAAGATTATAAAAAGAACCAAGTAATTTTTATTTAAAGAATGTTCATGCTGCCACGGCAATTGAACTTCTAATACTTTAAGTTGGAATTTAAAAAAGGATTAAATTGTTGTAAACCATATTTAATTTTGAATTCTCTCCTGCAATTGCATTCATTATATACATTAACACTGATTAAAAGGATATTTGGAATATTAAATGTTGTTTGAGATTATGTGTATAATAACAATGGCACAACATGTGTGCCAATTGCTAGATAGATGAATATATAACATGATCATTTTGAAGACTGCATTAAATCGCTTTTGAAGTATGGTAAAATAAATATAAGTAAGCAGACAGAAAAAAGAGTGGAAAACATTAGTTGCCCAGATAATATAAGAGCAAATTACAATAACACAAATACTTACCTAATAATGTCACCAAAATACTATTAGAAAAATTGTATTTATTTCCCCTAAAAGTATAGGTGCCTTTGCATACATATTTTCCCCCATCATCTGTTTTTATATCTTTCATAATAAGATGGTTTCTGAAGAACTCAAATCGTTCTCCTTGTATTGGCTGACATTCCTAAATATAACAAAGTAAAACATTTTAATAACAAAAAAGGGGGAAATGGTCCTTAAATTGTAGCATACTTCAATAGGCCTGCTAATCACACCCACATATACTAATCAATATGTAAATTTGATTACTCTGTGTATATGTACCTCCACATACATATACTCAGCTGTTCTTTTTTCATGGTCTGGGTTAATGGACATCCAGATAATAACAGTGGCAAGTGGAGCCTTTCCTCAGCTCTTGATGATTAACTGATTGTGTCTCTACCTAGAACAGGAAATGTGCTAATAACCTCAAGATTTGGTTTCTAAAATGTATTATTAGTAGGGTAACCACAGAAGGTTGTCAGAAATTGCAGCTGGTCAAGAAGGCAGCAGCAAAGGTAACAAGTGGCATTGGAAGACCTTTATGTTGAAACAACAATATCAAATGCCACTTGCAAGGTGTTTTGCTTTAAGGGGGCATCCAAAGTCAAATGAGAGAGAGAGAGAGAGATGGCTTTTTATGATAGGAATCATACATACTATGAAATGTTACTATTACTGGTGTTGAGGCTAGCACATTCCTTTTTACAGCTTAGGAAAGGGCTTAAAACAGTTTAGTTGGGACTTTTAGAGTGCTAGAAGCTGAAGTGTTTTAACATATCATCTGAGATTTTATATATTATGTATTCTTGTAAGACGGACAGAGCAATTTGAATGATAGCATATAAATGTACTACATACATTTATCAACCTGATTTATCCTCTCTCTCTCTCTCTCTCTCTCTCTCTCTGTGTGTGTGTGTGTGTGTGTAGAGTATCGTAGACAATTGCAAGAATATCTCAGAGAATTGATTTGATTTTGAACAAAGAGGCATGTAATTTTCATTTTTCTTTTTTATTATTCTCAATATTTGTATTTTTGGAGAACTTTTGTTTCTAGCTTTCCTGTTAGCAACTCTTTGACTTAGAATATACAGTAAGTGGTCCACAGACGTTGAAAGATCACAGCAGAGGCAATTCAACCTGAAGGAATTAGTCTTTAAGTTCAGTGGGCAATGAATCATAATTTCACCTGCTGTTAACTTCTTCAAAGCTCCTGCCTGCCACTGTGCTAATACAGTATTACACAGGAGAAGCAACACATGGGATCTCGTAATTGTTAATATTCATTTAACACTCAGTTAAAAAAATTACAGAAGGAGGAATTTTAAAAGATCTGTACCTTATACCAATGGATAGAGGGATAATCTACTTCCTGTCCAAACTCATTCACTTGATGACACACAATCCTGGTTGGCGCTCTTGGAAACAAATTTTGCTTAAGGTAGTATTCTTTGTTAAAACAAAGACTAGCGCTGTTATTGAGAACTGCAATTGGGATGCTGTACTTATAACATCTTTTTGAATTCCTATAATTAAACATTAAAATGTTAAAATTATTTTTGGTACAGTACAATTCTATTTTCTGTCAAAACTTTGTCTTTTATTTTCTTATACATTATTGCCACCATGTACAAAACTATTAACCTAGGCAACTATTGAATCATCCTTTAGTCCAAGTCTGAGGTTAAAATCATTCCCATTTATTTCTTGCCTGGGAATGGAAGTTTATCTGTGTTCTGAGGATCTTCTGATTCAGGGATCAGAGGCATAGTTCCGCTTTTCTTTAAGGTTTGGATGTTAAAACAGAGTGTAACCCTCAACCTAATCCTAACCCTTAATAGAAAGAGCTTACAATATATGTGTGGCTCATTTTGTTCCTTGTATGTTTTCTAGTAGCTCTTAGGCAAACAGGTAGTCCTCAACCTACAACCATTTGTTTAGTGACCAAAGTTATAATGGCACTGAAAAAAGTGACTTATGACCGGTTTTCACACAACGATTGTAGCATTCCCAGTCACATGATCAAAATCTGGGTGCTTGGCAACTGGCATATTTTTATGATAGTTGCGGTGTCCCAGGGTCATGTGATCTCCATTTGTAACCTTTCCAGCCGGATTCCAACAAGTAAAGTCAATGGAGGAAGCCAGATTTGCTTAATGACCCCATGATTCACTTAACACCTGCAATGATTTGGTTCACAACTATGGAAAAAAGGTCACAAAATGGGGCAAAACTCACTTAACAACTGTCTTGCTTAGCAATGGAATTTTGGGGCTCAATCGTGGTCATAAGTCGAGGACTATCTGTATTAAGCAGTATTAGTCAAGAGCTCAGGTACATCTGAAAACTCTTGCGACTGTGAATGTAGAGGCACGGATTCTTCCCATCTCATCAGCTACTGACCACAATGGGGAAGTAGAGTGTAGGAAGAAAGTTAAGGATTTATTCCATCTTTGGCATTAACTTCATTTGCAGTTGCCTAACAGACTGCTATTTCTGGGTCACTTCCTTCCACCTTCTCAAGTTCCCATGCACAAAACACATCAACCTACAACAAGAACAAGAATGGGGGGCGGGTTCAAGAAAATTTATTTAGTCAAAAGCAGCATAGACTTAGAAGAGTGGTTACGCCATTTTAAAGAAAGTTTGATGGTAGCATGAAACATAGCATTGATATCCCAAATGTCATCTCCCAAAAACTTCTTAGTTTGATATTATAACATTTCCGTGCTAGTGCACAATGCCCTCCCATCAAGAAAGGAACATCTGGCAAGGGTATATTTCAAATTCTCAGTAAACTAAGAGTCATGGTGGCTCAGTGATTAGAATGGAGTATTGCAGGCTAATTCTGCCAACTGCCAGCAGTTTGATCCTGATAGGCTTAAGGTTGACTCAGCCTTCCATCCTTCCAAGTGGCTAAATGAGGACCCAGGTTGTTGGGGACGATATGCTGACTCTGTAAACTGCTTAGAAAGAGCTGTAAAGCACTATGAAGCGGTATATAAGTCTAAGTGCTATTGCTAAACTATTGTCCCCTGTAGAAATTGCTGTCAACAATCCTGAGGGCTTTATATCCAACAATAAAATGATATGAAACATCATTGGCCTATAGAAAGTGCTGGGACTGCTGAAAAAAAATTCTATAGAAAAGCATCTTTTACCTACAGGAAGCTATGGCTTTTCTGTTCTTTATGTGATCAATTGTTTTCCTAATTTTGGCCCTCCAATAAAGGAGCCATCAACAGATTGATGGAATTAGTTATGATCTATCACACAGTCAAGTGCCTGATTCACACTGTACACTACAGACTAAAGCAGACCAATTAAAATAGAGCTGGCACCATTTCCATCCACCAGTTAACTGATAATCTCCAAGAGCCTTCAATCATAAACCAATCCCACAAAATTCAAATTCCACACAATTATAAATACTGCAAGGTGATCCCCACTTCTCAATCCTTGCTCTGAGGAAGCCTTTCCAGAATGTAAAGTGGCACTTCTGCACAAAAAACCCTGGTATATATCTTTGGTATATATCTTGCTAAGCTTGGATAACCCCAACTACAGTTTAAATTTCCAATGATGTATCAGAATGCAACCACCCCCTCCACTCCCAGAACCAATAAATGCAATTCCTTACCTTATAATACATTGATACAATCCTGAATCTTGAGCTATGGCAGGGATAAACCAGAGGCTGTTTTCCTGTTGGAATACTCTTGAAGGAGGCTGTGTAATTAAAGGCATGTCATTTCCATTCATGTACCAATTCAGGGTAGAGTTTGGAAATCTGTCCAATGGGCAATCAAGCCTAAAAGGATTGTTTTCTTCAAACACCTTCTGCTTTCCAATATCTTCCTGGACAACACATTTCTCTACATGGAGTGGGGGGATGGAAATCATTGTTTTAAACTATACATACACTAAATCCACTGTTTACAAAAAAAAAACCTCTTCAGCAAAATCAAATCCAATTGATTTGGTCACTTTGGTAGGAGATCCTAAGCATGTCTTGTCAAGTCTGCTGCAGCCCTTGAGCTAAACAAACTCATACTTAATTTTCCAAGCTGATACTTTTTGGGGGAATTTTGTAGTACTCTTGTTTTGCAAATTATTGACGTACAAGTTTAGCTACTTAGTATGGATATTCATAAGCAAGTCACATTTCTTTCAATAGAGCTTTCTCTCAGGGAGGTTGTGATAGGACTGTAGCCTTCATCTTATTTCGCTTATGACTGAAGCTTGCAGTTTCCATCATTTATAGCTTGCAACATAAATTAAGAAAGTCCACTGAGGAAAACCTTTGTATACCCTTAACCTCCACACAGTCACCTTTGCTTGCCCAACATTTAGGATGGAGCAGCAGAAAATCTTATCCAGATCAGGGCTTTTACAAAAAGAAACTTCCTCAATTTAATTTGCCTGGGATCCATGCTGTTAAGCTTTTCCATTTTTCTCAAAAATCTTAATAAAACACTTCAATATCTCAGGCATGAAAAAAGTGCTGCAATGAATGTGCTTATACAGGTAGTCCTCGACTTACAACAGTTCATTTAGTTACAATGGAATGGGAAAAAGTGACTTACAACCATTTTTCACGCCTACAACCATTGCAGCATCTCCATGGTCATGCGATCAAAATTCAGATGCTTGGCAACTGACGCATTTTTATGACATTTGCAGGCCAAGCGATCACCTTTTGCAATCTTCTGACAAGCAAAGTCAATAGGGAAGCCAGATTCACTTAACAACCGTGTTACTAATTTAACAATTGCAATGATTCACTGTGGCTAGAAAGGTCATAAAAAGGGACAAAATTCACTTAACAAGTATTTCACTTAACGACAGAAATTTTGGGCTGTTGTGGTCATGAATCGAGGACTACCTGTAATCACAATCGTAATTCTGCCACAAAACCTCCGCATAGAAAGATTACTTCACTGTTATGACTCCTTTGTGGCCCACGGTATATTAGAACTGTGCAAAAAGAATAGATGAAGCCAGCATTACAAAACAAACTACAATATGATCTAAACACAAATCTAAAGTTACCTTTCTCTTCATGAAATAGCATATCAGAAATTCACTTTGGAATTGATTCTATTAGCTAGACCTGTGTTTTCAAACTTGGCAATTTTAAAATGTGTGGAATTCAACTACCACGCTGGCTGGAGGATTTTAGGAGTTAAAGTCCCTGTATTATAAATTGTCATGTTTGAGAAACACTGAGATAAACTCTTTAATAAACCCCTGCTTACAAAAATAGCATAGCTTATTTTACACCTATTTTATACAACTGTACCAGATTTGTAATTCAAATCAATTTTAAAATAAAAGTAAAAGCTTACATCTAATAACCAGGGTAATTATCACAAATACAATCGCTCCTTTTTTTCTGAATGAACATTCTCTCTCACTGAGTATTTGAAAAAGCTGTTTACAAGGAACTCACCTGATTTGAATACACAGATAAATGAGAGGACTAGAACACAATAATCAGCTAAAGCAGGTTTCATGTTTTACTGCACAAAAAGGAAAGAAGCAAAAGACTCAATACATTCAAGCCATAGCTCATACTTTTCTCTTTTCAATTCTTATCATTTACAAGAAACCTTGCTGTTTCTTCATTTTCCCCTCCAGTCTTCCCACACATATACACATCCCCCCCCAAAATGCCAGTATAGTACTGTACAATAAAACAGAATTAAATAAAACATCTCTGGATAATTTACTTTGTCAGGGAACTTAAATGTTTTTTTAGTATTTTTTCCTTTTATTGAATTTATTCAAGATTTCAAAAAAATAAAAAGAAATTAAAAAGATCAAGAAAAAAGATATAAATTAAAGACCACTAATACATGATAAATAAAATTAAACAGAAGTAAAATAGAGGAGGAAAAAAGACTCCCTCCTCAAATTTAAAAACCAGAATATTGCCAGTAGTAAATAAATTGAATACGCATGGGTGTGGATGTGCACATGCATGTGTGTTAGTAGTAATTAGTTTACAAAAAAGTACTTTCTAATAGTATCTTGCTATTAACTACAAAAAAATAATTTCAATATATTACTTTATTGTTGAGCTATCAACATGAAATCCATGCCAAAGAAAACCTATCACACTAAAACATTATCTAGGGGGGGAAAAGTGACATGAAAGAATCTTGGAATCAGCCATTAGTTATCTGTCCCCCAAACAGCCATCTCAAGATCTTCCTAGGCAAAATTGTATTTTATGAAAGTACATGGAATTTTAATTCAGCTACTGTTATAATTTGGCTGATGATTAAAGACAGTTACAGCTTATTATTAATTTATTTATTTATTTTATTACATTTATTTATAATATTGCCAGTAGTAAATAAATTGAATATGCATGGGTGTGGATGTGCACATGCATGTGTGTTAGTAATAATTAGTTTACAAAAAAGTACTTTCTAATAGTATCTTGCTATTAACTACAAATATACTAGCTGCCCAACTCCAATATCTTTACTATCTGTTCAAAAGTAAGTCAATTCAAAACATTTACTCTCTCCGTTAATTAACTAAAATGTTGCCGTTTTGAATTTATAATACTCTTTTATTATCTGTTATTTTATGTTCAGGTAATATAACAAACCAGCATTCTATATTAGTGTCTAGTTTCATTTAAAACTAAAATATTGTCTACTTGCTGAAAGTTATTAGTCACAGAGGGTTTATAGACAGTGCCAAATCTTCTGTATTCCTAAAATATGCACTACTACTGGTAAAATGTACAATACTCCTAAAATGAACTGGACATATTTCTACAATTTGTACAAATTGTCTAGAAAATTGGAATATTATGTCCCTATTCAGACATCAGTTAAAAACAAAGATTAACATGAAGTCTATTTAAATAAAAACCTATGAACTTAAAAATATTCAAAAATATCTAATTATGCAATTATTTTGGCAAAATATACAATCCCATTACTGTATAAGAAAATCTATTTGTTTCAAAAGTAACTCTAAGCTTGTAAGCCGCCCTGAGTCTTCGGAGAAGGGCGGGATATAAATGGAATTAAAATAAATAAATAAATAAAATAAATATATGTTCAATGGGATTTATATAGATACAGCACAATAGGATTGTAGCCTATTGTGAAAGCTATTTTCTAAATACTGTGGTTTATTATGCTGTCGTTTGATAGATAACGTTAAGTGATAATATTAAAATCTACTAACCTGAGAAGAAAGGAAGCCACCAAATAGGTTTTTAAAAATCGTGGCTATTTATGGTGAAATTCCATGGTCTTTTTCCCCCCCGGAAATGCTGATAACTTGACGTAAAACTTCTATATGGAAATGCAAGAGGACAGGTAATACTTTGAAACAACAGTCCGCAATGCTTGTTTCCGACTGCCCTCTGATTTGCATAATTCTTTATCTCTGTAAAAAGAGCTTTTCGGAGACACAGAAATCTAGATTTGCTGCTGGCAAACTTTCCCTCCGGAAGGAAGCTCTCAAAACCAGCATCCGTCAGGAAAGGGGTAGAAACCTAGAAGAGGGACCGCGGAACAGCTGCTTCTTTTCCTATTAAACCCGGCTCCACCAGTTTCCCTGGTAAAGAAGGCTCAGCGCACGGACAAATTCCGTGTTGCGGAAACAGAAAAAAAAAGTTTTCGCTAAATCTCCCTCTTTCCCCCCCCCCCTTTCTCTGTATCTTCTGTCTGTCTATCTATCTATCCTCTTGAAAGCGCCCTCAGTACGTTTTCAGAAGATTGGAAGTTTCATATCTGATGAGTGCCGGAACATGAAATGGGCCGCATATAAATTTAAACAAATAAACAATTGTTTGAAGGACCCCACCCACGACCCCTCGATTCCCAGCCCCAAGTATTTCAGACACACGTCCTGAACAAGAACAATCTTAAGGTACCATGAAGATGGATAAATAGATAAGGATTCCCTCAAGTGGAACTTAGCTGCAAATTCCATGGGCATTATTTCCACTCTGATTTTCAGGTAACACAAAGGAAGTATTTTGCCATTGCCTCCTTCTTGGGCAGTTTCTCGACTTCCACTGGGTGGTTTTCTGGTGGTCTCCCATCCAAACGGCAATCGGCACCGACCTTCCGGATTTTGAGCAGCCTGCCAAGATCGGCCCAGTGCGCCTCCTCGAGCGGTATGAACGCGAGCGCTTGACTAGGAGCTGGCTAGGTTTGCGTGACTTGGCTGTAATGCACCAAGAAGGAAGCAATAAGACATGTGTGGGTGACATGTCATGATTCAACCTTTCGACTAAGAGATAAATAACCCTGCTATCTCTCTCTGGCAGCAGTAACTGGAGTCAAGGACCCACCAGGAGGACTGGAAAGTGGGCCGGGCCGGAAGGTGGGGGTGGAAGACAGGAATGAAAAGGAATCTCAGTCTTGCTCTCAATGCCGGAGCCGGAACACTTGAGAGCACCGAGAAATAGCAATAAGAAAGCAAAAGGTCGTTTTGCCCAACATTTGAGATGGGAGGGGGAGGATTTTCGTGAGCCACCTAATGTTGCGGAAGACGTTTTTCTGAATTCTTTGATGGGAAATTGCGCCATATTGCGCACACAGAAATTGCTGTTGCAACCTCGGGTAATATACACTTGCGCTCCAAGGTCGAAGAACTTCCGCGGCTCCTCTTTGCAGCGGCTAGCCCCGCCTCCGCCCGGCCTAGAGCAGCGGCCCAGAAGCGGCGGCGAAAGGAGGCCCGCCAGTCGCGGCTTTGGCGGGAACGAATAAATCGACTCCACTTGGAAGCGCACCTTCCTTGCGATCAAGTCAAACCCTGGGCAAAGCTTCAGTTGGCGCGCAGTAGAAATTACGCGCGCAAAACGGGAGGGAAAAGGGTAAAATTTTACTTAACCCAAGGCGGTATTTAGAGAAAGGTGTCGCCGTCGATAACATCGCAGGAGCCCTACCGGACTATTTCGCTTAAATAACGCATATTATTCCGAAATATTGTAGGCAGTTTCGTTCCGTGCTAGCTATTCCGCACATCCGTTGATAAAGAAAGTGGAGCGTAGCCAGAAGTTCACAATTATGCAGCACTGTGAAGGTTCCTGTTGGATCCCCTGCTTGACAGCTGTTTAGCCTTGCGAGCGCTGTCTTCTTCCTTCTCTCCCTCCCTTTCATCTGGATTCTCTTCTTCCCCCTTTGCGCTGTCAGATCTGGGAGAGCGACCCACTTGTCTGCTTCGGCCTCCTGGAAAATGAAGTCCTCGGCAAGGCTGCTGAGAAAATTTTGGAGCCCTGTAGGAGCGATTGAATCGTTTTCCCAACACGTCCAGATAGCTGTCATTCTATTGCTTTGGGTCCAAGCGTATGTGTTCCGATGAGGTGGCATTGTCAATCAGTTCTAGAGTAGAAGCCTAGGAATTCCCTAAAAACTAATTGATGGCAAATCGTGATGCTCTTAAGATTCCAAAATGCCTTCCTGGACTCTATATATAGACACATTCATTGGTATTGTAGATGCAGCGTCTCCACTGCTTGGTGACTGAGGGGAAATATGCTTGGAATTTGTCCATTTTGCAGACAAATTCTTTGTACAAAGTAATCAAAGACCTTTTATGAGTGTTGGCCTGGCTGTTTTCACCAAACTAGCTTGATGTTTATGATGGCTGAATCTTCCACAAGCTGTTTTACAAAAACTAATTTTCCCAGCACACTGCTTTCAATTAGATTTGCAGGAATCAATTTGATTTGAGTAATTAAACTTAACTTTTACTAAACTATTAACAATTAAATTACTCAATGTTATTGGCAGTTACGTAGATGCAGGCAGTTTCTGACTTTTTCCAAAATGTTTTTAAGATTTCCAAGTTGAGTCTGCTTAGCTTTTGGAGATCTACCAGGATTACCTAGAGGCTGCCAGTATGTCTAGCATAATTCTTGTGAATTTTATAGTACCTGATTATTCTTCATTAAAGGTTTGGATTTGTTTCAGTTGCTTTTTCTGCACTTTTCTGATATTCTCTCAAGGTAAAATCATTATAAACAGTTGCCCAAATATTGCAGTATAGCAATAGCACTTACTTATATACCGCTTCACAGTGCTTTACTGTCCTCTCTAAGTGGTTTAAAAAATCAGCGTATTGCCCCCAACAATTTGGATCCTCATTTTACCAACCTCAGAAGGATGGAAAGATGAGTTAACCTTGAGCCGGTCAGGATCGAATTGATGGCAGTCAGCAAAGTTAAAAGCCTGAAATACTGCATTCTAACTACTGCTTAGAGAAGACTGTAAACTTTAAGCATCTGACGAATATACGGTAAGTCTAAGTGCTCTAAATGCTAGGACTCGGTTTTTGACAAAGTGATTCATGAGGGTTAAGATGTAAAAAGCTGAAAATTATTTTATGACATCACTTCTATTCATTTTCTAAGACAATGCCACAGCTTTAACAATATCACAGGAAAAATTCTCCCCCACATTCTTCACAACCAAAGAATTTTCAAAATTAAGTCCACATAAGAGTCAATTAAGCAATACTTTGTTGTAATTTTGTTCATCATGGTATCAAGGCTTTTTCATTTTTTACAATCATCTTTGGCTTGAACAATAAAAATTATTGTCCATTCATTGTTTCATCATACACATTATTTAATTCTGGCTAATTTCTTATACTTTAATATATTGGCAAATGTAAATGATATTACATTCTAATGCCACAGCTTTAACAATATCACAAGGAAAATTCTATCTCCCCTACATTCTTCACAACCAAAGAATTTTTAGAATCAAGTCCACATAAAGCATGAAGTAGCTTTTATGTAAAGTATTGCGATGAGCATTAATGAGAAAGGTTGCAGCTGACAGGTCTCTTATATCTAAAATCTTGTAGATCTTTTCAGATGGGTACATAATTTAGTTGTAATAAGATACTATTTATGAACATTTCATATATCAGTATTTTCTCATTCAGGTTTTCAAAAGCCTCTGATACAGTGGTTTTAATTTTTTTTATATCTTTCCCGTTTGATTTCATTCTTCAGGTGCCTTTCTCAGGTCACTTGTGAGTGTTGCAGCACATTATCCAACAAAGTCACAAAGATTTCATAGGAATAACTATTTTGTGGTTATAAGATTTATTTGTTTATGTTTATATTTCACATTTCTGAACCACTTATCTCCCTCAAGGAGAGACTGAGCAATGTACAATAAATAATATATAAAACAGTACATAAATATTAAAATGTTAAAATTAAAATGTTAAAATTATAAATTATTAAAAAATTAAGCAGGCAAGATGTTATAAATTAGTTGACAAAGGCAAAGCTCCCATGGCACCCATCAACCCCATGACTATGTGCTCCTTTGATTCCCTACACAAGGCCTTAGAACCACATTTTGACCCCTTTTATCATAAAATAGTATGAGAGCCAATGTAGTATATTCGTTAAGGCATCAGGCTAGAGATCAGGAGATTGTGAGTTCTAGTTCCATCTTAGCCAAAGTGACTTGGGCCAGTCACTTTCGCTCAACCTAAGGCAGTGGCAAACCACTTCAAAAACCTTGCAAGAAAACTGCAGGAACTTATCCTGGCAGTGTCCAAAAACTGGGCAGGACAAGTACAGAATAATTTGTACAACTGTACCCAAATTATACAAAAATTAGCTATATATTTCGCCAAATTATTAAATCTGGGCTCTCGTACTACAAAATACAATTTCTAAAAATAAGTTGAAATGATTGTATTGCATATATTTAGTGATCTGAAATATAACAATTGTTTCTGAACTAGTGACAAATCACTCAATTCAAAATAGTTCATTGAATTACAAAAGTGTTTAATTTAAAAAGTCAAACTAAAATTAAACCACGCTTTGCCCTTGCCTCCTGGTATGGCAATTTATTTAAATATGTCTTTTCTATTTTTCTCCTTGGGAGATACTGTAGTAATTTCCCCTAGTATATGGATTGTACCAGATTCCACATGTAGTGAATTTGGAATATTCAGTAACTCTATATAGGTACATATTTATTTTTGGCAACTATCCTGAATCTTCCATTTAACTAAGTCAGTACAAGCAAAGGAGTATTGTATAGACACTGTTGTTCAAAAAGCAGAAAGAAAAGAACCCCACTTGGGATATTTATTTATTTATTTATTTATTCAGTTTATATACCGCCCTATTCCCGAAGGACTCAGGGTGGTTTACAAGGCAAAATTTAAAAACAATCCAATATAAAATTAAAATAAATTAAAATAAATTAAATTAAGTCTAGCCACAAAAATTAAATCACAATTTAAAAACATTAAACCCCTCAGTCCAGACCAGATAGCTCAAAGAGCCAGGTTTTTAGGTCCCGGCGAAATGAACGAAGGTCGGGGGCAGTCCGGAGTTCCGTTGGCAGTTGATTCCATAGGGCAGGCGCGCCCACAGAGAACGCCCTCCCCCTGTGGATCGCCCGTCGGCAATCCTTGACCGGCGGTACCCTGAGGCGGCCCTCCCTGTGGGAGCGCACAGGACGATGGGTAATTGACGCTGGCGGCAGGTGCTCCCTTAGATAATCCGGGCCCATGCCATTTAGGGCTTTATAGGTCATCACCAGCACCTTGAATCTCACCCGGAGGGCAACTGGAAGCCAATGCAGCTCGCAGAGAAGAGGTGTTACATGGGAGTATCGGGAGACTCCCATTACAACTCGCGCGGCTGCATTCTGCACCAGTTGAAGCCTCCGAGTGGTCCTCAGGGGCAGCCCCATGTAGAGAGCATTGCAGTAGTCTAGCCGGGAGGCCACGAGTGCATGGGTGACTGTGCGTAGGGCATCTCGGTCCAGATAGGGCCGTAACTGGCGCACCAGGCGAACCTGGGCAAAAGCTCCCCTGGCCACGGCTCCTATATGATCTTCCAAACTGAGCCGTGAATCCAGGAGGACACCCAAGTTGTGGGCCCTATCAACGGGGGGTAACACCTCACCCCCCATAGTTAAGGATGGAAAAGACTGGTTAGTCTGAGATGCCAGTATACACAGCCACTCAGTCTTGGCAGGATTGAGACGAAGCCTGTTTCTCCCCATCCAAACCCGGACCACTTCCAGGCAACGGGACATCACGTCGAGGGCATCACTGGGTTGGTTCGGGGTGGAAAGAAAAAGCTGGGTATCAGCATACCGATGATACCCCACCCCGAAACCACGAATGAGCTCACCCAGCGGCTTCATATAGATGTTGAACAAGAGGGGAGAGAGGACTGACCCCTGAGGAACTCCACAAACGAGAGGCCTCGGGGCGGACCTCTGCCCTCCCGTCAACACCGACTGTGAGTGGCCCAGGAGGTAGGAGGAGAACCACTGTAAAACAGTGCCCCCCATTCCCAACCCCCTGAGACGCTGCAGTAGGATACCATGGTCGATGGTATCAAAAGCCGCTGAGAGGTCTAATAGGACTAGGACAGCGTAACAACCCCTGTCCCGAGCCCGGCAGAGATCATTCACCAGCGCAAACAATGCCGTCTCCGTGCTGTACTCGGTCCTGAAGCCCGATTGGTATGGGTCCAGATATGCCCATCTCATCAACTCACAGCCATACAGGCTGTTTTTCAATGGGAATTCTAGGAACGATACCAGTTAAAGGAAGGACTAGAACTCACTCTTGAAAGGCTTGAGATACAAGGATTAAATCCTGCTAATAGCTATAATGAACTTCAGTGCTGGATCAGTATTTACCATTTTGCTCAAACCCTTGGGGTTTAAATTAAAACACTTTCATATAAAGTTTTCATATAAAAAATAGTTCCCTACATACTCACTTATTTTACATGTTAAATAATAGTATGAAAGAACAATTTCAACTTCTTCCTTGTCAAACATTCACATTATTTTGCCACTTGCCCAAGTAGCTCATGCACCTCACAACTTATGAGTGAATGATCTTTCAGAAAATACTGCTCTGAATTGTGTTTTTGTTGATCCCAGACTTGGAACAATCTCTAGCAGGTGCACACGTTTGTGTATTCATAAGGATCTACTGGAATAGATTTCAGGTAAACACTGCAGGTGTGGCTTTGATGTCATCCATCTGATATCTGAGAAGAGTGAAAAGTTATTGGCAAAAAATGCAAGTCTGAGGAAAGTGGGCTTGAGCTGGCTGGCATCTGGTATCTCACATTCTTCCAAAACCTTGTAGTTGCCATTTCAGCGGTTTCTGTAAAAGTTCCCCTCCATGTGAGTATGCCATGCTTTTGCTTAAGATATCTGAGGGATTCTGGCATACTGTTGAAATCTTTTATTTTGTCTAGCTGAATCAGTATAACTTTGGTTTCCTCCTGGATAAGAGCACTGTAGACTGCAAGTTCCTGTTCAGAGAACAAACTCTGCATGCCACCACAATATAGATCTGGCATTAAAATAATGATCACTCTTCTGCTTAGTTTGACCATTTTATCCACAATAGTAATGACAGCTATGAATAAAAAAAAAACCTGAATCAATGTGGGCCAGGAAAGACATGCATTTTAATCAGGTACCGATTAGAAAAAATGCTTAATTTTAGATACATCGATAGTGTTTCTCGAATCTAAAGAAGTGAACTGAATTGAATTGAATCATCTCAGTTCCTAATGACTTCATGGACACCTTTCCCTAGTTTTCTTGGTAACAACATAGAAATGGTTTGCAATTGCTTTCTTCTGAAAAATTTAATGTCCCCTATTGTCTAGTCTAGTTACACAGACAAATGAGTAACCCATTATTAGCTAGTTATGCATCAACATCTAATTTTCTTGTCTGGCCAAAAATATCATAGCAGGTAGAACATACAAAGAACCCAAATACAAAGACAAGGCAGATGTCTCCAAGGTAAAAAGGTTATTCATTTCTAATGACAACATTTCAAAGCATTTACTTATGAGTTGCCCTTTAAGGAACAATTTACAAATTTTAACCATGGATATTAAAATTACATACCTTGCCCTGGCACATCATCCCTTCCAAGAATAAAAAGCTTATAGCCACACTGTTTTTCTAGGATTTCAGGTAATAATTTGAAGACAAACATTTCAGTCAAATATACATAGCCTGATATATTGTGAGGATATAACACATATGCATCATAGACTTTTTCATCTGAAACTAGAAGGAAAGAGAAAAACCAACTGCTAACCAAGACATTTATAGGGATAATTTATTATAAAAATTTACATTTCATGTACCTGAATTATTAGCTAAGGGAATAAATACATTCAGCTAAAAGACATAAAAAGACATCAGCATAGATCAACCAATACTTTAATACTGCTAATTAAAAAGATGGAGCTCAGCATGAATATTATTGTTATACAAGTTAAAGGTTATGATAAAAACATGCTATAATGTAGGCTTATTAATCAAACATTCTTTGACATTTTTATGATTTAACATCTAACTTGTGGAGATGATTACAGGTATTTGGGAAGTCAATTTCAGGCTGGTTGGAATGGGCTAAGCCTGGCAATTGAAACAGCAGAATTAAAACATCAGGCCAGCAGCACTTCAAAATTTCAAACTTACTAAAGCTTCCTGAATAATCTAGTATTAACACTATCTTGGTTTAGTCTACTGGGTTGTTAGAAAGCTAATAGGTAAGAATGCTGTATGTATGTTATAGCTAAAAATCTTTATAGGAAAGCCAAGACACTAATGAAAATCCAATACAGTATCGCATTTTTCAGACTACAGCTTAAACAAAGTATAACTATTCAAATAATTTTCTCCATTCCTTTCATTTCCGACATAATATTAATGTCACTTAGTGCCATTTTGGAGCACAGAAATATCTGCAATAAATAAGTAAGTAAATCATCAATATTTTATGCCTTTAAGTCAGTGTTAACTTCCAGTGACTGCCTGGGAAAGTACTGCAGTTTACATGTTAATATACAAAGAGTATATCAGTTGACTGATATCAGTACACAGTACAGTATTTTATAGAAGTTTTATTTTCTTATATTTTTCTGCCCTTCCCTAACCACACAAGACAAGAGGTTAGAGTGTGGAAAAATGTCTAACGTTTATTGTCATTTTTTACTGTGGGCACATTGGCACACATTAAAAATGAAATTATTTGCTTGCTCTCAAAAGTGTACACATACATAACACATTTACACATACTCTATACAACATATGTATAAACTTTTACCCTTACATATAAATAACATATACTGTAAATATTAATCACTGTGTCATGGTTCCGGTAGAAGAGATCAATTAAAAGTACTTCAAGGCAAGGAATTCTTCCTCAAAGAACATTTTTATTTGGCTACAAAATAACGGCACGTACAAAGGTGAACCCAAGACTAAATTCCCCTCCCCTTGGTTACAAAGTTACAAGTTGCAATTCCAACCCCAATTAGATGTCATAAATCACATTCACCAATTAATAGAAAAGTGGGCACTCCTCCCAGCTCTCCCAACCCAGCAAAATGCTATCAGTAATGACCTTGGTTCCCATACATGAAATTGTTCTGGCTAACTCAGAATTACATCCCTTCCCTCCTTCTTTCTAAATATGTGGCAACTAAAAATGAAGCGAAAATGGCTTCAGTTCAGGTTGTTGGAGTGTTGACACACTGTCCATCTTGAATACATCGCAGAAGTAGGCTTACTGTTCACAAATTTATCACTTATTCAAAAACACAGGCTTTTTATGTAAGACAAAAAGGCTTCTCTCCCTCTCAGGAAATATAGCAGGGATGTCAAACTCAATTTCATTGAGGGCCACATCAGCATTGCAGTTGCCCTCGAGGGGGCTGGGGGGGCGTGGCCTGGGGGGCATGGCTTACTGGGTGGGCATGGCCAGCTCTACATCGTTCGCATCAAGGGTGCCTATGGGGGCCTGGGCAGGAGTGGGACAGATCTGAGGGTCTCTGGCAGGAGGAGGGTCTCTGGGCCAGGACCAAGGCAGTGGGGGCCGGATCTGGCCCCCGGGCCTTGTGTTTGACATGTCTGAACTATAGTATTTGTCTATAACTCATAGAATGAGTCAAAATAGCAATGTTGCCCCCTCCTGTCTGACTAACTTATTCCCAGAAGTATGGTACAGCTTAACTCAAAGGTGCTTTTCCAAAAGGCAACTGGACTTTTTTGGTGTTTTTCTTCTGCAAGTTTAAAGTTCCAGAATGTGAACTTTAAAGTTCAGGTTCTGGACAGAGAGGACCACTGATTTGAAAGAGGAATAAAAGAGACCATCTATGTTAAAACTGAACAGACCTCAACAGAGGGGGAGGGATATGACACGACATATCTCCTATTTATAACACAGTTCTTTCAGCAGTCCCAAGAAGATTCCACACCCATTTGCACTCTGATTCAGATGATTCTGAGGATATAGATGAATCCCCAAGTGGCCTCAATGACTTGGATGAGAAATGTAGCAAGAAAAAAACCTAAGAAAGTCCAAGTGCCTTTTGGAAAAGTAATTTTGGGACAACCATGAGCTGGATGATTTAGAATCTCCACAGACACTCAAGAGATTAAATTCCACAAAATTTATAATCAATAATCCAATATTGGAGCACTTAAGGGAACCCACAATCCTTAATTCATCAGTACAATCACAAACATTAAAGTTACAAAAGTATGTTCTTTGTATTAACAAAAAGTTGTAATCTAGTTGCTTAGAGAAGAAATGGTAAGACAAAAAGTCAAAGAAAAGTTGCAAGCTGTTTAGAAAGCATAAAACCTTTATTCTTTATCACAGGGCATCAAATGACTGAAACTGAACTTACTTCCTTTCCTGAGATGTTGGCAAGAATCCCGGTACCAAAGGACAATGTCAACTTTGAAAAATTTGTAAGTAAGCAGTGATGCTACTATAATAAACAGTGCTGAAATCAATCCTCCGATCACATAATACTGAGTGTCTGGAGCTGTATTGGCAAAGAGAAAAAAAAAGGAAAGGAAAACAACAGGGAACATTCTTACCACAGTAAGTCTCATAAGATGTTTATAAGATGAGCAATTTATACAATTTCTACTTTACTTTCATTTTTCTAAGCAAATTCTCATAAAATATATTATTCTTTTGAAAATAGGTTTCTGATGTCTGAAGATTATCCAAGTAACACCTTTTATTTCCAAATAGAAGATGATTAAGCTGCTGATGTTTGGCATTACTTTTCATCATAGCTTGTAAAGTTTATTTATTCTTGTAAACAATAGGTCGTTCAGTCTCAAAAATATTTATATATGATGCAAAAATAACATAACAAAGCATAATAATACTACAAAGTCAATAGCAAAATAAACTTTTCAGTCCATTAGCAGTTGTATCAATTACTTTCTATAGGAAGAAAACCCCTGATACCATCAAACTCCAACTACATTGATATTTAATTTAATTTAATTTAATTTAATAATATTTCTATACCGCCCTTCTCCCGAAGGACTCAGGGCGGTGAACAGGGCAAGAATAAAAATACAGGATTACAAAAGTTAAAAAATAATTAAATACATGCCCATATACTAAAAACAATTAATACATCTTAAAACCCCAATAAAATAACAATAACAACCCCCCCAGTCCCCCATCAGGCCAGGCCAGCTTGTTCAAAAAAGTATGTTTTTAGCTCGCGGCGAAAGGAGCGAAGATCGGGTGCCGTCCAGAGCTCAACCGGTAGCTGATTCCATAGCTCCGGGGCGCCCACAGAGAAGGATCTCCCCCTGGGGGCCACCAATCAACATTCTCTGACCGGTGGCACCCTGAGGAGGCCCTCTCTGTGGGAACGCACAGGGCGGAGGGAAGTTGATGCCGGCAGCAGGTGTTCCCTAAGGTACTCCGGACCCCTGCCATGTAGGGCTTTGAACACCATTACTAGTACCTTGAATCTCACCCGGAAGACAACTGGTAACCAATGCAGCTCACGGAGCAGAGGTGTAACGTGGGAGTATCGGGAGACTCCCAACACAACTCTCGCGGCTGCATTCTGTACCAGTTGGAGCCTCCGGGTGGTCAAGGGCAGCCCCATGTAGAGAGCGTTGCAGTAGTCCAGTCGAGAGGTCACGAGCGCATGAGTGACTGTGCATAGATCATCCCGGCTTAGATAGGGCCGCAACTGGCGCACCAGGCGAACCTGGGCGAAAGCCCCCCTAGTCACAGCCCCTATGTGATCTTCCAAGGTAAGCCGTGAATCTAGGAGGACTCCCAAGTTGCGAGCCCTATCTACGGGGGGTAATAGTTCACCCCCCATAGAAAGAGGTGGAATATCCGAATAGACCCGGGATGAAGGTATGCAAAGCCACTCAGTCTTGTCGGGGTTGAGTTGAAGTCTGTTCCTCCCCATCCAGACCCGAACCGCCTCCAGGCAACGGGACATCATGTTGAGGGCATCACTGGGGTGGTTTGGGGTCGAAAGGAAAAGCTGGGTATCATCAGCATACTGATGATACCCAACTCCAAAACCACGAATGATCTCACCCAGCGGTTTCATATAGTTCATATTACTTCAATTCATATTAATCTGACCTTGGGTGGAGCATTGGTTCAAAAAGGCATATGCAGCCATCTTCTTCATTTAATCTGTCCTCTGGACATTTTCATGGGCATTATCTTCTTACAGAAGAGAAGCCAACTGAATATCACTTATGGAAAGCACTAGCAATAATATCTAGCAAAATTATCCAACTCTGACTTACCTGGCTTTCCTAGTGAACCCCAAGTATTTCTAGATAAAACAAGTGTCAACACTTGCTTCCTTTTTTTGACATATTGACATTTTTTTCCCATTAGACTATGGAATTAAGCAGAGCTTTACAAGATGAAAATACCTCTGCAAACAATGGTTTTTTTTATTTATACACAATTCAGTATCCATAATTTAATAAAACATAAGGCATTAATTTAACTGGTTGTGTGGCTATCATTTGCAAACACACACCCCTCCCTTACCATTTGGGTTCAATGACTGTTTTTAGATTACAGTAAGTACAAGTTTACTGTGACCATCCCAGAGTAAGATCTAATATTATGTGAAACTTCAGAATCTCAGCTTCATCAAAAAGAAAAAAAATATGTTTATAACAGAGTACATAAACATTAGCAAAATTCTCATAGATGTTTGTTTGTCTTTATAACCAAGCAAAGCACCTTTTCTCTCTATTATGTAAACATATTTTAGGTATATAAAAAATATACAGAACTATAGACATATACATAAAGTTACCTGGATAGTTTAGCATTACATATGCTACTTGTGTCACATGTTTAGACCATACTTCACATAAATATTTTCCATAATCTCTATATTTCACTTTGGAAATGTTTAACTTTGCTTCTATTATTTGTTTTCCAGAAAGAACCCTAACAACACCAAAATATAAACAGAAAAAGAAAAGAAGAAAAAAAATTAAAGAAAATTATTTTGATTTATATGAAATTGGGTCATGCTCAGCTTCTTAATTTAAATATATTTAAGTTAAATGTATTCAAAATAGAAATTTAGATCTTATCATTTGCTCAGTATTAAAGCAAAGCCTCAGCTTCTGTTTCCCTCACATATATCACCTAGTTACCAAGATTTACTGTGGTATAACAATATCAGAATAATGTAATATAAGTAAAATGAAATATTTTTAATTAAATATATCTGTATAATACTATCTACTCTTGTGTAACAGTGCACCTATTGTCTAAAACTAAATAACTTCACCTATCTAAAATTTATCTGTTTATTCTCTCTTAAGTTGGCACTGTGGACATAAAACTTCTATATGTCACTGGGAGTCAGGCAATATAAAAATTAATAATTTTTATTTTATTATTATTACTTTGAATACTTATAAAACACATATAAGCTGAACCAGGCCTGGTACAGTTAAGAATGTGATCATAATAATATATTCTTCTTCTTTAGCCACATCATTGCTGCTGCTTTTAATTTTTCTATCTTGTCCAATTCTAATGACTGAAACCCTGGTTTTCTTAGGATCTATTTTATGTGCCTTTATTTATATTTTATTTTATTTATCAAATGTATATGGGTACCCATCTCACAAGAAGTACTTTTGCACTGAATGACTGGGTTGGGTCAAAAATACTGGAAATTCACAGAACGCATGCAGATTTCAATTGAAAGAAAACATACCAGATGCACAATTTAAAAATACAAAAACTTCATGTTATCTACTGGAATAAATACTCAGATCCCCAAGATAGGTAATTCCATTTTACTATAAAATGTTTGCAAGGCACTAAGAAGTACATTTTAGGAATTCCTATTAGTGTTGTACATTGGTGCACTATTACCAAATCAACAAGCTATTGTAGCTAAATGAATTTATTTCACAGTGAGGGTTCCTTTATATTTATGTAGATATCTAACCCACAGCATGGAATGAAAATGTAATAATTTGGAGCCCCCTAGAAAATGACATATTGTACTTACTTATCGTTTTCATCTGTGTTTAATATCTCATTATTGAATTTCCAGGTTACAATTACCATATCCAGAGGATCAGCTGAGACATTACAAACCAGGTCAAATCTGGAACCTGCAAATCACAAATAATGATAGTGGGTGAATAATCATAACATTTTACTGTTCGCCTAGGACTGTTAAAAACAGTTTCTTTTTCACATGAACTAATTACTTACCTGGTTTTACTTCAATTGAGTTGTTATTTGGGTAAATTATACCTGGAATATTTTTCTCTGCTATTTCTAAAACAATAAAAAATACTGAAAATAAGTAACTATAAAATCTATTGCAATGCTACTTTAATTTTTAGGAATGAATTTTATTATCACAGTTAGAGCTTTTATTTACTAAAATATTGTGCCAATATTATAATCGGAAAGCAATGATAGGTTGAAAATGAAAACATGTACTTTGTTCGGAACATACTTAGATTCTTTTAATGTAAATCTAATCATTTACATTCAGGGTCTCCAACCTGTTGGCCATTGGGCCGCAGGAATGGCTGGGGAGTATGCGCACACCCCCACACTCATGCTACCAGCCCCGTTTGTGCATGTGCAGGAGTGCTAGCTCCTGCGGGTGCCAGCGGCCTGTTTGGGCATGTACAAGCCCGTTTGTGCACACGCGTGGGCGCTCGCAGCCCATTTGCAGGCACTAGTGGTCTGCCACCATCATGCGTATGGACATTTCCCTGCTCGTCCCTTTTCCTCCAGGCCGCCAACCCGGAAAGATTGAGGAGCTCTGGTTTACATGATAACTGGTAGCACTGACAATTTTTTTCTGCTAAAATATTGGCAATATAATATGCTCAGAAGAATCTCAACCAAATATGTAGTATACAGTATCTCAGATAGCAGGAATAATGTAACAAGGCTATATTACAAATTTAGGTTGCAGGTTCCACAGATTAAAAAAAAACAAATTCAATTTATTTTATAAAATAAATTCTGTTCTGCAATATACCAAGATGAAAATTATATACCAAAAGTAGTTAGATTGATGGCCCGAGAAATATTATATTCTTTTCCCATATATATATGTTTAGCCCTGCATATATAAATTCCTTCATCTTCCTTAGTTACATTTTTAATGAGAAGATAGTCTCCAGAACTCCTAAATTTCCAGTCTTCATATAAACGCAAATGGCATTCCTAAAACAAATAAGCAAATATTATAATAGGTAATACCAAACTAAACTCTTTTATCAAACACATACTGTATAACCAAAAAAGAAAAATTAAATCAGTCCATTCCAGATCTGCAAGCTAAAGAGATTTTTTTACAAGACTAATGAGCTGCAAGTAACAAAATATTCATAAATGTAAATTATGAACCGAAAGATTCTTGACATTTCTCAGGATATCAAATTTATTTATTGATTTGATTTTATTTGATTTGTATGCCACCCATCTTGTCTAGAGGTGATTCTGGATGGCTAAAAATCAGTAAGCATTATAATGATAAATAATCATAATCACATGCTACACCTGAAATATCACCTTAATTAGAATTGCAGTGTAGTACAGATGCCAGTTCCAAATGCTGTGTACTAAGGGCAGTAATTATTTTATAAATATTTCATGTAACAATATCAGCTGGAAAAAAGTAATTGTAGGGAACAATAAAGATTTAGAAGTAAGGAGAAATTTTTTGATGCTGAAAACAATTAATCAATGGAGCAACTTGTCTGCCAGAGCTGTGGGGGTTTCATCACTGTAGGTTTTTAAAAATAGACTGGACAGCCATTTGACTGGGGTGCTATAAGGCTCCTGCCTTGAACCAGGGGCTGGACTAGAAGACATCTGAGGTCCTTTTCAACCTTATGATTCTATTATCTATATCCTATTATGATGGATACAAAGGAATGTAACAGGAGAATATTTGAGATAAAGTTGGAAATGATTTATATTTATAATTCATACCAGCCTGTCCTTAAGAGTGTGATTGCAGATAGAGAATAGTTAAGCCTAGCTTTTGGTATATATCTATTAATCTGAAGACTAGAGAGATGATAGCTGAGAAAGGTAAGCAATTAAATGATGTTAACCAAAATAACTGATAGCTAAAAATGAAGTTGAATGGATACAATATTTGTTCCAAAAGGCAATAACAACCCAATAAATATTCCAAAGAAATAACAGCAGCTAAAATATTAAAACTAAATCACTGATGATGTTACTTATTTGTGTAATAGCTCAGAGAGCACCAAGGACCCCACAATAAAACAGATTTAAATTTATTTATTTATATCCTGCCTTTATTTTTATAAATAATTCAAGTTGGTGAACATATCCAGCACACCTTCCTCCTTCTATTACTTACTTGAAGACACCAACTATGGAAAGATGGATATCATATGGGAGAATAAGAAGGTTACTGGGAAAGAAAGAAAACTAAAGAACATGAAACATGTTTGGCCAAAGAAGAAAAAGAAATCAGTGCCTTTATATCAGCATTGCAAAGACTTGAAAGCTGTGCTTTTTTTCTAAAAAAAAAGGTGCCGGAACTCTCATCTTGGCGGGCGCAGGAGGCGGGGGGGGTGGGGGGGGCGGTGCTGCTGCAGTCACAGGTGCAAAGGGTGTTGGCGGCAGGCTCCCCTCCCTGGGGCCAGAGCCGGCGCAGCTGGTGCTGTGGGAGCAGCAGAGCCCACTCTATATGGTGGGGCTGCGCAATGCGGGCAGCGGAGGTGGTACGGGCCAGGCGATGTTTTAATCTTACGATTTTAAATATATATTTTTTCTATTGTAAGTTTCCCCAAACCTTGCCATGTGGATTGCATACAAATATTATATAATTGGTAAATAAAGGTAGAACATATGTTAAATATACATCAAATGATTAGTTTAGTTCCTAAAGAAGTAATCATGTAAATAATGTTAATGTCCTCCTCTACTGCAGGCTCTTTTATGACTCAAGGACTTCAACTCCTAGAATTCCTGAGCCAGCATGGCTCAGCTTGGAAACCTCTCCCTTTCCCCTCAGCATGGCTGGCTCAGGATTTCTGGGAGTTGAAGTCCACGAGTCATAAAAAAGAGCCAAGATTGCTAGCCCTGCAATAGACTTAGGAAAACCAATAAGGGAGCTGGGTTGTTTTGTTTTTTGCAAAAAAAAGTTTCCGGAACGCCGTTCTGAGCGTTCTATGAGAAAAAAAGCCCTGCTTGAAAGCATATTTGAGGTTCACGTTGGAACTCCTCTCAAAAACTGTTAATTGAAGCCAAGCAATCTGGCTTCTAAATAATATTAAAGATTATTATTTTATAACAGAAACAAAGTTTGGAATTGCAATCAATACAATATTGCCTGAAAAATACATCAAAGATGAAGTGTCAGTATGATAAAAAGAGGGTCTTGACATGACTTGCAGACAACTTGATCATATAAAAGGTGGAGGAGGAAATTAGATAATCAGCTACAGTGGACTTAATACTTACGGTGAAAAAATTATTTTGGATGTGGAAGTTGCAGGAACCTTCTGAGAGAATGTCCATGTCACCTTGGAATTTACCTACCATATTATCATACCATAGGCAGAGCAAAATGAAGGCACTCATATTAGCGTTATGAATTAAAAGAACTTACTCCAATAGGATGAGGAAAGGCATTGGAAAGATTCCATAGATAGAAATCCTTAATTGTAAAAATTGTAAAAAATCTGAGTTGAAAAATTCTGCAATATGAGACAATAAACAAGCATCCAAACACAGAAAATATCAGAGAAGAAAAAAGAGAGGCACCCAGTGAAAACAATGAACTATTAGATAGAAATCTGATCTGAAATATTTGTTTATATATGTTTTTGTTAAATAATGATGAGAACATTTATAACTATTTACAGAGCCATTATGTAAGGGTAGGATAATTTATCAAGTTTTTTTTATTTTCAGCATCTTTTTTATGTTTAATGTTAGATGTTTATCTTTAATGTTGGGTTTTTCCCCTTTTTAGTACACATTTCTTGTGTACTTGTATGTATGTTTTTTTCTATTTTTTTCTCTTTTGTATTTTATTCCCATTGGTAAAATATAATAAATATATATAAGAAAAAAGAACTATCCAATGAACTGAGAAGCAAAAGGATCATGTCTTTAGAAAAACATAAGGAGAGGCTTATAATAAAAGAAAAAAATCATAGAATAATCAGTGTATGTAGAATGAGTCTGGAAAACTAAAACTCAGAATGTCCTGAGGCTGCAATGAACACCATAGTTAACAAAGAAGATTATTTGGTTATGCCTGGAGTAAGAGGAAATTCAAGTAAACAGCTGATTCAAAGGTTTTAGAACATGGCAAGATAGTGATGTGCAAAATGGAAAAGGTAAACTGCTTAATTGCAATTTTGCTTCTGTCTTTGTGGAAAAGGACTTACCTTATACCATTGTAAAGCAAGAGGAGCATTGTCATAATATCTGAAATTATGAAGATCTGGACAAGTCAGCTTCCCACTGTATTTTAATAGAACTTCCTGTTTATAAACCATTCCTTTATTAAAACACAATCCAACACTGTTCTCAAACACTATTAGGGTTTTGTTAACTCTTGTGGAATTACTGTAATAAAAAACAGTATCAGTACTTCAGTTATCATTATAAAATATATACAGCCACAAAGAGAGTGATTGGCAATAAACATGGTAAAATATTAACTTTATATTTTCTTCTCATTACTGAATTGTCTTCAATCACATCATAAATTCTTTCCATTTTCTAAATACTAGAAGCAATGTGATTACTACTGTAATTATAATGTTGGAGTGAGATCAAATTATGTCTCTCCTTGTCAGTGGAGTTCATGGGAAATTTTAAGGGAAATCAGAGATTTTCACGTGGCTCAATCTCTATTTTAGAATTGTTTTTATGGTGTACATCCTTGATCTCCCACAGAAAAAGTGAGATGTATAGGTAGTCCTTGACTTACGACCACAACTGAGCCCAACATTTCCATCCCCATTTTATGATCTTTCTTGTTAAATAAATCACAGTTGTTAAATTAGTAAAACGGTTATTGAATCTGGCTTCCCCATTGACTTTGCTTCTCAGAAGGTCACAAAATGTAACATGATCCAGGCACACTGAGCGTCATAAATACATGCCAGTTGCCAAGCAACCAAATTTTGATCACATAATCATGGGGATGCTGCAACAGTCATAACTGTGAAAAATAGTCCTAAGTCCATATTTTTCTGTGCCATTGTAACTTCGAATGGTCACTAAATGAGCTATTGTAAATTGCGCACTACCTGTAAATGCAATGAATAAATAAATGAATAAATAAACCGACTTACTAAATGCACTGATACATTCCAGAATCTTCTAGTTTTGCAGGATAAAACCAAAGTAAGTTTGCTTGCTGATAAACCCGGGAGCAGTTATCTGTACTTATGGGTGTCTCAATATCATTTCTATACCAAGTCACAACGCGGTTAGATTGGCTACCTTGTAGACAAGAGACAATTCCTGGCTCTCCTTTAGGGAAAGAACTAATAAGTTTCTCACCTAACAAATAAATAAATATGCATTACTATTTGTACAACTATAAATATACATTAGTATTTGTATAATAGTGATTATAATAGTATAATTGCTATCTGGGTAGATTATCTATTTGAAATATGTAAGCAGATCTACAATTATGGCAAATATTTCTCAAATATTCAAGCAGATTTGAGTTATTCATTACTATAAAGGGAATATTTTGTTTACCAAAATTAAGCTACACAACTAAACAAGTAACACTTTTTAAAGAACAATCACTGAATTGCTATGCAACATTCTCTTCTACTGTTACTTGCATAATTTCATAATTTCAAATATTTCTACAATGTATGATATGAATATTTAGCCTTATTTAGCTCATAGTTTTCATTTGTCTAACTTAATACTAAAATTTAAAGCAAACATCCTGTTCAAACTCAGAACGTTGAGATTATCTCCTCATAATGATATGATTTCAGATAAGCCTGTGGATTTGAATCACTGTATTTGATTACAAGGAGGACTATGTATAACCTTTTCCCTACCTTCATTTTCCATGAAGCAGCAGGAAAAAGATTATTTAGGCAGTGGGAAGAAATTAGGAGTAGCCTGTGATGATCTTATTCTCTAGACTAGAGCATGGGTCCCCAACCCCCGGTCCACGGACCAGTACCAGGCCACGGCATGCCAGCAACTGGTCCACACAAACAAGCAAAGCCCCATCTGCGAGCAGCACACAAAACCACACACCTTCCAGTTCGCGGAAAAACCTCTCTCCATGGAACCGGTCCCTGGTGCCCAAAATGTTGGGGACCTCTCCTTTAGAGTAGGCAGCCTATCTGACAGCCTTACAATAGGCACAATAAACATCAGGACACCCTACGGGCTTTGTCTGATGTATCATCTGTCCCTCTGCCCAATAAACTCAATTTATGAATAATCGGGAAGGTCTCTTAAATGATACTGAAATTCCCCTTTGCAAACCCATACTGGCTACTTTGTTGGCACTAAGTCAGTATTTCATGGCTACCACAGCAACCCTGAATCAGTTCAAATTACTCTTTGCCCTCATTCATTGACCAGAAGTCAAAGTGAAGAGATTGTGTCAATGGGGAGACATAGTTTATATTTCAGCTGCAACAAATCACCACTTGGTGACATTTAGATTTACTGGGATGCAGGACTGTGGAGGAGGAAAATATTAACTTTAGTCCAATTTTTTAAAAATGTTTCCTAGGTGACATTTGGGGTTTTCTTTTACTGGGGAACCCAGTAAAACATTGTTGGCTTCTGAAATAGGAAAAATGGTTGGAAGAGCTGACATAATGAACAAGCTCCCTAATTTTCAAGTATAAAACAAGTGGAAGAACAGATCATGTAATTGGCAGAAAACATAGAATGGGAACTGATTATAGTTTAGAGAAAAGATGACAATAATTAAAATGGTAGGTTCTTCTTCATTGAAGAAGCAGAGAGACATACTAGTGTAGGGGTGTCAAACTGCCAGCCCAGGGGCCGATTGCATCATATGGAGGCCACACCCACCCCAGATCTAGCAATGCAAAAAAAAATATCGTGATTCGTCGCGACATGTCACGTGACACAGCGAGTTTCACACCTGTGCACTAGTGAATCCTACAGTGACTGGATGACTTTTAAGATCCCCAACAACTCCTTAATTCTACAAGCTAATAACAATTTCAAAATCTATGTTATCGTGGCATAACAATGGAAATTTAAGAGCAAGCCATTCTTTCAGCCCCATCATCTTTAGACAATCATCAGCATATCTGATTTTGCAGTCAGAATTCCCTACCAATGAAGGAAAAAGAGGAAGATTAAGCTAGCCTTTCCCTTCTATTGTACATCTTGGCACAAATGATCTGTCCCAAAAAGATGTACTCTCTGTGCAGAATGATTTCCAGAGAATTGGGGCAGGAACCTAGCAGGATAGGCTGCAGGCTTACTTTTTCAGAGGTTTTACCAGTGTATACGGAACAAATGAAAAAGGCCAGCATATAGCAGAATTCAATATGTGCCTAAAGGACTGATGTAAAAGGGAAGGCTTTGGCTATACAGTATTAGTCTTACTCTTACTCTTTCCTACTTTTGTTTAAATAAAGAGTTCACTTTATATTTCAGAATTGTGAGGATTATTCCAGGAAAAGGAAACCTGCATTTTATTTTAAATACAGAAGAAACTTAAAATGAGACAAAATGAGCTTTAAACTTCCTCTCATATGCTCTGATTTTCAACTGTACATTTCTGTTGCTATATTGCCAGAATAACCACACTTCATGAGACATGTGAAAGTGAAAATAAACAAGCCATTTGGGAGACTGGTTAACTGTAGGGAAAAACCCAAATATTGTTATGTGACGCTCACTGAGATATAAGACAGAAAGAAATATAGTATACTTACAACAGCTGAAAACAAAATGAATGAGATAAATCCAAGAAGTAAGCCACAGTGCAGAAAACATCTCCTAAAGAAATGAAAATACATTTAAACTTGTGTTGATTATACATACATACATACACACACACACACACACACACACACACACACAAACACACACACACACACACATCATACCTTAAGGACCTTATAAACTAAACAGGTTGGATCAAATATTTGAACAGGAAACACCAGGAAATCATAGTACTAGTGGTTGTTGGGGGTATTCTTTTTTGGTGGGGGGGGAAAGAGATTGCAAGAAAACAATCAAGCTCAGAGAGCATCAAAGACTCCACACCTAAACCCTGAGCTACAAATATTCTCTTCTATCAGTAACTAACTCTGCTCACCTCCTATATGACTAACCATACTGCTTTACTATTGAAAATGATGTGGGCAGAGATATTCTATTTATGTATATATTATTGGTTTAATGCTTTTATATATATCCAAACACAAATCTCTTTGGAGTTCACAACTGAATATAAAAAATAAAATTAAAAACTAATCTGAAATTTAAAATAATGAAGTTACTTAAGCGCAAATCCCAAGGTATAAAGCCTGTCTCTGCTTTTCCCAGCCCCTCAAATCTGCTGGCTGCACTAATGAACTGAAGAAGCTTCTTGGATGAGTAGTGAAATGTCTTCAAGGAAAGACAAAGTCCAGTTGCCTTTTGAAAAAGCACCTTTGGGAAAACCATAACCTGGATGACTGAGAATCTCTACAGACAACTGCTCTAATGTATTTTGGTGGCACAACTTAATATCATTTTGAGATAAAGGTAAAGGTAAAGGTTCCCCCGCACATGCGTGCTAGTCGTTTCCAACTCTAGGGGCCGGTGCTCATCTCCGTTTCAAAGCCGAAGAGCCAGCACTTGTCTGAGGACGTCTCCATGGTCATGTGGCCGGCATGACTAGACGCCAAAGGCGCACGGAATGCTGTTACCTTCCCACTGTAGTGGTCCCTATTTTTCTACTTGCATTTTTACGTGCTTTCGAACTGCTAGGTTGGCAGAAGCTGGGACGAGTAACAGGTGCTCACTCTGCTACGCGGCATTCGGGATTCGACCCGCCAAACTGCCGACCTTCTGATCGACAAGCTCAGCATCCAAACCCACTGAGCCACCGCGTCCCTTCATTTTGAGATAGGAAGCATCTAATATCTATGGTGAAGATCCCAAAACAGATATACCAGTTTTAAAGCAGAAGAAAAAAAATCTAATCCCTCAGAAGTCCAAGAAGATTTTAGTTAATGCAATATTACTTCCCATGTTCCATCTGTTTTACATCACTAACTGCCCATAGCCTTCAATTCTCTGCAACTTCTATCCATCAAATTAGCAAAAAGGACACTTTTCAATTTTATCTTTGAAGAAGCATTACTTCCAATTAACTACTGCATCATATTGGGCACATGCAACAAAATAAGAGTGTCATAGATTTATTTGCATATTCACAAGAGAAAGTAATACTACAGGTTAGTTGGCCCTAGGGTGTTTAGGGCTTTAAAGATTGTATCAATGCTAAATGAAGGTGTCCCTGTAAAAGGAAAGTTCAAACCAAATAACTACTTTCATGTTACAGCCTAACCTACTTCACAGGACTAAGAGGACAAAATGTAGCCAAACTAGATAAATAGCCACTTGCAAAAGTCAAGGTAAACTCTGTACTACTACATCATTATCAATATTTGCACTCTGGACTTCCAGTTGGGATTTCCTGGCAATGCAGACGCTTGAGGACGAGGCTCCATCTCTTGTGTCTGATTTCCCCTGCTGGGGGACTCTGGAAAGGGTCAAAAGTCGCCCCGTAGAGGCGGCAAGTGAGAAGGGGATGCTCGTTGATAGTGGGGTGGTGGTGGCAGCCCGCCCGTTTGATCCAAGGAAGCCCTCTAAACTGGCGGAAGACTGGCTGCATTCATGTAGCCAGTCCTAAACTGCGGACTACGGAAGTCAGCAAGCACTACCAAGCATTTTTACAGCAATGTGGATGAAACTGGGTGAGACCTGATCCTTTCTTTATGATCTTGAGACCTCTTCCTGAAAAGCTGCCCAAAGCACTTCCCCTGATGAAAGGGAATTTTTGCCCCACTCCCTCAGAAAAGAAAAGCGGCAAATTAATATGTGGGGATACTGGCGAACCTATAAGACTCAACTGGAACTAAAATATACTTACAGTCTGAAAATTTGGGGACTAAAAGTGTTTTTAAGACCTTTTTATTTTTATTTCCTCTAAAGAAAAAGACTTGAAAAGTTTAACAATATTTTGGATTTAAAAACCAGGAAGTGGCGATGATGACATCTAGTGGTGGATTATGGCACTACAACTTATTTATGCCTAAAAGAAATCTGGCTTGAAGCCCAGAATTAGATAAGGTTTTGATTGGCATTGGAATTATTTTATTATTGAAAATTACAGTTCAGAAGAAAAAAAGGAACAGGCTTGGGGGCTGCTTACTTATGTGGCAGAGATGATAAACATTTTAAACTTGGCCTGTCTGAATTTTGAACATAAATACTGACTTCTAGAACTGTATTGTGGATTTATTTATTTTTTTTGTAGAAGAAATATATGGAACGCTTTGGGTTATCAATTTTAGCTGTTAAACAACACTCAATGATTCTTTTTTCTCCCTGGACAGAAAGGATATATTTCTTATTGGACAGAAAAAATTGAACTTATATCTGCTTAGGGGAGATTCAGGAATGGACAGTTGGTTGGATAAATCTATAAAGGCTACTTATAAAGCTAAAATAAAATACAACAAAATAAAATGGACATTTCAGACTCTGTTAAATAGTAAAGCATCATCTTTAACATCTGTTCCCAGCAGCCTTAACTTGTGATATCACCAAGAAAATACTGATGAAACACAGAAAGAAATATTCTCCATGCTGAAATTAATACAAAAAACAATTATTCTAGCTTGTGAACAGGTTACTAATAACAGAAAGGAGATAAAAGAACAACTCTCTAACTCAAATCTACAAACTCAGAAAACACCTACAGAGAAGGAACCAGCAAACCAGAAAATAGAAGGAAAACTAGTGAATGCCAACGCAAACATTGATTTAAAGGAGGATATATATTGTCAGACTCAGATAAATGAAAACTCAGAAGACATAATGATAATATTGGAAATGGAAAAGACTTTTTATAAACCAAGGTTTCAGAACATACTGGATGACAAGAAAGAAGAGCTGATGGAATGGAAGATAAAGTCATTAACAGAACTGTAGGGAACCAGAGAAGAATATCAACTGGCTAGCTCTTCTAAAAGCATTTAACCAAATTGTTTTTCTTGTTCCAAATAATGTATATAAAAATAGAGGAAGAATTTTTTGATGACCTAAATGTACTAACTTGGAAAATTAGTTGGCAAAGAAAGAAAGCTAGAGTAAGATTGAAGGAAACTTTGACCTATTAGAGGGGATGCTATATTATTAATTAGAAGTTTGAATATGGTTAAGAATAGATTGTTAGAAATAGAAGTATTTTCATAAATAGGATTTCTAATCAGAATATTATATCTTGGTATGAAAAGGGAAATAGGAATATGTTAAGAACTTTGAATAAGGGATTCTTTTGGTTGCCCAAATATAATTTGTTTTGAAATTATAAATGATTGGATACTTTGAACATGGATGGGGAGTTAAAATTGAAAAAAAAAAGCAAAAATAGGACAAGGATTAAATACTAAAAATAGGACATGGATTAAATATGTGGAAATTGAATGCAAATGCAATTAAGATATGCTTTGGCTAGGAAAGATATTTTAAACTGATATTATTGATATGATTAGAAAAATGTAATAAATGTTGATATGCAATTGTATGTTTTCTAACAATAATAAGAATTGTATTTGCCTAATGCAAAAAATTGTTATTGCCAGAAGAAGAGAGGGTGCATGGGCAGGTATAACACTGGACTTAGTTGGAAAAACTTATATGCACCACTGAATTATTAATGAACTCGGTCACCACGTTGTTTATGGAGCACTTATCTGTGAAAATAGAAAATCAATAAAATATTTATTAAAAAAAATGCACTCTGAATCTGGGAGATTTTCATGGAGATCTCTCATAAAAAAAACAGTCCAAGAAGTTCTTTTTCAATAAGTAGTAGTGAAACATTTCATCAAACCAACATCTGTTAGGAAAAACATTCTGTCGAGCATAGACCTTTAAGGAAATTTCTGACTTTTTTTGATAACAAGTTTCTTCTTCAGAAAAAGGAACAAGATGATTGAATATATAACAATGGAATTTTCAAAATAAATAAAAACTAAAATGTATGGTTGAATGCTTATCTTGGAATTTAAGAAAGCGAGTTAATGAACTCAGTGTAGTAATAAGCAGAACTGTAAGATTGGAGAAGTTAATGTAAAAAGGCTCTCCAGATGTGTAGAAGATACTAAAATGAGGGTCAATAAAAGCACAACTGAAAACAAAACAAAAACTGAAGTATCTATACCTAAAAAGTAATGAGGTAGTAGGAAAAGAACAAAGGAAGAAGACACAGAAATAACCTGGAACGTTGAAAGAACTTCTTTAAATATGCTAAAACTAAATATTGGAAATATTATTCCAGCTCCTCAACAGTGGTAACAAAACACAAATATATAAATATAACAGAGAAAAGACAGATATACTCAATTTTGCCTTGAGCATCTACAAAAGCAGAAACAACTTTATTACAGTTTTAGTCCAGAACAGAAATGTTACAAAACAAGTTAGCATATGTCAACTACTATATTCTAGACATAGTTCAATATATTAAAAAAATAACAGAATATATACATTAACTAGAAAAGCAAAAAGAATGCTGGTTTCCTGCAAGGATGCATTGATATAAATTCCAGCAGTAAATAATGTTTTGGGTTCATTGATCTACATGGCTCCTTTTTAATCCACATTTTTGGTGTGTCAAAGAATATACAGAATTGGTCTAAAATAGATTCAGTGACTTATTTTTGAAAAAAAAAGAACCATAGAGAATCCAAGAAAGGATACATGGAGCAGACATAAGTTAACAGGAACACACTCCTCTGTGAAAGAATGTGGGTGAAATCCAATTCCTTAGCTAAAACCTAAAAGGATGACTTATCCAGGAAGGCATCAGAGGGAAAGTGTTGTAACAATGGAAAAAATTAATTACTCTCATAGTTATCAGAAAAGAAGGACTGTTGGTCACTACAAAGATACAGTAAGTAGTTGTGATCTGCTACAAAAATTATTACCTAACCAAGAATAATTACACCAGTGTACTTGAATCTAATACCTCTGGAGAAAATTGTCGAGAAGGAAATTTATTATAATGAAGAAATTAAAATTACAATTTAAAAGCAAAATGATTAAAAAATTCAGCTAGTATACTACAGATTAGGAACAAGTCCAGAAAAATAGCCCAAATTGTATTTGTGTTTCAGAAGATTTATGCTGATTCCCTTTTTAGAAAATGCTTCATTTCTCCAAAGTCTTCCTATATATGATAAAACTAAAAACTAAATGCTTCTTAGATTTTTTTTTGTTTCTTCCATTCATAATCTCTTTCACTATAGAATTTGAGTCATGCATATAAGTACAGTAGCTATTTCTTTTCCATGTTTGTTCGTCGTACGCCAGCTGCTGTTACCCAGGACTGACTACCATCATCGTATGCAAGTTGCTGTTATCAGGGACTGACTATCATCGTCCCCTGTAAGCTCTTATTGCCTGAGATCAACCATCATTATTCCACGTGACTTACTGCCTAGAGAGATCGACCATCACCGCCCCAAGTGAGTGGCTGCTGACTGTGACTGAGTACCACTGCATTATGTGCCCCTGTCAAGCAAAGGTGCCAAAGTGAGAGATCCTTTGGGCCAGCAGCCAGGTCAAGGGGAGGCCAGGAGGGCCTGGATTTCAGCAGTCCCTATGGGAGTGGCGCTACATAAATAAAGCAGCAAACTTATTAATACTCCTCCCTCTATTTCCCTACATCCCTATAAGGTGGGTTGTTTAACAGAGTGACTGTCACCCAGCCAGCTTCCATGCCCAAGGCAGAACTAGAACTCCTGATATATAGCCTGGTGCCTCAATCAGTAGATCAACTTTGTTGATTTGTTTTCTTTTTTCTATCATTATTAATTCTGTATTTGTAATTTATCACCAAGCAGATTAGCTTCTATAGATTCTCATCTAGAAGATTTAAAAGATACAATAAACTGCTTCATGTTCACCATATATTGTTTATTCATTTTTGTATACCATTTTTTATAAGACCTTGTTTTTCAAAAGTTCACAGACTCTGAGAAAACATAAATGATTTCAGAGTTTGGAAACAAATGTATTTTTTCTATATTCATGATTGCAATAAGCCGGGAGTATCAAACTCGCCATGTCACATGACGTGTTCCGACGTATCGTGACTTTTTCCCCATTGCCGGAGCTGGGGTGGGTGCAGTTTCGGCATGACGCATCCAGCAGTTTGGCACCCCTGCAATAAGCGGTCATTGACTCATGACTCATCATGTAATATTAACAGCCAATAAGGCACACAAGCACTCGGTACAAATGTCATTAACACACAACTATTTTCTATAACAAACAGGTAGGAAATTTGTATAAATTAGATGAATTTACATTTTCTTTGTTCAATGCATGGAAGCAAACAAATGGTTAATTTAAGTTGGGTTCAAAAATCTCTAAACCCCACTTTTGATATTAAGTCACAACTGGCTAAGTTCAGAAAATGTGCTACTATGATGTACACTTACTGTGATGGTAGCATAGCAAACTAAGCTAAACACCATACTGTGGATCATAGGTAGATAATAGTTCATATTATTCTTCAAGATTTGCAGAGGCAGAGCTAAATGCAATCATATTTGTTTTGAGTATCTGTCCTTTCTGGTCACTATTCTGATTTTCAATACTATACATGATACCCTTCAGAACACCAGGATATTTTCTATTAATTATTGGTCTTGTTAATTAATTGTAAATTTGTTAAACTGTTAATAATTAGTTTTGTGGCACTTCAAGTTGACCAATTAATGGAATGATTGCATTTTTCAACAAGAAGTGACAAGAAAATAACTACTACTACAGTCATGCTGGAAGCACTACCAAGGCATTTCTGGGTTGAAAGGATTTGTCGGTGACATCACCATTGCACAGAGGATAACCAAAAGGCTCCTTTGAAGTCCCTGTTATTTTTTCCCCCTCAAGGTGGTACCTATTTATCTATTTGCATTTGCATACTTTAGAACTGCTAGGTTGCCAGGAGCTGGGACAAATTGATGGGAACTCATCCATTAAGCGGCCTCTGTTCATGGGTTTCAAACTGCCAAATTGCTGACCGCTCAATGGTCTTCTGACTCATGGTCCTAGCCATGTGAGCCACTGCAGCTCCTAAGATAATAACTTACTGGTTGTTTACAATCTATCCCCTACTTTATAATCTGTATATATTACAGACACAATGCAAACATTCAGATGAAAGCAAGATGATAAAAAAACTCCAAAGTTTTTTAGGCCGAAAGGGACGCATAGCTGAATATGAGAAAATTAACTCCTTAGATATAACAACTCAGGAGGGCAAAGAAGTGTGTTTGAGAATGTTTAAATATTTGAAGGTTAGTGTGAATATGGCAGGTTTATGGTACAAAAATGTTTTACTGGCATTATCAAGGCAACCCTTAAATTTTGAGTCAGAGAAATTGGTGGTAAGTAAGATCCCAGGAGGAAATGGTTATATGGCAGCCACACTCTACTCACATGGTACAATTATAGCCTTAAAATTTTAAATTTGAAATGCACAAATTCTCTTGGCCTAATTCACACTTGGCCTTTAGTGGTGCTCTGGAGGGGAATTCTGCAAAATAAACAGAGCTAAGAGAAATACTTATAATTAAATCTAATTAAACATTTACATTATCTTGTAAATATGACCTTCGGTCATTCCGCCAGGACCTGAAGACCTGGCTCTTTGAACTTTCCGGCCCAGGCTGAGAGTTTTTAAATGGGGTTATATATTTTTTCAGGGATTAAATTTAATTATTTTAACTGTTTTTAACTTTTGTATTGTATTGACGTTTTTAAATACTTTGTAAACCGCCCTGAGTCCTATGGGAAAAGGGCGGTATATAAATTCAATAAACTTAAACTTAAACTTAAACTTGTCAGTCTCCTTCAAATAACCAAAATGATGCCCCTATACATGGGCACCACCAGATGAAGTTTGCTGTATTATTGCTTAAAAAAGGGTATAGGAACCCAATTATATGGCTATGTGCTGATTATGGAACAGATCACGAACTGTTCAAGGGGAGGTGGGGAATATTGTATAGCAAAGTTTTCAAGATCTGAGATATATTAGAAGCTATTCCCTATTTACAAGTACTACTGGTAGAAGATGTTAGATTAGCACATTGGTCATTACCAAGTCAGAAGGCTACAGGACTTGATACAATACCCACTGAAATATAGCAAGCAACAGAAGAAGAATCCACAAAATTTCTAACCAAGTAACACAGTGGCTAACCAACTGAAAGACTTAAATCAGTATTTCAATACCATAAAAAGAAAGGCAACAGAGTATGCAAACTATCATACAACATCCAACAAAATAGTGTTTAGGATAATCCAATACAGATTAAAGCTCTACATGGAAAAAGAGACACCGTATGTTCAAACTGGTTTTAGAAAAGGCTAAGGAATGTGAAATATTGCTGGTGTATGTTGGATCACTGAAAAAGACAATAAATACTAAGAAAAGTCACTATATGCTTCAATTATTGTAGAAAGGATTTATGTTGCTCGTGGCAAGCTGTGGAATGTACTCAGAAAAAAGGGAATCCCAAAGCAACTTACGGTATTATGCTTGTAAAAAAATTATATACAGGTCAGGAAGCTATAGTACAGATAGAATACAGTGAAACATATTGGCTCTATATTGGCAAAGAGCAATGCTGTATTCTTTTCCCATCTTTATGCTGAATATGTATTATGGAAAGCTGAATTTGAAGAAGATAAACATAGTTTTAAAACTGAAGGAAAAACATCAATAACTTGCTCTGTGTTGATAATTGTACCATGATAGCCATATACAAAAAATAAGAAACCCCTACGCAAGACAAGGGTTTCAAAACTAGGTATTAGGTACCACTTATTAAAATCCAATTATGTTCTCTATACACATTTCAATTATTAATCAATATCTTTGATCACAGTCAAGCATTTCATTGTTGACATAGGAATTAAATTAAATTAAATAACATTAAATGTGAGTCAATAAACTCTCATAATCTCAGCCTGGAGACATGGAATTTCTATCCTGGGCAACTGCCTGAAAAATAAATAAAAATATTTATTGGCTTTACTAGAACTACTGCAATAATAAATTCTACGGGGCATACTGGCAATACTGTGTTTCTAAAAATCATCCATTAGTAATGCAATTTTGGGCTTTTCCCAACTAAGAATAGTTTCTTCCATCTTTTAGTTAGATATTTTTTCTACTCCATTTGCCTTTCATCAGGCAAATGAGAAATGATTTCTCCTTTCCAACATGCTAAACATTTCAACATTTTTATATAACTTCAGATTGCACATCTGAATTCAAAGAATAATTAAAACTACAAGCCACACGTCATATTGGAAAAATAAACATGTAAATGATTCTCTTTCTACAAATACTTTGGCCAACTTTATGAGGACTCTGTATCATGAGGTAGAATTAGTCAGAATGCCACATTCCCCTTTCCCAGTTTTTGACCAGAGAGAAACAAAGGAAGATAGCCTGGATTTGTCAGGCTGTGACTTTTGGTAGCACAGAAGTTACTCTTTGACCGTCTGAAAGTACCTTGTAAAGCAAAATCAATAAGCTCCATTTACACTCATGCAAGATCAAAGCTGCAGCCAGGGGACTTTAACCATAAAATGGGTCGAGAAAATTACATCAATGGCCAGTGTCCAGTGGGAAATAACCATGAGTAAAACAATTATTCCACACTCTTTAAAAACGGTTTTAAAGATGCAATGAATCCTCCTTCGAAGAGCCGGAGATTGAATTGGAAAGTGCCCTACTGGGCACGTCAAGTGCCCCTGCCAAGGCTTCGCAGGAATGCAACGAAGGCGCCTTTGGCGGAGAAGCAAAAGGCAGGAGGTGAGGCAACTCGCTCCAGCCGTCGCTAACAGGCCCGAGCTAGAAAAGGAAAGAGCAGGCATCCACTGGATTTGTCAGTCCTTTCGGGGGGAAAAACCGGGGACGAATTCTCCGTCGCGAGTCCCCCTCCTCCCTCGCTGAAGAAAGGTCCCGGGATCGCTATTGCTCCGCGCTTTTCCTAAACACTTGAGCCAACTGATCCGTTGCCGCTATGCCCAAAACACCCCAACTCCCCCCGCCATCTCCCCGGCCTTACCCAGACTCCAGCGTGAAAACCGACCGAACAACTCTTCACCTGGGCTACCCAGGCGGCAGCTTTTCCCGGTCTCGCCTCGGGTAGAGAACCGCGAGGAAGGCTCCGCCCCCGGAATGATTTCAGCCTCAACCCCCGCCAGCTTGATCGCGCGCGGCGTCGGGGAGGAGAGGAGGGAGGGGAGGCGGAGGGCGATCGGGAAAGAAGCCACGCGATCGGCGGAGGTCGGGGGCGGAGAGGCTGGAGGACTTGTGACCCGTCTCTCAGGAGGCGATCCAGGCTCAAAATCTCTACTCCTCCCAGATGAGATTTTGGAGAAATTTGCCAAAGCAGGACCGGGTTGTCCTTTGAAGCGAGTACAGGTACTCCTCGACTTATAACAGTTTGCTTAGTGACCATTGGAAGTTACAACAGCACTGAAAAAAGTGACTTATGACCATTTTTCACACTTATGACTGTTGCAGCATCCCTATGATCACTTGATTTACATTCGGATGCTTGACAACTGGCTCACATTTATGACGATTGTGGTGTCCCAGGGTCATGTGATCCCCTTTTGCAGCCTTCTGACAAGCAAAGTCAATGGGGAAACCAAATTTACTTAGCAACCATGTTTTTAAGAACTGCAGTGATTCATTTAACAACTATGGCAAGAAAAGTCATAAAATGGGACAAAACTCACTTAACAAATTTCTCACTTAGCAACATAAATTTTGGGCTCAATGGTCATAAATTGAGGACCACTTGTATCCTTTTTATTCTCCACCTTTGTCGAATGGATTGGGCAGATTTTAGTTGCTGGCAAAGAGCTGCTCCCATAAAATAAATACACCTAAGTCTTCAAACCTGTTTGCAAGGTTCAAGATGAGGACAACCAAATAAGGTGGGTGGTGGAAAATTGTTCCATCCCAATAAGCATGGAGGCATGGGGGGAACTTCAGCCTGTGGAACCTGTTAGTTAACAATTTCCCAGAATCTTAAATTAAGAGGCAAAGTGATAGAAAATTGGCTGCATTTCTCATATTTTTTTTCTTTTAATTTCTCATTGAATCCATCAAGTTCTCACAAAACCCTGGGGACATTCCAGAACACGATGTCAAGAAGCCTTATCTACTTTTCAGGACAAGTTCTTGCTGTATAACAGGATTGAATTTATGCTGTTTACATCTCTTTAATACAAAACTTCATCAGCTGCTCTTTAATCCTAGGCAAATTTACCTGAGAGACACTCCTGGAAAAAAAAGTGGTAGAACAAAAGAGAAGTGTTACTGTATTTGTGGCCAGTTTCCAAATTAGAGCACAAGACAGATAGTGTGACAAAGTATCCTCCCATTGTGGAGCTTAAAAGGATTGCTCTAAATAGTGAAAAACATCTCAAATTTCATCAGAAATTTATTTATCCAACAGTACAAGACAATACACTTAGCCAGGTTTAGTATGGTTTGCTTAATTTTGGCTTAGCACCACAGCCTCTCTGGCTTATAAGTAGTGGTTCATGATTTGTTTATTCAGTGACAAATTGATGGTCCTTCAGGAACCTGAATTGCTTGCTTCTGATAGTCATTCTTTTTTTTTATTGAAAAGTTTTACAATACATTTTTGAATACAAAAAAACCCCTCCTCCCCCTCCCCTCTCCCCAACCCCCCCAACCCTCCCCTCCCCTCCCCCCTCCCCGACTTCCCAGAGCTGAATACAGGGTATAATAGTACAAACAAGCATAATCTAAAATAAGCTAACAACAATAATAAAACATTAAATTCTATCACACTTTAACTCTCCATAGTCAAAATATTAATAAAATAACTACTAACTAATTATACGTCATAAAAATCCGCTACTTATTCAAATGCTAAATGATACTTTTTAGTCCCATATTTATTCTGAATATATTCAATCCATCTTCTCCATTCCACAATGTATCTCTGTTGTGATTGATCTTTCAAATATGCTGAAATCTTTGCCATTTCCGCCAAGTTAGAAACTTTCAAAGTCCACTCTTCTATAGTCGGCAGTTCTTCCTTCTTCCAATATTGTGCTACTAAAAGTCTCGCTGCCGTAATTAAATTCAACATCAACTTTGTATCTATAACAGTAGTATCTGTAATAATACCCAATAAAAACAATTGCGGAGAAAACTTTATCCTTTTCTTAAATATCTTTTGCATATTCCACCAAATTTTAATCCAAAAAGCTTTAACCTTTTTACAAATCCACCATATATGAAAATACGTTGCATCCTCACAACCACACCTCCAACATTTGGGCTGGCAGTTCGGATACATACTTGCTAATTTTTTAGGGTCTAAGTGCCACCTATAAAACATTTTATAAAAATTCTCTCTTAAATTTTGGGCCTGTGTAAACGTTACATTTCTAACCCAAATCTTTTCCCAAATGTCCATTGTTATAACTTCTTGAAAATTCTGGGCCCACTTTATCATACAATCTTTAACAAGTTCCATTTCTGAATCAATTTCTATCAATGCATTATATATCCTTTTTATATGTGCTTGACCTTGATCTCTAATTTGTTTTACCAAATTTTCATCAATCATCAAGAAACCAACTTTCTGGTCCTCTTTCCATCTTGCCTGTAATTGCCCATACTGGAACCAAGTTTGTACAATCTTTCCTTCTTTTAAAATATTATATGGCTTTAATTGCCATACATTCCTTTCTAAACTTAAAATTTCCTTATATGTAGTCTCATCATGTTTAAATCCCACATTTATATTTTCTATTGCATGTTTAGGTATTGCCCAAATTGGTATCTTTTAATTTAACTTATGTCTATACTTTTTCCAAACTCGCAACAGAGCATACCTTAAAATATGTATCTTAAACACATTATCCACCTTCTTGTCATACAATAAATATGCATGCCAACCAAATAACAAATCATGACCCTCAAGATTTAATAATCTCCCTTGTGTTAAATTAAACCAGTCACTTATCGATGACAAAGTAGCAGCCTCATAATATAATTTAAAATTAGGCATTTTAAGACCGCCTCTTTCACGCGTATCTTGCATTATCTTAAATTTAACTCGTGGCTTTTTCCCTGCCCAAACAAATTTATTAATCCTTTTTGCCATTCCTCCAAATTTGAATCCTTTTTAAGTATAGGTATCATTTGAAACAAAAATAAAAATTTTGGCAAAACATTCATTTTTACTGCTGCAATTCTTCCCAATAAAGATAATTGTAATTTTTTCCAACTATCTAATTCTTTTTGTATTTTTCCCCATAACATTTCATAATTATTTTTATATAACTTCACATTTGAGGCTGACAGATATATCCCCAAATATTTAATCTTTTTAACTATTTCAAATCCCGTTAGCTCTTCTATAACAGCCTTTTGTGATACAGTCATATTCTTAGACAATATTTTAGTTTTTTGTATGTTTATCTTAAATCCAGAAACTTTCCCATATAACATTATTATCTCCATCAATTCTACAACTGAATAATCCGGCTGAGTTACTGTAATAACCAGGTCATCCGCAAACGCCCTCAGTCTATAATCCTGATCTCTTATTTGGATTCCCCTGATTTTATTTGAATCTCGTATTTTAATCAGTAATATTTCCAATGTTAAAACAAATAATAAAGGTGACAGCAGACACCCCTGCCTTGTACCCTTTTCAATATTACATGGTTCTGTCAAACTGTTGTTTACTATAATACGGGCTGTTTGCTTTTGATATATTGCCCTAATAGGTTGTAAAAATTTTTCCCCAAATTCCATTTTCTCTAATACTTTCATCAAAAATTGCCAATCCAATTGATCAAAGGCTTTTTCAGCATCCAGAAAGATCAGCGCTGCGGGGATCTGATTATTTCTTTCCAAAAATTCCAATGGATCTACAATGTGTCTCACATTATTCTTCATTTGTCTACCACTTATAAATCCAATTTGATCACTATGAATCACTTGTTGCATTACCTTCATTAATCTGTTAGCTAAGATTTTTGCAAATATCTTATAATCAGTATTTAAAAGCGATATTGGTCTGTAGTTTTTGGCTTGGGTGGCATCCTGATCTTCCTTCGGGATCAACGAAATAAAAGCAGTTTTCCACGATGGAGGCACCCCTCCTCCCAATTGAATTGTCTTAAACAGTTCCCTTAAAGGTTCCACCATTTCTAACTGTAAATTTTTATAGTAAACGGCGGTCAAACCATCAGTTCCTGGCGCTTTACCCACTTTTAATTGTTTAATTGCTAAAAAAAATTCTTCATCAGTTATCAGTTGGTTCATCCCTTCTTTTTGTTCTTGCGTAAGAACAGGAATATTGGCTTTTATCAAATATTCATCTATATCTACATCTCTAATCTTATCTCTAGCATACAACTTAGAATAAAAATCAACAAAAGTCTTTTTAATAAGATTCTGCTGATACACTACTTTACCCTTATGTTCTATTCTATCTATATTACAAGCTCTTTGCTTCTTCCTTAACAAGTAAGCTAACCATCTACCCGGTTTATTAGCATTGCAAAAAGTGTTATGTTTAGCATACCGTAAATTAGTTGCCACTTGATCTGCCATTAACGTATCAAACTGACCCCTTAATAAAGTAATTACCTCTTTGATCTTCCCATCAGATGGATTCAGAATTAAAGCCTTTTCTTTTTCCTTAATTTCATCCTCTAATTCTTTCCTCTTAAATTCCAGTTTACGTCTATGCTTATTATTCAAATATATTAATACACCTCTCATATAAGCTTTACTTGCATCCCAAACCATCACAATAGAAGTACCTTTATGCATATTAATTTTAAAAAATTCTTTCATCTGTTTTTTACACTCTTCCACATTTTCCTGGTATCTAAACAAATTTTCATTGAAACGCCAAGACCGTCTATCTCCATTATCTTTTTCTATCTCCAACCATACTGGACTATGATCAGATATAGTTCTTGGACAAATCTTGATCTTCTTAATCCTAGGAAAAAAATCATTAGTAATTAATACAAAATCGATCCTGGAGAAAGATTGATGCCTGTCGGAGAAAAAAGTAAAGTCTTTTTCTTGCAAGTTCCTTTCTCTCCAAACATCTCTCAATTCCAAGTCATCCTTCATCTCAAAAAAAGATTTAGGCAGTTTAGCATGACTTGGCGTACCTTTAAAAAGGCCTCCCTTGTCCATTTGTACATCCAAGACGCCATTCCAATCTCCCATAAAAATACAAGATTTATAATCCCACTGAATAATCTTGCTGTGTAGTAAATTATAAAAATCTCCTTGCTGTTGATTAGGAGCGTATAGTCCAACCAAAAGCGTTTTCTTGCCTTCTATTAATAATTCAATTATATCTTCCTTGTTTGTCTGCTTCAATTAAACTTGCTGTTAAGGTATTCTTAACATAAATAACAACTCCATTTTTCTTATCAGGCGCAGAAGCAATAAACTGTGTGCCCAACCTAAAGTTTACCAAGTACTTTTGATCAGCCGCTCGAATACGTGTTTCCTGTAAGCAAATAATATTGTTTTTAAATTGCTTTAAATATTGAAATACTTTCTTTCTCTTATGTGGTGAATTTAGACCATTAACATTCCAGGTTAGAAGCTTTGTCGCCATCTTTTGCGACCTGAAGCTTTTGGAGCGCCTCTTCCAAAATCACCTGCACTCTCTTTGGCTGCGCTCCTCCCACTGCTTCACTGTAAGTAGGTTTTTGAGATGCCGTCATAACTCTCTGCTGTTCTTGCTCTTGTCTTATTCGTCTAGCTGCAGCGCGTGTCATTCTTTTTTTTTTTTATTGAAAAGTTTTAACATACAATTTTTCTTTAAAACCCCCCCTCCCCCTCCCTTCTCCCTCCCCCCCTACCTCTCCCCCCTCCCCCCCTCCCCCCCCCGACTTCCCAGAGCTAAATACAAGGTATATATATAAAAAAAACAATCATAAACAACCACATACTAACAACTATAAACTCTAAAATCCATCACTCTCTAGCTTATATAGGATAAAACAAACCTTAGTAATATTAAATATATATAAAGAAACTAAAATAAAAAAAAAGAAAAAAAGAAAGAACACTTATTCAAATGCTACATAAAACTTCTTAACCCTATACTTGTTCTGGATAAACTCAATCCATTTTCTCCATTCCATAATATAGCGTTCTTGCGAGTGATCTTTCAAATAAGCCGAAATCTTCGCCATCTCTGCCAGGTCGGAAACCTTTAAAGTCCATTCTTCTATGGTCGGCAGTTCCTCTTTCTTCCAATACTGACCTATCAAAAGTCTTGCTGCCGTAATAAAATTCAACATCAACTTAGTGTCCACAACTGTAGCATCTGTAATTATTCCCAACAAAAAAAGTTGCGGACAAAACTTTATCCTCTGTTTAAAAATCTTCTGCATGTTCCACCAGACTTTTATCCAAAAAGCCCTAACCTTTTTACAAGTCCACCATATGTGAAAATATGTTGCGTCTTCATCACCACACCTCCAACATTTAGGCTGATAATTCGGATACATACTTGCAAGCTTTTTAGGATCTAGATGCTATCTATAAAACATTTTGTAAAAATTCTCTCTTAGATTTTGAGCTTGTGTAAATTTTACGTTCCTCACCCAAATCTTTTCCCACGTGTCCATTGTGATAACTTCCTGGATGTTTTGGGCCCATTTTATCATACAATCCTTAACAAGTTCTGTTTCCGAATCAATCTCTATCAACGCAAGATATATCCGTTTAATATGTGCTGGTCCCTGATTTCTAATTTGCTTTATCAAATTTTCATCAGTCATTGTAAAACCATTTTTCTGATCTTCTTTCCACCTGGCCCGTAACTGAGTATATTGAAACCAGTTTTGAACAACCTTCTCTTCTCGCAAGAGGCTATATGATTTCAAACACCAGACATTTCTTTCCAAACTTAGGATCTCCTTGTACGTAGTCACATCATGTTTGAAACCAGCATGTATATTTTCTATTGCGTGTTTCGGAATTGCCCACAGTGGTATCTTGCAATCTAACTTACCGGTATGTCTATACTTCTTCCAAACTCTCAGCAATGCCTGTCTTAAAATATGCACTCTAAACACATTGTCTACCTTCTTATCATACAACAAATATGCATGCCAGCCAAACAACAAATCATGGCCCTCAAGATTTAATAATCTCTCTTGTGTCAAATTAATCCAATCACTTATTCCTACTAATGCAGCAGCTTCATAATATAATTTAAAATTGGGCATTTTAAGCCCACCTCTCTCACGAGTATCCTGTATAATCTTAAGTTTAACTCGTGGCTTTTTCCCTGCCCACACAAATTTATTGATACCTCGCTGCCATTCCTCCAAATTAGAATCTTTCTTAAGAATCGGTATCATTTGAAATAAAAATAAAAATTTAGGCAGGACATTCATTTTCACTGCTGCAATCCGTCCCAACAAAGACAATTGCAATTTTTCCCAACTCTCCAATTCTTTTTGAATTTTCCCCCATAGTTTTTCATAATTATTTTTATATAACTTTGTATTAGAGGGTGACAAAAACACCCCCAAATATTTGACCCTTTTAGCAATCTCAAATCCAGTTAATCCTTCTAAAAGAGCCTTTTGCGATACTGTCATATTTTTGGCCAGAATTTTAGTTTTTTGTGCATTAACTTTAAATCCAGAAACCTTCCCATATTGCATTATTATCTCCATCAGGTCCACAACAGAGTTCTCTGGCTGAGTCACTGTAACAACCAGATCATCTGTGAATGCTCTCAATCTATAATCCTGATCTCTAATTTGTATCCCCTTGATTTTTTCCGAATTCCGTATTTTAACCAATAATATCTCTAATGTTAACACAAATAACAAGGGCGATAACGGACACCCTTGCCTTGTGCCCTTCTCAATATTACATGCTTCTGTCAAACTATTATTAACTATAATTCGGGCAGTTTGTTTTTGATTCTTTGGTCTCTGACCTCCTCCGTTGATACTGAAATCTGATCCACTCCTATAACTTTCTGGAATTCTCCATCTTTCAGCTGCGTGACTCCTTCAGCACCTTGTGTACTCTCACTTTGTGGTTGACGCACTCCTTCGCCATTCTTCCTTTTAGATTCCAGAAGTGGTATGGGGACTGCCTTCAAAATGTTAGCATAGAAATCACGTGCCTGTAACACTGTGAGAAGACGATATCTCGTGCCTGCATACATCACCACCATACCTACTGGGATCTCCCATCTGAACTGGATATCCCGTCTTCTTAATTCTTCTGCCAAAAAAGCAAACTCTTTCCTTCTCCTTAAAATTCTTGGAGGGATCTCTTTTAAAATTAAAACTTCTTGCTCTGCAACTGCAAATTTGCTATTATAAAAGGCTTGAATAACCTCATTTCTAATTGCTCTCTTTGTCAAATAAACCACCACATCTCTAGGTAATTTCCTTTGTCTTGCAATCCAGGAATTGACACAAAATATTTTATCTATATCCACCATAATATCTTCTGCTGAGCGCCCCAAAACCTCTTTAAGGGCTTCTGAAACTACTTTTTTCAAATTTTCCTTAGGGTCTTCCTTCATCCCTCTAAATCTTCCTGAATCAGAGCAAGATAAATGGTTTGAGGCAATGCAGGCTGAAATGGACAGTCTAAAGAAACTCCAAGTGTTTACGCCTGCAAGCCCTCCAGCAAACAAGAAAGTTATTGGTACTCGATGGGTCTACAGGATCAAAAAGAAGCCGAATAGTGAGTCGTTGTACAAGGCCAGACTTGTAGCCCAGGGTTTCGCTCAACGTTATCCTGAGGACTATACAAATACATACTCACCCACAGTGTGGACTGAGAGTGTGAAAATCGCATTAGCCACTGCAACTATCCTTGGCCTGGAAGTTTTCCAGTTCGACGTGATCTTGATGAAGAAATTTATGTCAAAGGTCCTCCAGGTTTCCGACATCAAGAAGGGGATACTTGGTTTCTACACAAACGTCTTTTTGGTCTGAAACAGTCTGGTTTAATGTGGTACTTATGTCTTTCTGACAAACTAAATTCAATGGGCTTTATTAAGTCCGAAACAGATGAATGCGTGTTTACTAAAAGATCCGGTAATAGGTATGAGATAATTCTTGTTTATGTCGATGATATTGTTTATATGGGTCCAAATAAGCAGATGAGTGAGGTTTTTGCTAAAGCTTTACAAAAGTTTTTCACATTGAAGTCTTTAGGGTGTATTAACACTTATTTAGGTGTTCAAATTACCAAAACTCAGAAGGGGTTTAGCCTCACACAAGAAGATAAGATTGAACAACTGTTACATCACTGCAACACGGAGGACGCTAAGCTTGTGAGTATACCCATGCAAACCGATTTTCACATTTTGGCACATGAACCAAGTCCTGAGTTCGAAGATCAAACACTATATCGCTCAGTCATTGGGTCGCTGCTGTATATTAGTAGTTGGACTAGACCCGACATTGCACTTAGTGTTAATCTTTTATCACGACATGTAGGCAAGGCAAAACAGTTTCATTGGACATGTGTTAAAAAGTTATTGAGGTATCTAAAACACACCAAAGACATGAAGTTGTTGTTAGAACCAACACATACTGATTATGCAGAGTTATGTTGTTATGCAGATTCAGATTGGGCAAGTGATAAGAAGTCACGAAAAAGTACTTCAGGTTACATGATGTTCTTAAATGGATGTCCTGTTTACTGGCATGTGCGTAAACAGAATTTTGTTTCTTGTTCCTCTACAGAAGCTGAGTATGCTTGTGTGTCTGATGCATGCAATTCTTTAACCTGGTTTGATGCTTTAGTCACAGATCTCTGGACACATCCGATTCGACCGATCACTGTGATGGAAGATAATGAGTCTGTGGTTTATATTTCTGAAACACGTTTTACAGGTTCAAGGTCCAGACACATTGACATCCGATAACAAAACATAAGGCAACTGGTTAAACGAGGTTTTGTGACATTACAGTATGTGCCTACACGTGATCAAATTGCTGATATGTTGAACAAACCACTACCAACAGCCCAGCATGAGTATCTGCATGAGAAGATGTGCCTTACTTGAGTCTTCACTTTGCTGACGAAAGAAGGGGAATGTCACTGCACGTTTTTTTTGTTTGTCAGAAAAGTTCATTTCTAACTCTACATTTCCCCTGCTCTCTTCACCTGTTGTGATAACTTATCTGGTAACCATAGTGAATCCCATATGTTATGGTTTCAGACTGTTTAGTGCGCATGTCTAGAAAAAGTTTCTCACAGTTATTTCTTTATTGTCTTTCACTTTGCTGTTACTGTCTGTTACGTTAGGATGTAGTCAGCTAGCTCTCTTTATAATATATATTTAGTTTTTATATTTTTTTGTAATTAAAAGGTATTTAGTAAGATTATGCGTCGTGTTTTATTTCCTTCCTTCATGCACATCATGCATCCTCTGAAGCACGGTCCTTCACCCTCTACTAAGGTGATTTATACCTTAACATTTGGTATCAAGGATGGGCAGGCAGGTGTCTTGCTCACCTGTGGCTTGGGGGGCACTTTTTCCAGTGCCATTGTAACTTTGAACAGTCACTAAACAATTTGTTGTAAGTCGAGGACTACCTGTACTTCATCACTTTTTTCCTTTTTTTGGGTCATCAAGTTTTTGACACCTTGCTAGGCGACTGGTGGTACTCGGATGTTGCCATATCCTAAAAGTGGTACAATGGGTGAAAAGGTTGAAAAACCCTGTCTTAGGCAATTCCAAATCCCTGACCAGGTCATTTATTTCACTCTGTGAAATTAGGTGTGGTTCAGTAGGAGTATATGGTGGGCTAAAGTTTGGATCCACTGACATTAACAGCCCCAGATCAGCTGCACCCTGCTAATAATCTTTATCATAATCTGAGTCTAGAGAGTAAGATTCTGGTGGATCTGGAATTTGCAAGTCCTTGCTATGGGGTACAGGATGCAATGCAGAAGGAATGTTTGGATATTTGGCTTCCGGTTTGCCAACAGCCGTAAATGGATGCCTGGAGGACAGCTCCTGTCTTCCACGTCCAGATTCGCATCGCTGGTGGGTCCTAAAAGGCCCGAGAGTCGCCCTGGAGGGGTGTCCAGACAGAAGGGGCTTTTGCAGAAATGGGGGGCAGCAACCCCCTTGTTAGTGCCTGCATTCCCTTTGTACCAGCGGATGAAAGACTGACCATAGGAATATGGCCAGCTCCTAGGCTGCAGACAGCCAAAGTCAAAGCTACTATTAGGCAACATTAAAGCAGTGTGGAAGAGACGAGGGTAAGATTCCTTTCTTGCACCTTAATCATCTTCTTTTCACCTAATTAAGCTGGTAAGTACTTTCCCCCCTGTGGAGAGGGAGGGGGAATTTAACCCTCCCTTCGGAAGGCGGCGAACAAACTCAGGGGTGTTTTTTTTTGAAACAAAGAACGTTTAAGAAAGAAATAACAAAGAAAAGAACTCTCAAAGGACTTCGGGGACACCCAGTGGCTAAATTTGAAATTGCAATTCTGACTTTCTTTTTAAAAAAAACAAGAAAATATTTAAGAAAATAAGATAAAGAGTAACCTTGAACATCAGATGTGAAAGCTTACAATGGAAGAGTTTCAAAAACAAATTCATGCTCTGTGGGAAATATCTTACCAAACTTATCAGCTCCTTTCTACAGTTGGCAATGAAATAAGAGCTTTTGGGAAAGAATTAGAAAGTATCTCGATGAAACAAACTCAAATTCAAACTGTAACTACAACTAATATTTTACTGGGACAGAACTTAATAGAAGAAATTGAACAATTAAATACACTGATAGAAGAATTAAATAGTCAACAAATACAGGTTTTTGAAGATGGTGATGGAGAAAATATGGAAGTTTATTTGGACCAAGACAATTGTACCAAGAGGTGAAAATAATAAGATTTGGTGCTGTTGGCAGATTCTTTAATTCTTCAATGGTGGAGTCTGAGGGTCCACTTCAATATGATATAGTAATACAAGAATGCTTTGATGACCCTGAGGCAAAGAAGCATAAAATGGCATGGCAAAGGAAGAAAGCAAGAATAAGATTGAAGAAATATGAACATTTTAGGAGGCCAAATAGATAACATTAAAATAGACAGAATGGTACTGGGATTACGAGAATGTTTTGATGAGTAGATAAAAATATTGATTAACTAATAAAAAATAATAAAAATAAAAAAATAAAATACAAATGTATGAATATTAACATTAAAATATTGAGTTTTTCTAAATGATATGGGTTAAGAAGTATATACCGGTATGCTAAAAATGATAGAATATAACTAATATATTTGGATGCAGAGACATGAAGGATGTATTAAATGTTAAAATGGAATAAATTTTGGTTAATTTTTAATATGTGGAAACTATAAATGAGAAATAAAAATATTTTATTGTCCTCTTTTCTTTTTCTTTTTTCCCCTTTTTTCCTTTTTTTCTTTCTTTTCTCTTTTTTTCTTTTTTCTCTCCTTGTGATTTGTATTTTAATGACTACTATTTTAAATATTGTATAATTGTTATAGATATGGAAATGAGATAAATGAGAACTGGATTACATTACTAGATATTGAAGAGAATTTTATAAAGGAAAAAGATTTTTTAGTGATATGAAATTGAGAAATCTTAAACGTTTTAATTTTAATATAAATGTAAAATTAAGCTAGAAAAAATAGATAAGGTGTTTGATGTTTTAAAGATGGAATGTTAAAATATGAAATACACTAAAAGATTGATGGATATATATTCAAAAAATAAAATAAAATAAACTATTAAATGATTGATGGATAGCAATAAGAAATATGTTAATTTAGATAAGAGATAGTATATATCGAAGAAAAAAGAGAGAGGAAGTACTGGTTATAATAATGTGGAGATCTGTAATAATATGTATTTGTTTGAAATGGAAATACTGTAACTCGGATACCACATTGCTTCTTAAAGATATTATTGTAAGTTCCGGAAAACTAATAAAATATTATTTAAAAAAAGGAATGTTTGGATATTCCACAGTCCACTTCTTCTTTCTTGAAATCCCTTTTGCAGTTGGGGGAACCATGCAAAAATAGCAGTTGCTGCTATGATTGGTGGGTTCTGAGATGACCCAGGGCACAGCGCAGAGGCAATGCAGTCAGCTGGCAATTCAAACCGCCCTTTAATTGCTCCAAATTTTACCCAAATGGTCCCACATTTCTGGCAAGCCTCAAAACAAAGGAAGACATACACACCTTTAGACAGAACTTATCTGTGTCATTAGCTAAACAAGAAGAAAAAATCCATGTCTTTTGCAGTCCCAATGGTGACTGATTAGAAGAGTAATTTACTCAAGGCCACGGAGATAACAAGGAATGACACATACATCCAAAATCTAATGAGTCTGTGGAAATACAAGCTTACCTGAGCAGTTTCAGAAGAGAAGCCAAAATACAATCCGAGGTCTTTGAACATCCAAGCAATGTTGTCAATCAGTCCAATGGTCAGAAGGGTTTCCAAGCAGAAATCACAACACAGAACAAGAGATCAGCAACAACACACAAAACTCCAAGGAATCAGTGTTTGTTCCCAACAAATGCCTCTCCCCACAGCGTCTCCTTAAGTCTCAGTCTCCAGGTGTGCCTTTTGAAGAGGGGTGTGACACTCTCCTCCCAAGTAGTTGAGCCTGCCTGTGTTGTTTCTTTCTTCTCTCCACTCTCTGTGCTCTAGGATCAGGAGGGGGTGGCCCTTGCTCATCGCCTGAACTCTGTCTCTCCTGCTCATCCTGTCCCAATCCTGAAAGGCCCTGGACTACCTCGGCCTGCTCTTCCCCACATTCCTCTGAAGCTACAGACACCTTTCCCTCGACCTCCATAGGATCCCATTCCAGCTCATTTTCCTCATCAGATTCAGGCTCCGATGGAGGCATGACAGGTTCCCTCCACACCACTGGGACTGCAAAAGACATGGATCTTTTCTTCTTGTTTAGCTAACGACACAGATAAGTTGCACATTAATGCAACAACAATGAGGGGCCTAACTCTTGTCCTGATCCCCTATTTTGCATCCAAAATATGCCCTTTTGGCATCATACTACACTGCCATCATACTACATTTTGAGATGCAAATATAACCTTGCCACAAATGTAGCAGAAGTTATCTACATTGTTTACATGATTTTGAGGCATCTTGACTTCTGAGGGAAAATACCACCCAACTATTCTTGGAAATGTTAGGCAATTACACTTTCACAAGCCACCAGATGTAACTGTAGATCTGACCAAGACAAATGTACCTTGCAATAAACAAACAATACATTAGTTAGGCAAATAAGTTAGGTAATAATCTTTAGTCTCAAAGTGAAGATAAATTTATACAATTCCATGTGATACCATTTTTATTGTTCTACAATACTTTGTTGAGAAGTTACAAGGCATCATGATCATTAGACACCTCCCTCCCTTGTAGGCAAATATACTTGCCTGTGTATAAATCTTTATTGTGAAATATCTTGAAAACGTTAGCCAGCCAGCACCTTTATCACCTGTTTTCTAATTCATCTAATCAAAATGTAAGAATTTACACATTTTATCTCAGAGGTCAATAATTTCAAAAAATTTGTAGACCATTATACAACTACTAAGATCAAACTATCCAGTTGGGCAAATGAAACAGACAGTGCCATACAGGTTGACAAATTGGAAATACCTGGAGTAGCCACTTCACTGAGTCTAAGATTACAGTTTTTTTGGAACAAGCTTTGAAATATCAGTGAGATAGATGGGTGCCAAATAAATTTAATAAATAAATAAACATTTTCAGTTTGAGTGAGACAAAAATCTGAAGGAATCTCAAGAGTGGTTTATTTGAGAAAAAGGGTAAAGCTTGAGGATATTGTCTCTCTTCTTTTATCAGTTCCCAGGATAGCAGCTCACCCAACCTCCAGTCTTCTCAGGGCTGTCTTTTCCCTTCAGTTAGTATTGGTATCCTTGGCTTATTCCTGATCTCATCGCCCCCACCCTCACCCCCACCCCCAAAAAACCATCTCTTCCCTGTGTGGAACAAAGCACCATCATTTAAAGGAACCATCAATAAAAGGAACGACTACTCAAATCAGCTGTTCTCTGCACAGTAATTTTTGCACATCTCTAATATTTTCTGTCCCAGATGTCGGGGATAGGGTCCAGAGTGATTTGCAAGCAGGCATTAATTTGGATAGGTTCAAATGTTCGCTGGTATATACCTGACTATGTCCTTCTAAAACCTATTTCATTAAGATATATATATTTTTCTTCCTAGCATTTTCCTGCAAGTGCAAGGTCCACTTGTTTTGTATTAACCAAAGGGTTGATGCATTGATTGTGACAAGAATTTACTAATCAGCTTGTCACCCAAGCCTGACATTGGGGACTGAAAGAAAGTGACTGTCCCAAAGTCATCCAGCTGGCTTTCATGCCTAAGACACAGCTAAAACTCATAGTCTCCAGGTTTTTAGCCTGGTGCCTTAACCACTAGACCAATTATTAACCTTGATCTTGACTTAAATAAGTAGAGAGCATTATTAGCAATGAAAGCTAATATTCAATGCTACAACTGTATAATCAAGTGCTTCAAACTACAGCTTTGATTTACAGAAGTGAAACTCAGAATTTATTTCCAAAAGCCTTGAATACCATCTTTGGGCAAATAGACAAGAACAATTTGGTTTTAAAAAAGAGAAATCATATATCTGTTTTTTTACTTCAGTAAACAGACTGCATCTGGGAATATGCCTGATTTACACAGTTTTTTGAAAATGTCACAGAGAAATAAAAGAAGAGGTTGTGAACTGATTTTAGCTAGTGTCAATTTAGAACAGTTCTGGGAATCTTTTTTTATTACAAATGTGCCAGTGTTTTCTTCCTAAAGAATTAAAACTAAGGAAACATACCAACATTTCTATAAGGATATCCAGTTCTTCTGCCAAAGAGGCTCCTATAAGCAGCATACAAACCTCCATAATTATACAGCTCCTGCCCTGAAGTTTGCAATTTAAAATGCATGAATCATACTGCAAGAAAAGGGATTGCATGGAGAAAAGCTGTGAAGTTTGTGTGGGAGTACAGGTTCTCACTTGATTGCTTAAAGTTTTCACTGCATGTATGATATGCCTGGACTGGCTTCCTTTTTCCTAACTTGTGGTCCTTTGCAATTGTTTGTTTGTTTTTCTTTCCTGTTATGGGAATAAATAGTAGGTCTGGATTAGAAAATAGTTAATGTTGTTAATTAACATTTTAATAGGTTTTGCAAATATGGCTTCAATAGGTTTTGCAAATATGGTCTGATGAACCTTGATTCTGTTACCAAAGTTATTGCCAAAATTTCATATTGAAGGATTGATTGATATCTATCGACTATGTGCCATCCAACATCAAAAATATTTTGAGGCACAATTCCTTTCAGGAATTTATGCTAATGGATCTCTATAAACCCTAAAAGTCCCATTCTTTTCTAACTCAACTGTTAAACTATATTGAATGCTCTGTCACTTTGTTGAATGTTCCAGACAATGAAGATCTATAATTTCTATTGTCAGTTATTAAATCCTTAGATTATAATTTTCTCAGTTCCTTTTCAGCTGCTTTGTCACTTAGTATTGCCACATATACAGTATGCGGTTTCAACTACTATGATGTTTGGCATGTTGCATTCTAAATGTTGTTCCATTAATTTTTTTGCATGGTATTCTGGAGACTTTTTTCAACATATGATCATACCAATACTTTTGCACATGAAATTCATACTTTTAAAACTTCCATTGTATATTTTCTTCTTTAATCTTGTCTTGTTTTATCATCTGCCTGGACAATTTTGCTACAACTGCTTATTATATTATCAATGGTCTCTCCCTTTGAGGGAGATGGATGACTCAAAAACATGGAAAATAGATAAATAAATAGATAAATAAATTGCTGTTATTCTTAGTTCTTTAAATTCTCATTTTTATAGTATTAAATGTCCAAATTATTCTGTTGGTAATGATATGGAACTGGTTTGTTATGGCCTTCTTCAAAACATTTTTGGCTAATGGTCTCCTGTCTAAGTACTAACTAGGCCTGGCCAGCTAAACCTTTAAATTTTTGGTTCATGAATTCATTACTCTGGATTATTTCACATTATCTATACCTCTTGTTGGAAGGCCTCCACACCTACACTTGTGTCAGGCTGGCACAACCTTTTTTTTAAAGAAAATTTTATTGATTTTCTAGTTTTACATTTAAATATTTGAAAAGCAACGTGGCAGCTGATTTGGTCAATAATTCAATAACATACAAATATCTTTAGTACAGATCTCAGACTATTACATTAAATGTTTCCTCTCTTTTCCCCTTGGTATTTACTGTCTCATATTTAAATTAATAAAATTCTTATTATATCAATTAAATAAAAAATAACTTTCTTACATTTATCAATAATTTTTAGTTTATACATATCCTAGTTGTTTTAACATTCAATCCTTTTAGACAGTCAATGTCCTGGTTAGTTTTTCCCAATTTTAAATTTCCCATTAATATTTAAATTTAACGTTTAATATTTATAATTTCCAAGTTTTAAATAACCCCAATTCTCTTTATCACAATTCATCACAAGATCTAATGTTTAGGATACACATCTTATCTATTTGAATTCTCACCATCGTGCATCAACTAAATAATAAAACAATATAATATTCTTATTTTTTAGTAATTTCCAAATATCTTAAATTTAGTAACCAAAATTTCTCTTATTTCAACATTTAATACTTCCTCTCTTTTTCTCTTAATATCTACTATCTCATATTTAACCTAATAATTTTTATTATTACTGCTAAATAAAAACATTTATTACATTCATCAATAGATTTTTAGCTTATACTGTATATATATATATATATATATCTTAATTACTGTTACTTGACTTTTATAAGCATATCAATGTTGAAATTTAACTGTTAATATTTATACTTCTAAGTTTTAATTGACCAAAGTTTTCTTTATCTCAACTAATTACAATATCTAATATTCTAAGTACACATCTTATCTATTTGAGTATATTCAATTTTAATTCTCATGAATAAGTCAAAACCTCAATTTTCTTCATTCTTATTCTGGCTTGCTTTCTTTGCCAAATCGTCTTCCATGTCCGTGCTTTTGAGTCATCAAACAAATCTCCTGTGTTGTATGTATATTGTTTGACATAGAAAAAAACATCTGATCGCCATTTTTTTGAGAGGACTAACAAATTGTCTCTCTATTTTTCCATCTCAATGTAGTTGTCCTGAACTGTTTCTCTTCAGTCTGTTCTTCTTCTTGATCCTCAGGTTCCTTCTGATTTATGTAGGAAGTCGTTTCCTTTTTCCATATTGTCAGTCCCTTTTCTGGGTTTTCCATTGACTGTGTTTGTTGATCAGTTGAATCTTCTGTCATAATATTTAATTGTTCCACTTTTTCTGTTATATTCTGTGTTGATTTTTTAGTTGTAATCAAAGTTTGAGTTCGTGTATGTGGGCTGACTTCTTGTTCTTTTCTATAACCTCTTATTTCATCAGTGGCTGTAAGAATAGTTTGATGAATTGCTTTCAACATAGAGAGAATCTGTTCCTGATCTTCATCCATATTCTCTTAGTAGTTTATTTAGGCTAAAAGCTTTACAATCAGAGAATGTAAAAAAATTGTCACTGAATATGGAACACAGCTGGGCTTCTCACAGCTGATATCTCAAGGTTATATAAATCTTGTCTGGGCTACTGGTCAAGTCTCTTTTAAGCAATAACAAATTGAAATATCAGGTTTAGCCATATGATGTCACCCCTACCATTTGAAATTTTCTTTTAAATCCAAAGTTTATTATAATCTTTTCAGTTTTGCTTCTTTTTTATAAGTAAAAACCCAGATCTTCAGTAAGAATAGAAAATCTTTTAGTACACAAACTTAAAAAATAAAATTCCAATTAGGATCAAGTTATTCTTTCAACGTTTTAAACTCCCCTGGATAGTCAGTTGCCACTGTTCTAGAGGGAGGGATAAAATCTCCCTTCCCTCTCCATAGGGGGGAAAGTACTTTAAGCAGCTTATGCAAGTAAAAAAGATAGGATTTAAGAGAGGTAGATCTCACCCAGTCTCATCCACGCTGCTTTATAATTTCCTGATGGTAAGTGTGACTTTGACTGTCTGCAGCCTAGAGACTAGCCATATTGCTATGGCTGGTCTTTCATCCACCAGATTGGAGGGCTGCCCCAGATCGAGTGGAAGGGCTACTGCCCTCCCACAGTCAAGCAGGGATCCCCTCCTTGCTGGTTGCCCCTACAGGGTGACTTTTGACACTTTCCAGGGTCCCCCAGCGAAGCGAAACTGGACGCAGAAGATGGAGCTCACCTTCCAGACATCCATGGCGGCTGTGTCGGCAAACCGGAAGTCAGGCTGGCATAACCTTTGACAAATAGCTAAACCAGCCAGTCTAGCCGTCTGTCAAAACTTACCTTTCCTTGAATTCCATCACACCTTAAGGAGAGCAACTGAGAAATGTTTTCTATTGTGATATTTGCTGAGAACCACTAAAGAAAGCTGTGGAAATCCACTAATTTTATCTTTAATTTCACATTGTAATTGCACATTGTAACACATTGTAAATAAGGATAGTACCATCCTATGGAAAGTAGGGGCAGCAAATACTATGTCAAAGGAATTTTCGGCCAGCTCATGCACAGGTGGATAGTTCTTTAAACCAGGAAGAAGCCAAGTTATCCCATTATTCATTGAAAAGCAAAACACTTCCAAAGAACCTTTAGTTTAAACTTCTTTCTTTTCATAGCTTTTATTCAATAACAAGACAGCTCCTTCACCTATTATCAAAAATCACAATAATTCAGCTTACAACATAATCAACCACTCTTAAAGATGCAGAAAATCTTAATGGATATCATGAACAAAAACAACCATTGGAATCTTTGAAACCATTAGAGATTGAAGCCTTTCTACTGAATTAAAAAGTTTATTATTTAAGATGATGGAGAGAATAAATGTTTTTAAACATATTTTATCACATTCTGTTCCCAAACAACTATACAAACTGAAATGGAACATCTTTACTTAATTTCTATGAGGTTTATCAGAGCGTGCACAGTCTTATTGCACGAGGCAACCCAGGAGTAAACACAGTAAACAGTGTTCTATATTAAATGGTGGTTTATCTTACACTATCTACAATATCATACTGTACACCAGGAACAATATACATACACATGCTAATACAGCAGGTTCTAACACACAGCAGTTACAGCAGAAAATGGAAGAGAGATAACACAGCAGTAGAGCCTTCCTTTTATACAAAGCTTTTAAAGAGACACAGACCCAGCTGGCTCTTAAAGGGACATAGACCTTTGCTGAGTCATTCCCAACATTACATCATACATCTCAGATCTCACATTACATCAGCTGGTTAGCTTCTAAATTATTACCTTGATAAGGTTCAATATGATTTAGCCCCTTGCCTGAAAATTCAATTAATATTTAGTGAAAAATAAAAATGTTTTGCCTATGGAGCTCTGGTTTTCCATATCTTGCTCTGAAACCAGGAATTGTCAAGCTGGATTGTTTCTAAAATAAGTTGGATTAAATTGAAGTATTTCTGAATTTCACATCAATACTTTGTCCATTTGTGGGTCTCACTTCATTTCTAAAGGACGGGAGGGAGAAAGCAATAAGAATATAATAGGGAAAGTGGGCCACAGGTAGCCAACTTTTACTATACAATGTTTCCAACAGGCATTCTGAGATGTCAAATATTGCAGCAAAATACCTGTATATATAATGACACATGTTTAAATCACCTATTTTTTTTTCAAAGAAATAAATTCCATTTAAAGCTACTCCATGTTTAGGATTAATAAATTGACATTATACATTGGTATCCATGCTTGCATTTCAGCCTACTGAATGTGCATAGGCCAGACTGTGACAATTTAGGGGTATGCATGTATTGCATAAAACTGACTATTGGTATTTAATCTTGCAAGGAGAAATGAGTTTGCCATCATGCATACACTGAAGAAAAACATAATACAGAAGAATAAAATGTTTCTTCAAGTTTCAAAGTAGTCTGTGACGTTCATGAAAAGAATTAAATAAGAATATTTCCTAAGATATATTTCACTGTATCCAGGAAGACATCAAATATGACTAATATTTGAGCATATGCAGTCATTGGTAAATAATTCCTAAATCTTTTCTTTGTGTTGTTTTTAGTGGAGCTAACATGAAACTAAGCAAATATTGTATGATTGTATATTCTCAAGGGTCCATATTTACTGTAATTCCTTCCTTATTACAAAACAAGTATCTCATTTGCCAAGTTTGTACAGCATTCTAATTCTCTTTATCTTTAAATATTTAACCCTTAATTTACTAGTAATATTTTTAAGTATGACAAATTATATCTGCAAATCAAAAGGAAAGACAAAGGCTGGCTCAGGAATTCTGGAAGATGAAGTCCACAAGTCCTAAAAGAGCCATGATTCCCCACCCTTGTGCTAGAGCATACATGTTAGAGAACATTTCAAAACCTAAAGAAAGAAGCTAAGCAAGAGCCCCAGCATTTTCACTAGCAACCTCCCAAGCATCAAAGATCTTGTTTCCTATGATATTAAAAAAATGTTAGAATCAAAATTGGTTGAATTTATAATGTAGTTGACTTGCTCTGATTCCAAAAAATGTTTTGTTTTGTTTTTGGATTTTTTTCTAGAAAACTGCTAAAGTTTTCCCAGATCCAAAGCAGCCCAATACTTAGAAAAAGGGCTTGCATATATGAAAGATTGAGCTGTGAAGCAGCAGACAAACAATACTCTTTTCCCCACTGCATCATGTGCCTGTCATTTAATCTTTAGCACTTGAGATGATTTTAATGAAAACCTTTACTAATATTATTTAAACTGCAGTTTTGCAAACCCTTTTCCATAGCATTATGCAACTCTTAGAAACCGGGCTATTGTTTTTTTAATTATTGTTTGTTTTATCTGGAAACCATTCTCAGCTTGCTCAATAGTGTGGTAAAGTTTTCTCTGTTTCCTTAAAAATTACTTTAAATAACCAAATAATCCTGTTCCTGTCACATGGAACTATTTCCTGAAACCAACCTAAGGATTAAGATTCAGCACTTTTCCAAACAGCAATGTTTTAATCAGAAGAATTACAGAACATCAACAGTGAAACTGAAAGACTTTTCCTTCCTGCCTTCCAGTTTTACCAAAATGAAATGAAGGAAACAAAAAAAAATGAAAGGAGGATAATGGTAATAGTGATGGTGACAGGAACCCAGCAGTGTGATAATTGGAAAAAATATGTTGCCTGGGTTTTCAAAAACAAATGAGTTAATAAATCTTGCCAACAGTAGAGGAAAATCACTATTGTGAAAGCTGATATAGAAATCCCAGACCTCTTAAACATCCCAAAGGAGTGTCATGGTTCTGACTGATGAACCCAATGAAGTAAATACAGCTGAGATGATTAGATCTCTAATGCAAAACTTTATTGAGTGCATCATTTTGGCACTGATGAAAGTGAAAACCAGCTTTGAAGTTTTTGCACCTAATTTGCCATATTAAAAGAATAGAAACCTCCCTCCCTTCTTCATGCAGGTCACATTGTCCAATTGCAAGTTAGGCAGTTGTTCTGAGAGAACCCACAATCTTCAATAAACATCTCTCCATGTGTCCTTGCCTCTCACGATGTAGCCAGCAGGTGCTAACAACTCACATTCCAACCACCCCCTTCCCACCAAGCTGTTGACAAATTATGAAGCAGTTATGTCTGGACCAGCCTGATCACTCTGTGAGGCTTGACAGGCAGTACCCCCTAAAACTCGAAAGGAAACTGGAAAACAATAAGTTCAAATTTCTGTAATAACCCTTATCCTGGTCGTTCTGGCTTTGGGGGGGGGTACTTAGTATGGAACTTGGTTACTAAGCGATCTGTTTTAATGTGGTGAGCTTTTGTCCATCTCGCTTCTGAGATCGGATAGACTCTCCACTGGACTAAGTATTGTAATCTCCCTCTAGGTATTCCAGAGTCTAAAATTCATTTTATTTTCTAACACTCTTCACCTCCCACCATGATAGGGTGGGGGCCTTCCTTTCAACCGGTCTCATCCTGGCCACTGATAAGGGGGGGCTCTTGAGGACATTCTGGCATGGACATTCAGCAGCCATTTTAAATGAGGTGAATCCTGTGCTACTATGCACTGCGTTATTGTATGCCACCTCAGCAAATGGCAGGAGTCCTGACCAGTTAGACTGTTGGTAATTTACATAGCAACACAGGTACTGTTCCACCATTCCATTGGATCATTCTGTGGCCCCTTTGGTACTTGGATGAAAAGCTGAAGTAAGCCCCTGGGAAGACCCAATTATCTTTATGAACTCCCTCCAGAACCTAGCAGTGTACTGAACTTCTCGGTCTGAAATAATGCATTTGGGCACCCCATGCAGGTGGTAGATGTTCTGCAGGAACATTTTTGCCAGCTTCTGGGCTGAAGGGAGTCCAGGGCGTGCAACAAAATAGGCTTGCTTGGAGAACAGGCCCACAATAGTCCAAATCATGATATTCCCCTCACTCTTGGGCAATTCCACTATCAATCAATCAACCAATTTATTACAGCCAAAGGTCAACACATAAATTAAACATTAAAATAAAACAAAACTAAACAGAACCATTACAAGAGGACATAGCAATATATTACAATTAATGATATAGAAAGACCAAGGTCTTTCTAGTTTTACAGATAGTATATCAAAAACTAGCTAGCTTCGAAAAACTGAATCATACTTACCTGACAATAAAAATACATTGAGTATAGCCTAAAACTATTATGTGGATAAAACACATAATAAAAGTAATTATAAAAGATTATTAAAAAGATCTAAAATGATTATTTATATTTCTGGTGAATCCCCAATGCTGCTGCACAGAATCTAGTCACCTGCGCCATGATCACTGCTTGCTTATCCTTAAGCAGACACTGGAGATAAACACTTTCCAAACAACCAGGTTACCTATCAATTATGGGGAGGATGTGGTTTTTCTGAATAGTTCTATAAAAAGAACCTTGAAGGAGTATGTGTCCAATGGTCTCCACCTCTCCTGAGCCACAGGAGCAGAATCTTTCAGACAGTGGTGTCTTTTTATACTTGCCGTACAGGACGGCCGATGGAAACACATGGCACTGTGCAAGCGAGAATGCTTTCCGGTGGTTTACTGACCCCAACTGACTAAGATACCTGGCAGGTGTAACCACGTATCTAAGAGAGTCTGGAGCCAGAAACAGCAGAGCTGTACCCAGGGCTTTTTTTCTCATAGAACGCTCAGAACAGCATTCCGGAACCTTTTTTTTTTTTGCAAAAACAAAAAAACAAAAACAAACAACCCAGCTCCCTTATTGGTTTTCCTAAGCCTATTGCAGGGCTAGCAATCTTGGCTCTTTTTTATGACTCGTGGACTTCAACTCCCAGAAATCCTGAGCCAGCCATGCTGAGGGGAAAGGGAGAGGTTTCCAAGCTGAGCCATGCTGGCTCAGGAATTCTGGGAGTTGAAGTCCATGAGTCATACAAGAGCCTGCACTAGAGGAGGACATTAACATTATTTACAGGATTACTTCTTTAGGAACTAAACTTTTAGAATCTAAAACAGCTAATTCAGAAAAGCCAACAGGAAAAAACCTCACATTTTTCATCTGCTTCTGTCTTTTGGAAGGTAAAATTAGATAACAAAATATTCTATTTCTTATGTTAACATCTCTGCAATGAAATTAAAGGTAACAGGAAAGAAATGAGAAACATTTTTCTCAATGTAATATGTCTAATTTAGCTGATTCTAGAAAAAAAATAGTATCTTTTCTACACTCTTGAAAACTATTTTGAATCTAAACAATTCTTAAGAATGAAATATTCTTAATTTGGACTTGACTTTTACTGGTTGGACTGTTGTGTGTTTTGAAAAATAGATTATTTAGAATCTAGTTATGTTGCACTTCAGTCTTTAAATAATTAACCTAGTATATACATAACAATATATGATGTTTTCCCTGGTGAGCTTAACATCAATAACAACATTTATTAAAAAGGCTAAAATAATTTCTGGGGGTATTATCTGTATAGTAAAATTTTGGACAAGCAGTGATCATGTTACATATGTGCATAAGCGTAGTCAGTAGCATATGCCTTTTTAAAAATATCAAACATGCAAAGAAACAAAAATAAGTCCAAAATATCTGTATTACATCCAGAAATGCCAACTTTGCAACCAATATTTCTCATCCATAACTTTGGCACCCTAAGGATACCTGCATACATGCAAATGTTTCTCTGGGATCAGTAACGCAACAGGGATTGCTTTTTCCTTCCAGTAACATATACCTAAAACCAGTTTATTGCATTTGGCAATTGTACTAAAAAAATCTCATTCAATTAATTTAAAATCAAGTGAAAAATTGATTTAAATTATTTTATTAAAACAAATGGCAATTCTTTTATAAAAAGTTGCTTCAAACAAAATGAGTTTGACATGCCTGCTCTAGATAGTTGAATGCTCCAAAATAAATTCTAGACCAGGCCTGTACATGCAGCCTACCAAGCACCCTTGGACAGAGCACAGACTTTTTTTTTTAAAAGTAATAAAATCACCACCACTGCCCTGAAAGTCATGTTGCCTAGTGCCTCCATGGCTTACCATGACCACAAGCTCCAACACTCCTCTAGTCACCAAATTATTGATTAGCCCACCAGCATTCCTTTGCAGACCACAAAGATTTTTAATTTATCAGTGTGGGCTTTTCCTTTCTACAAGATAATAATAATAATAATAATAATAATAATAATAATAATAATAATAATAATAATAATAATAATAATAATAATAATAATAATAATAATTTGGAAGGGACCTTGGAGGTCATCTAGTCCAACCCCCTGCTCAGGCAGGAAACCCTATACCATTTCAGACAAATGGCTGTCCAGTCTCTTCTTAAAAACATCCACTGTTGGAGCATTCACCACTTCTGGAGGCAGGTTGTTCCACTGGTTAGTTGTTCTAACTGTCAGGAAATTTCTCCTTGGTTCTAGGTTGCTTCTCTCCTTGACTAGTTTCCCTCCATTGCTTCTTGTCCTGCTTTCAGGTGCTTTGGAGAATAGCTTGACTCCCTCTTCTTTGTGGCAGCCCCTGAGATATTGGAACACTGCTATCATGTCACCCCTCACCCCTCTCTTCATTAAACTACACATACCCAATTCCATCAACCGTTCCCTATATGTTTTAGCCTCCAGTCCCCCAATCATCTTTGTTGCTCTTCTCTGTACTCTTTCTAGAGTCTCGACATCTTTTTTACATCGTGGTGAACAAAACTGGATGCAGTATTCCAGGTGTGGCCTTACCAAGGCATTGTAAAGTGGTATTAGTACTTCACGTGATCTTGATTCTATCCCTCTGTTAATGCAGCCTAGCACTGTGTTGGCTTTTTTGGCAGCTGCAGCACACTGCTGGCTCATATTGAAGTGATTGTCCACTAGGACTCCGAGATCTCTTTCACAGTTACTACTATTGAGCAAGGTACCACCTATACAATAACTGTGCATTTGATTTTTCCTGCCTAAATGTAGAACCTTACTTTTTTCACAATTGAATTTCATTTTGTTAGATAGTGCCCAGTGTTTGAGTCTGTCCAGATCCTCCTGTATCTTAAGCCTATCTTCTGGAGTATTGGCTATTCCTGCCAGCTTGGTGTTGTCTGCAAATTTGATGAGTTCCCCATCTATCCCCTCATCCAAATCGTTGATGAAGATGTTGAAGAGCTGCACAGACCTCTTCTAGATTTTCCTCTTGCCTTTCCGAGTTAACTCCTTGGTCTGTCATTGAGCAAGAATTGACTTTGTAGGGAAGCATATTATCATTTGATGTATATTTAACATATGTTCTACCTTTATTTACCAATTATATAATATTTGTATGCAATCCACATGGTGAAGTTTGGGGAAGCTTAGAATAGAAAAAATATATTTTTAAAATCATAAGATTAAAACATCGCTTGGCCCGCACCACCTCCGCTGCCTGCATTGCGCAGCCCCGACATAGATTGGGCTCTGCTGCTCCCACAGCACCAGCTGCGCCAGCTCCGGCCCCAGGGAGGGGAGCACGCCTCCAACACCTTTCGCACCTGTGACTGCAGCAGCACTGCCCCCCCCACCCCCGCCTCCTGCACCCGCCAAGCTGAGAGTTCCGGCACCTTTTTTTTTTTTTAGAAAAAAGCACTGCAATTGACTAATGGCGAATTTGTCATTGCCAATGGTGTTCAAGTGGTGCTCCAGTTGTTTTGGGATTGCAACCAAGGCGCCTGTTACTATTGGTAATAGCCTTGCTTGCCTTTGCCACAGTCTTTCAATTTCTATTTGTAGATCTTTGTATTTTGTTACCTTCTCCAGTTCTTTCTCGTCTATTCTGCTGTTTCCAGGCACTGCCATGTCCACTATCCAGACATTTTTGTCTTTCTTATCGACAATTGTTATGTTCGGGTGTTATGTTGCAGGTGCTTGTCTGTTTGAATTCTGAAGTCCCAGAGCAGTTTAACTTTATCATTTTCTATGACTTTCTCTATTTTATGATCCCACCAGTTCTTGCTTACAGTCAAATGATATTTCTTGCAGATCTTCCAATGCACCATTGTTGCTACTTTATCATGCCACTGCTTGTAGTCAGTTTGTGCTATCTTCTTGCAGCAGCTTACCAAATGGTCCACTGTTTCTTCAGCTTCTTTGCATAGATGGCACTTACTGTCTGTTGCTGTCTTCTCAATTTTGACTTTGTATGGATTTGTCCTTAAGGCTTGGTCTTGTGCAGCCAGAATTAGTCACTCTGTCTCTTTCTTCAACTTTCCTGCTCTTAGCCATTGCCAGGTCTTGTTATTATCTGCTTTCCCAGCTATTTTTTTAATGTACTGGCCATGTAGTGCTTCTTCTTCCCATGCCTCTATTCTGTTCTTCATTTGATTTGATTTGATTTTGATTTTGATTTTGATTTTATTAGACTTATATACCGCCCTTCTCCCGTAGGACTCAGGGCGGTTCACAAGGTTTTTTAAAAACAATACAACAAATTACAAAATTTGTCAGTGCCAATGGTGTTGTTATTATCTGCTTTCCCAGCTACTTTTTTAATGTACTGGCCATGTAGTGCTTTGTCTTCCCATGCCTCTATTCTGTTCTTCATTTGGTCTTTCTTGTAGGCCTGTTTGGTCTCTCCAGTAGTCAGTAAGCCTTCCTGATATACTAATTTCAGTGCATCTTCATCATTGTCCTTCAGATATTCTTCCAAAGCCATTTTTTCTTCTTCAACCATCTGATGTACTTGCAACATTCCACGTCCACCTATTTGCCTTGGTAGATAGAGTCTGTCAATGTCACTGCGTGGATGAAGGGCATTATTCATTGTCATTATTTTTCTGGTCTTCCTATCCATTCGTTTTAGTTCAGCTTCAGTCCTCTATTCCAGCTGTGTATCTAATGACTGGAATTGCCCAGGTGTTGATTGCGTTCATGGTATTTCCTCCATTGAGTTTGGACTTTAAGATCTTCTTCACTCTCTTGATGTATTCACCTCTAATCTTTTTCTTGACTTCAGTGTGCTTGATGTTGTCAGCTTGAAGGATACCCAAGTATTTGTAGTAATCTTCCTCATCCAGACTCTTAATGTTATTTTTGTGGGGCATCTTTATTCCTTCAGTTTTCACTATTTTTCCTTGTTTGAGAGTAAGTGTGGCACATTTGTCCAAGCCAAACTCCATTGCAATATCTTGGCTATATATACGGACAGTGTTCAGCAGCGATTCTATTTCAGATGATGTTTTTCCATACAGCTTCAGATCATCCATGTAAAGGAGGTGGGATAGTCTGGCAGATGTTTTTGATGTTTGATAGCCATGTCCTGAGTTATTCAGTATTGTTAACAGAGGAAACAGTACAATAACAACTAGTAGTGGTGATAATGAATCTCCTTGAAATATTCCTTTCTTGATATTACGCTCTCCCAGTCTTCCACCATTGACCTACAACTGTGTCTTCCACTGTGCCATCGATCTTTGCACAAATTTTCTGATGTTTCTGCTGACTCCCGTTATTTCTAGGCACTTGATTATCCAGTCACATGGCAGAGAGTCAAATGCTTTTTTTGTAGTCAATCCATGCAACATTCAGGTTTGTGTTCCTTTTCTGGCAGTTTTCCATGATCATTTTGTCTATTAGGAGTTGAACTTTTGTTCCTCTGCTATTGGGGAGGTTTCTTTTCTGTTCGGGTGGAAAGAGATTATTTTCAACTAGATGCTGTTGGACTGCATCAGCTACCAGACCAGTTAGTAATTTGAAAGTTGTTGGTATGCAGGTAATTGGTCTGTAGTTGCCTGGTGTTGCCCAGTTGTTAGCCACTTTTCAATTTCTCCTCCTTGTAGTATATTGTTGAACTGCTTGGCAATGAGTGGGTATATAACAGTTAGATGTTTCAACCAAAACCCATGCAGTTCATCTTCACCTGGTGCTGACCAATTTTTGATCTTCCTTGCTCTTTTTTCTACCATTTTTGTTGTTATTACTAGTTCTTTCATTTCAACTTCCTTTTTATTTGCATCCACCTCTTTTAACCAAGACGCATCCTTGTTGTCTTTCTTTGGGCTATCCCATATCTGCTTCCAGAACTGCACTGTTTCTTCCTTGCCCGGTACTGACTGATTCATTGCAGTTTCTCCATTGATGGATTAGTAGAAACATTTCTGAATGGATTGAAATTGGAGGTTCTGCCTATAATTTGCAATTTGAGCTTCGTATCTACTGATTTTCCTGGCTATAGCTGTTATTTGCTGCTTTATTATTTCCAGTGCTTCCTTGATCTTCCTTGTTTCTAGTGGTATTTCTTGATTAGTTATTCTTTGGTCTTTTTGTTCTTCAGCTTTTCTTTCATCTGTTCTAGCTTGTTTGCATGTGATCTTAACTTACTGATCTTATTTTCTAGTTTAACCTTCCATTTTTGTGGTGCACTGTTTGTTTGTTTTTCTTCTTTGTTGATTTTGCATTCCAGGTATTCAGTTATAACTGCAGCTGTGCTGTACATTAGTTGGTTTGTTTCTTGCAGTGGTGCTTATACTTAATATTGCAGTATTTGCATCTTTTAATGCGTGTGCTAGCTGTTTCTTTGGAACAAGCTTCAATGCAGGCAGCCTTATTCTGTTGTTTTTATGCTGCTCTAGATGCTCAGTTATTCTTTGTTTCAATTCTTTTATTTCTTTAGTTAGAGGGCTTTCTTCTTCCTGAGGAAGAGATGCCTGGTTTCCATATGAGAACAGTTGTATATCTCTGCTGGATTCCTTCACTGCCAACTCCCCCTGGCTTGCCTCTACATTCTGAATTACTTATGGCAAGGCTTGATTTCTTTGCCCTGGGTAAACCTTTGTAGTTCATCCAATTCTGTTTCTGTGAATACTTTATTTCATATTATAAATCTGCGTTGATCTGCTAGTCTCTGTTCTGTTATTTCTTATTCTGGATGTTGTTCTTTCCAGAACTGGTGCATTTGTTTTAGATATTCTGTTCTTGTTGGACTTGATCTGTAATAACAGATCACTCTTTCTTTTTTTCCAATCACTGTGTATTTGCAATGGGTAAACACCTTTTCTTCCAGTTATTTCTGCAGCTGCTGGCCCTGGTTGCTCAGCCAACAGTCCTGAGTCCTGTAACCCATTTTTCACCAAATATCCAGGTGACATCTGAGCCAGTATGGCATTCTGAAATTTACATCTCACCATATTTTTTATGGGAGAGACACTCTTTGTCTGATTCCTTTGATGAGACCTGTCCAGTATGGTTGAACCTCTGGCATGGTCTCAGAGTATACAAGCCCCAAAACCACGTCAAGGTAGTGGGGGATTGTTGTTGTTGTTGTTGTTGTTGAAAGTGCAAATCTCCTGCCATGTCTTTTTAGTGCCTGATAAGTTGGGGTGGAAACTTTCTAAATTTCTTTTTTGACCCATTATTCAACTGCAGGCTCCTCTGCCTTTTATCTGATTGCTCCCTATTATTATTATTATTTCTCTCCCCCCTCCCCCACCTCCTTTTTCCAAAGTTGTTCTTACATTCCATTATAAATTCTGTTACTTAGAATAGAAATTGACTAAAGAGTCTGTGGTTCTTGAATTATCCTTGAGTTCCCTTTTGAAGGGAACTAAGTTATTCACTATCACTTAAGGATCAAGAGTTTTATTTAAGAAATAAGTTGTATAGTTGGGGGGGGTTGGAGGGGGAGTGAAGAAATGAAATGTGTGGTTTACAAATTTATATTATTTGTTTTAATATATTAACCATTTGCTCAGGTAGCCTTCCTGAAAACCAGTTTAGATATAGGTAAAGATGTCTACAAATAATTTATTTGTTGCAATTTTTGACTAATTGAGAAGACCGTAGTGATTATAGAACTAATACCATTTTCTGCTTATTCTGGTATCTCCTATCAATATTCCAGGCAATGTTTAAATGAGTACAGACATAGGAAATGTAATGAGAAAGTCACAAAAATTCACATTTTAAAAGATGAATTTATTTTCTAACTGGGAAGATTATTTAAGAAATGTATACAAAGATTTACACAAAATGTAGGCAAACCTATCCATTTTTTCATTAAATAGTAATGCAACAATATTAAAAACAGACTAAAATAGTATTTTATAATAATGTCTGCAACTTTTGATTACTTGGAGAAGTATCCCAGAGCCATTCATTATTTCCACATAACCACATGATCTCTCCCTTGCAGATTCAAAAGAGCCAGGCCCTCCTACCAAGGACTGGTAAAATTCTTTCAAAATGTGGCACCTGGTTGAGCACTTTGAAAACTCTGGAGTTGAAGGCATGTGTAGTGTTTTGGAAAAAGGTTTGGGCCCTACCCACTGATTTTGCCATTTGGATAGTTGCCTAAACCTGTGCATCTAAATACCTGCCAACATGACTCCCAGCAATGCCCTGACTGGCAATGGTTCTCCTGCCAGCTGATTTTGTGAAGAAAAAAATAGGCAGCAGCCTAGCCAGATGGTTTAACCACTGGTTTTATCTTGCACATTGCAAGGGATAGGAGAAGAGAAGGCGGAGCTGGGGGCGGGAGGAGCGGGAATTAAATGCATCAGTTTAGAGTTGCCACAAGAAATCCAAGTCCAGCCCCCTCCCAAAATTCTATTGACCCTTATCTATCGCCAATTTAATGTTTGAACTTTAATTGATTTGTGTATAGGCTGGAATATATCTTCTATGCTGCAACCTCATAGATAATCCTGATTCTTTACGCCTGATACAAGGAAAAACAGAAGCTATACAAAGAAGGTGGGGGATTGGTAAATATAGGTATCATTTTCTCACAGCTCAAGGATCATTCGTAGCACATTAGTTGAGGTTATATTTATAGGCTCTTATTTTTATACGTTTGATTGATTTGATGCCATCAAGTCACTGTCAACCCTTAATCACAACACAGATTTTCTCCAGGAGGGTCTATCCCCAAATTATAGATACTATAGCTAAACTTAATTGGTTGACATGAATCAATGTTCTGTTACTAGATCTCTCCCAAGAGAAAGATTTCATCAACAAAATGTAAATGGGAGGAAAGTGACTTGAGAATGGAGTGTGAGATTTTTCTGCTCTCAACTCTTAAACTTTCAGTTTTAGCTTAAATTGCTTTGTTACTTGTACACCTGCTAATATTATATGGAGCTGATGGAGGGAGTTGAGTTGCTTCAGGAAGAAGAAAAAATATTTGCCACAACCATCTTGTGATTATAATTAACACAAATAGCAGAGCTCATATATCTGAGTGCTGCATGTTTCCAGCTTTGCAATTTGAACAATATTTGTACAGGTAGTCCTCAACATACAACAGTTCATTTAGTGACCATTCAAAGTTACAGCAACACTGAAACTAGTGACATATGACCATTTTTCACACTTATGACCATGGCAACATCTCCATGGTCACAAGGTCAAAATTCAGATACTTGCCAACTAGTTCATGTTTATGACAGTTGCAATGTCCCAGGATCATGTGATCAACTTTTGCAACTTTCTGACAAGCAAAGTCAATGGGGAAGCCAGATTCACTTAACAACCATCTTATTAACTTAACAACTACAATGACTCACTTAGCAACTGTGGCAGGAAAGGTCATAAAATGGAACAAAAACTCATAAAATTTCTGATCACTCATAACAATAGAAATTTGGGGCTCAGTTGTGATCCTAAGTTGAGGATTACCTGTATACTGTTTTCCCACACTTTTTCCCCTTTTTATGGGACCCATTCTAGAATTGCAGGTTCTTACCACCTGCCTGTAACTATTGTAGAATTGTACACTGTAACCAATGTACAAAAGTTATGATTAAAGTAAACTGGACAAGTTTCATGTTATAAACATAGTTGTTATAGAGCAGGGGTTCCCAACCAGGGGTGCTTGCACCCCCTGGGGATGTGAGACGATATTCCAGGGGATGGGAAAACTTGGGTTTTCAAAATTATAGTGTATATGCATAATTCGTTGCCGTTATTTCAGACTTTTGTAAGGGGTGTTAGAACATATCAGATGCGTTCTAGGGGTGCTGGGCATAGAAAAGGTTGGTAGCCACTGTTATAGATGGAGAAGATTTATTCTAGAAAGGAGAAACTTGCCTTGTAGAAGTATCCCATTTACATAAGGGAATAGAATCAAGGAAGCCTCCAACTTTCAGGATCAATCATCCCCAGATTTCTCACCTTCAGGAATTGCTTTATTTCTTCAAGCATCTAAGAAGGAGATTTTCCATCCTTATCATTCTAGAGCAATGAGGCTTTGTTTTTGTTCTCTTTGATAATTACTGCATATACGTTGTGCTGGGGACAATGTTGCCATGTCTTTTGTGTGCAGGTTTAGTATATTTATGTATTTGGTCAATGTATTTGGTTAATTTGGAATGAATTCTTTTGAACTGAATTCTGCATTTCATATGAGTTTCTGTTACTGTGGTTTTATATTCTAAGAAACTTAAATGAGAATACTTTTTTAGCTTCCTTATACTTAATCCTCTTATTTTTTTAGAAGTGTTGTCTTTTCTCTTTAAATATAAGGGCTTGAACTTCCTGGGCAAGTTTCCATTGCCATTTAAATTGAACTTGTAAATACATATGAATTGCCAGCTGGCTCAATAAAACATGCATCTCATATTAATTCCTAAATGCTGTTTGGAATTATATCCGCATAGTTATCTACCAAATACTAAGTCCTTTGAATAACTACTCAAAGACAGGCACTTATTGTATTTTTCTTTCTCCTGAACTTACGTAAATCTAGCTGATGATGTAAGGCAAGTTGATTTTTCACATTATTACAACACTTTCTATCAATTTCTTCATTCCAAGATGAGTTATCAAGTTTTAGTAAAAGGCACAGGCTACACTTCTGGTGTTAATATATTTTTGGCACTGCTATTTCCTCCCACTGTGATTCTGTGATGTAGTATATTAATGTGGTTTCTATCTTATTAGATTCTATGTCTTCCATAGTGTTATGTACTGGGCTTTTAGAATATCACCACGTGCTTTGCTGGAGAACTAACAGTTCTCCAGCAACTCAGACAGGACGTCTCTGGTCCTGCAATTGGTCAACTTTGGGTGGAAAGCATGGCTTCAATCCAATTGGTTAATACAATAGGGCCTGGCTATATATTGAAGCAGGGTGACTCCAATCTCTCAGTACAGTTTCGGCTTAAATAAAGTATGAGTTTGTCTGTACTCATCTGAATGTCCTCATTCCTGATCATCAGAGCCCATGACATAATAGTGGTGATGAGGATGGGATCCTGCTTCACTGCCTGAGGGCTGAAGTCACAAGGGGACTGCATTACTCGCTGGAGGGAAGTGGCATCTTCCCCCCCTCTCTCTAGCCAGCTGGTAAACTACACTAGCGGCCACGTGCTCAGAGGATGCGTTCCCTGAGTCTAGAAGCAGGATCCAACAGCAGCGCAGGAATTGAGGAAAGATGCCAAAGGTCGGCAAACTCAGAGAGTTCGACATTAAACATCCAGAAGATTGGCCGTCTTACCTCTCACAAGTAGAGAATTACCTATGAGCTAACCAGATAGCAGAGGAAGGCCTAAAAGCTGCGACGTTACTGTGCGTGTGTGGGCCCACGACTTTCGATCTAGCAGAAAACCTCTTCACACCAACGCCCATCAAAGCAGTATCATTTGCTGACCTTAAGAAGAAGCTAACCAGGCATTTCCAGCCAAAAATGTTGGAGATGGCATGGCGGTTTAAATTCAACCAACGAGTGCAGCTTCATGGTGAGACAGCATCCGAGTTTATCACGGGCCTGAGGCAGGCCGCACGTCTCTGCAAATTTTTGAATTTAGAGGAGCGTCTGAGACACCGACTTGTCTGCGGACTAAGAGACAGAACCCTGCAGCAGAGATTGTTTGCAAGACCAAATCTCATTCGCCGAAGCACAAGACGAGGTCATGGCTGACGAAGCAGCCGGAGGTGCAGTACAAACAGTACAGCCCACCAAATCTCCAAAGACAGAAGATTCTGTTCACCACGAGGTCGCCATATGCGGCGGAGAATCATCAGAAGAAGAAGAACCTGAAATAAACAAGCTCCAGAGACAGCCAAGCACACAAAACCGTGGCAATAAGCAAAGAGAGAATAATTACAAGGCAGTTCTTTTACCTAGATGTAAGGGGTGCAGAGGCAACCTCTCCCACACAAATTGCAGATTCCGTTCAGCCACGTGTAGAGCTTGCGGAAGGACCAGGCACATCGCGGTGGTGTGCAGAGCTCGCCAGAGAGACAGGTCACCCAAGCACCAGTCAGAGGAACCGACTAGGAAAGGTACTGGGGCCCTGGGTCCAGTCAGTGTGGGGTTCTTCAAGAGCCGGAGAAGCATTTGTCGTACTGGGGCTCGTCATCCCCTTAAGCCTAAACTTAAGCTCTCGGTAGAGTTACAAGGAATTCCATGCAAAATGGAATTGGACTCCGGCTCGGCGGTCTCAATTGTTTCACAGGACACATTCAACCTTGTGTGTAGACGCACCAACCAGTGGACTAAACTAAGACTGTCAGATATTATTTTAACAGATTTTCAGAATGCTCGGGTTAAAGTTAAGGATGAAGCCACCTTATTGGTGAAATTTAAAGGGTTTTGGGGGCACCTGGATGTCATAGTAGTGGAGAGCCCAAGAACAAGTCTTATAGGACTTGATTGGTTTGAGGCTTTGGGCATTCAAATAACAGGCATTAACCGGACACAGACAGCAGACCTCAAGGCTGTTTGTGAGGAATTTGCGGATGTTTTCAAGTCAAAATTAGGAACTTATACTGGGTCACCCATTTCCTTTAAATTAGATCCTAACATTGTTCCGATAAGGGTCAAGCCTTGCAGAGTTCCTTTCACCTTAAAACACAAAATCGATTCTGAAATCGATAAGTTAGTAGAGCAGGGTGTATTGCAGCCTGTTGATGGGGGGGAGTGGGAAACTCCTATTGTCACCCCACTAAAGCCCAATGGGGAGGTTCACATTTGCGCAGACTGCAAATGCACGTTAAATAAAGCCTTAAATCAACATGCATACCCGGTCCCAATAGTCAGCCATATTCTGGCCTCTTTGCAAGGGGGAACCATTTTTGCTAAACTTGATTTAGCACAGGCATATCAGCAGCTGCCAGTAGACAAGGCCACAGCCGTGGCTCAAACAATAGTGACTCATAGAGGGGCATTCAAAGTCAAACACTTGCAGTTTGGAGTTAGCATTGCACCGGGCATCATCCAAGGGATTATGGAACGCACACTTAAAGGAATTCAGGGTGTCTGTCCTTATTTTGATGATGTTCTCATTGCCGGGAAATCCCCAGAAGTATTGGCCAACAGGCTCAGGGCTGTGTTACAAAGGCTTCGTGGTGCAGGCCTCAGGTTAAAGAAGAACAAATGTAGTATTGGGGTTTCTTCAATGGAATTCTTAGGTTTCTGTATCGATGCTAGTGGGATTCACCCTGCTGAGTCAAAGGTTAAGGCCATCAAAATGGCTCCTAGGCCAAAATCAAAAGCAGAGCTGCAAGCATTTTTGGGCCTCCTGAATTTTTACCACACATTTCTACCTCATAAGGCTGCAATAGCTGAGCCCCTCCACAGGCTACTTGATAAAAAAAGCCCCTTGGAAGTGGACTGAATTACATGAAAAAAGTTTCCAGGATCTAAAGGCCCTTCTTTCAGAAAAGTCCACTGTAACTCATTACATTGAGTCTAAACCTGTATGTCTTGCATGTGATGCATCTCTCTACGGGGTGGGGGCAGTCTTAAGCCACATAGAGAAGAATGGGAAACAAGTTCCTATTGCATTCTATTCTAGAACCTTATCTGCTGCTGAGCGTAATTATGCACAAATTGATAAAGAAGCCTTAGCCATAGTGGCTGGAGTCAAAAAATTTCATGTTTATTTATATGGCAGGGATTTCACTGTCTTCACTGACCACAAACCCCTTTTGGGCCTATTCACCACAGATAAGCAAACTCCCCACATACTATCTCCAAGAATGCTGAGATGGTCTATATTTTTGGCTGCATACAAATTTAAGTTAGTTCACAAACCTGGGAAGGAAATGGGCCATGCAGATGGCCTCAGCAGACTACCACTGCCACTAATGGATCCTGATCCAGCTCCTTCTGCTAAAATATTGTCCATTCAGGATTTGCCTGAGTTTCCCCTCCATGCTGGGGATATTGCTGCTGAGACTGCTACAGATAAAATTCTGAGAAGAGTATTGTCATGGGTACACACGGACTGGTTGGGAAAAAGTCCAGGCCCTGATTTCCAAAGTTATTTTGTCAGAAGACATGAATTGTCTGCACATAAGGGCTGCATATTATGGGGCAACAGAGTCATTATCCCCACATCATTGAGAGACAAAGTCTTAAATTCCTTACATGAAGGCCATCCAGGCATTGTACGGATGAAAGCCTTAGCTAGAAGCTACCTTTGGTGGCCTGGTCTGGACAAGGCTGTGGAGGATCAAGTCCATGGTTGCTATACCTGTCAGAGGTCTAGGCCTGAAATGTCTCGGGAAGAAACACATACCCCCTGGTCTAGGGTTCATATAGACTATGCTGGGCCTTTCCAAGGACAGCTTTTTATGGTAGTAGTGGATAGCCACTCAAAATGGCTGGAAGTAGTTCCAGTCCCTAATATGACTACTGCTAGGACCATCCAGGTGCTAAGAAAACTCTTTGCAACACATGGGTTGCCTGATGTTTTGGTTTCTGATAATGGGGCTCTGTCACCCTGCCTATTTAATGTATATGCAGAGCACATCATGAGAAAGGCAAGGTTAGAGGAATCAAAAGTTGGACTTAAGATTGCCAGAACAAATATCAACAACCTAAGATATGCAGATGATACCACTCTAATGGCAGAAAGTGAAGAAGAACTAAAGAGCCTCTTGTTGCGGGTGAAGAAGGAGAGTGCAAAACCTGGGTTGAAACTTAACATGCTAAGCTTGTAAGCCGCCCTGAGTCTTCGGAGAAGGGCGGGATATAAATGGAATTAAAATAAATAAAATAAAATAAAATAAAAAAAAAAACATTAAGAAAATTAAGATCATGGCATCTGGTCCTCTCAATTCCTGGCAAATAGATGGGGAAGAAATGGAGGTAGTGACAGATTTTATTTTCCTGGGCTCCAAGATCACCGCAGATGGGGACTGTAGCCAAGAAATTAAAAGACGCTTGCTCCTAGGGAGGAAAGCAATGGCAAATCTAGACAGCACACTAAAAAGCAGAGACATCACCCTGTCAACAAAAGTGCGTATAGTCAAGGCTATGATCTTCCCAGTTGCAATGTATGGCAGTGAAATTTGGACCATAAAAAAGGCTGAGCGCCAAATAATTGAGGCCTTTGAACTATGGTGCTGCAGAAGACTCCTGTGAGTCCCTTGGACTGCAAGGCGATCAAACCGGTCAGTCCTAGAGGAGATCAACCCTGACTGCTCTTTAGAAGGCCAGATCCTGAAGCTAAAACTCAAATACTTTGGCCACCTAATGAGAAGGAAGGACTCACTGGAGAAGAGCCTAATGCTGGGAAAGATTGAGGGCAAGAGAAGAAGGGGATGACAGAGGTGGCTGGATGGAGTCACTGAAGCAGTAGGCGTGAGCTTAAATGGACTCCAGAAGATGGTAGAGGACAGGAAGGCCTGGAGGAACGTCCATAGGGTCGCAATGAGTTGGACACGACTTCGCAGCTAACAACAACAATGGGGCTCAATTCACTGCTGCTGAGTTTCAGGCTTTTCCCAGAGCTAACTGCATCAGACATGCTACATCTGCCCCATTTCACTCCTCTATGAATGGACAAGCTGAACGCATGGTGAGGACAACAAAGGAGGCGCTCAAGCGCATCATCACAGGTGACTGGCATCATAGACTGGCAGATTTCTTGCTCTGTCAACACACTGTACAGCTACAGGAAAAAGTCCTGCTGAGCTTCGTTGGGAAAGGCAATTAATTACTAAACTGGACAGGTTGCATCCAGACAGAGTGGCATCCGAAGACTCCAAACCAAAACCCCTGAGGGGGCTGCAAACAGGTGATTGGGTTTGGGCCAGGAACTATGGGCCTGAAAACTTGTGGGTTCCTGGTCAGGTGGTCAAAGAATCCGGACCCCTATCTTATAAAGTAGAGTTGGAGGGAGGGCGACTGGTCAGAAGACATATTGACCAACTTAGGAAAAGATTCCCAGAACAGTCACTAAGTGAGGACTATGGCACAAGTCCCTCCCAAGGTCCTCAAGCTGGCATCCAAGCCAGCTCACACCAGTACCACCAGGGTTTTCCTTCCTCAGTGGAACTTGATCCAGAAGAGGAACATGGCAGCTCAGAAGTGCAACATGGAACCCCTGACCAGGCAAACCAGCCGAATCTCAGTGACCGTTGTGCCTACTCTTCTAAACAGTCAGACTCTGGGGTGGGCCCACCTGGAGAAGCCAGCCAGAGCAATTCAATTCCCCTGGACACAGGAGCACAAGGGGACATGGGTCTACCCAGCCCACCGGGTAAGGTGGTAGACCACAAAGTGACTGGAACCCCAAGGCATTCATCCAGACCACATAAACCCCCAGCATATCTTACAGACTATGTTGTAAAATAAAGTGATGTGTAATGTATAACACTGTACCACTACCTACAGAAATTGGGGGTAAAATGTAACTGCTGTCAAGCATGTTCACTTAGATGTTGTTTTATCTCTTTGTAGTTTATTGCATTGACAAGCTGTTCTGTAATCTCTTTGTAGTCCACTCTACAAGGCACGTCTGTAAAGGTCACGTGATATCATTCTAACTATCTTGGAAAAACAAAACATTACAATTATGATTGTTATTTATTATTTTACTATTTTGGTTGTTGGCAGTGATTAATAAGCCTTGACTATTGTCAAGGGTATTATAGCCTTATCTTAGGAGGGAGGGGTGTTATGTACTGGGCTCTTGGAATATCACCACGTGCTTTGCTGGAGAACTAACGGTTCTCCAGCAACTCAGACAGGACATCTCCGGTCCTGCAATTGGTCAACTTTGGGCGGCAAGCATGGCTTCAATCCGATTGGTTAATACCATAGGGCCTGGCTATATATTGAAGCAGGGTGACTCTGATCTCTCAGTACAGTTTCTGCTTAAATAAAGTATGAGTTTGTCTGTACTCATCTGCGTTTCCTCGTTCCTGCTCATCAGAGCCCACGACATAATACATAGGACTCTGCTTCCTCTTCAAAAACTATCTCTAGTCTTTCTATAGATTTTATTTTGAAGAGTAACTACAACTTATTCTTTCCTGTGAAACATGTTCTAGAGAACATCTCTATACCAAATATATGTGTGCATATGTATGATGATGTGGCATAACTTTAATTTCAATTCCTAGCACAAAAGTTTTTATACACTTTTTCTTCCAACAACATGAATGGAATGAAAGATCTTGTACCAGTTCTGTAAACTACTCATCACTGAAACTTACTGGAAACTGGATCATTATGACAGTGAATCAGCCACCACTAAGAAGACATATTTGTTGCCTCATAGTCCCTTGGATTGTAGTGACAGTGCTAAATATAAGAGAAAGCTCAAGCTAAGAATTGACCTTCTGCCAACAGCATGCAGCTTCTTCCAAAGCAGATTAGTCTACAGTATGTCTGGGTGGAAGAACTATATTTCACAATCATGGTGCTTAGCACCACCAGGAGAAATGAGCCATCTCTAGTCCCAAGTATGAGATGAGCAATTATCTTGCATGCTTCATAGTACATTTATATCACAGCATTTTATTATCAAAAGATTCTGTAAGATTTTGATCTTTAGGGAAAGAATTATTTAGATTATATTCCAAGAATGCAGTGGAACAACAACTTGCTTTCCTCTCAAAATTACTGGCAAAATGTAGGTGAGCTCTTACTCTGTGTGACTTGTGTGGAACAGAAAAATGATTTTGAGAGATGAAGAATAGGCACCCCTATCTTTCTCCAGGCACTGAAGAGTGATAGACAGTTATTGCCACAGTGGAATTAAAAAAATAGAAATGAAAACATAGGCTCCTATTTTTGACACAGAGCTGCAAAGTGCTGAGAAGAGACAGAACCACCAATAACTTGTTATGCACTTAGCTAAAAAGATAAAACATGAAGTATAGAGACCAGAAATTTTAGATTGCCAGGCTAGAGTGGGTTCCTTTCCTTAAGGAAAATACAATACTTGATCAATGACAAAACATACACTAAACATCCTTGATGTTCCCTGAGCTTATTTGCTTGCAGAGGTTTCATTACCCAATTAGGTAACATCAGTGCTAGTGAGTGTGGGGTTTACTCCCTGTTTATAGTGCGCTCCCACAGGGAGGGCCTTCTTTTGATAAGGATCTGGATTTTTTATTATTATTTTTTGGAGAATTTATGGGCACTAAGGCCCCAAATATAGTAATAAACCACAGAAGGATTTCCTGTAAAATTTATTTCTGTGCTATACTCAACATTCAAAAAAGTTAAGCACTGTGTTGTGACTATCAGGTTCTTCAAGAATGAGTAATATCTAGCAACCAAACAGAAGTTTGTTTTAACAGGTAAAATCATCTTTTGAAAGAAGAAAAATAACAGCTTTCAAAAGAAACCAGCATGGCTGCATAAAGAACTCTCTGATAAACTGAAAGGTAAAAAGGACAAGTATAAGAAGTGGAAAGAGGGGCACATAACTAAGTCAGAATATCAGCAAACAGCCTGTGCTTGCAAAGATGAAGTGAGGGAAGCTAAGGCTCAAAATGAACTAAGGCTTGCGACCAAAGTCAAAAATAACAAAAAAGCTTCTTTCAACATATAAGAAACAAGAAAAAAGTTAAGGAAATGATTGGTCCATTAGTGGGGGAAAGTGGCAAGAAGGTGACAAGCAACAGGGAGAAAGCAGAACTATTTAACTCGTTTTTTGCATCTGTCTTTACACAAAGGGGAAAAACAGTCCAACCTACCAAAACCAGTGCCATAAAAAACAGAATAGAAACGCAAGTTAAGATAGGCAAGAAAATGGTAAGTGAGCACCTGTCCAGCCTAGACGAGTTCAAATCACCAGGACCAGATGGATTACACCCCAAGGTTCTCAAGGAACTGGCAGACGTGATCTCAGAACCACTGAACTATATTTTTCAGAAGATCCTGGAGCACTGGGGAACTACCAGAGGACTGGAAGAGAGCTGATGTAGTTCCCATCTTCAAAAAAGGGAAAAAATAGATCCAGGAAACTACAGACTATCAGCCTGACCTCAATACCTGGGAAGATTCTGGAAAAGATAATCGAACAACAAATCAGCGAACACCTTGATGCGAACAAAGTTATCACTAAAAGCCAACATGGGTTTGTCAAAAACAGATCATGCCAGACAAACCTTATTGCATTCTTTGACCACGTGACAAAACTAGTGGACCAGAGGAATGCTGTAGATATAATTTACTTGGACTTCAGTAAGGCATTTGATAAAGTAGATCACAACCTACTACTTGATAAGATAGAAAAATGTGGGTTAGATAGCATCACCACCAGATGGATTCGTAGCTGGCTGACAGGCCGTACTCAGCATGTGGTCCTCAATGGAACTGCATCTACATGGAAGGAAGTGTGTAGTGGGGTGCCCCAGGGCTCTGTTCTGGGCCCAGTGCTCTTCAACATCTTCATCAACGATTTGGATGAGGGGATAGATGGGGAACTCATCAAATTTGCAGATGACACCAAGCTGGCAGGAATAGCCAATACTCCAGAAGATAGGCTTAAGATATAGGAGGATCTGGACAGACTCGAACACTGGGCACTATCTAACAAAATGAAATTCAATTGTGAAAAAGTAAGGTTCTACATTTAGGCAGGAAAAATCAAATGCACAGGTATAGTATAGGTGGTACCTTGCTCGATAGTAGTAACTGTGAGAGGGATCTCGGAGTCCTAGTGGACAATCACTTAAATATGAGCCAGCAGTGTGCTGCAGCTGCCAAAAAAGCCAACACAGTGCTAGGCTGCATTAACAGAGAGATAGAATCAAGATCACGTGAAGTACTAATACCACTTTACAATGCCTTGGTAAGGCCACACCTGGAATACTGCATCCAGTTTTGTTCACCACGATGTAAAAAAGATGTCGAGGCTCTAGAAAGAGTACAGAGAAGAGCAACAAAGATGATTGGGGGACTGGAGGCTAAAACATATAGGGAACGGTTGCTGGAATTGGGTATGTGTAATTTAATGAAGAGAAGGGTGAGGGGTGACATGATAGCAGTGTTCCAATATCTCAGGGGCTGCCACAAAGAAGAGGGAGCCAAGCTATTCTCCAAAGCACCTGAAAGCAGGACAAGAAGCAATGGATGGAAACTAGTCAAGGAGAGAAGCAACCTAGAACTAAGGAGAAACTTCCTGACAGTTAGAACAACTAACCAGTGGAACAACCTGCCTCCAGAAGTGGTGAATGCTCCAACACTGGAAGTTTTTAAGAAGAGACTGGACAGCCATTTGTCTGAAATGGTATAGGGTTTTTTACCTTAGCAGGAGGTTGGACTAGATGACCTCCAAGGTCCCTTCCAACATTATTATTATTATTATTATTATTATTATTATTATTATTATTATTATTATTATTATTATTATTATTATTAATAATAATAATAATAATCTTTCTCTCTCTCTCTCTCTCTCTCTCTCTCTCTCTCTCTCTCTCTCTCTGTGTTTGTGTGTATACCTCTCTAATGTCTAAATTAAATTATTGGATCATATTTCTTACAAAAGATATTAGTATTATCTTCTGGTTGCTGTCAGGAAAAGTTAAATTACAACTTCAGTTATTATGGGTTGTGTCTGATTGATTTGCTAACAAAAACATGTAACACATGCTGTACATAAAAGAAGTAAGTTTGTTCAAAAGCTTTGAAGTGCCTGATATAGCTTCTGAAGAGAGCTTCCTTTCACCCTTGGATGTTGGCCGGGATTGCAGCTGGAGTCTGTTTGGCCCGGAGGAAGCATTCCTGCTGTGTTTGACATTTTCCCATAGCCAGTACTGACAGTTTGTGGTGTACAAAAGTTTCCTTGATAAATAGAGCAGCAGTTGTAGATTTTGGCTGCACTCTTGCTCTGAATAAGAGCATGAATCAACAGAAATGCTTATGTATTATGAGAATCACTTCTTCCTATTTGGTTGGCTTGGTTTGAAAGATTGATACATAGGAGCTATGAAATGTACTGTAAATAACATGACTAGTCAAAAATACATCTATATACTATTTGTTAGTTTGTACTCTCCAGTTAGCTAAAATGGTGCATTATATTGGAACAATTTTTTAAATCAAGGTACCTCAACACTGCTAACTTTAAAAATGTGTAAAAAAACCACCCTATTCCTCCTATGGAATTGAAATTTCCACAATGTTCAGACCAGTTTTATTCGCAAAGTTATGTGGTCAAAGAATCATGATTTCTGATGATCCCTGCCAGCTTTCCACAACAAAATCATAGGGGAAGCCTACAGGAAGTTGCAAGTTGCTCCCACTCCCAATGCATTATACTGCAACAATTTTTGAATGAGGGCACCACAAACCCATTATGAATTAAAGAATGTGTAAAAAAAATGGGCCCATTACTCTTGAATTGAAATTTTCACCATGTTCAGAGACATTTTATTCCCACATTTCTAGCCATTGCACCATCCCTGCAGTTATGTGATTTATATTCAGCATTTGGTTGAAAAAAATATGGCCAGCCCAATTATTCCACATAAAAGGCCATTGATTGTCTAATATATATTAATTGTCAGCTGTGGCTAATTCTGAATATATAGTAAACTATAGTAATCTATAGATTGCTTGCTATAACTGGAAAGTAATTCAGGATTTAATGATCATCCCCTTGGTGGTTTGTAGTACATTTTCAGTTATGTTTAATTGCAGCAGCAGCAGCATAAACAACAAGAAAACATTTCTGCTATGCTGAAACATAATTTGGGCTTTACATTTGTGTATGTAAAAGCCATTCACTTCTAATTCTCAAACCAAATTCTCAACCTTGACATCTTCACTTTTGAATGTTTATATAAAGTTGATGGATTTCACAACTCCTTTTTTTAAAAAAAGAAAATATTCACAGTCCAAGATCTGCCAATCTTTGCTCTGCCAAAAAAAGAGTAAGAAGAAAGATGCCCACCATTTGAACAAAGGCAAGATTGATAGATGTAAACTAAAAATGAAGTATGACACTATAGTGATCAGGAAATCATAAACTTTCCCAGGTGCAGTCTATGGAAATACAGGGGTGAAATGTAGCATTTGGACTTATTAATCTCATGCACTCCAAATATTTTGAGAAAAGTGTAAAAAAATATCCTCTGTAGAAAAACAATAATTTAATAATGTTCAATAATTTATTATTTGTTCTTTAAACTTTTCTTCAGTAGAAGAAAATGTTACATTTTTAAAAAATAATAATATCTGAATAGAAGCAAATTGTATTACTATACATCTTTTGTTTTGGGCATACCAAAGAAAAGTAGTTGAGATAGTGGCTTAAAAAGCAAGATTGCTCAAAAGGAGCAGAACTAATTTTAGAAGCCATCACACCCTGGGCTGTTTAGCTCCTTTTGTGACACTCAGCAGTGCTACACAACAGCCCTTGACACAACTTTCACAGAATACAACATTAGGATAGATAGGACAATATGATAAATATATATGTCACCGTACCACTAAGCCAATAACATTTATATGCACCAAGGCTGGCAGAGTGTAATCATTATTTCTTTATATATTTATCTGTGTACTTAGGTTGCTAAGTACAGACTATAACAAAGAGAACATATTTAATGAATATGTATTAATATATACAGGTAGTCCTCAACCTATAACTATTCATTTAGTAACCAAAATTACAATGGCACTGAAAAAAGTGACTTAAATCCATTTTTCACACAACCATTGCAACATCCCCATGGTCACATAAACAAAATTTGGACCCGTAGCAACTGGTTCATATTTATGATGGTTGCAGGGTTCCTGGGTCATATGCTTATCTTTTGTGAACTTCTCACAAAGCAAAGTCAATAGGGAAGCCAGATTCACAACAATTGTGATGCTAACTGAACAACTGCAGTTATTTAACTGTGACAAGAAAGGTCATAAAATGGGATAAAACTCACTTAACAGCTGTCTCACTTAGCAACAGAAATTTTGGGCTCAATTGTGGTAGTAAGTTGAGGACGACTTGTATTCATCAGCCTTCTCTGTATTAAAAATATTTAATACAATATTTAATACAGAGAAAGCTGATGAAGGAAATGGCTTATAGGGGAGGATTTTCATAGATGTTGTTGACCTGACATCGCTCAAAGATTTTTTATTTAGGAGGAGGAGAAGAAAAGGAATATAAATTAAAGGACAGAATTCTATTAATTTGTTTTATTTTCCCACACTTCTGGCTGTTCCATTTGCAAATGTTTCTGAGCAAGGTACAACCCAACCTGGATAAATTGGATTAAAAACAATACAATAAAAAAGAAAAATTAATAATATTACATAGCCAACAGATAGAGCCAGGATCAGTCATCAGCATAACTCCAAGACAAGAAGATCTAAAGCTGACAACCAGCTGTATACATTGAAGTATAGCTTCATATTGTAGATTGCATGCACTACATGGGATTCTAGATTAACTAATTCTGAGATGCCATTTGCTTGCTCTGGCACATCATTTATCTCTTTGGGAAAAATACCTCACCTAGAATCTTCGTAGTTCTCCATGACATAATGCTTGATTAGTTGCCTCCTGTCTTTTATTCCTAATACCTTTCAGCAACTACAGAAATGAAGGGGATTATTTCTTCTTTCTCTTAGTTCAAATGAATAATCATTATGTCAGTATTTGGTGTGGCTCTAATTGCTTGTTCTGGTTACAGAACCTGCTACTTAATTACTTCATGATTTCTTCCTTACTAATCTTGATCTTTTTTAAAAAAAAAATGTTGATTAGTAGAACTGAATCCAAAATAAACATATTGGAATTTTTACTTTGTATGGATCCAATATTGATCAAATTTTCTTTGCACACCGATTCTTATTCCTTTCCTCACTTGCCCTATCCCATATCACAATATAGTATGGGCATGTATGAATACATTTAAAGGTAAAGGTAAAGGTTCCCCTGCACATGCGTGCTAGTCGTTTCCAACTCTAGGGGCCGGTGCTCATCTCTGTTTCAAATCCGAAGAGCCAGCGCTTGTCTGAGGACGTCTCCGTGGTCATGTGGCTGGCATGACTAGAACGCCAAAGGCGCATGAAACGCTGTTACCTTCCCACCGTAGTGGTCCCTATTTTTCTACTTGCATTTTTACGTGCTTTCGAACTGCTAGGTTGGCAGAAGCTGGGACGAGTAACAGGTGCTCACTCGTGGCACTTGGGATTCGACCCGCCAAACTGCCGACCTTCTGATCAACAAGCTCAGCATCCTAACCCACTGAGCCACCGCGTCCCAATCATGAATACATTTACCATACCCTAAAATACAGTAATAATAAAGAAAAAGAATGGCCCAACTTATATCCAGGAACAATCTTTGCTAAATTTTGATTTCTGCTCTCCTAAGGGGAAATTATTACCTTGGTATGACTATGAAGTTGTTTTAAAGCCAAATTAAGTTAGAAATGTCATATTTAGTATTGCAATGAACTGAATGTTTATCTGTTGTTTTTTGAATGTCTATCTGTTGTTTTTCCAGTTATGATTAATTACTTTGCACTGTTTAAATTACTGAACATCTATGAGTGAACTAAGTAAAGCAAGACTCAGCAGATTCCCAAAGGATTTTGAGAGGTGGTTGCTCATTGCAGGACTGGGTGTCTCTGTCTGTGAGCTTAGTCAGAGGTCCAAAGGTCAGAACAATCATTGGGTCAGCTCATTGAATGATTGAGTTTTATGACCTGAGATTACTGGGTGCTTATTGTTGATACACAATCATCAAGGAAGGTATGTAGAAAATTATTTAAGACTAAATTTTAAAGAGGCTGGTTATCAGTTCTATGGGAGGTTAAAGGAGGAAAAGAAAGAAGAGGATTCATTGACCTTGTTTAGTTAAACCTGTCACACCATAGGCCTCCATCAGTACTACCTAGATCAGGATGTCTTGGCAGTGCTGTAACCACCCATAAGTTAAAAATACAGGAATATTTTATTTTGATTCAGATCTACTGACTGACTTCTATGCTTTTCATAAATTGAAGATGAATTAGCAATCTCAGTGATTAAAAAAACAAAACTTTCCAGGCAAACTCAGTTGCTTTTTTAGATAAGTAGATGTAAATTACAAAACTCTTTAAAATTATAATAAAATTAATTTAATAAACCCATAATGATTAATAGCATACTGTGTTAAGGTCCCAAACTCTCAGACACTCTACTGGTATTCTTTTAGAAGCATCAGCTTGTATAAGGGAGTGGGGGGTGGGGGAGGAGGTAGAGGAGTAGCTTATCAGAGACTCGCACCAGTTCTGGAGTGGTTGACTTTACTGGATCTGAAAACCAACAGCAAAATATATTTTTAAATATCATTTAAAAATACCCAGGCTAAAGCATGAGAGGTTCAGTGCTGTTTACTGAGAAATCAGCAATCTGCATTTCAAGACCCCTGCTCTCATGTGAATCAGCCTATCCTGGAAGAACTTAACCAATCACCTCCTGTGTTGGTGCCATCTCTGAAGGAGTTCCAACTCCAAATGTATCTTCCTCAACGGTGTTATCTTTCCTGTAACCACTTGGCCTGGAATATGTAAGTACTACCTCCTTCCTTTCAATTTTCTGCAAAAAGTGAAAACCTGCTCTGGGGGGGGGAGAATTTATGGGGGTGTTAAATTTCTGTTTAACGTCTACCCTTGTCGGTTAGTTTACTGTCCTATGCTTACCAGACCTATCTTAGAATGGCATGGAAATGGTAGTGATATAGAACTACAATTAACTGTGGAGTCTTTGGTCCTCTCTGAACTTGGTTGTTTCCTTACAGATGTTTCTTTATGCAATTAAGTAACATCTTCAGCGCTAGAAGAGAGTGTGGTTTGCTCTCTGTTCACATACAAGTGGATTGCCCTGTCAGTGTTGGTGGGACAGTTGTTTTCTTTTTGGTAATTCCTTGCTTAGACTATCGTTTACTGTTTGATTGTTGGTCTGGTATTAATCCTGCTGTTAATCCCATAATTAAATATATTTCAATCATTTCTAAAAATAGATCAAAGATAACATCACTGAAAAGTATAAGAAGCAGCCTTAGACTTATATATTGTTTCAGAGTGTTTTACAGCCCTCTCTTTACAGAGTCAGCATATTGCCCCCAACAATCTGAGTCTTCATTTTACTGAACTCAGAAGGATGGAAGCTGAGTCAACCTTAAGCTGATCAGAATCAAACTCCTGGCAGTGGGCAGACTTAGCCTGGAGTACTGCATTCTAACAACTGAGCCACCACAGCTACTCCTCTTAATGGCTAAGGCTGAGCCAGAAAGTGGTTGGGCATCTCTTTGATTGCATGACTGTGTTGTAGTAATAAGAGTGGCAAACATTACTTTAGATAAACCTCACTGATTTCCTTCAAAGAAATGAAGGAAACTAGTTGCTTCATATTGGGGATTAAGAGAGTAATTCTATGCACAAAGGTATACTTGGAAATGCTTGATAATATTATGGGTGTAATAATTAACCAAGGTGAAATTCAAATGTTTCCAAATGTTTCAGCCAAATTGAAATTCAAGGTTGAATCCAAGTGAATCTGCCTAACAAATTCTAGCAGGAATTAGACATAAAGGTAAGCCAGAAGTCTCTTAAATGCTGTAATAGTGACAGCCCTGCAGGATAGTCCAGACAAGAAGCACACTCAGGAGCAATAGCTCCATCTTTATTGTAAGAGTATATTAACAGAATATTGCAATCTAAAAGTATCCTTCCTGTCCCTTACTTTTATTCTTCTGAACACTAGGAAGGGTCTGAGTTGTTTCCCCACCCTCTCCACCTTTGAATTAAAATTTACTTTATCAGATCATTTTCTAGGTGTTTCTGGAGATTCTCAAACATCCAGGTCATGTTTGTCCCAAAAGTGATTTTCAGAAGGCAACTGAACTTTCTTTTTTTTTCTTCAAAACATTTTGCTTCTCATCCAAGAAGCTTCTTCAGTTCTGACTGAATGATGGGGAAATGGTGGGGATCATTGCCTGGGGCCGGGGTCCCCAACATGTGGGCCGCAGCCCGGTAGTGAGCCAAGGCCTGCTGGTCACCAGGCTATGGGACAGGCTGGCCAGCGTGCACACGTGTGCATGCAAACCCCCTCACTTGTGCTAGTGCCTCAGTTGTGGGGTGCAGAAATGGGCCGCTGTGCCTTGGAACATGAAAATGGGCCACCGCCCTGCTTTGGAGTGTGAAAACGAGCCGCCAATACCATTCCTCGGTGGCAAAAATGGGATGCCGATGCTGGGCATCGGGGCACGAAAACGGGATGATGATGATGTGCCATGGGGTATGAAAATAGGCTACAAGGCACAAAAATGACTGCCGCCACACTGCGGGGCACAGAAAAAGGTGCTGTGCTATGCAAGAACGGGGCAGGGCTAGTGAGTATCATGCAGGAACTAGCCCCACCCTGTTTGTGGTGCACACATGCTCGTGGCCCCATAAAATGTTTTCCCCTTCCTTTTCCTCCAGTCCGCCAACCGACAAAGGTTGGTTACCTCTGGTCTAGAGTCCTGCTCTTCCTCCTGCTTCCCAGGGTTATTCTCACATGCTATTACAGTATGTAATATACTATTATATACTATTACTATTACTAATTCTGGATAATATAAGGAACCCATCACACTTTAACCCTACCTCGACTTTCTGATTGTGTAGAAGAAACTGCAGCAGTATTTCACAATTGAAAGGTTCATTGTTTACAACTATCTTTGACACATTATAAATTATTTGAGAATGTCTATGGGACTTGGGTTTGGCTAGTCTAAAGAAAAGAAGGAAGGGAAGGACGAGAAACAATGGTTGGAAACTGATCAAAGAGAGAAGCAACTTGGAACTAAGGAGAAACTTCCTGACAGTGAGGACAATCAACCAGTGGAACAGCTTACCCCTAGAAATCATGGGGGCTGCATCACTGGAGATTTTTAAGAAGAGACTGGACATTCACCTGTCTGAGATGGTATAGGTTTTCCTGCTTGAGCAGGGGGCTAGACTAGAAGATTTCCCAGATCCCTTCCAGCTCTATTCTATTCTATTCTATTCTATTCTATTCTATTCTATTCTATTCTATTCTATTCTATTCTATTCTATTCTATTCTATTCTATTCTATTCTATTCTATTCTATTCTATTCTATTCTATTCTATTCTATTCTGTCTGACTTGATTCAATAACTTTAGAGATTTGAATCTTGTTTTGTTAAAAAGGTTCAAATTACACGGCAATTACTTAATAGAACGAACATATATCATAATTCTATATTTTCTTTTTTCTTCCTTTCTTGATTTGAAAACAGAAGCAAAGGTTTACTCATGATTCAAAGCAGCATGTGCATTTTGTGATTGTTAAAAGATGACATGTTAAGACAGCTTATGTTTTTTTTTTTGCCGGCTCCAAAGATGGCGGACGTGCTGGGGAGAGCTCCGTAGCCCCCAGTGGTAAGGCGTCCCCCCAGGAGCCCCCCAGGGATGTCATCGGACCCCTGGGGTGGGGTCAGAAATTTGGGCAGATGAGTTGGGCAATGTGCTGCCCGCTGCCTCCCGAATTCAGCCGTAGGGGCGCCGGGACATCTCCGCCCCGCCGCCTGGGCTGTTGGCAGCCGTTGTAAATGGGGCCAACGCCTCCGCCCTGCCTCAACCGCTTGATCTACTCCCGGGCAAGGGCGGCGTCTCCGCAGATCAGCTGTGCGGCGGAGGCGGCAACAACGAGGACAACAACAGCGGCGGCGACAGCTCTCCAGCCCCCAATCGGTCATCTCATCCCCAGGAGCCTAACAGCGATGGTGGCGGTGGCGGCGTGGAGTCTCCGGCCCGCCCCCTAAGCCACTACAGCCATTGCAGCCATCCGAGAGGGGCCAGCAGCTCTGCTCTGCCCCGGCTCCCTGATCGGCTCCCGGGCGGCGGCGGCATCTCCGAAGGATCAACGGAGGCGCCGCGGACCAGCTGGGTGGCGGAGGCAGCGGCAACATCAACAATGGCGACGGTGAGAGCTTCGCCGGGCCCTAGTTGGTCGTCTCCCCATGGGCCTGAACACCGGCGGTGGCAGTGGCGGCGTGGCGCCTCCGACCCGCCCCCTGAGCCGCTGCAGCTGTTGCAGCCATCTGGAGTGGGGCCGGCGTCTCCGCCCTTCCTCGGCTCCCTGATCTGCCCCCGGGCAACGGCGGCGTCTCCGAAGACCAAGGAAGGCGCCGCGGATCAGCTGGATCAGCTGGGCAGCGGAAGTGGCAGCCGTTGCAGCCACCCTGAGCAGGACCGGAGTCGCTGCTCTGCCTCGGCCTCCTGGCCTGCCCCTGATTAGCGGCGGCGTCTCCATGGGATCAAGGAGACGCCGCAGACCGGCTATGCGGGCCCGATCGACCACCCTCCGAGGGGCCTTTGACAGCGGCGCTAGCAGCGGCGGCGTGGCGTCTCCGGCCCGCCCCCTGAACCTCTGCAGCCGTCTCGAGTGAGGGCCAGCGCCTCGTCCTTCCCCGACCACCTTGACCTAGCCCTAGGCGGCGGCACCTCCGACCTACATCAAGGAGATGCCGCGGACCAGCGGATCAGGGGAACAGCTATGCAACGGAGCAGCAGCGAAAGCGACAGCAGCGAAAGCCTCTCCAGACCCCGGTCGACCACCTTTACCAAGAACCCTCGACGGCAGCACTATTAGACGTGGCGTGGCGTCTCCGGCCCGCACCCTGGGTGCCGACGGTATCTCCGTGCCGATCTTCAACCAAAAGACGCCACAATGCAGCTGATCAGTGGAGACAGCGGCGACTGGACCACCGAAGCCATCATCATCTTGCCTCTACCAACTCTCAACCCCCCCTGCCCACCCTCGCCCCACAGGACATGATGGGCCTGGGTGCAAGCCACGGTGGCAGAGTGGCTTGACCTTACACCTGCAGCCCCATAGAGGTGAGAGCTCTATGGGGTATGCTTCACCCAGAGTGGGTCCTGGACCACCCCCGGAAACAGAGTCACAACCCATCGTGAGAGGATGGGGAGTGGCCTGCTTCTGGGGTTCACCCAGCCAAGTGGCAGTGGCTGGGTGACGGTCCAGATACCCACCTACCCATCTCGACCCTCCTGCCAATTCTCCATCCAGGGGACCGCCTTCCAAAAAACCCCGTGACTCTATGCTTCTCCAATATTCGAGCACAGACCTACACGCCCTCAGGGGTTCCCCCCTCTCCTGGGTGCGTCCCGCCTACAATACATCCAATCTCGATGACGAGCCCGACCATTGGGCCTCTGAGAGATGGCCGGGCAGGGTCAGGGGCCTCCAGCACAAGTCCAACAAGAGGCCCCTGGTTAAGTTCCTAGTTAAGTTTTTTGTCGGGTTAGGGAGGGGGGCGGGAAAAGACTATGGTTGTTCGACGAAGGGGGGCCTTCCAACTACCATAGCGCAGGCCAGACCTACGACCGTTCACGAAGGTGAGGAACGAGGGCCAGTCGCCGACAAAGCCCAGTGGCGAGCTGACGAACAGCCAATTCCCAGGATGGTGGGGAACGGCAGAAGGTGCACAAGCAGAGGGCTGTATCGTCACCGGGAGAGTCATCTCCACTCTGTACAAGCGGTGAGACGCTCCGACCCTCTGTACTTCCCCTGAGGACCCGGGAGCGAAGGTGTGCAGCCTCCTAAGCTCAGGCTGGTCTACCTAAATGCCAGGTCCGTAGCTAACAAGGCTCACCTGGTTCGTGACCTAGTGGAGAGTGAGCACGCGGACCTGGCTTGCATCACGGAAACCTGGCTGGGCCCAGAGGGTGGTGTCCCTCTGGTTGACCTCTGCCCGCCTGGTTTCCAGGTGCTGCACCAGCCTCGGGCCCATGGGAGGGGCGGAGGAGTGGCAGTAATCATCAGGGAGACCCTTAGCCCGCGAGAGACCACCGTCCCTCAGATAGTCGGGTGTGAGTCTCTCCTTCTGAGATACGGCCCGGGGGCGCAGTTGGGCCTGCTGCTGGCGTACCTACCACCTAATCGTGCAGCGGCAGCCCTGCCCAAGCTACTCGATGTCCTCTCAGGGTTGGTGGTTGAATACCCAAAACTCATGGTCTTGGGCGACTTTAACCTACCGTCCCTGGGAGGATCGTCCGAACTAGCTCAGGAGTTCATGGCTTCCATGGCGGCCATGGACCTGTCGCAAATAATTTCTGGACCGACTCATGAGGGAGGCCACACCCCCGACTTGGTGTTCTTGTCTGGACGGTGGCGTGATGATATCGGTGGGGGCGCCACGACCGTTACGCCCCTGTCATGGACCGATCATCACCTCCTACGGCTAGACTTCCGCTTTGCCACCCCCCGCCGTGGGTGCACGGTGCCAACCAGATGGTACCGCCCTAGGCGCCTAATGGACCCTGATAGGTTCCAGGCAGCGCTTGGGAACCCACATGCACTCCCTGCTCACAGCTCGGCGGACGCCTTAGTGGAAGCCTGGGAAAGGGCAGCCACAGAGGCTCTGGACCGAGTTGTACCCCTGCGGCCCCTGACCCGGCGCAGATCCCAGCGAGCCCCATGGTTCACTGCGGAGCTCCGGGAGATGAAGCGTCGGAGACGGGGCCTAGAGAGCCGTTGGAGATCCAGTCGATCCGAATCCGACCGATTGCGACTAAGAATCCTCACCAGGTCTTATCTCGCAGCGATAAGGGTGGCGAAATCCAATTACTTTTCCATCCTCATCGCGTCCGCAGATAATCGCCCGGCTGCCTTGTTCAGAGTGACTCGCTCCCTACTGAACCAAGAGGTGAGGGAGGAACCCTTACAGGGTCGAGCCGAGGAATTCGGTCAATATCTGTTGGATAAAATCGCTCGGATTCGAACCGGCCTGGACTCCAACTGGGCAGAGTTGGAGGAACAGGACATGGACAGTCTTGTCGACGTCATCTGGGAGGAATTTGATCCTGTGACTCCGAAGGAAGTGGACAGGATTATGAGGAGGTTGAGCTCCTCCACATGCTTACTGGACCCGTGCCCTTCCTGGCTGGCCTATGCAGCTCGAGAGGGGACACGAGGCTGGTTTCAGGCGGTCATCTCTGCTTCTCTGAGCGAGGGTCACTTCCCCACCGCCTTGAAGGAGGCGGTGGTGAGACCTCTCCTCAAGAAGCCCACCTTGGACCCAACCTCATTGAATAACTTTCGTCCAGTCTCCAACCTTCGCTTCCTTGCGAAGGTTGTTGAGAGTGTGGTGGCGCATCAACTTCCTCAGGTCCTGGATGAAGCGGTTTATCTAGACCCGTGCCAATCGGGCTTCAGGCCGGGCTACAGCACGGAGACGGCATTGGTCGCTCTGATGAATGATCTCTGGAGAGCCCGGGACAGGGGCCATTCCTCTGTCCTAGTCTTATTAGACCTTTCGGCGGCTTTCGATACCATCGACCATGGTATCTTACTGCGGCGCCTCAGGGGACTGGGAGTGGGAGGCACGGTTCTGCGGTGGTTCTCCTCCTTTCTCCTGGGTCGCTCGCAGTCGGTGCTGGCAGGAGGACAGAGATCGACTCCGAGGCCTCTCGTTTGTGGAGTCCCTCAAGGGTCGGTCCTCTCGCCTCTCCTGTTCAACATCTACATGAAACCGCTGGGTGAGATCATTCGTGGTTTTGGAGTAGGGTACCATCAGTATGCTGATGACACCCAGCTTTTCATCTCAACTCCAAACAGCATCAGTGATGCCCTCGACGTGATGTCCCGCTGCCTGAAAGCGGTCCGGGAATGGATGGGGAGGAACAGGCTTCAACTCAACCCTGACAAGACTGAATGGCTGTACATACCGGCAAGCCAGGATACTCAGATCATTCCATCCCTTGACATCGGGGATGAGTTATTACCCCCTATTGATAGGGCCCGCAACCTGGGTGTCCTCCTAGACTCACAGCTATCCTTGGAAGATCACATAGGAGCTGTGACCAAGGGGGCCTTCTCCCGGGTTCGACTGGTGCACCAACTACGACCTTATCTGGACCTGGATGCCTTACGTACAGTCACCCATGCACTTGTGACCTCTCGCCTAGACTACTGTAATGCTCTCTACATGGGGCTGCCCTTGAGAGCCACTCGGAAGCTTCAACTGGTGCAAAGTGCAGCTGCACGGACACTTTTGGGGGCCTCCCGATACTCCCATATCACACCTCTCCTCCGTGAGCTGCACTGGCTTCCGGTTGCCTTCCGAGTGAAATTCAAGGTGCTAACAATGACATACAAAGCCCTACATGGCATGGGTCCGGACTACCTACGGGAGCACCTTCTGCCAACATCAACACCCCTCCGTCCTGTGCGCTCCCACAGAGAGGGCCTCCTCAGGGTGCCACCGCTTAAGGAATGTTGGCTGATGGCCCCCAGGGGGAGGGCATTCTCAGTGGGTGCGCCAGCCCTCTGGAACTGCTTGCCTACCGAAATCCGGATGGCCCCCGACCTCCGCACCTTCCGGCGCGATTTAAAAACTTGCCTGTTCCAGCAGTCCAGCCTGGCCTGATAGCTCTTGGGGTCTCAGTTGTTTTTACTATTGTTTTTCTCTATTGTTCAATCTGTATACCTACCTTACTCTGTACACCGCCCCGAGTCCCTCGGGAGAAGGGCGGTATATAAAAACAAATAAATAAATAAATAAATAAATGTTTCCTAACGTTTTTTTTTACATTCAGAAGTTCACAAAAGGTAAACCCAAATCTATAAATAACCCTTGGCAGATGACTTCTGAATCATTTTCAGTGGGTATATTCTTCTGCTCCTTGTCAATCTAACAGAAAAGTCTGCAAATACCATATGAGAAAACAATTTCTAAAGTTCATATTTACCATCTTTTCCCCAGATTAGAAGATTACCAATTACACAAGCACACAGTTTATTCAAAATTCAATGCAGAGTTTGGGTTTCGTGATTGTTGAAAGATGGCATGTTAAGATAGCTTATGCAGGGATGTTTCCTAACATGTTTTACTACATCCAGAAGATCACAAAAGATAAACAGGAAAAAAACTGCATAACCCTTGGCAGATGACTTCTGAATCATTTTCAGTGGGTGTTTTCCCCTTCAAACTAACAAGTCTCCAAATATTACATGAGAAAATAATTTCTCAGATTTATATTTACTCTTTTGTCCCAGATTACAGAAGACCTCTGCCCTTTTATGCCATTTTTATACAGCTATAACTCTATGCAATTCAACATATTTTTTATCCAAAGTTTAAGCATGGACATAACTGGTTAAAATTAGAAATTAAAGCCACTAGTTACAATGATACACTAAATCTGACTTTTTATGAATAAAACTGTTCATTAGAGTTGATTTTTTTCTCAGATACTCCATATCTTGGAATCATAGAATTCAGACAGAAAGAAACTTAGACGATTTGTATACTGCTTGTATACAAATCAGTGAAATCTTCTAAGGCTCCTAAGCTGCAGCTTTCTATATACAAAACCAATAATAAATATAACACACTATTTTTCAAAGAAAAAATACAGAATAGAGTTTGTGTTTTATTATCTTTATTTCATGCTCTGTAGCCTTATTGTTCAGATACCAGTAAAACCAGTTCCTGTTTAATTCTTAGTTCGGAGAGGACTTTGCCAAGAATTACAAAGGAAGCTAAAAGCAACAGTTAATCATGTCAAAATAAAAGGATGTTAAAAAGTGCTTTTTAAAAAAAACAGATGAGCAGTTCATGGAATTATCCAAGCCTATGCTGTCACATTAACAATTAGTGAAGTATTCATGTTGGGATAGGGAATGTGAAGATATTGCATCTGGCTTCTAAACATTGGCTGTCATTTTAGTCTTTCAAACTGCTTAATCAAGAAGTTATGTTTCAACACAACCAAAAGTGCCTCTCCTATTTTATCTAACCATGCAGGATCTCAGGCCTTGAGCCTGGCAAAATAAAACCAACAAAATGAAATGTATTGCCTGGAAATAAAGTATTCAGTAGCTGCTTTAATTCTGGTAGTGATCTATTTCTCTATCACTTACTATGAAACAACTATTAGAATGGTGCTCTCCAGACAGAGAAATCATTGCAAAATTTAAAGATATTTGAACTTATAGCATGGAAAAAGTGGAAGAAGAATAAATATTAGCTTACATATAGTGACACTGAGATAAACTGTGCTTTTTGAAAAATTGCATTCCAAAATTGTAGTATAGCTAACAATTATTCATAAAATATATCTCAATAAAGTGTTTGATCTGATATTGGAAGAGAAAAGTAGAAAAAAATACAGCATGATTACAAGTTATAGAAAGCATAGGATTTCAAAAATTCAAGAATATAGGAATTGTATTTCTGTTCTCTATGATGTTGTTATGAAATTAGCTGGCCATAATATGAATGTTGAAATATTGAATTCTTTATGATAGGAAAAAATATTAAAGACAGCTTAAGCAGTTATGCTTAACTATGGATTTCTATCCATAGTAGAATTTTGAGTCTGGAATTATTATTGTTTAGTAGTAGTAGTAGTAGTAGTAGTAGTAGTAGTAGTAGTAGTAGTAGTTATTGTTGGTCACACAGACATATGTTTAAACTGGGTTTGGCATTTTTATCCACCTACTGAATCCTTCCCATGTTGTTATCTGTTCACAACAATGTAAAGTCATAACTGCATTTTTTTTAGTTGGTGTTGGTCTTCAGTGCATCAAGTTCTTCTAAAGACCTAAGGATATCATAATGTATCAGCATGGTATATGTGTGTATCCAAGCAGTGTGGCTTGCAAGTGACAGATGGAAATTTTGTCGATGCATAGTTTTACATGCTGTCCAAGATTTTTTTTGGATGACTCCCAATGTGGGACCACCATAGCCATTTTTTCAATAAAGAGGTCATACTTTCCCATTCATAATATAATGCAGTAGTGAAATATCTTTTGTACCAGGTAAAGATGTATCAACTAATTATGTGGATGCATTAAAACTTCTGTTACATCACATTTCTTGCACCAATAAGTAGCCCAAATAAGTACAAAAGAAACCACCAACAGAGTTAAACCAAAGAATCATTTATATACAGGACCATTTTGATGGCTGATGCTTCACATAAGGACTAATAGAACTTGCATGGCTATTACAATTGTCAGAATTTTTTGATAATGCAGAGGTTGCATGCTCAATTCTGTATGGATGTACTGATATTCTGTTGTAGTATTCTACAACAATCCTTTCTAGCTTTATTGTTCTATAATTCCCATGCTTTCATAAGTAGTTGTACCACAGGCCCATATATGAAGAAGCCTTTTGAGGAATGTACAATCTTTTTTTGATACAAGAGCTTAACTTCAATTACATGTGGCACACCCACTCCCCATGAAAATGGATAAACAAACTTTAAATGTTATTTTTCATTCCAATTAAAACTTTAAATGTTATTCTATTTTTCATTCCAATAATGTTTAATTTATTAGAATTAACCACAATTGAACAACATCCTAGAGCATTTAACTATGAGTTTCATCTGTGATGGCTATTTATTTATATCTAACAAGTAAAGTTTTATGAGCAGGTGATAAACATGTTTTGGTGTGAACATTGCAGAAAAATAGCTCCAAATTTAGGAACTGAATTTTTAATGTACATTGTATAAGATTCTTTGCAAAATTATTGTAATCAATAAGATAATGAATTTGGAATAATTAGATTCTGTGTAAAAGAAATCCAAACATGAGTAACGCATGCCTCATAAAATAGTCATATCCCAAATTTAATGAATAACAGCAGATTTTTGGTTTGACAAGAACTGAATTCTTTACTATGGGAAGCTTTGAAAATATGACTGTTGATAAAACAGTAATCACAGTGCTTACTGGTATATATGGTTACTAGGCCAAATCATTCCTGGAAAATAATATTTTGTTTCCTTTCCATACTTCTCCCCAAAAGCAAATCAACCAACAATCATTTGTTTTTCATTCTCTGCCTATCAACATCTATTGTAAAACAAAAATGACAAACACAATAGCATTTTTCTATATGATTAATTATAATTAATAATGCCTTAGTCTACAAATGCATAGTCATGGCATTAATACTTTACAAAAGAAACAACTCAGATTGAGATCATCAACAATATAGCAGTTTCTCTAGATAAACATAGTTTGGTCATTATGACATCAATCAATAATGCTTGAAAACACAAATGATTAGTTTTAAAACACTTTTTCTTTTTTAAAACAAAAACATAATTAGTTTCTTGCTTGTGGTGGATTTAGAAACCATCACAACTACCGACAATGCAGTAAATGATGACAAAAGAACAAAATACAATAATAAAAACCAAAGAATATCTACTCTTATAGATACCAAGAGACTGGTTATATTGAATACAGTATATTAAACAAATATTCCAATGCCAAAAGAAAAAACATTTAAATATCCCACTCCCAAGGTCTGCTGGAACAACCAGGTTTCAATGAACTTTCTATAAACTTATTATAAAATACAGATTTCTATAAAAAATACTATTCTACAATAATTGAGAAGGCTCACTTCTGTGATCTTTATTATTTGATGCAAGGATATGGAGAGAATCTGCTGTACCAGATTTTAGTGGATGGACAGATAAAATTGGATCTCTAGATAGGTTTAGAGGTCCCAGGTCCTGAGTTGTATAAGGCTTTAAAAGAGACAACCAGCACCTTGTTTGTACCTGAAAGCCAAATGGCAAACACTGCAGTTCTTGAAATAGTGATGTTATATGGATGAATCAAGATGTATCTATGTGTAGTGTATGCTCTTAAAGCATACACGGAATGTCAGCACAGCAGGGGGCTGGACAGCTCCAGCCTGAATAGAGCAAGTCGTTGACAGCCCCAGGGCATGGTCAGCTCTGGCGGGAAGCCAGGGTTTAAATCCATTGGCCACCTGCACTGGCGGGAAGCCCAGGTTTGAATCTATTGGTCGCGATTCACCTGGGCAGGTATAAAGAGACGCCAAGTAACCCTTTTGCCTCAGCTTCATTCCTGATCCAATAAAGACGTCACTACCCAGCTCCAGTGTCCGTCTCTCTGTGTGACCACGCGACTTTGCACTATGACTATTCAAGTTGTTGTATTCTGGATCAGTTATATTCTCTGACTGCTCTTCAAAGACATCCTCATGGAGAATACATTGCCAAATCCAAGCAAGAGATAAACAAGGCATAACTTGTAATTATCATAACTTGGTTTCTGTCAGTTCATCAGGACTTGCTCAACAAGTATCTAGCTCTGGATCCTGGCAATGTTTTCCTCCAGACGCCTATGCAATTTTCACAGAACATCTTCTGGCCTATCTTTCTCTAATATGGTCTGGGTCAAATTAAGAAAGTCTGGTGACTTGCATTATGCAGATATAATAACTCAAATAAATAGTGATGCTATTATTGCTATGGTGTAGACTCAAATATAAGTTTTATTTTGTGTCTTCCACTAGCAACACTCAAGATATTTCCTAATTCAGTTCATCTCTCAAATTGCCTTAGGAAACCAAGCTGCCCTAAACTGACAACTGGGAAAGGCCACTCATATCCAGTGCTATTTCTTCCCTATTCCTGCAGTAAACTAAAGAATTTGCCCACCATGGTCACAAGAAATTCTCTAATTGCTCTTTGGAAGGCAAAGGGTTCTGATAATGTTTTGGGAGGGTAAACTACATATGTCTACCTTTCCTGAAGAGATTGATGGCACTAGTCAACTCAAATGCAATCGGAGAATGTTCTTACCACAACAAGGGACAGATGACAATGTCTCCCAGCTCAGATCATGTCATCTTTGCTCTCAGACAAAAATCAAATCAAATCTAAAAGTGGCCATTTTTTATTTCCAGATAATTTTTGACTGGACTCTTTGAAAACTGAATAATTAATGACCCAATTTTTAACCTTGGAAATCAGTTCATCTTAGTCATGCTGCTTTTGGAACTTTAAAAGCTCTGATATGGGACAGTTCCATAAATACAATAAAATCTAGAAGAGTCTTAGGCAAAGAGGATACCAATAGCATGATATAAAATATTTAGAGAATAACTCCTATTTGGTTGGAGATCTAAACAAAGCCTCTATTAATATAATATTATGAAGCATATATAACATTTTGAAATCTGGTAAGGATCCTTTAAGCACATCATTGTTAATATGGCTTTTAAATGTTAATGCTAAGACTTCGGCAAAAACATTACAGAAAGTATTACAAAGTATTACAGTATATTCAATCATTCATCCAGCACAATTTGGTTTAAATAAAGGATGTTTGATTATATGACACTTTCAGCAATCATGTGAGTTCCCTGTGCAAATAATATGGATCAGCCAGTTTGGCAACATCAGATGCAACAAAAAAAATTGTTATGGTAAATCAAGTTTCTGATGCTGATGATATACTGTAGAACATTAAAAGATTATATTAGCCATAATTACTCTTAATCAGTTAATAAATAGTAAAAATAGTAAAATTGGAAAGGAATATAATTTATTATATGATATCAAATATATACATTTGTATATAGTTAATACAATTAACTACATTTGCTATATTCCCTGTTCCGCTTTACTATCCTGGCTTCCAAAATTACAGAAAATCAGACATTATATTTAAAACTTATGCATTAATAAGTATAAACATAAAATAAGGTTTTGGTACTGAAGAAGTGAAAAATTAGAATTATAACTTATCTGTAGGTTCACTATGTAATTTTTTTTCTTTGGAAGATTAATTTCCTTTAGGTTTTTTTTTAAAGAATTGTGCCTTTTTTATAATCACTCTCAAAGTCTCTCTCTCTTCCCATCTATATTTTTCATTTAATCATATATATTTTTTAAAAACAATATACTCCCATTGTTATAAAACCTAAATAAGATAGTAGCTGATAAATGTTTATTACAGTTAAAGTTACTTTTCTGCATCAAGTTTCAGTGGTAAAATTAGAGATAACATTTAAAAATTATTATATTATTATATTTTTGTTATTATAGAAACTTGCATTAGATTTCCTTCAACAAGCATCAAAACAGCAGCTTCATTTCTGTTTACAACCAAAAGGCTTCTAGATATCTTAGGACAGATGAGAAATATAATTTAGGATGCTAAAATAAAAAAATACAAGAAATAAAAGTATATTCATTAGGAGTTGGCCACAACGTATCCCTTGGTAGATCTTTGCTTCCAGTATTTCTTTAAGTAAACTCCTCCTATGATGAGAACAGCCAGAGCCACAGGAGTAACTGCCAAGTACCAAGACAACTGGCGGTCTTTTAAAAAAGGAAAAGAAAAAAACAACACCCAACATTAGACATCATACTCTGCACTGTTTAAATCATTGTTTTTCTAAGCTCCCTGGTTCCCACAAACACAAGTTTTATCAGTAGCAGATGGAATACATAACAACAACATGTCATATCTATGGCAATAAAAAGGAATTTGGTTAAATTTTGTAAAAATATACAGTCACTGCAGAGCTTTAAACTAGGGCAAGTCTGATGTTTCCAACATGTGTAACTGGATAATAGCCTAAAAGCTGCAAGCTTTTCTCCCCTTCAATACAGTTCTTTGATCTTGAAGGTATGTAATCTTTTTAGCTATCATGTTGCAGTGATATGATGTAATTAATCTAATCTATGACTCTTCGGGTGACAATGGGATACATTCTTGCACCTCTGCCAACTCATATGTGGTTGTGAAGTTCCCATGCCACTTTTACATGGAATGAAGAGATACTTCAACTTCCGGGTGGCAAGGCTCTGTCGAAGGCGGCCATTTCGGCCATCAGACCCGTTGCTTTCCGTTTGAACCGCTAAAACAGCAACGATCAGCTGTTTTGCGGTTCAGAAACCCTCTCCTCGGGAGAAGAGGGGAGGGTGAGCGTTCAGGTAGGGGTAGAGCTCCCCTAGACCCCCAGAGTTTAAATTCTGGGGGTTGAAGGGTGAGAGCCCCCCCGTAGCCTGAATTTGCTCCGGACTCAGGGACTCCTCTGCTCCAAGGCTTTGGAGTGGAGCAGGACGCTGCAACCATCCCTGCAATCAACAATTAACTTTGGATTACTTGGATGCAGGCACAGCTGTGCAGGAGAATATTGAAACAGCAAGTATTTGAACTTTAACTCTGGTTTACTTTGAAAGAAAAAGTTGCAAGTGGTGTGGAAAGTGAAAGTGCACAACGGAAATTAACTGGGTGTTAAGATGGCTTCTAAATCAACCAAAGCTTCTGTTCCTAGAAGTGCTGGTGCTTCACCAGTTCAGCATTCTTCATTACAGACTTTGATGCCTCCTCCTGTGGCACCCGCACCCGCATTAACATTAAAAGATTTACAAGATGCTTTAAAAATACAATCCCAGCAAATAGCTGAACTTATTGAGGAGAAGAATACTGAAATAAGAGCAGACATTTTAGCTGCATTTCAGGGGCTTGCAGTTTGTATTGAGCGCCTGGATGATCGTGTGGAAGAGCTGAATCAAAATAATTTGAGATTGGATGCTAAAATGTTGGAAGCTGAAAATAAGATGGAAAAGATTGATGATGATGTAGTTATGATACAATATATAGATATGGAGTTTGCTTTGAGGATTAGAGGATTGAAAGAGGACCCAAAGGAAAATTTGAAAGAGTTATTGGCACAAGCCCTCGAACCGATCAAGTGGAAGATATTATGGGGGATATAGACAAAATATTTTGTGTTAATTCTTGGATTGCCAGACAAAGAAAATTACCTAGAGATGTGGTGGTTTATTTTACAAAGAGATCGATCAGAAATGTGATTATCCAAGCCTTTTATAATAATAGATTTAAAGTTGCTGAGCAAGAAGTTTTACTTCTGAAAGAGATTGCTCCAAGAATTTTAAGGAAAAGAAAAGAATTTGCTTTTTTGGCAGATGAATTAAAGAAATGGCAGCTTCAGTTTAGATGGGAGATACCAGTTGGCTTGGTGGTGAATTATGCTGGCATGAGATATCATCTTAATACAGTTTTGAAGGCACAAGATTTTTATTCTAACATATTGAAGGCAGGTCCTCCGCCATCTCCAGAATTCAAAGGAAGGAAGGAAGAAGGAGAGTGTCAGACTCAAGTGGAGACTAAACAAGGAGATGAAGCAGTTACTTCGCAGATGGTTAAAGAATCTCAGCTAATTGTAGAAGTTGAGCAGCCCCAGACGTCAACAGAAGAGGTTAAAGAACAAAGAATGACAAGGGCTGCAATTAGACGAATGAGACAAGAACAAGAACAACAAAAAGCTGCAATCATATCTCAAGAATTTACTTATAGTGAAGCTGTGGGAGGAGCGAGACCGAAGAGGCAGGTCCAGGTGGTTCTGCAAGAGGCGCTCCGAAAGCTTCAGGTCGCAAAAGATGGTGACAAAGTTTCTAACCTGGAATGTTAATGGATTAAATTCCCCGCACAAGAGAAAGAAAGTTTTTCAGTATTTAAAACAATTTAAAAATGATGTTATTTGTTTACAAGAAACACATATTTGTGCAGTTGATCAAAAATATCTGATAAACTCTAAATTGGGTATACAGTTTAGTGCGTCTGCTCCAGATAAGAAAAATGGAGTAGTCATTTATGTGAAGAAGAATTTAACAGCTAATTTAATTGAAACAGATAAACAAGGAAGATATATTATAATTGAACTTTTAATAGAAGGCAAGAAAATACTTTTGGTTGGATTATATGCTCCTAATCAACAGCAAGGAGAATTTTATAAACTTTTACATAGTAAGATAATTCAATGGGATTATAACTCGTGTATTTTGATGGGAGATTGGAATGGTGTCCTGGACACACAGAAAGACAAAAAAGGTCTTTTCAAAAGCATACCAAATCATGCTAGATTGCCTAAATCTTTTTTCGAGATGAAAGATGACTTGGAATTGAGAGATGTTTGGAGAGAAAGAAATTTGGATGAAAAACATTTTACCTTTTTTTCTGATAGACATCAATCCTTTTCCAGGATTGACTTTGTATTAACTACTAATGATTTTTTTCTAGGATCAAGAAGATTAAGATATGTCCAAGAACTTTATCAGATCATAGTCCAGTATGGTTGGAATTGGAAAAAGAGAGTGGAGAGAGGAGGTCTTGGAGATTGAATGAAAATCTGTTTAGATATCAAGAAAATGTGGATGAATGTAAAAAACAGATGAAAGATTTTTTTAATACAAATATGTATAAGAGTACTTCTATTGAAATGGTTTGGGATGCAAGTAAAGCTTATATGAGAGGAGTGTTAATATATTTGAATAATAAATATAGGTGTAAATTGGAATATAAGCGAAAAGAGTTAGAGGAGGAAATTAAGAGGAAAGAGAAGGCTCTAATTTTGAATCCATCTGATAAGAGGATCAAAGAAGCAATTACTTTGTTAAGAGGTCAGTTTAATATGTTGATGGCAGATCAAGTGGCAACCAACCTATGGTATGTTAAACATAATACTTTTTGTAATGCTAATAAGCCAGGTAGGTGGTTAGCTTATTTGTTAAGGAAGAAACAAAGGTCACGTAACATAGATAGAATAGTATATAAGGGAAAAGAGGTGTTTCAGCAAAATCTTATTAAAAAGGCTTTTGTTGAATTCTATTCTAAGTTATATGTTAGGGATAAGATTCAAGGTATAGATATAGATAGATATTTACAAGAAGTGAATATCCCTGTTCTTACAGAAGAGCAAAGGGAAGGGATGAATCAACTGATAAATGCTGAAGAAATTATTTTAGCAATTAAACAATTCAAGGTGGGGAAAGCACCAGGAACAGATGGCTTGACTGCCGTTTATTATAAAGATTTACAGTTAGAAATGGTGGAACCTTTAAAAGAATTATTTAGAACAATTCAATCCGGAGGAGAAGTGCCTCCATCGTGGAAAACAGCATATTTGAAAGAACAATCACAACAGAGATATATTGTGGAATGGAGAAGATGGATCAAGTATATTCAGAATAAATATGGGACTAAAAAGTTTCATTTAGCATATGAATAAGTATTAGTTTTATATGATGTATTATTAGGTATTCATTATTAGTTAGTTATTTAGTTATGTTTAAGGGGAGTTAAAGTGTGATAAAATTTAATGTGTTTTTTTTAGTTAGTTAGCATATTTTAGCTTAAGTTTGTAAAAGTTAATACCCTGTATTCAGCTCTGGGAAGTCGGGAGGGGGGGAGGGCGAGAGAGGGGAGGTGGGGGGAGGGGGAGGGAGTTTATGTTTTTTAAAATGTATTCTAAAACTTTTCAATAAAAAGAAAGAGATACTTCCATTTGCTGCTACAAACTCTTCACTGAAGTAGAATTCCTTCAGTATTTTGGTGTACAGATTATAGGGCAAGCTATTGCCCAACAGAACATTAAAGTTCTCACAAAACATTGGACTCAACAAATAATTTCAGAAAACCTTACCAAAGCAGGTTGGGAAAGATATTGGTGGGATGTTTATTTCAATTCAATAAAAATTAGTCAAGAGTAATCTGATTCTTACATCGGTTTCCTGCCCACAACCCTTGGAAAAGTCAGCCTTCTTCCAGACTCTTTGCAAAGGCAACTGAACATCCCAAATACTTGACTTGGGTCAATGTAGACGCTAATTGTATAGCTTATGAAAATCAATGTGATTGGTATGAAGAAGCTCACCTAAGAAGCTCACCAAATGAGATTCAGTGGCCCTAGTTGAGAGGTGGCATTTACTGGGGAACTAATCATGTGATCTGTATGATGCATAGATTGAGTAGTTTTGCATATTAGCTACATGTTATGGATTCCAGACAGAATAAAAAAAACCCAATTACATAGCAGTAATAAGCAAAATGTGGGATAGTCTTTGGCAAAACTGGTTAATTTTGTATGTACATAATTTCCTCTCCTTTTTCTTTGTAAACGTGCAAAGAGAAATTGTAATTATTTGAAACTAAAACAACTTATTAGAAATCATGTAATACAAACATGACCTGACCAGAAGTTATTCTAGACCTTTGGCCAGTTTATATCTTAACTTTCTTTCCTTATTTACAAAATGAGAAAGTGAATGGCCAATATCAGAGTCATCAGAAAAAATAATGAGGAAAAGATGGTAATAAACACAGTAAAGTAAAGGTAAAGGTTCCCCCGCACATGCATGCTAGTCGTTTCCAACTCTAGGGGCCGGTGCTCATCTCCATTTCAAAGCCGAAGAACCAGTGCTTGTCCGAGGACGTCTTCGTGGTCATGTGGCCGGCATGACTAGACGCCAAAGGCGCACGGAACGCTGTTACCTTCCCACCGGAGTGGTCCCTATTTTTCTACTTGCACTTTTACGTGCTTTCGAACTGCTAGGTTGGCAGAAGACAAAACACAACTGGGTTGTTATACAGACCTTTCTTTTTTTCCTTAATGGTCACTGTTTGTACACGATTCCCACCACCATTTTGTGCCACACATCTGAAATCAGTATGAAAATCAACTTCTGTGATAGAGTCAAAGATCAATGGCACCTCAATGGATCTGTTGTTATTTTCTACAAATTTCCTAAGAGAGAATATAATCATTTATATTGTTAGACAGAGATGCAGAAGAGCTCAGAAAGAAAAGGGCAATTGACTGAAGAATGATATAGCCTGTGTTTTTTTCATTTAGGAGAAAAATAAATCCAAATGCCAAATAAAATAAATAAATATCCTGCTATTTGAGTTTATTTCCTTTCAACTGACCTTTGCTGTTACTATAAGAAAACTTAAACTGAAAAAGAATTGATGTAACCACCTTATCACACATCCAGTTACATATCTCTTTTGCTCTGAAAATTATATAGTTCATCTATATCTCATTAAACTAGATTAAAGGGAAGACACAGATTTGGAAAAATGATTTTATTGTCATCCAGCAGTTTACTTTGACTTTAATTGGCACTAATGTGTTCATATATGCAATGTATCTTTGAAAAGTTCTCAAGTTACCACCACTTAGATGTCAAACCATTATTCAAATGAAGTTGGAAGAAATGATATTTGAAGTTAAGTAAGTCCACAATCTGGCAACTCTATGGAGATGTTCAAATACATATTCCATAAACACAGAACAGTGGAAATTAAAGTGCAATACATTCAAATGTTGCATTTGAAGGAAAGGTTGTATGAAACTTATAGAATACAAATCACAAATTGTTGACTTGTAGGTCTCATATACCCCTTCATGGATTACTGCCTTGTCGTGGCGAAGGGGCTTGCGTAATTCAATGAAGCTATGAGCTATGCCGTGCAGGGCCACCCAAGACGGACAGGTCATAGCAGAGAGTTCTGACAAAACGTGATCCACTGGAGAAGGAAATGGCAAACCACTCCAGTATCTTTGCCATGAAAACCCTATGGACAGTACCAAAAGGCAAAACGATATGACGCTGGAAGATGAGCCCCTCAGGTCGGAAGGCGTCCAATATGCTACTGGGGAAGAGCAGAGGGCTAGTACTAGTAGCGCCAGAAAGAATGAAGCGACTGGGCCAAAGCCGAAAGGACGCTCAGCTGTGGATGTGTCTGGTGGTGAAAGGAAAGTCCGATGCTGTAAAGATTTTTTCTCCATAGGAACCTGGAATGTAAGATCCATGAATCAAGGAAAGCTGGACGTGGTCAAACAAGAGATGACAAGACTGAACATCGACATCTTAGGTATCAGCGAACTAAAATGGACAGGAATGGGTGAATTTAATTCAGATGACCATCAGGTATACTACTGCGGGCAAGAATCCCTCAGAAGAAATGGAGTAGCCTTCATAGTCAATAAAAGAGTAGGAAAAGCAATACTGGGATACAATCCTCAAAATGACAGAATGATCTCAGTTCGAATCCAAGGCAAACCATTCAATATCACAGTAGTCCAAGTCTATGCCCCAACCACCAGTGCTGAAGAGGATGAAATTGACCAGTTCTATGAAGCTCTACAGCACCTTATAGAACTAACACCAAAAAATGATGTTCTTATCATCATGGGGGATTGGAATGCTAAAGTAGGAAGCCAAAAGATAACCGGAATAACAGGCAAGTTTGGCCTTGGAGTACAAAATGAAGCAGGGCACAGGCTGATAGAATTTTGTCAAGAGAATACGATGGTCATAGCAAACACTCTTTTCCAACAACCCAAGAGACGGCTCTACACATGGACATCACCAGACGGTCAACACAGAAATCAGATTGACTATATGCTCTGCAGCCAAAGATGGAGAAGCTCTATACAGTCGGTAAAAACAAGACCAGGAGCTGACTGTGGCTCAGACCATGAGCTTCTCCTTGCAAAGTTTAGGCTTAAACTGAAGAAAGTAGGGAAAAGCACTAGGCCAGTCAGGTATGAATTAAATCATATCCCTGTTGAATATACAGTAGAGGTGACAAATAGATTTAAGGAATTAGATCTGATAGACAGAGTGCCTGAAGAACTATGGACAGAGGTTCGCGACATTGTACAACAGGTAGCAACCAAAACCATCCCAAAGAAAAAGAAATGCAAGAAAGCAAAATGGCTGTCTGAGGAAGCTTTGCAAATAGCTGAGGAAAGGAGGGAAGCGAAAGGCAAGGGAGAAAAACATAGATATGCCCAATTGAATGCAGAATTCCAGAGAATAGCTAGAAGAGATAAGAATGCCTTCTTAAATGAACAGTGCAAAGAAATAGAAGAAAACAATAGAATAGGGAGGACCAGAGATCTTTTCAAGAAAATTGGAGAGATGAAGGGAACGTTTCATGCAAAAATGGGCATGATAAAGGACCAAAATGGCAGGGACCTAACAGAGGCAGAAGAGATTAAGAAGAGGTGGCAAAATTACACAGAAGAACTATACAAGAATGAGCTTAACGTCCCAGATAATCACAATGATGTGGTCACTGACCTCGAGCCAGACATCCTAGAATGTGAGGTGAAGTGGGCCTTAGAAAAGCTGAGCAACAACAAAGCTAGTGGAGGTGACAGTATTCCAGCTGAGCTATTCAAAATCTTAAAAGACAGTGCAGTAAAAGTGCTACACTCAATTTGCCAGCAAATTTGGAAAACTCAACAGTGGCCACAGGATTGGAAAAGATCAGTTTACATTCCAATTCCAAAGAAAGGCAGTGCCAAAGAATGTTCAAACTATCGCACCATTGCACTCATTTCTCATGCTAGTAAAGTCATGCTTAAAATCCTACAAGCTAGACTTCAGCAGTATGTGGATCGAGAACTACCAGAAGTACAGGCAGGATTTCGAAGAGGCAGAGGAACTAGAGATCAAATTGCCAACATACGCTGGATCATGGAGAAAGCTAGAGAGTTCCAGAAAAACATCTACTTCTGCTTCATTGACTATGCTAAAGCCTTTGATTGTGTGGATCATAACAAACTGTGGCAAGTTCTTAAAGTGATGGGAGTACCAGACCATCTTATTTGTCTCTTGAGAAACCTATATGCGGGTCAAGAAGCAACAGTGAGAACTGGACACGGAACCACTGATTGGTTCAAAATTGGGAAAGGAGTCCGGCAAGGCTGTATACTGTCGCCCTGCCTATTTAACTTATATGCAGAGCACATCATGAGAAAGGCAGGGCTAGATGAATCAAAAGTTGGAATTAAGATTGCCGGAAGAAATATCAACAACCTAAGATACGCAGATGATACCACTCTAATGGCAGAAAGTGAAGAAGAACTAAAGAGCCTCTTGTTGCGGGTGAAGAAGGAGAGTGCAAAACTTGGGTTGAAACTTAACATTAAGAAAACCAAGATCATGGCAACTGGCCCTCTCAATTCCTGGCAAATAGATGGGGAAGAAATGGAGGTAGTGACAGATTTTGTTTTCCTGGGCTCCAAGATCACTGCAAATGGGGACTGTAGCCAAGAAATTAAAAGACGCTTGCTCCTGGGGAGGAAAGCCATGGCAAATCTAGACAGCACACTAAAAAGCAGAGACATCACCCTGTCAACAAAAGTGCGTATAGTCAAGGCTATGGTCTTCCCAGTTGCAATGTATGGCAGTGAAAGTTGGACCATAAGAAAGGCTGAGCGCCAAAGAATTGAGGCCTTTGAACTGTGGTGCTGGAGAAGACTCCTGCGAGTCCCTTGGACTGCAAGGCGATCAAACCGGTCAGTCCTAGAGGAGATCAACCCTGACTGCTCTTTAGAAGGCCAGATCCTGAAGCTAAAACTCAAATACTTTGGCCACCTAATGAGAAGGAAGGACTCACTGGAGAAGAGCCTCATGCTGGGAAAGATGGAGGGCAAGAGAAGAAGGGGACGACGGAGAATGAGGTGGCTGGATGGAGTCATTGAAGCAGTAGGCGTGAGCTTAAATGGACTCCAGAATATGGTAGAGGACAGGAAGGCCTGGAGGAATGTTGTCCATAGGGTCGCGATGGGTCGGACACGACTTCGCAGCTAACAACAACAACAGGTCTCATATAAAGATATTACCAGGTATAACTTAGCAAAATATTTCAACAATATTTGAGTTAGAAGTTTCTATATCATCTAGACAATGGGATACTATCTTAACCTTTATAGCATGGGTATCAATGGACCTTAAACTACAACTCATACAACTAAAAATAATATTTATAAATTATTGGATTCCATTACTTTTGAACTGAAATTGATTGTCTAAGATAGCATTTTGAAGAGATGCAATGAGGACAATGCTTAAAAAGATGTGTTTTTGCAATGTCCTATACTTACTAACTTTTGAAAAAGAAAGAAACGTAGTTGTGTGACAAAAGCTAAAATTTTCAGATGATAGTATTCTTGTGAACTATATACCTCATACTTGGAATTTGACAACCAAGCAATATTCGATTCTCCATGTCCTCACTATGGCTAAAAGACAGATTTTGCAACATTGGAAAGATAAAATGTATGGTCCTATTTATTTAGTGGATTGAATACCTGATTACATTTGCCACATATGAATGCATTGCTTATAGATGTAGATTTTGTACGGATAAGCATAATGAAAAATGGGACTTATTTATACAAAGTATAAGTAGGTTAAAGAAAACTATAAGATATTTCTGTAATACTTTTCTCACTTATTTTCAAGCACTTGCATTTTTTCTTTCTTTTTGACAATGTATATATAGCTGGTGTTTTTTCCTGTTATTATTTTAAAAGCAATAAAAATAAATTAAAAAACATTTACCCAGTTTCTCCTTCCTTAATTCTTCTGTCTGGGTAAATGTTTTGTATATAACTGTTGTTAGCCAGCCACCAGACATCAAAATCAGAGTGGTTATTTTCTCCAACAAAAACTCTACATGGGATGGTGAGTGGAGAACCTGTTTTGAAATGAAGTACAGAGTTAAGGAAAATAAATAGATATACACCAGGGAACATATGTCCACAGGAACAAATCATCCTAACTTTGATTTTTTTAAGGTATTTTCAGAAAATCATTCTTCTTTTACCAATCAGGATTAAGTAGCTATGAGGGTTTAATTTCATCATACTCACTGCTTTTTGTTTATTTTTTATTAGTCCATGTATTAGCCAAGTATGTACCAGAGAGTACTGATTCTAGCCAGAGAAGAAAATAGTTCTGTGATTAATTGCTTTCAGACAGACAGCAGAGTTTGCAATTCTCATGCAGTTACTCTGAAATACTGTAGTCCTATTGGCTTTCAAATAGTTATGAGATGCAAGTAGGAATCCACTTTAGCAACTTCAAGTATGGAATTGCACAAGTACACCAGTCAAACAGTTTCAACTAATCAGGAAGCCAATGTAAGCGTTTGATTTTCATTTCACTGAAGTATCGGGCATGTTCAAAGACACAGCCTAAAGCCTTCAGAAGGAATAGGGATAATATTGCAGACTGTTTGTGACCACCTGATATAAGTGCAACATTCCCCCCCCGCAACCCCCCCCCAAAATATGAACAATCATCATTACCAAATGTTGTTGACCATTTGGCATTTGGGGATGGATAATTTGGCCACATTAGTGCCTACAGAATTCTTCCATAGATGCAGTATTGAAAAAAGCAAGTGAAAATGGAAAAGGTGGTTATTTTCACCTTTTCTCAATAACTCTACTGCAGACAAGATTGCTCCCTCCCCCAACTCTGGAGTGAGGGAAAGTGAGCTTAAAACGGCTTTCCTTTTAGCAGTTCTAATCAAGGTGACTAATAATATCTATTTAACTTTTTTTTCCTTTTTTCTTTTTTGTACACCATTTTTTTCCTTATTGTTAGTGTGGGGTGTTCATTTTTCTGTTTTTCTGTTTTGTATTTTATTCTTGTTGATAAAAGAAAATAAATACGTAAAAAGGTGACTAATATTGATCATCATACCATAATGCCTGATAATGGATAGTCACAGGAAGGGTGATTTACAGCACTTGAACTATTACTATTCATGACTCCATGTTATGTGTTGTATGCACCATGGAGCATCAGTATTTGTAGCAAACTCATTTTATGCCCAATTTAGAGTTTAATTTAGTTTTACAACTGGCTTATCTTTTTGTAAATAAACAATATTTTAGTGTCATATTACTGTTTGTAAAATATTTACAGAACTTATTACTCCCTACAGATTCTTCAGACCAGCACTGAATTCAAGAGAATTAAAGTATGCTGGTAATATGATTGAGATTTGAACAATTTATTTAGTGTTACAGTGCTTACCCAGTATATAAAGAATTAAGAAAGTTTCAAAGTTATTTAACTAATTACTCCTTGAACTAGCAATACCGCATCCCTCAACCACATTCCTCTTGAGTCATACTTCCATTCCAAGAGTCCAGAACATGTGAGTCAATGCAGTTATTTTGTGCCTCTGTCTTATTCCTGCAGAGCAATCTGCTGGGACATACTGTATACTCAATCCATTCATAAATGAAGTTCTTTATTAGGGTTATTATCTAGCCAGCTTGGTCTGATTCTTGAAAACCAGTTGTTAAATTTTTGCTCATCCTTCAAGGAAGAGACAGAGATCCAGCAGGCCAGATTGAGCAGAGATCTCATGTTTTTCAGCGGCAAGTCCAGACTATTTTTTTTCATGCACTCATTGCTGAACCTCATATTAGCCACCTTCTCTACAAGCATGGCACTTGTTATGCTAGGCTCTGTTACTATTAGGGCTACTTCAGTTCCTTGCTGGAGCAAGATCCAGGACAAACATACCATGGGCTAGCCAACTGGAGGAGGAGGAGGAGGAGAAGAAACCAGACCAGATCACATGCATTGTGTGGCATTTCTACCTTCCTTCCGATGGCCACAGAGTCAGACTCTCCGTTTCTTGTTCAAGATTTCGGGCAGAACTATGCACAAAATATTGCATTATGCAGATTGATTTCACTGTTTTCTCCCTTTGTATATCTTTGCCATAAAAGCAGCACAAGAAAAAAGAAGTGTTGGAAACTCTTCTTCCAACTCTCCCAAGGTTATAGCCTTGCGTGATCACTGCAAAGAATCCAGGAACTGGCATCAAATACCTGACTTGAATGCTTCCAAATAATTGTAGCTTCCATCATGAAACCTAACCAGCTAGACAGCAGCTTCTCACAAATTTTGGGAAAACCTTGATAGGGTCAGGGCTATCATTGGTATTAGAATAGAAGGCCATACAAAATCCTTCGGCTATTGCAAGAACAGAGTGTTAAAAAAACTTCCCACAAGAAAGTATGCATTGGTAAATCACATCTTCATTGTTCCTAAGAAACAGCTGGAAGTGTCCATGAAATCAACAAGAGTTTGACTCATTTACATTTTAGAAATTGATTTAAGGTTTCAATTCATTCAACATTTTGGAGTTGTTGTTTTTTTAAAAAAATGATACCTACTGAAAAGTCTTCTTTAAATCAATCAAACCCACAGCTCAGCTATTCACTGTTAGTGCCCCATCCAACTTCTTAGAAGGTGTTAAAACCACAGGAACTTTGGGGAGAAGTGATCATGCAGTATTGGAATTCAACATTATGCAACCACAAGCAATAGAACACAGTCAAACTAGAGTCTTCGACTTTAAGAGAGCTAATTTCAACAAACTTAAAGAGAGCTTGGGAAGGATTCCATACTTGAGAATCTTCAAGAGGAAAACAACTCAAGAAGCTTGGGAAATTTTGAAAAGTGAGATTATAAAAGCCCAGTCTAGCACAATACCAACAAAAAAGAAAAATAACAGCTCTCAAAAGAAACCAGCATGGTTGCATAAAGAACTCTCTGATAAATTGAAAGACAAAAAGGACAAGTATAAAAAATGGAAAAAGGGGCACATAACCAAGGCAGAATATCAGCAAATAACCCGAGCCTGCAAAAATGAAGTGAGGAGAGCAAAGGCTCAAAATGAACTAAGGCTTACAACAAAAGTCACAAATAACAAAAAAAAGCTTCTCTCAACATAACGGCATGTATTTATTTATTTATTTATTTATTAAATTTTTATACCACCCTTCTCCCGAATGACTCAGGGCAGTGTACAGGGCAATAAATATTAAAAACGAAGTACAAAAGTTAAAAAACAATTAAATATTATGCCCGATATAAACAGTAATTAAAACCATGTTAAAAACCCAACCCTTAACCCATCAAACCACACATGGAGTGGCGTGTGTAGTGAGGTGCCCCAGGGCTTTGTTCTGGGCCTATTGCTCTTCAACATATTCATCAATGATTTTGCTGAGGGGATAGATGGGGAACTCATGAAATTTACAGACGACACCAAGCTGGCAGGAATAGCCAACACTGCAGAAGATAGCCTTAACATACAGAAGGATTTTGACAGACTTGAACATTGGGTGCTATCTAACAAAATGAAATTCAATGGTGAAAAAAGTAAAGTTCTACATTTAGGCAAGAAAAACCAAATGCACAGGTATAGTATAGGTGGTACCTTGCTCAATAGTAGTGTTAGGCATATGGTGTTAGCCTACAATGTTGGGTTGAAAATATATTAACCATAATGCTATGTCTTTAAGTTGTTAATTGGCCAATGGGTGTGTAAGTGTTCTCATGGCCATAAGAGGAAGCTAGGAACGTAGCTTCTCTCTCTTTCTGAATTCACTGCTCTCTATTGTTACTGTTTTTGCTCTGCTGTTGGTTTACTACTGTTGTAAACCTGAACTGTGTATTGACCTCTGGACCGGTAAGAAGACTTTGTAGTTTGGATTACTCCTTGGACTGTTGCTATTGTGTATGACTTGGACTGTTTATTTTTGACTGTGCATTTTTGTTCTTACACCACCTCAAAGTAAAATACTTTTTGCCTTTAGAACTCAGTGTATTTCTGTGTGTGACTTTTACTGCTCTCAGTGCCCTTCCTTGTCTGTGCAACTCTTTGGTAGCACAAGGAGACCCTGCACAACTAATTCCTTAACACTGGTTGTGGGCCCAGGCCTGTACTGAGAGTAAGTACACACAGTATTCCTAGCTGAGTTTGTATTTGGTGTAAAATGGCACAGGAACTGTTGTCAGGCATCTCCTGGATAACCCGGTTGGATGGGACAAACTATGTTTCCTGGTCCACAAAATGCTGCTTGCTTTTGCGCAAGGAAGGACTATGGGCTGTTGTAAATAACCCACCAGATACTACTGCTTGGGATCCAGATGATGAAGAGGATGCAAAGAAGTTAGACAACTTTAAACGTAGCAATGAGAAAGCTCTTTGCATTATTGGACTAACACTGAATGACCAGCAGCTTGTCCATATTCGTGGTGAGGAGTCTGCTGCTAGGTGTTGGGATGTTTTGCGAAGGCTTTATGTTCGTGACAGTGTGGGTGCACATATACACCTTACACGTAAGCTGTTTAGGGCTCGTTTGCAGAAGAATGGAGATATGCTGACCCATTTAAATTACATGAAGGCAACTTTTCAAGAGCTTCATGAAAAGGAGCTGATTTTTTCAGAGTTGCATCAGGTCTACATTATTCTGTCATCTTTGGATGAGAGTTATGATGGATATGTTTCTTCTTTGGAAGTCCTGACCAGAGAGGAACTGACATTGACTAACATTACTGGGAGACTGCTGGAAGAGTCCAGAAGAAGGCGTGACAGAGACCAGCTGAGAGAGACACAGCTACAAGAGGAGCAGCCATTTACCACTGCTTACAATGTCAAGAAATGTTATTCTTGTGGGGCTACAGGGCATATAGCCAAATTCTGTAGAAAGGGTAGAAAACAGAATGTGAATAGCAGTGGGAAGGCTAAGAAGGGCATTGGTTTGGCTATTTCTGGTGAATCAACATCCAGAAACAATGAATTGTGGGTTGTTGATAGTGGGGCTTCACAATGCATTACTAAAGTGAAAGAGAGGTTTATTAATATGAAAAACAGCAACCAATATGTTTCACTAGCAAACAGTTGGAGGATGAAGGCCTCTGGTGAAGGTAATTCCTATTGTCCATGCATTGATGAACAGTTACCTATGTTATATATACCTAAACTAAGATTCAACCTGTTATCTGTAAGGGAATTGGTTAAAGTTGGGTTTGTGGTAACATTCAGAGGGGAGCAATGCACTATTGAGAGGAATGGAACCTGTGTAACTGCAAATTTGAAAAATGGTTTATTCGTTCTCACAAGTAACCAGGTTAGTACAGTTAAAGCTAACTCGATATGTGAGAACAAGAAGCCACATGATGAATGTATACATTTATTGCATAGGCGGTTAGGGCATGTAAACTTTAACTCACTACGTAAAACAGTGGAATTAGTAGAGGGAGTTAAACTGAAGCCATGTAGTAAGTATTTGAATTGCAATGCCTGTAATCAGGAAAAGAGCAAGGCAACTCCTGCAAACAGGATAAACAGCTTCAAAACAACTGTACCTTTGGAAGTTGTGTTTACTGATTTAATTGGACCCATGAAACCAAGTTTAGGAGGGTCATGTTATATTTTAAGTATATTGGACCACTACTCTAGATATGGTTTTTGTTATCTGCTTAAGTCAAAGGCAGATACTTTCCAACAATTTGCAAACTGGCTGAAGTTCGTGGAGAGAAAAACAAAGAGAAAGGTTCAGTGCATAATTACTGATAATGGTACTGAATTTACAAATAAGTGTTTTGTTGATATGCTAGAATCAGCTGGCATTGAGCATAAACATTTAGCCCCTTATAGACCTCAACATAATGCTTTTGTTGAGAGACGTGGGCAAACGTTACAAGCCATGATGAGAACCATGTTACAAGATTCTGGCTTAACAGATAGACTGTGGGGGGAGGCAGCAAAATGTGCAAACCATGTTCTGAATATAGTTGTTAATACTTCTACTGGTAAAATACCATATACAATATGGCATGGTAGAAGACCAAACCTTGATTACCTGCACACGTTTGGCACCCCAGCTTGGGTCCACATTCCTGCACAACTCAGGAGTAAAGGCCAACATAGGGCTAGGCAATTATACTTCGTAGGTTATGAAGCTAATCACAGATCCTATCGTTTCTGGGAACGAGGCACAACTAATGTATATAACAGTGCTAGTGCAAAATTCCTTGAGCACGTTGGTTGGGATAGGTTAGAGCAAGTAACTGTTAATACTGATCCTCTAGTGTTTGAGGACTCCTCTGATAACGTAACTAGTAATGATAATACATCTCCTGTAAATATGAAAGATGAAGAGGAGATAGGGGAGATAAAAAATGAATCAGAGGAAGGAAAGGAGTCAGAAACTCAAAGCCCTGTAATTCCTTGGCGTTCAATGCGTATCAGACATCCACCTGATCGCTATGAAGCTAGTATAGTATGTCAAGTTAGTGTAGAGCCATCTAACTATGATGAGATCAGGATGTATCCTGAAAAGGAACAGGCATCATGGAAAGCTGCAATGAACAGGGAGTTGAATTCTTTGCAGGATCTTAAGGTTTATGTGAAAGCAAAACTGCCACCTGGTGAGCAAGCTATAGGTTGTAAATGGATATATAAAATAAAGAAGGGAGTAGATGGAACTATAACCCATAAGGCACGTTTGGTTGCACAAGGTTTTGCCCAAACTACTGAGGATTATGACGAGGTGTTTGCACCCAGTCTAAGGGCAACTACTTTAAGAGCAGCTTTAGTATGGGCGGCTAAAAACCAACATATGGTTACCCATGTAGATGTTGAAACTGCATATCTACATGCTCCATTGCAACATACTATTTATTTAAGAATACCACCAGGATTGACCAGTGATAGAGACCATGATTGTTGGGAATTAAAGAAAAGCCTCTATGGATTGAAACAATCAGGCTATGAGTGGAACAAATGTATAGTAAATGAGTTAAGTGCAATAGGTTTTGTAGCCAGTAATGCTGATCCTTGTTTGTTTAGAAGGGAACACAACGGAGCATTATCTTTTATCTTATTATTCACAGATGATATTGCAATAATAACAAAAACTGAGTTAGAAGCACAAACTATCATTTCAAGATTGCAAACTAAATTCACAATTAGAAATCTTGGGGAAATAAGCCACTATTTGGGGTTAGATATTGTGAAAACGAATAGGGGTTTTAAGATGTCACAAGCCAGTAAAATATCTCAGTTATTAAAGAGATACAATATGGAAATGTGTAAACCAGCTAAAACTCCGATGGCTATGGATTTTAAGGACACTAATGTTGAGAGTCCTGTATTTGATAAGACTATGTACCAATCTTTGATAGGAAGTCTTATGTATCTGAGTAATTGGACTAGACCTGATATTTCTTACTGTGTAAATCAATTAGCTAGGTACAACAATAATCCAACTGTTAGACACTGGCAATCAGCTAAACGAGTATTAAGGTATTTGAAGCAAACTATTCACTACTCGTTATATCTAGAGCCAAATCGTGAGTTAATCCTTACTGCATATGCAGATGCGAGTTTTGCCTCTGATACAAACAGTCGTAAATCTACCTCAGGGTTGGCTGTAATGTTGGGTGATTCTTTGATTGGATGGAAGTCCATTAGGCAAAAACACATAAGCTTATCTACAATGGAGGCTGAATTTTCATGTCTATCAGTGTTATGTACAGAACTGCTAGTGTACAAACAATTATTGTTAGATATGGGTTTAAATGTAAATGATCCATTCATTGTGTATGAGGACAATCAAGCTGCAATAAAGATGGCTAATAATGCTGCAGTAAGAACAAGATCTAAACATACTGATCTTCGTTATTTAAATGTCAGACAATGTGTCAAAGATAAATTAATACAGTTAGAGTATTGTCCATCTGATGTAAATATTGCAGACCATTTTACGAAGGTACAAAGTGCTGTGAAACACAATGCTAATTGTGAAAGAATGTGCATAAGATTGTAAGAGTTATATATTATTCTACCCAAAGGGGAGAATGTTAGGCATATGGTGTTAGCCTACAATGTTGGGTTGAAAATATATTAACCATAATGCTATGTCTTTAAGTTGTTAATTGGCCAATGGGTGTGTAAGTGTTCTCATGGCCATAAGAGGAAGCTAGGAACGTAGCTTCTCTCTCTTTCTGAATTCACTGCTCTCTATTGTTACTGTTTTTGCTCTGCTGTTGGTTTACTACTGTTGTAAACCTGAACTGTGTATTGACCTCTGGACCGGTAAGAAGACTTTGTAGTTTGGATTACTCCTTGGACTGTTGCTATTGTGTATGACTTGGACTGTTTATTTTTGACTGTGCATTTTTGTTCTTACACCACCTCAAAGTAAAATACTTTTTGCCTTTAGAACTCAGTGTATTTCTGTGTGTGACTTTTACTGCTCTCAGTGCCCTTCCTTGTCTGTGCAACTCTTTGGTAGCACAAGGAGACCCTGCACAACTAATTCCTTAACAAGTAGCAACTGTGAGAGGGATCTTGGAGTCCTAGTGAACAATCACTTAAATATATGCCAGCAGTGTGCTGCAGCTGCCAAAAAAGCCAACACAGTGGTAGGCTGCATAGAGGAATAGAATCAAAATCATGTGAAGTGTTAATACCACTTTACAATGCCTTGGTAAGGCCACACTTGGAATATTGCATTCAGTTTTGTTCACCACGATGTAAAAAAGATGTTGAGACTCTAGAAAGAGTATAAAGAAGAGCAAGAAAGATGATCAGGGGACTGGAGGCTAATACATATAAGGAACGGTTGCTGGAATTGGGTATGTCTATTAATCTGAAGAGAAGAACGAGGGGTGACATGATAGCAGTGTTCCAATATCTCAGGGGCTGCCACAAAGAAGAGGGAGTCAAGCTATTCTCCAAAGCACCTGAAGGCAGGACAAGAAGCAACGGATGTAAACCAACCAAAGAGAGAAGCAACCTAGAACTAAGGAGAAATTTCCTGACAGTTAGAACAATTAATCAGTGGAACCACCTGCCTTCAGAAGCTGTGAATGCTCAAACACTGGAAATTTTTAAGAAGAGACTGGAGAGCCATTTGTCTGAAATGGTATGGGGTTTCCTGCCTGAGCAGGGGGTTGGACTAGATGACCTCCAAGGTGCCTTCCAACATTATTATTATTAATCATCACACAGTCAGCCAGATGTTCAGTCTGGATTTGCATTTTTGTCTACCTATCACGTCTTTAGCAAGGACCTGAGATAGGCAGATATGGATTTTTGATGGTATTACAGATATTGTTGCAGGATGGAAACAGTTCCTAGTAAGTCCACCTTTTGCAATTGACTAATTTGTCAGTGCCAGTGGTGTTGTTATTATCTGCTTTCCCAGCTATTTTTTAAAATGTACTGGCCATGTAGTGCTTTGTCTTCCCATGCCTCTATTCTGTTCTTCATTTGGTCTTTCTTGTAAGCCAGTTTGGTCTCTCCAGTAGTCAGTAAGCCTTCCTGATATACTAATTTCAGTGCATCTTCATCATTGTCCTTCAGATATTCTTCCAAAGCCATTTTTTCTTCTTCAACCATCTGATGTACTTGCAGCATTCCACGTCCACCTATTTGCCTTGGTAGATAGAGTCTGTCAATGTCACTGCGTGGATGAAGGGCATGATTCATTGTAATTATTTTTCTGGTCTTTCTATCCATTACTTTTAGTTCTGCTTGAGTCCAGTCCACTATTCCAGCTGTGTATCTAAAGACTGGAATTGCCCAAGTGTTGATTGCCTTCACAATATTTCCTCCATTGAGTTTGGACTTTAAGATCTTCTTCACTCTCTTGATGTATTCACCTCTAATCTTATTCTTGACCTCAATGTGCTTGATGTTGTCAGCTTGAAGGATACCCAAGTATTTGTAGTAATCTTCCTCATCCAGACTCTTAATGTTATTTTTGTGGGGCATCTTTATTCCTTCAGTTTTCACTATTTTTCCTTGTTTGAGAGTAAGTGTGGCACATTTGTCCAAGCCAAACTCCATTGCAATATCTTGGCTATATATATGGACAGTGTTCAGCAGCGATTCTATTTCAGATGATGTTTTTCCATACAGCTTCAGATCATCCATGTAAAGGAGGTGGGATAGTTTGGCAGATGTTTTAGATGTTTGATAGCCATGTCCTGAGTTATTCAGTATTGTTGACAGAGGAAACAGTACAATAACAAATAGTAGTGGTGATAATGAATCTCCTTGAAATATTCCTCTCTTGATATTACCCTCTCCCAGTCTTTCACCATTGACCAGCAAATGTGTCTTCCACTGTGCCATCGATCTTTTCACAAATTTTCTGATGTTTCTACTGACTCCTGTTATTTCTAGGCACTTGATTATCCAGTCATGTGGCAGAGAGTCAAATGCCTTTTTGTAGTCAATCCATGCAACATTCAGGTTGGTGTTCCTTTTCTGGCAGTTTTCCATGATCATTTTGTCTATTAGGAGTTGAACTTTTGTTCCTCTGCTATTGGGGCGGTTTCCTTTCTGTTTGTGTGGAAATAGATTATTTTCAACTAGATGCTGTTGGACTGCATCAGCTAACAGACCAGTTAGTAATTTGAAAGTTGTTGGTAAGCAGGTAATTGGCCTGTAGTTGCCTGGTGTTGCCCCTTTTGCTGGATTTTTCATTATTAGGTAGGTTTAATTTCTCCTCCTTGTAGTATATTGTTGAACTGCTTGGCAATGAGTGGGTATATAACAGTTAGATGTTTCAACCAAAACCCATGCAGTTCATCTTCACCTGGTGCTGACCAATTTTTGATCTTCCTTGCTCTTTTTTCTACCATTTTTGTTGTTATTACTAGTTCTTTCATTTCAACTTCCTTTTTATTTGCATCCACCTCTTTTAACCAAGCCACATCCTTGTTGTGTTTCTTTGGGCTATCCCATATCTGCTTCCAGAACTGCACTGTTTCTTTCTTGCCAGGTACTGACTGATTCATTGCAGTTTCTCCATTGATGGATTAGTAGAAACGTTTCTGAATGGATTGAAATTGGAGGTTCTGCCTATAATTTGCAATTTGAGCTTCGTATCTACTGATTTTCCTGGCTATAGCTGTTATTTGCTGCTTTATTATTTCCAGTGCTTCCTTGATCTTCCTTGTTTCTAGTGGTATTTCTTGATTAGGTATTCTTTGGTCTTTTTGTTCTTCAACTTTTCTTTCATCTGTTCTAGCTTGCTTGCATGTGATCTTAACTTACTGATTTTATTTTCTAGTCTAACCTTCCATTGGTGAATTGGTGCTTATACTTGATATTGCAGTATTTGCATCTTTTAATGCTTGTGCTAGCTGTTTCTTTGGAACAAGCTTCAATGCAGGCAGCCTTATTCTGTTGTTTTTGTGCTGTTCTAGATGCTCAGTTATTCTTTGTTTCAATTCTTTTCTTTAGTTAGAGGGCTTTGTTCTTCCTGAGGAAGAGGTGCCTGGTTTCCAAATGAGAACAGTTGTATATCTCTGCTGGATTCCTTTACTGCCAACTCCCCCTGACTTGCCTCTACATTCTGAATTACTTATGGCAAGGCTTTGATTTCTTTGCCCTGGATAAACCTTTGTAGTTCGTCCAATTCTGTTTTTGTGACTCCTCTAATGAGACCTGTCCAGTATGGTTGAACCTCTGGCATAGCTCTCATCTTCCTCAGAGTACACAAGCCCCACAACCATGTCATGGTAGTGCCTCACTGGGGGATTATTATTATTATTATTATTATTATTATTATTATTATTATTATTATTAATTATTTCTTTTATTCATTAAACATGAACCTCAGTCAACTGAACATTGAAATTGACTGGCGATGATGGTTGACACGGGTTGCTGCCAGCATCAGGTATCAACCAGGTACCTCCTTAAAATGTAAGATATTCCAAGTAGCTCAGTTTTTTTGTAGCATTGCTGGAGTTATTGCAGGAAACTGCAGTTTCTTGATGTATTTTGCAAAGTTTTTGGACATTGTTCCCAGTGCCCCGATGACAATGGGTATTACTGTTACATATTTCATCCATAATCACGCAGTTTTGATGGCCAGGTCGCGACATTTCATAATTTTTCCCAGTTCTTTTTCTTCTGTATCTCTTGGTACGGTGATATCAATCAGCTATATGCTTTGGTTCTCTACAACTGCAATATCTGGCGTGTTGTGTTCCAAATGGCGATCTGTCTGTATTCAGAAGTCCCACAAGATCTTCATCCTCTCATTCTCAACAACTTTTTCCACCCTATGTTCCCACGACTTTTTGGACACAGGGAAGTCCGAACACAATGCCCAGTGGATTAATTTAGCAACTCGGTCATGTCTAGCTTTGTAATCAGTTTGTGCAATTTTGGTGCACTCACATATTAGATGTGAAACAGTTTCAACTTTGTCGTTTCAAAGTTGGCAATTTGGATTGTTGTTGTTGTTGTTGTTGTTGTTGTTGTTATTTTGTTATTGTTGTTGTTATAGCTTAAGTCTGTTTAACATCTAACCCCAGTCAAGGTAGGCTTAGCTGAGACATTTAGCCATTAACATTAATATTAGCTGTAAATTCAGCTGGAATGTATCCTAGATTTGATAACTTGTAAAACATTTATGAAGAATGGAATAGTATTATCCAGCTTACTTCTAATCTGGTTTTGCCAGAATCAGAAAAGAAGTTGACATTAGGTTAATCATTGCCCGCACTGTTCAGAAGTAGCTTAAATAAATTATTGGCCTTACCGACAGCTGCTGATGTAATCCTTTCATCTGAATTGACAATCATGGGGAATTTTTTTTCCTTTTGTTCTAGTGAAAAAAATCAGGAGAAATCATTAGATGTTTGAAACAACATATTATCATTATAATATGTGTGCATTCTAGTAACTGCTATAAGAACACAGTGATATTTTGCAAAGAACTAGATAAAACTGAAAATCAACAATCAAAAATGTCGAAGTCAATATTTGGCCCAGGTTCTGGTTCACATGTTGAACTATAATCTAGGCTGCAAGTAAAGCTATTGTAATGCTATCTGCAGAAGCAGCTTTCTGTTGGCAGAAAGTTGAAGCATAAGGATTATTTTATACTACCCAGAGTCACTTCCTGTGAGATGGATGACTATTTAAATTTGATTCATTAATAAAGATAGCCTACTCAGCCTAGGAGTACTCCAGAAATATGGACCTCACTTCTTAGAATAGCTAATCCTTTGTGTTGTTTAGACTTGCTGGGGCTCAAGGCCAAAAATCTGGACATTTCACAGTGACTATCCAGAGATCAATAAATGATGGGATCTGTGGAAAACAGGGTGTCATATAGACATGCTAGAGTTCACAAAGTAGATATTGGGGTTATCCAGCTGAACATGCTTATTAATATTTCAAATATATACACTCAATTCTACAGTTAAATGGTGATCATTTCCAAGGACATGGGGTTAGCAACAGAATACCCACAGAAGTTCATTTTATTTCGATAATCTTCATGGTCTTACAATTCAGGGCATTTAAAACAGGAAACTGCATATCCCTAATCTGTTTTTAAAACCATGGTTAGTAAGTAAAGTTGCTTGCTTGCTCAGTTTAACATATCAGAAATGTACACAAACTCATAGAGCAGCAAGTGGTGTGAAGAAAAAGTAAAACACTGAATACAATTGCATCTTTGTGAATTCCAGAGCAGAATTAACTAATCTGGCCCACTAGAGCAGAGGCCCCCAACCCGACCGGTTGCGGTTAAGAACCCATATTAGGTCTTATCTCGCAGCGATGAGGGTGGCGAGGTGTAATTACTTCTCCACCCTCATCGCGTCCGCAGATAATCGCCCGGCCGCCCTGTTTAGGGTGACTCGCTCACTTCTTAATCAGGAGGTGAGGGAGGATCCCTTGCAGGGTCGTGCCGAGGAATTCAGTCAACATCTGTCGGATAAAATCGCTCGGATTCGGACCGGTTTGGACTCCAGCTGGGCAGAGTCTGGCGATCAGGACACGGGCGGTCTTGTCAATGTTATCTGGGAAGAGTTTGATTCTGTGACCCCTGATGAAGTGGACAGGATTATGGGAAGGCTGAGCTCCACCACATGTTTATTGGACCCGTGCCCTTCCTGGCTGGTTTATGCAGCTAGGGAGAGGACACGAGGCTGGCTCCAGGCGGTTATATCTGCTTCTTTGAGTGAGGGTTATTTCCCCACCGTCTTGAAGAAGGCGGTGGTGAGACCTCTCCTCAAGAAGCCTGCCTTGGACCCAGCTGTATTGAACAACTTTCGTCCAGTCTCCAACCTTCGCTTTCTTGCGAAGGTTGTTGAGAGTGTGGTGGCGCATCAGCTCCCTCTGGTCCTGGATGAAGCGGATTATTTGGACCCCTACCAATCGGGTTTCAGGCCCGGGTACAGCACGGAGACGGCATTGGTCGCTCTGGTGAATGATCTCTGGAGGGCTCGGGATAGGGGATATTCCTCTGTCCTAGTCCTATTAGACCTCTCGGCGGCTTTCGATACCATCGACCATGGTATCTTGCTGCGGCGCCTCAGGGGATTGGGAGTGGGAGGCACAGTTCTTCAGTGGTTCTCCTCCTATCTCCTGGGACGCTCGCAGTCGGTGTTGGCAGGGGGGCAGAGATCGGCCCCTAGGTCTCTCGTTTGTGGAGTTCCTCAGGGGTCGGTTCTCTCGCCTCTCCTGTTCAACATCTACATGAAACCGCTGGGTGAGATCATTCGTGGTTTTGGAGTTGGGTATCATCAATATGCCGATGATACCCAACTTTTCTTTTCGACCCCAAACCACCCCAGTGATGCCCTCGCTGTGATGTCCCGTTGCCTGGAGGCGGTTCGGGTCTGGATGGGGAGGAACAGACTTCAACTCAACCCTGACAAGACTGAGTGGCTGTACATTCCGGCATCCCGGGACATTCAAAATGTTCCATCTCTTTCTATGGGGGGTGAGCTCTTACCCCCCGTGGATAGGGCTCGCAACTTGGGAGTCCTCCTAGATTCACGGCTTACTCTGGAAGATCATATAGTGGCCGTGACTAGGGGGGCTTTCGCCCAGGTTCACCTGGTGCGCCAGTTGCGGCCCTATCTGAACCGGGATGCCCTGTGTACGGTCACTCATGCGCTCGTGACCTCTCGCCTTGACTACTGTAATGCTCTCTACATGGGGCTTCCCTTGAAGACCACTCGGAGGCTCCAACTGGTACAGAATGCGGCCGCGAGAGTTGTCTTGGGAGTTTCCCGGTACTCCCATGTTACACCTTTGCTCCGCGAGCTGCATTGGCTACCAGTTGTCTTCCGGGTGAGGTTCAAGGTCTTGGTCATGATCTTTAAGTCCTTACATGGCATGGGTCCGGGTTACCTCGGGGACCACCTGCTGCCGGCGTCAACTTCCCTCCGCCCAGTACGTGCCCACAGAGAGGGCCTCCTCAGGGTGCCTCCGGTCAGGGAATGCCGACTGGTGGCCCCCAGGGGGAGGGCCTTCTCTGTGGGCGCTCCGGCATTATGGAACCAACTGCCGGTTGAGCTCCGGATGGCATCAGACCTCCGAACCTTCCGCCGCGGGCTGAAGACCCATTTATTTGAGTTAGCTGATCTGGCCTGATGGGGAATATGGGTTTTTAAATTGGTGTTTTTTTAGTATTTTATTATTGTTTTTTAACTGGGCACTGGTTTAATTTCTTTTTAACTTTTGTATCATTATTTATATATGCCCTGTGAACCGCCCTGAGTCCCTAGGGAGAAGGGCGGTATAGAAATCAAATAAAACTAAACTAAACTAAACTTTTGGGCACCAGGGACTGGTTACGTGGAGAGAGGTTTTTCCGTGGACCGGAGAGGGGATGGTTTTGTGTGCTGCCTGCATCTTGCAGATGGAGCTTTGCTTGTTTGCACAGCCCAGTTGCTGGTATGTCGCAGCTCAGTACAGTCCACAGGGGGTTGGGGATCCCTGCACTAGAGAGCAGGAGAAATGGGGGCTGTAACAGCAATAGGCCCATAGTTTGTCCCAGCTGTAGGAAGCAGGAAAGGACATAGCTTATAGTTTGAAGAAAATGCAAAACACCAAAATAGTTCTTGTTCTCTTCAAGTTACAAAATCACAAAAATAAAAAGCAAAGGTTGGATATGGGATGGTTTTCAGCATCAGACCGGCAGTTGAAAAAAAATAATTGGCATAGAATAGGATGGGATGGAATGGAATGGGAAGGGGTGGCGTAGCGTGGCGTGGCGTGGCGTGGCGTGGCGTAGAATAGAATAGAATAGAATAGAATAGAATAGAATAGAATAGAATAGAATAGAATAGAATAGAATAGAATAGAATAGAATAGAATAGAATAGAATAGAATAGAAACATTATTGTCACTTTAAATGTACACTAATCAGCATACATTAAAATGAAATTTCATTCCGTTCAGCTCTCAAAAAAAAACCCATCATGCATATACCCCCCTACACACACATATATGACACAGAGAAACATCACAGCCTAGTTTGAATGTATACATATAGGTGGAGAAATAGAAATAGTCCTGTGACTTTACAAGATGTATGGCATAAGAAACAAAGCTATTACAGAATCTAGTAGTTCTGCTATAAATACAGGAATTAGCATGTATGCTGGAGTATAGCACATATTCTAAAGTCCATTTCCAGTGCTACCTTTTACCTCAGATTAGCCTTTCTTCACCACCTACAACACAGAGGTAAGACCTCACTAGTCTTTCTGAATTTCATAGAATATCTGTACTAGTTGGAAACATTTTAACATTGGGAAAGAGGAGAAATGTGCTGTTTACTCTGAGTTGTTAAAGACATTACTGCCATCTTTTGGCTATTTAACAGACAACACATTCCCATCTTGTCTATGGTTCAATCCATCAAGAAAGCTAGTTTAAAAACCTTTAAAAAGAGAATGGGCCAGCTACTTTAGCTAGAGCCATTTTTTCTTCTAAAGAAAATCTCATACCTTAGTTTATTTTTTGCATCACTAAGTAAATCTATTTGTCTGAAATTATTTCAAACAGCTATCTTTGGACATAATTGTTAGATTTCCTTGTTTAAGACACCAGTTTTAGCTTCCATCGACAGTTAAGGATTTATGTTCTCAATCCATGAAGATATTTCAGAAAGTTATCTGAACCAAGTAGCTGGAATGTTGTACCGGATAATCTGGTAATTTTGGCATTTGACAGCTCTAATGCTGAGAAACTTGAAGATAAGGAAGTTTCTGAAACTTCCTTATTTTTTTTCACAATTTTCTGCCAGATCACTTTCTAGCAAACTATTTATACTTAGAGATAAGCAGATTTTGTGCATCTGCAATTACATAGAAAAAAGATGGATTAATCAATCGGTGTATAATTATACATACTACACATCTATATTTCCTTTACTATATCATACTTCTGGTCTTACATCAAGAAACAAATCCAAAAAATGAGAGTAACTGATATAGCTGGTTGCAAGAGTTTTACATGTCATGTCCTAGCCATCCAATGAATTAGCAGAAAAAAAACCACGTGTATGTTAGCGAAAATAATATTGCCTTATTTGAAAACTAATCATTGTCCCATCTACATAAGTGCTGTCTACCCTGGCCACAGCTTTTAAGAATCACAGAAAGGAATTTTTTTACCATCTTACCTGGAACTAACAATTGACTCTGTAATCTTTTTTGTTTTTTTGCAAAATTGGTCCTCTTAATAATGAGCTACAGACGCATCTTCTATACTTTGCAACCCTACCTGAAGTTATAAAATTTATCCTGATGGAAACTCATTATATAAAAATCAAATTAACTTTAAAATACAACTATTAGTGTTATATTTAATATTTATAAATACTCCATTCGCTCAAATAGTTTTGGTTGATTTGTGTTTCTTTTACCAAGTATCTGTAGCTGAATAGTTCTGGTAATATTATATTGTTCCTTTTCAAACTCAAAGGTCATTTCACAAGTATAATAGCCTGAATCATTTATAGAAATAGGATTGATCAAGAGATAATTAGTGCCATTCAGAGCTGCAAACTTCTTATTATCCATGTTCAGACGTGTAGAGTCCTAAAGATAAAAATAAAAGGAATATTTAATGATTAATTGTAGTATCAGCCTTGCTTCAGTGTAAAGGTAACATCAATTTTCCTCTTGCATATATTTTTTTATTGATCTTGGGCTATTTAAAATGTCCAGATTGGTTTAATGATCATACTGTTGATGTGGTGACACTGATCTTTGGAGATCTCCTATATTTTTTTCAAGAATGCCTGAAGATTTGTTAAAAATAATCAAATAACTTTTTATAAGCTAGAAACAGGCAGCTTGAATCTATGTGATTTGATTGATATTTAATTCTTAAAATATAAAGTTATTTTTGTCAAAAATTATAAACATTGCTAAGGTAAAGTCAGCCAGACAAAAACATACAAAAAGCAATACAATAAAAAATCTACCATCTGAAATCAACATGAGGAGGCAATAGAAAACATGATAGAACTAAAAAAAATATGGACAAAAAGGAAAGATTTGAACTGGCTCAAAAATAATAACAATGGTCAGGGCCATTTCTGCTTTCATTGGAGAGTGGCCTACTTTTTACCAATAGTGGGAATCTTTGGGATTTTGAGAGCATGTGATGGATGTAAGGAAATGCTTTCTCTCATGGCTATTTATTTGCTTTGTAGCGTGCCAATAATTTTTTTAAAAAGCCAAATTGGGGTAGGAAGCCTAAAAGAAAATATTATGAGATACAGGCCACCTAATGCAGAGAGATATTTTCTTCAGATATATTTAATAGATGAGTTTTAGCATATCCAACTCACCTGAGTTAACACCTCTAATTATCTATTACAGGTTCAAGGGGGGGGGGTTGGTCATTTCTCAAATAGTGATTTATAGAATCATTGATTTAAAGTAACAGGAATAAGAACAGGCTTGATATCACTTCCACAATGGCTGGGTGATGCTATGAAGATACTCAAGGACTCTAGTAGAAAATGGCCATTATGTTAACATTCAGCACTTTGGGGAAAAACAATAACATCTTAAAATGCAAGAGGAAAAAAGTCCACAATTGTAGCGAGAGCATTACAGGCCCCCAAAACAATATTGCTCAATTACAATGATATTTATTTATTTATTTATTTATTTATTTATTTATTTATTTATTTATTTATTTATTTTGTTGAATTTGTATACCGCCCTATTCCCATAGGACTCAGGGCGGTTTACAGGGCAGTTAAAACCATGAAATACAAAAAATTAAAATCAATTAAAACAATTAAATTAAACTCAAGCCCCAAGAGTAAATCTAAAACCCAGTTAAATTAAAACCCCACAGTCTGGACCAAACAGATCAAAGAGCCAAGTTTTCAGGTCCCGGCGAAATGAGCGAAGGTTGGGGGCAGTGCTAAGTTCCGTGGGTAGTTGGTTCCATAGGGCAGGCACACCCACAAAGAACGCCCTTCCCCTGGGAATAACCCGCCGGCATTCATTAACCAGCGGTACCCTGAGAAGGCCCTCCCTGTGGGGGCGCACAGGACGATATGGTGATGTGAGTGGTCCAGAAGTCAAACAAAGGCTTCATTTAGACTATAACTGAGAGTTGATCACAAGTTGATCACTACTGAATGTTTCATCCTATTCAGTTTGTAATGTATAACAGAGTTGATGACAGTTGTATATTTCCCTGAGTTTAAGACAGAACATAATGGTCAGAGGTAATGGAACCAGCAATCCAGCAAGCTCTGAAGGACCACAGATTCTTTACCTTCTTTACTGAATTTTGAATATTGGAAATTCACATTCACATCCCCATAAAGACATTTAAAAATGATTTGAAAATAATACCTTGTACCACTTGAGTTCATAATTGGTATTGTTTTTTATAAAATTTTCTAGATTAGGACAAACTATCTTTTCGGAACTAAACAGGAATGCCTTCTGAGGATAGGAAATATTATTGGCTTCACTTCTCTTGACAACTTTTAAATGGAATGACACTTTAGAGCAGTAAGAGGAATTTCTGCAGAGAAAAGACAAATTCATAATGAGGAATTGCAGAATTAAAACAAAGATGAATCTTTTCATTCTTTATTACTCATATTTAATCATTTTAGACAACATGTAATAGGAATACCAGAAACTGGACAGTACTAACATACTGAATTGTGTCCACTGATTTTGTTGAAAACACTCCTGCTCACAGAAATCCTGGTGCTCTTCTTTCACCCCTACTCCTTAGAGCTAGGGGATTTTCTGGAACAGAGTATGAGGTCGGTAAATGTTGTGTATTTACTAATTGTTATTATAGTGAGTTAAAACAGAAGTTACAAGGGCTGAGGTAAAACCGCGGCAGCTTTTGACAGCTGTCAAAAGCTGCCGGGCGAAACCGCGCAAGCGCCAACAATTGACAGTTCAACACGCGCTACAGATGACAGCTCCGAGCTGTCAAAACCGGACGGCTCCGATTGGCGGAGACTACGGCGCGGGATCAGACTCACCCCTGATTGGTCAAGCCGCCGGCAGCTGTCAGTATAAATAGATGTCTTGTTCCCTTGTTCTTTGCCTGGTTCCGAATAAAAGTTAAACTGTTAACTTGCTGTCTCGCCTGCTTCTTGAGTAAAGCACTGGCGACGAGGATGGGATGCTGCTTGCTTAGCTGAAGTCACTACCTAAGGGGAGAAGAGATTTTTTCCCTTAGCCGAGCTGGTCACTTGCTGAAGTCACTGGAAGTCAAACTTCCATTCAACGCAAGCAGCGGCACCTCAATTACAGACAGCATGACAAACCACGGCCACATTCGAGAATTCGATACCCGCCACCCAGAAGGCTGGGAATCGCATCTGGGCCAGGTAGAAGGGTACCTGGTAGTCAAGAAGATCACGGATGACCGGGCCAAGGCGGCCGCCCTCCTCTGGCTCAGCGGCCCCGCCGTTTATGATGCCGCTGTGGGAATCTTCACCCCGGAGCCGGTCGCCACCATCTCCTATGCAGACCTCACTGAGGGGCTGAGTAAATACTTCATGCCCCTCAAGTCAGAACTCTACTGGAGAGTGAACTTCGCTCGGAAACTCCAGCTTCCTGACGAGTCAGCAAATGACTTCATAACCAGGGTCAGACATGCCGCACGTCGGTGCCGGTTCCCGGATTTGGAAGACCGAATCCGGGACCAGATTGTCATAGGGCTCAAGGACGAACGGCTGAGGAAGAAGCTGATCGCCAAGCCTGAAATGACAATGACCGATGTGGCTAGGGAAGTCATCGCATACGAAGACTGCCACGGAGACGACCGACGGGTACCGGACAGCGGACCACGGGGGTCCGTGCACCAGGAAGACGGCAGGTTCAGCGGGTCTGAGGACGACGATGGCCCCTCAGATATAGACGCGGTGCAACGGCGGTTCGAGAAACTGAGGATGCAACGCAACTACAAGGGGGGCCCTGCCAACAATCAGAGGGGGCCCAACTTCCCGACAAACAGGGCGAAGTGTGCCAGTTGCGGCGGAAGCCACCCTAGGGCAACGTGCCGGTTCCGCAGTGCCAAATGCCACGGGTGCGGGAAGACAGGCCACCTCAAAGCCGTGTGCCGCAGCCGGAGCCGGGAAAACCTGCACGACCTGGAGGTGACAGCCGAAGGTATGGCCCCATATACACTCAGAGCTAGGCACAGCCCCAGAACCCCAGTGTCTAATGTAAGGGGGAGGGCGGAGAAACATACAGTCCACAGCATTCTTAAGCCCAAAATCAAGGTGGACGTCCGGATTCATGGAATTCCCTGTGAGATGGAGGTGGACTCTGGGTCCTCCGTCTCACTAATCTCATGGCAAACGTACAGGGACATTTGTAACCGAAGTAGGAAAAGGCCCGCCCTCAGACCCACCAAACTCCGCCTAGCCGACTTCCAGAAAACGCCCATTAAACTCCGGGGAAAAGCTTCCGTCCCCGTAGAGTTCAAAAAATTTAAAGGATCCCTTCCTATTTTGGTGACCCAAGAAAACAGAATAAGCCTGCTAGGATTAGACTGGTTTGAGGCACTAGGAATAGCGTTGACAGGTGTCAACGCCATTCAGCTGTCAAAATTGGAATCCGTCTGCTGTCAATTCGCGGACGTTTTTGACAGCTCACTAGGGAAATACACGGGACCGCCCGTATCACTTAAACTGAACCCAAATGTGATGCCTGTCAGAATCAAGGCCAGAAGGGTTCCCTTCGCCTTGAGGGAAAAAATAGAAGCGGAGCTTGACAGATTAACAAACTTAGGGGTCCTCGAACCGGTAGAAGGGGCCGAGTGGGAGACACCCATAGTGACCCCAGTTAAACCAAACGGCCAAATTAGATTATGTGCCGATTATAAAGCGACCCTCAACCTCGCTTTAAACGCACATGCCTACCCGGTACCGGCTGTCAAAGACATCCTCGCGGCCATCAAGTCAGGCGCCATATTTGCCAAGTTAGACTTGGCGCAGGCGTATTTACAGTTGCCTGTCACCCCTGACACCGCTTTGGCTCAAACAATAGTCACCCACAAGGGAGCATTCAAAATTAACCGCCTTCAATTCGGCATCTCTGCAGCCCCGGGAATCTTCCAGGAAATCATGGAGAAAACACTTAAGGGAATTCCCGGGGTCTGCCCATATTTTGACGACGTCCTAATTGCAGGGGAATCAGAAAATGACCTAGCGGACAAACTAACTAAGGTACTCCTAAGGTTCAGGAAGGCCGGTCTCAAATTAAAAAGAGACAAATGCTCCATCGGGGTGCCCTCAACAGAGTTCTTAGGTTTTAAAATAGACGCTAAGGGAATTCACCCCACGGACACAAAAATTAAAGCTATCAAAACAGCACCGACCCCCAAAAACAAACAAGAACTTCAGGCTTTCTTAGGGTTAGTCAACTTTTACCACACCTTCCTACCGCATAAAGCCTCCATTGCAGAACCTTTACATAGATTATTAGACAAGGGCAAACCTTGGACGTGGACCCCTGAGCATGATAAAAGTTTTAACCTCCTAAAAAACTTACTCTCCAGCAGCACAACGGTAGCCCTGTTTAACGATCAGCTGCCCTTATGTCTCGCCTGCGATGCCTCCCCGTACGGCATTGGAGCGGTCCTAAGCCATTTAACTAAAGAAGGAATACAGACCCCTGTAGCGTTCTATTCGAGAACGCTGTCAAAACCTGAGCGGAATTACGCTCAAATCGATAAAGAGGCTCTAGCTATAGTGGCCAGCGTAAAAAAATTTCATGATTACCTGTATGGTCGACCATTTACTATTTACACTGACCATAAGCCCCTATTAGGACTCTTTACAGTAAACAGGCTAACACCACAAATATTATCTCCCCGCATCCTGAGATGGTCTACATTTCTATCAGCCTATTCATACAAACTAGAATACAGGCCAGGGAAAACCATGGGCCATGCAGACGGCCTGAGCAGACTGCCGCAGCCAATTGTTGACCCAGACCCAGCACCAGCTGGAAGGATACTGGCTATCTCAGAACTGCCAGAATGCCCCTTAACTGTCAAAGATATCTCCGCAGCTACCGCGGGAGACAAAATCCTAGGCAGAGTCCTAGGCTATGTCACCACGGGCTGGCAATATGCACCCCAGGAACCACAATTCCAACCTTACTTCTTAAAACAAAAGGAATTATCCACCCATCAGGGATGTCTCTTATGGGGCTGCAGAGTAATCATCCCTGACAAACACAGGCTTAAGGTGCTAGATAGCCTCCACGAAGGGCACCCGGGCACCGTCAAAATGAAGGCTCTGGCCAGGAGCTATGTGTGGTGGCCGGGTATAGACAAACACATTGAGGCACACGTAGCTGGCTGCTATTCCTGCCAGCTGGTTAGAGCAGCTCAGCCACAGGCGCCCGTACATAGATGGGAAACGACAAAGTCACCTTGGTCCCGCATTCATATAGATTATGCAGGTCCGTTCCAGGGACAATCATTCCTAATTGTCGTAGACAGCTTTTCAAAATGGCTCGAAGTGGCGCCGGTAGCCAATACAACCTCCTCGGCCACTATACAAGTTTTAAGGGGATTATTCGCCACTCACGGCCTCCCTGATGTTATAGTTTCCGATAACGGGCCCCAATTTACCTCCTACGAATTCCAGAGTTTCACAACGGCGAACTCTATTAGGCACACCACCTCGGCTCCCTTTCACCCATCATCGAACGGCTTGGCAGAGGTGATGGTAAAATCAACCAAGGAGGCCCTGCGCAAGATCATCTCCGGCAACTGGCACCAACGACTGGCACAATTTCTTCTCTCCCAACACACCACGCCTTGCACAACTACCGGAAAGTCCCCAGCAGAGCTTCGCTGGGGCAAAAGATTGACCACCAGACTGGACCGTCTCCACCCAGACAGATCCCCTCCAGACCCAGACCTACCCCTCCATCATAGAACTCTCACCACTGGGCAAGCTGTCTGGGCGAGAAACTACGGGGGAGGAAACAAATGGACACAAGGGATGGTCATCGAACAAACAGGCCCTTTGTCTTACATCATTGACATCGGACAAAATATACACATCCGCAGACACATAGACCAACTACGCCAACGCAGTCCTCAAACTATAGGGGGAAGGGGTGACGACGAAATACCGACAGAAGCACCGGCGCAAAGACTGGCACGCCAAAACTCCCCTGACCGGAACATACCATTTCAACACCCCACTCCAATCAACGCAGATCCAGCAGAGCCAAACCCCCCACCCCCGGAGCCAACCCAAGAAGCACCAAGAGAACCAGAACATACTACCGAGACTACCCCCCGGCGCTCCGAGAGATTAAAGAAACCTCCCACATACCTGAAAGACTACGAATGGGGAAACCCAAAAAAGAAACAGTTGGGGTAAATTCAACTCAATCAGAGGGAGGGGGAAGGGGTGTTGTGTATTTACTAATTGTTATTATAGTGAGTTAAAACAGAAGTTACAAGGGCTGAGGTAAAACCGCGGCAGCTTTTGACAGCTGTCAAAAGCTGCCGGGCGAAACCGCGCAAGCGCCAACAATTGACAGTTCAACACGCGCTACAGATGACAGCTCCGAGCTGTCAAAACCGGACGGCTCCGATTGGCGGAGACTACGGCGCGGGATCAGACTCACCCCTGATTGGTCAAGCCGCCGGCAGCTGTCAGTATAAATAGATGTCTTGTTCCCTTGTTCTTTGCCTGGTTCCGAATAAAAGTTAAACTGTTAACTTGCTGTCTCGCCTGCTTCTTGAGTAAAGCAGTAAAACTCCAGACTAATTTTTTTACTTATTGCCCAGTTCATAAGTAAGCTTTCTCCATACCATTTTCTCCAAAACAACAGTAAAATTCTAATTTTAATAAAGCTAAGTGTAACTATAGTAAAGGCTCATATTACTGGTGGCATAAATATGCCACCATTAATATGAGTGCCTGAAGAAGTATGGACAAAGGTTCGCAACATTGTACAAGAGGTAGCAACTAAAACCATCCCAAAGAAAAAGAAATGCAAGAAAGCAAAATGGCTGTCTGAGGAGCTTTGCAAATAGCTGAGGAAAGGAGGGAAGTGAAAGGCAAGGGAGAAAAAGAAAGATACGCCCATTTGATTGCAGAATTCCAGAGAATAGCTAGAAGAGAGAATGCCTTCTTTAATGAACAGTGCAAAGAAATAGAAAAAAAAACAATAGAATAGGGAGGACCAGAGATCTCTTCAAGAAAATTGGAGAGATGAAGGGAACGTTTCATGCAAAAATGGGCATGATAAATGACCAAAATGGGAGGGACCTAACAAAGGCAGAAGAGATTAAGAAGAGGAGGCAAAATTACACAGAAGAACTATACAAGAATAAGCTTAACATTCCTGATAACCACGATGAGGTGGTCACTGACCTCGAGCCAGACATCCTAGAATGTGAAGTGAAGTGGGCCTTAGAAAAACTGAGCAACAAAGCTAGTTGAGGTGACAGTATTCCAGCTGAGCTATTCAAAATCTTAAAAGACGATGCAGTAAAAGTGCTACACTCAATTTGCCAGCAAATTTGGACAACTCAACAGTGGCCACAGGATTGGAAAAGATCAGTTTACATTCCAATTCCAAAGAAAGGCAGTGCCAAAGAATGTTCAAACTATCGCACCATTGCACTCATTTCTCATGCTAGTAAAGTTATGCTTAAAATCCTACAAGCTAGACTCCAGCAGTATGTGGATCGAGAACTACCAGAAATACAGGCAGGATTTCAAAGAGGCAAAGGAACTAGAGATCAAATTGACAACATACGCTGGATCATGGAAAAAGCTAGGGAGTTCCAGAAAAACATCTACTTCTGCTTCATTGATTATGCTAAAGCCTTTGATTGTGTGGATCACAACAAACTGTGGCAAGTTCTTAAAGAGATGGGAGTACCAGACCATCTTATTTATCTCTTGAGAAACCTATATGCGTGTCAAGAAGCAACAGTGAGAACTGGACACGGAAACCACTGATTGGTTCAAAATTGGGAAAGGAGTCCGGCAAGACTGTATACTGTCGCCATGCCTATTTAACTTATATGCAGAGCACATCATGAGAAAGGCAGGGCTAGATGAATCAAAAGTTGGAATTAAGATTGCCGGGAGAAATATCAACAACCTAAGATATGCAGATGATACTACTCTAATGGCAGAAAGTAAAGAACTAAAGACCCTCTTGATGCGGGTGAAGAAGGAGAGTGCAAAAGTGGGCTTGAAACTCAACATTAAGAAAACCAAGATTACGGCGTCCTGCCCTCTCAATTCCTGGCAAATAGATGGGGAAGAAATGGAGGTAGTGACAGATTTTATTTTCCTGGGCTCTAAGATCACCGCAGATGTTGACTGAAGCCAAGAAATTGAAAGACACTTGCTCCTGGGGAGAAAAGGTATGGCAAATCTAGATAGCATACTAAAAAACAGAGACATCACCCTGCCAACAAAAGTGCTTATAGTCAAGGACATGGTTTTCCCAGTTGCAATGTATGGCTGTAAACGTTGGACCATAAGAAAGGCTGAGTGCCAAAGAATTGAGGCCTTTGAACTATGGTGCTGGAGAAGACTCCTGTGAATCTCTTGGACTGCAGGGCATTCAAACCGGTCAGTCCTAGAGGAGATAAATCCTGACTGCTCTTTAGAAGGCCAGATCCTGAAGTTGAAACTCAAATACTTTGGCCACCTAATGAGAAGGAAGAACTCACTGGAGAAGAGCCTAATGCTGGGAAAGGTTGAGGGCAATAGAAGAAGGGGATGACAGAGAATGAGGTGGATGGATGGAGTCACTGAGGCAGTAGGCGTGAGCTTAAATGGACTCCAGAAGATGGTAGAGGACAGGAAGGTGTGTTATATATGTAAAAAGCCATTAATAGATATGCATATATGTTAACAGTCGATAATACTGCAGCGTCAAAGAGTATAAACGAAAAGCCTCCTGACAGAAAAACACGCGGGAACTTTGACAGCTGTCAAAGTTCCCCGCACAGCGCAGGCGCCACCATTGACAGCTCGCGGCTGTCAAACTCCGGACCGTGAGGAAGCCTGAGCTGTCAAAGCGTCCACCGCACAGCGCAGGCGCAACCACTGACAGCTCGCGGCTGTCAAAACACCCGACCACGCGGAAGCCGGAGCTGTCAGAAGAAGACGACGCTGATTGGTCCCTGTCTGACACGGCGCCAAAATAAACACTTCTGATTGGTCCTCGCGACCAGCTGCCGGCTATAAAAGCCGGACAAGTTATTCTATGTTGCCTTGCTCTTAATAAACCTGTTGTTACTAGCCTGTCGTCCCGAGTGGTCCTTCGGCTACTTCACTGGCGACGAGGATGGGATCGCTCCGGAGCTGAAGTCACGGCCGAGGAAGGAAGTTCCCGGCAAGAGCTGTCACGGAAGTTTTAACTTCCATCGGAGCAACCCAGGACCGGACGACATGGCAAACTTCGGCCGTGTGAGGGAGTTTGATACCCGCCATCCCGAGAGATGGCAATCACACCTCGGCCAAGTCGAGGGATTCCTCCTCGTCAGTAAAATCACTGACGACCGAGCAAAGGCCGCCGCTCTGCTGTACATCAGCGGGCCCCCGGTGTACGATGCAGCCGTCGGGTTGTTCAGCCCAGTGCCCATCACTGAAGTCTCCTACGCGGACTTGGTGGACCAGCTGAACAAATACTACATGCCGGCTCGATCAGAACTATACTGGCGGGTGCAATTCGCACAAAAGAAACAACGGCAGGACGAGCCCGCCAACGAGTTCATCGCCGGGGTCAGACACGCCGCAAGGAACTGCTGCTTCCCCGACCTGGAAGACCGCATCAGAGACCAGGTGGTGATCGGTCTGAGGGACGAGAAGCTACAGAAGAAACTGACGTCCAAACCCGACATGAACCTGGCTGAGCTGACCAGGGAAATCATGGCATACGAACACAGCCACAAGAAGAAGCCGACTAACACGACCCCAGAGACCCCCGCGACCGTCTACCAGGAAAGCGCAGCCTTCAGCGACAGCGGAGAGTCGGTAGATTTCACCGATGGAGAAGCCCTACAGCGCAGAATGGAGCACCGGCAGCCGAGAAGGAGCAAAACGTCGGACCGCCGGGGGTCCAGGAACCCTCCACCGCCACCACCGCGTTACGAGCAACGAGCCGCCTGTGCCAGCTGCGGGGGCAACCATGCCCGAGGAAGCTGCCGCTTTAGGAACGCGAAATGCCACAATTGCGGGAAGACTGGCCACATCAAGCCGGTGTGCCGCAGCAAGGGCCGGGACAACATCAATGAGGTGGAGGCAAACCCCCCAGGTAGGCCGGCTGCCCAGGCCAGCAGAGAACCCCACCCAGGCCCCCTGGTAGAGACAATTGACAGGGTAAACAGCATAAGCTCCAAGGTTAAGATCTGGGTCAGAATTCAGGGAGTGCCCTGCCATATGGAAGTAGATTCAGGGTCAGCAGTCTCCTTAATTTCGCTGACAACCTATCGGGAGATCTGTCAGAAAGGCCGAGGGCAAATTCCCCTGAAACAAACTCAGGTACACCTAGCTGACTTCCAGAAAACCCCCATTCCGTTGGAAGGGAAAGCTAAGGTCGTAGTGCAGTACAAGGGGTTCAAGGGTCCCCTGGAGGTTTTAGTTACACCAGGGAACCGTACCAACCTGATAGGACTAAACTGGTTCAGCCCACTAGGCATCGCCTTAACGGGGGTTAACACCATTCAAACACCCAGCCTAGAAGCCGTTTGCGATAAGTACGCCGACGTTTTCGATGGCACTTTAGGAAGATATACGGGTCCCCCCATCTCCTTACAGCTAAACCCTGCAATCCAACCAATTAGGATAAGAGCCAGGAGGGTACCTTTTGCCCTTAAAGAAAAAATCGAAAACGAACTTGATCGCCTCGTAGGACTAGGGGTGCTTGAGCCAACAGAAGGGGGAACCTGGGAGACCCCTATTGTCACCCCAATCAAACCTAATGGTGAAGTGAGAGTGTGCGCTGATTATAAGGCGACAGTCAACCTAGCCCTCAGCCCCCATGCCTACCCGGTGCCAGCGGTAAGGGACGTATTTGCTTCCATCCGCTCTGGCGCCCTTTTCGCCAAGCTCGATCTCACACAGGCGTATTTGCAACTGCCTGTCACTGAGGACACTGCGGAGGCCCAGACTATTGTCACCCACCGCGGTGCCTTTAAAGTAAAGAGGCTCCAATTTGGCATATCGGCGGCCCCGGGTATATTTCAGGGTATCATGGAGAAGACCCTGAAAGGAATACCCGGGGTCTGCCCCTATTTCGACGATGTTCTCATCGCCGGAGAAAACGAAGCAAACTTAGCTGACAGGCTGTCAGCTGTGCTGAGCCGGCTCAGAGAAGCCGGCCTCAAACTTAAGCGGGAAAAGTGCTCTATTGGAGTCACATCCACTGAATTCCTAGGGTACAAAATAGATAGCCAGGGCATTCACCCCACCTCAGAAAAACTTCAGGCTATTCAGACCGCACCCAGCCCTAGGAATAAACAAGAACTTCAATCCTTTTTAGGACTGTTAAACTTTTACCACGCCTTCATTCCCCATAAAGCCACTATTGCAGAGCCTCTGCATAGACTCCTAGACAAGGGTACAACTTGGTCCTGGACCAAAGAACATGAGAATAGCTTCCAATCGTTAAAAAAGATTATCTGTCACAGTTCAACTATCACCCTTTTCAGAGAAGACACCCCAATATGCATCGCTTGCGATGCCTCTCCCTATGGAATCGGGGCTGTCTTAAGTCACATATTTAAGGACGGTACACACAGACCCATAGCCTTCTATTCACGCACTCTGACCAAAGCTGAAAGAAACTATGCACAAATTGACAGGGAAGCCCTAGCAATAGTAGCAGGGGTCAAAAAATTTCATGATTACCTGTATGGGAGACCATTTACTATATTTACGGATCACAAACCCCTCCTAGGCATATTCACTTGGAACAAAACTACTCCACAAATTCTCTCTCCGAGAATTTTAAGATGGTCAACATTCTTAGCAGCCTATTCCTATCAACTAATACATAAACCAGGTAAAGAATTGGGACATGCTGACTGCCTCAGCAGACTGCCCATACAAACCAGGGACTCAGACCCAGCCCCAGCCAGCCAGATTTTAGCAATCTCCCAACTTCCAGAATGCCCCCTGACTGCAAACATTATAGCTAATAATTCAGCCAAAGATAAAATACTTGCCAGAATCCTCAAATGGGCCACAACAGGATGGCCAGCTCAAAATCCACAACCTCAATTCCAACCTTATTATAACAGGAAAAATGAGATCTCAACACATAGAGGTTGCCTGCTATGGGGAAATAGGGTCATCATACCAGAGAAAAACATTGACCAAACATTACAAATTTTACACGAAGGACACCCTGGAATTGTAAAAATGAAGGCGATGGCTAGAAGTTATGTGTGGTGGCCAGGCATAGATAAACAAATAGAAAAGTATGTGGGTGGGTGTTATACCTGTCAAGAGACCAGAAATGACCCACCCCAGGCACCGGTCCATAAATGGGAGACTACAAGGAACCCTTGGTCACGTATACATATAGATTTTGCAGGACCCATCCAGGGCCAAAGTTTCTTAATTGTAGTAGACAGCCACTCTAAATGGCTGGAAGTCACACCCCTTAGAAAAACAACGTCCCAAGCCACTATTCAAGCTTTACGGAAAATATTCGCTACACACGGCCTACCTGACACCATAGTTTCTGACAACGGACCTCAATTCACCTCTCGTGAATTTCAGATCTTCGCTATGAAGAATTGTATTAGGCTGGTCACGTCGGCGCCGTTCCACCCGTCGTCGAACGGAATGGCTGAAATTATGGTACGATCCACAAAAGAAGCGTTAAGAAAATTCGTTAATGGAAACTGGCAGAGGCGCCTCAGCCAGTTCCTCTTAGCACAACACACAACACCATGCTCTACGACCGGCAAATCACCGGCGGAATTAAGATGGGGGAGGAGGCTAATAACGCGTCTGGACAGACTGCACCCCGATACATATCCAGAAGAAAAACAGCACCCCCACCCCGCCCGCACACTCAACCCAGGTCAATTGATTTGGGCACGATCATACACAGATAAAAACAAGTGGGTCCAAGGGACAGTAATAAAACAAACAGGGCCCATCTCATACCTTATAGCTACGCAAGCACAGGGCAACATACGCCGCCATATTGATCAGCTCAGACCCAGACAACCACCACACATTTCGGAGCAACCAACCAGTGCCGACATACAACCCCCACCGGAAATGCCGCCTATCCCAAACCAGGAAGAAGAACACCAAGACGAAGGACCAGAACCAGACCACCCTCCACCCCTTCGCCGCTCAACCAGAAATCGAAGACCACCCACCTACCTAAAAGACTATCAGTGGGCAGGTTCAAACATTCAAGAGGAAAGAAACGAACCAGGGGAGGGGTAAGGGGTGTGTTATATATGTAAAAAGCCATTAATAGATATGCATATATGTTAACAGTCGATAATACTGCAGCGTCAAAGAGTATAAACGAAAAGCCTCCTGACAGAAAAACACGCGGGAACTTTGACAGCTGTCAAAGTTCCCCGCACAGCGCAGGCGCCACCATTGACAGCTCGCGGCTGTCAAACTCTGGACCGTGAGGAAGCCTGAGCTGTCAAAGCGTCCACCGCACAGCGCAGGCGCAACCACTGACAGCTCGCGGCTGTCAAAACACCCGACCACGCGGAAGCCGGAGCTGTCAGAAGAAGACGACGCTGATTGGTCCCTGTCTGACACGGCGCCAAAATAAACACTTCTGATTGGTCCTCGCGACCAGCTGCCGGCTATAAAAGCCGGACAAGTTATTCTATGTTGCCTTGCTCTTAATAAACCTGTTGTTACTAGCCTGTCGTCCCGAGTGGTCCTTCGGCTACTTCAGAAGGGTGGAGGAACATTGTCTATGGGGTCACGATGTGTCGGACATGACTTTGCAACTATCAACAACAACAACAACAACAAATCATTAATTTTTCCCAAAGCCTCTTAATTATAAAGGTAAAGGTAAAGGTTCCCCCGCACATGCGTGCTAGTCGTTTCCAACTCTAGGGGCCGGTGCTCATCTCCGTTTCAAAGCTGAAGAGCCAGCGCTTGTCCGAGGACGTCTCCGTGGTCATGTGGCCAGCATGACTAGACGCCAAAGGCGCACGGAACGCTGTTACCTTCCCACCGTAGTGGTCCCTATTTTTCTACTTGCATTTTTACGTGCTTTCGAACTGCTAGGTTGGCAGAAGCTGGGACAAGTAACAGGCGCTCACTCTGTTACGCGGCACTCGGGATTCGACCCGCCAAACTGCCGACCTTCTGATCGACAAAGCTCAGCGTCCTAACCCACTGAGCCACCGCGTCCCTTTCTCTTAATTATAACTTCACCCAAAATTGAAGAAAGGGGCAAAATTTCTCATGAATACCTGTAGGACAGATCACTGCAATGGGTCACATATTTATTTGATAATTATTGTGCTAGTTCGACATAGTCAATTGCATCTAATACATATTATATCATTTATACAAATATAATTTATCCATTCATTTTTTTATCATATATGAGACTGAAGGTATGACTGACATGACTGACAACTTATGATGATGATAAAATTATTAATATGATTTTTTTAAAATTCCAACGATGTGGTGTACTTAATTAAGATTTATTTAACTAAGATGACACTAATAGACAATTAGCTGGCCAGCCATGGGAAATGTACAGGTTTTAAGTTCAGTGCTGGCATTTCCACTTACAGAAATTATAGGCAATATTTCAGTCTACAAGGAGAAAGCCTTGGAAATGAAAGTAGTCTAATTTTACCAGAATTGGGTCACTAATAAAGGAAAATTAATGTCAGACCCCCAAACCCCTCGCCTATTCTCTTTTGTCTTCTATTCTTTTGGGGCCTGGAGGAACATTGTCCATGGGGTTGTGATGGGTCGGACACGACTTCGCAGCTAACAACAACAACAAAATATGCCCAAGTGCAACTTGTATAGAATCAAGAGCTGTACCTTTATTTGTACAGATTTGGACAAAGCTAGAGAAAGATCTTAAGTAGGTCTTTCGGGGTGCTTGAGACTTACTTTGCTCTTTAAAATGATTTTTTAGCTCTCTTGAAAATGCTAAAAGTAACTTCTGAAACCTCTCCAATGCAAAAGGAAACCTTCTCAAATCCTCCATTCTATGTGTGTTGAGGGGCCACAATTATTCATTTTTTATTTATTTATATTCCACCTTTATTATTTTTACAAGTAACTCAAGGCAATGAATATATCCTATTTTTCCACAACAACAATCCTGTGAGGTGGTTTGGGCTGAGAGAGAGTGATTGGCCCAAAGTCACCCAGCTGCCTTTCATCAATTCAGTCTCGCTCTTTGCCTGATGCACCAGGTCCTTTGGGGGGTGTCTTTTATACTCACCTCCAGCACTGACAGCCCCGCCCACTTCTTCTGGGGCCAAAGGAGCAGCTTCATTCTGCAGCTGCATTGTGGCCTGCATTTTGCAATCAGGCCTTTCCAGAAGGCCTATGTACCCAAGTACTGAGCTATGGATTCTAGCTTGGTCCTTGGCTGCACAGGCCTTTTGGAAAGGCCTGTTTTCATTGAGAAATGCCTGGCTGCAGAAGATGCCTCAGAAGAAGTGGGTGGACGAGGAGAGGCCTGGTTGCAAGGTAAGTGGGTGTGGGGCGTGTGGGCAGATCCACACCCTCACCCTAGCTTAACTTTTAGGCATGTGCCTCGCCCCAAAACTAGGGCTTATTTTTGGGGTAGGGCATATATTAGGCCCACCCCCCAAAATCAAGCTAGGGCTTATTTTGGAGTTAGGCCTACATTTCCCATCAGAGGCCTTCTGGAAAGGCCTCTGAGAGTGAAATACAGGCTGGGGGACACTGCAGAAGTGGGCCAGTGATGAGAAGCAGGTGTCAATTTATAGGAGGCCTGGTAAGTGGCTGTGAGGCGCGTGGGGCAGCTCTACCCCCCCACCCCAGCTTGACATCCCCCACACCTAGCATGCGCATCACCCCAAAACCTATTTTGGGGGTAGGGCTTATATTAGGCCCACCCCAAAAATCAAGCTAGGGCTTATTTTCAGAGTTTCGGGGAAACATGGTGTGCATGTGTCTGTGTGTGATATTTCAATGTGGTCCATACATTAATCAAGAATTATATGATTATATGCAGTAGTAGCACTGACTGAATTACTGAATTGATGCTTTATTTAACAGCCCACTGAATCATGTTTTGGAAATTCTAAACTCTCACACTCTTCACTTGTAGATATTACAAGAATGATAAAAATATATCTTGTCTGCTTGTTGGCAATCCTTAATATTCAGAAGTTTCCTAACTGAGATGTCATTTTGTTATCATGAATACATTTTATTAAGATGGACACCATTACTCCATAAAATAAGAACCACCAAATATCACAGAATTCAGGGAATCTGTACAGTCTGAAGGAAACTATGTTCACATTAGTCCAGGAATCAAAAAAATCAATTAGTTCACTTAAATATGCACATTAAATGTATTTTGTTATATTTCATGATCCTAAATTGAATACTATGCTTTGTGTTAATAAAAGTGGATTAATATATTTTCCAACTGTGTATTCAACATACATAAGATATGTTGTACAAGAAACAATTCTCCTTCAAAGAATATAGTGTGAGTAATGTGTTAGTACTCTAGTGCCTTTTCTACTAATCTCTTAGCTACTCCTGGCTTAAATGCACTCTTTTTCCAAAGTTAAACTATGTAAAACTGAACAATCCCATGAGTTGTATGCTTACCTTCGAATGCAGATGTATTCCCCACTGTCTTGAAGAATGGTTGGTAAAAGCCAGACACAATCACCTTGTGACATTATTCTTGGCCCCTTAAACCCTACAGGGATAACAGTTGATGAATCTTTTTTATTCCAAGTCAAGTTAAGGGGTAGATCAAAAGGCTCTGTATTTTTGTATTGTAGACATTTTAGGACCATGGGTTCTCCTTCCAGGACAAACGTAGGCCAGGAGTATATGGTGTGATCTTGGCAGTTATCTGCGTAAACACAGAATTATTTTGTATTAAAGAAGAGAAAGAAAAATCAGAAGAACCAACAAGAAGAGACACTTCTTTCCATGGATTGTCTATCGTGATGAGAACTTTCACCTGCACTTTCCACACGATGGATTCGGAAGGCAGAAATGTTGAGCATATTAGCACTGAAAATGCACACGAGTCTGGGCACCACTTTCCATATGAAACAGGAAAGAGAAAAATCATGGATGACATATGGAGACCTGCAAATGAAAACAAAATGCCAGTAAGCCCTCCATATTACCAACAACTGCCTTTCTTGACAAGTATGTCCAAGTCTGATCTAAATTATGAAGTTGGAAACACTTGAACCACATGTAGTAGTGCAAGTTGCCTTATGGGTGAGATGGACAACTTACTCAGTGCTTTAGAATGGCACAGGTAGCAGGTAGCATCTTAGATTCTGCTAAGAAATGCCATAGAAAGCCATTTTGGTGTAGTGATTAAAGGCATCAAAATAGAAAATGGGAGATTGTGTGTTCTAGCTCTGCTTCAGGCACAAAGCCAACCAAATGATCTTAAACCAGGCTTGGAAGGAGGTAAGGGCAAACCACTTCTGAGATTTTGCCAAGAAAACTGTATACTCACATAGAAAAGGAATGCTATACATGCATGTGATTTCTAATGCTTTGCCATGAAAGGAATCTCACCCCTGTTCTAAGGTAGCTAAAGCAAGCAGGTGCCTTCCTGATGTTTTAAACAACCCCCACAGTCATTTTTCATGATTATACTAGTTGAGTCTAATGCAAGCTAAAATCCAAAATTTCTAAGGGATATCAGCTGCCAGGCTCTGGGATGGCTGCATACTAGAATGTCAATCAATACAACATCCATATTTCCACAAAGCTAAAAGTCTACAGTGCTGTGGTTATCCCTTCTCTCCTAATATGGATGTGATTCTGAACTCTGTACTGATGGCATATCATACAACTGAAGAAATTTCACATGCATGCTCTCAGTCCCCTCCTTGGCTCTAATTTTGAGATTGGGATCATTCAAAGTCCACCAGCATTAAGTCCTTGATTACCAGAAGCTATTTTATTAGTCGTACTAGCGTAGCAAAGGAAACTGAGAAGCTGCTGGCCTCCGCTCTTCTCCCCAATTCCTACTATTTTTTACCTTTTTTGAAGGAAAAAAAGCCAAGAATCTTGGCCATCTCAAACAGGTTGGAGGTCTTGCATCCTCCACTTCTTTCTTTTGAATATATTGGAGGGGGGGCAAAAATGAATACTAAAATGACCAGAGATGCTTAGAAGAACTCCAAATGTTTGACAGCAAAGGTCTAATGGAACTGATTTATTTCCCTGAACAGTACAAGTTAATGAACTGTTTAGGTCTCTTGCTCAAGAATATACTTCTTATTGCTACAAGGCTATTGTTTATGAATGACACAGGAAAAAGCCAGTTAAAAGTGCTTGAATTATATTCATGGTGGCTTAACCTTGAGGCATCTGAATACAGTGTACAGTACTTTACTCATTACTCAATGATTTGTTTCCTGCCTCTTCAAATTTGCAATTGTGATGTGAAACTTGAACCTTGCCTCATGCTTGCTAAAGCTGGATATTACTCAGAACTGAAAAAACATGAAAATGCATACCTAGTCCTCCTCTGCAGTGCAACTCTCTGAATAAAATTGACAGGTTTTACCAATATGCCAATTTGAAGTCCTACAAAGTCACACAAAGGAGAATTGTACTGTAATTTGATTCATACAGAGTGCTAATCCCTTAATGTGGATTGTTTGGCTTTGTCAATGCCTTAAATTGCATGACAGTACTGCAATTTATAAACTATGTTTTCTTCCTTAGTGTGATAAGTGGACCCAGTACCCTGCTATTTATTCAACAACAGTTAAGCAAATTATGGGTCAGGTATAAAATTGTGATTTGAGCAGCCTTGATTTCTGCAACAGCAGATATCTTTTTGGCATTCGTAATTTCAGATAAAACAATCCAGATGAACTAATCCCTACTGAAATTGGGAAGCAGATTATCGGCCAGAAGGAAAAACAAATCCTAGTGATACTAAAAAATGTATAAATGAGAGGAAAAGTGAGGAATGTTTTGATATAGAATCAACAGGAAACAAGAAGCAATGGTTCATATGATGGGTTTAAAAACTCTTGCTGCTTTTAACATACCTAATAAGTTAATATTAATATAACGTACCTAATATCCTGAATTCTGTTGCCTTTGTTGAATAAGATTCACCTCTAATTAATCTGACTTTTGTATGATGACAAAAGCTCCCTTGGCTAAGAATTGGACATGAACACCAACCCCTTGAGTCAGTCACGACTGGACAGGCAAAACCTTTAAACCTTTTATATAACAGACCTGGGCATTTTATTACTCCCAGGTGATATCCCTCCCTTTGGCTGGAACCATGTGAAGTCAATAAGAAATTAGAATTCAAATGTAAATATATCCCATACATGCAATACAATTGTATTGCTTTTATTTTGAAGGCAATTGATATTTTTATTTTATACATATGCACATCTATACATGCTGCGTTGACACTGCCCCCTGGGTGCATGCTGGGGAGGTATCACCCTTTGTGAGGAATAAAGAAATGCACCATCGCCTGGAAGTGGCCAGCACATGGCCCTGCCTACTTCGGGCAGGCTAGGGGCTGGGCAGCATTGTGCTTCTGTTCAGATTCATGCCACCCAGCTCAGCCTCTTGGCACTGTGAGGAGAGCACCCTGCTGCCTGCCAAAACTGGGCAGGCTGGGGGATGGGCAGCATTGTTCAGGTAACATTGACTCTCATGTTGCTCATGACATCCCCTCCCCCAGAGTCCACCAAGCTGGATATGTGAAGTAGGGGTGGGCCATGTGCTGGCCACTTCCAGGTGATGGTGCATTTCTTCATTCCACACGCAGGATGACACTTCCCCAGCTGCATTTCTTGCCTGTTTTATTTCCTCCTTCATCTCAAATATTTTCCCACCACTCTGATCTTAGGAAGGAAGGAAGGAAGGAGAGGGAAGGTCTGAGGGAAGTCCTGCCTTAGTCCTTCCCTGCTGCCCTTTCACCATCCCCTTGCCCCCTCCTCCTGGCCTATCCTGGGGGGTTCTCCCATCCTATTGCTGAGGAAGCTTTGGATACTAAGCCAGGTCTCCTCACATGGAGAGGGATTAGGCCTCCCTATTGACTTTGCCCTTGTACCCATCATGAGCAACCTGGCTAAGGAGAGCAAGCACAGCAGCAGCAGCCTGAGGAGGAGGAGGTAAATGCAGCTGGCACCCCCTTGGGGAAGTGGGGCTGGGCTTAGTGCTGCGGGTGCTTGAGGGCTGGGCATTTGACCTCCATGCCATCGTCCAGCCCCCCCCCACGCGCATGGCCTGAGATGAACAGTGAGGCTCCTCCAGTGGACCATGCCTTGGCACTTGCCCCGGTTCCATATCCTTCTGCCAGAGACCCTCAGATCTGTCCCACTCCTGCCCAGGCCCCCATAGGCACCCTTGACGTGAATGATGTAGAGCTGGCCATGTCCACCCAGTAGGCCACACCCACTCCAGCCACACCCACCCAGTAGGCCATGCCCACCCTGGCCACACACACACCCTCCGAGGGCTCTCAATGAAATTGAGTTTGACACCCCTGTTGTATATGAACAAATTAAACAAAAATAAGAACAGAAGCTCTTGCTTCTTGAATTACATCCAACTTTATAGGCAGGAGTATTTTTAATTTTTGAAAATGTATATTCCCACAAATGTTTCCAGAAGGTTCTCCACACATATGACTTATTACAACTTTTAAGAATAACCAAGCTGCCTTCCATTTAATAGTCAAACTCCCTGTCTTTCTACTATTCTGGCTGTAATCAACATTTCTCCTCATCAACATTTTTTTAAAAGAAACATCCCCATATTCTCTTACCTGTAGCTCTTCATTCTCTGGCCTTAGAAATATCTGGATAACCATAACACACCACTTTCTTGAAATAGAAGAGTAGATGGTCTTAAATACCCCAGAGAAAACGCAAGGGAAATTTCCCCACATTTCCCAATCAACATTTGTTAGAAAAGTCACTTGAAGAATACCTTTTCCACAGGGTGTAGCAATGTTGCGGTGGGGAGAGTGTGTGAGTTTGAATCAATACTTGCCAAGAGTAAGCATATTGCCCAAAAGAGGGGAAATGACTGCTACACATGGATAGACGCACAGTTCCTTTTTTTGTATGTGTGTGTCTGATGCTGCTTCTTTTCACCAGTGAAAATCCTTTGGTTGTTGCTACTTAGATTTTCAATGAAGTTGAAAAACTGTCATTCATAGGAGACCTTCACTGAAGTAGGTCATTTATTGAATTCATTGAAAAATGTGTTGAATTACCCCCAGATTATCATTATACAGTATTCTCAAGCTTTATTTACTGAATCCACAAAATTTTCATTGGCTATCTCTATATAGAGATATATATTTTCCACAACCCAGGGACAGTTGGAATAAAATAAAAAGTGAAAGGAAACTCTTGCCATAATCAAAGATGTCAGGAATAGATTGTCGCATAAACTAGAAATGTTTCAGCAAAAACTTAAAATCATTAAACCCCGAATGACTCAGGAAGTTTAGAGGGTAAATGACAGAAAGGACTATATCTACAGAAAATACGTTTTTAAATACTTGCTTCCTTCTTATCCATTTCTGCAATTGTGTGGGAATTGAGCTGTTGATTAAAAAACCTCTCATTTGCTTTGTCATAGACCATGACAGCCTCTGGTCTGTTCTTGTGAGCAATTGCTGACACTGGTTGCTTTCTCAGGGGATCGTGGGTGGCAGAAGATTCTGGTCAGGCCTCAGCTTTCTCAGCAACAGTGTCAGCTCTCTGGGAGGAAAAAAACAATTTGGAGATCTAGCAGCTGCCCTTCTTGATTACTCTCAGAAAGATACTGTTCTGACTAGACTGGGGTCATCTTTATTTGATTTTTGGGTAATTGCTATTGTTACTGAGATTTGATTCTATGCTGACTTGCATGCTTTCCACTGATATAGTGTTTTGTGTCATATTAATAGCTCATAATCATCTAGATTGCAGAAAGATCCAAATATAACATATAAATAAATTATCAACCAACATCACAAATGGGCAAAGCAATACAAATTAATATATTTCAGATATTAGACCATAGACATGATTATGTTTATGTGTGCCTTCAAGTCATTGATAACAACTGCTTGGATGAGTTTGTGCAGTTTTCCTGGCAAAAATTCAGAAATATTTGCCCTTGCTTGTTTCTTAGGGCTAAAAGAGAAGAATTGGCAAATGGTCATTTTATGCCTAAGGTAGGACTATAACTCACAACCTCTAAGTTTCTAGCTTAGTACCTTAACCACTAACCAAACTGGGGTTCGTAATTAACTTTCTAAAAATTCCATGCCATCATATCAATTCAACTAGACTATTGCAACACTCTACATGGAACTGCCCTTAAAAAGCATCCGGAAACGCCAGTTGGTTCAAAATGCAGTGGCCCACATGGTTTTGTGCAGAGTTGGGTATGCACATGTGTTACCTCCCCTGTGGGATTTACATTGGTTGCCAATTTGCTTTCAGGTGCAATTCAGGGTGCTGTTTGTCATCTTTAAAGGCCTTCATGGCTTGGGACTGGGTTATCTGAGGGACGCTTGCCAGTCATATCCACCTGACACCTAGAGCGGGATTGCAAGGAATGTTGCAGGTCCTATCCCCTTAAGGAGGTACCTCTGGCAGGACCCAGAAGAAGGGTCTTCTCCGTGGTGGCTCCCTCCCTATCATACCTTCAAAAATTAGGCTGCCCCCCACTTTGACACTCTTTCATAAAGCCCTGACGACTTGATTTTGCCAGTGGGCCCATTTGACTGTGTGTTCTCATGTGGGGGGGGGGGTATTGTTTTTTTTATATTATTTTCTATACAGTGTTTTTATTGCTTGCAAGCTGCCTAGAGTCACTGTGAGTGAGTAGGTGAACGTATGAATTTCCTAAATAAATTAATAAAAATAAAATATCTTTACCTTTAAAGTTAATGTTCCTGTTCACAAATTTAGTTCAAATTACTGATGGTTTTACTTTTGGGCATCAGTGAAGTTTTGGCATTTGGATTCCAGACCAGGTCTCCTGTTTCAATACCTGGGGTAGTCTTCCATTCTACCACTGTGTTGCTGAGAATGCACAAAGGAGCTCATCTCCCAGTCTTAAATTCTTAAAGACAAGAGGGGGTTATCACAACTTCTGTATGGTCCCCACCTGGGTTCCTGTTCCACTTTTGCACCATTAGAAATTCTACAATCCAAATTACTAATACAAGCCCTTCAAGTCCCAAAATATATCTCTAATGCCACCCTGCAACTGGAGACAGACCTCATGAAAGTAGAGACTAGAGTGTGGGTGATCATACTCAACTACTGACTCAGACCATCCATTTTTCCCCTTGGCATTGCCCTATTAACTATGAATGATGATTTTCAATCCACATGGAAATTAAAATCTTGCCCTTGGGCTTCTCTTCAGATCTTCTACTCAGCATGGGATAAGATCATGTTAAAGCACATATTAAAGAGCATGCAGAAGACACAGAAGCATCAGTTGAATCTAGTTGTACTACACCACCCTTTATTAAAAAATTCAACAGATACTCTGCCTCCCGTGTGACATACTGAACCAAACTCAAGGTACCTAACCACTGGAGGACCTTTATTCTGGATGATGCCATACCCTCAGATGTCCTTGAAGATACAGGAATATTCCCTACCCAGACAGGACAAACAGAAACAACAGAGCTTTCTCCAAAGCCTGGATTACAGGGACTTTCATATTGGCCTCATCTCACCATGCACAGAATAACTCTACACTTCCCTCTTACTTTCACATACAACCCTGCTACAGTATGCAGTGTTGCAGGTTCTGCACAGCAGTGCTTAATATTCTTCAGATAGTGGCCTGTGGCATAAACTAGACAATGGCTGTCTAATTTGACACCCTAGAGTATTCTGCAATTTGATATAGTCTTCCACATATTGTTTATGCTCCCCTATACCCATCTAATGCTCCTGCCGCTCTTTTAAGATTCTTTTAAACTCCTTTTATACTTTGTTTTAATACATATACATTTTATGTCTTCTAATGCTTTATAATTTTTCTTAGACTTTAATATATGCTCTTTAGTCTTCCACTGCTGGTCTATGACTATAATAAAAAATTTGTCTGATCCAATTCCAGACTGAAACCAGAATTACACAGAGTTCTAATTTAAGTCTTGAAAGGGTTAACCTTAAGCCTTGGGACACTCCTGTCTTAGCAATTTCTGTATATAATCATTGGTGATAGGAAGGGCTATAACATATGATACAAATGCTATATTTAACATTGAAGGACCTTTTGGTGTTATTACAGGGGCAGCAGTGAAGAAGTGCAATGTAGCATGGAACATTGCAAACAGCTGGTTCAGATTTGTTTTCAGATCCCCCCTTACCCCACAGCTGGAAGCAATGTGTCTGGTTGCGTATTGCCACTATGTTTTCAGGACATAAAGGACTGGATGTGGTGAATTCAAAGTTTTTAATGAATCTGAGAGCTGGATAAATGAGATACTTTGAATTGGCCAAATTCACTCTTAAGGAATAGGTTTTAGAGATACTTTTGAATCCAACTTCTGAATCCAGTACTGATGTTGGGTATTCACATCAATTTAGTTAAAACTTTTTATTAGTTTTGAAAAAATAGATCCATCCTTTTTGGTGGAGAATCTTGAATGAGAGAGACCTGCACTCAATAAATTCTACATGGTAACTATTGAAAAGCATAGGACAACTCATGAAGATAGTCCAAAAATATAATTAGTCCAGAACGTAGCAACATTCTTGACACTTCTTGACTCTTCCTGTTGCCTAATGTATCACCCGTGGACCATTTTTTATCTTTCATCACAGATATCAACACCCAATTTGACTTTCTGCATGATATTACATTATAGAATAAATCGCCACATAATTAAGGCAAAACTCAAAAGCTGAAGAGTCCTTAACTTTCTGGGCCTTTTGATGATATTGTTATGAAAGTGAGTTGTATATGAATATTCTAAATTAAAAATCTAATAATATTGAAGATTTAAGCAGAGCAAACAATCAAAACAAATGTAAAAAAGTTAACCTCATTTTCTTCTGCTCTAAGTTCTATTTATTTGTTCTTTGAAGTAGAACGGCTTGTTCTTGAGCATTAATTTTTTCTCTTTTTTTCACATTGTTTTTTGTCCCTTGGAAAAGCTTCAACTAAACATGGGCTTGCCAGATACATATGAGGACCACACAACATGGACTTTGCAGTATCATTAACATGGATTTGTAATACTATACTTGCTAACTGACATAGTTATTTTGTATTTTAATTTGATTCATTTTTTTCTCTTTTAAATGATCAAACCATTGCAACCCTGAATGTAGAAAACTCTCTGGAAAGGAAAGTAGACGTCGATTGTTGAAGAATAGATTTTAAAATTGACTGAATTAGCAAAGATGGTGAAACTAAATTCCTTGATTAGAGATAATGGATTAGACAGCTTTATAAGAAACTGGAAGCCATTTGTGGACTTTCTACATGTTAAATACAGTAACAGATAGTTAATTAACAGAGGGATTTGAAAACTTGTATAATATTCTGGCTAACCTGTTGACTGTTTTTTCATTTTTTCTCTTTAATTTTTTATATATATTTTGTGTCTATTCAATTATTAGACACCTCATCTGAAATACTAGTTTATACATTTTTCTTGTTAAATAAGGATGAGAAAGTTTATAACTATTTACAGACCCATTATGTAAGGGGATGAGAATTTATTAGTTTTTTTATTTTTATTTTCAGTATCCAGCCAGGGTGGATTTTTTATGTTTAATATTGGGTGTTTGGCTCATTTTCCCCCTTTTATGTACACTTTTTGTTGTTATTGTTATTGGATATATGTTTTTTCTGTTTTGTTTTTCTGTTTTGTATTTTAGTCCTATTGATAAAACATAATAAATATATATGAAAACACTATGGATTAATTGAAAAGATAGGATGTCTGGAGTGTTTTCTGATAAGAGAAAGCTTGTTAAGCACTAATTGGGTACCTGGTTTGTCTCCATAAACTCCAAACAATCTTATGACTTTTCCCCTCATTAACGTTTTAATTTTTAAGCCCTTGCATTTGTCAGACCTCATTATCCAGGCTATTTTTGAATAGTATTGCACCATTCAAAACAGGAATGCACTCTAAAAACAGAGCTAGAATGCTGATAAAAACGAAATCTTCCTTAAATATGTCTCAGCAATGATATATAGATACATACGTACATATACATACATACACACAAACACACACACATATTGACAAAGTAGTATTTTCTTATTCAAAAATTCCAAGATCAGATGGCTTAAACATATCTCCAAGAAAATTCCTTTGGGATCTGACAGTATCTTGCCCTAACATCTCAAAATTTTTTAAGTTATACCACAAAATAAAGTGCTATCCTCCAGCATGGTTTTTATTTAAAAATGATCTCCCTGCCCTGGAAAAGGATAAGATGTTGCTAATAGAAAGCAATCTGATGGGCTGGGGAGGATATTCTTATTTAGTAAACTGAGTTTGGTGACTGTAACTTTCAGAGCATTCCCTAGTAGCCATTTTTTGAGAGTACAGCATGGTTTTAAAATTCCGATGTATTTTCTCTCAAAAAATGCTGGAGTATCTGGAGTATAGAGTATCTAGATGTCTATATACATAGATACATGGATATGTGAAATATGATAAATATCCCCCTCAAATCCTGCTATAATGCTTCATTGTGGGGAGGTGGAAGCATGTTCCTGGGACAAATGTATGAAAAATAACAGAATTATACTCTAAGTGTGTAGTCTCCTAGCGGGATCACCCAACAATAGTTATAGCTCAGGATTGCACGTGGAGTCTTTGATGCTCAGAGCTTGGTTGTTTTCTTGCAGATATTTTATTATGCAAATAGGTAACATCATTGCACTGATGGTACCTAGTTGGATAATGAAACATCTGCAGGAAAACAACCAAGCTCAGAGAGCAGCAAGGACTCCAGAGTTTAACCCCGAGCTGCAATATTTTCTTCTATTGGATAAATATCCTTCCAAGAGTTATAGTTCTTGTAAATATTCCCTATTTACAAGAACTAGTAATGAAGATGGAGTTATATCAGCATCCCAGCCATTACCAAATTAGAAGGGTAGATAAGAGAGAAATCAATTCACGCCCTAAACAAACTATTCCAGCAAATCTGCAGAATGGCAGTGGTCAACAAATTGGAAGAGGTCAAACTACATTTCAATACTAGAAGAAGGGGATTTAGTACAGTATGCAGTCTATCATACACTTCCTTACTTTCATATGGTAACAAAATATTTTTAGGATCATCCAAAGCAGATTAATGTCCTACACAAAAAGGCAATGCCAGATGTTAAATTTTCTGCAATTCTTGTGTTGCCAGCAAAAAGAACAAAATACCAAAGTAGAAGGATATTTAAAGAGGTACCAGGAGCAAATTAAATAGCATCATGCTTATTTAAATTGTCCCCATTAATTACAGAATCAGGGCCCCCTTTCCCATCTCTGACAGTAAGCCCAAGTGGCTAGGACAGTCTCTGGAATTCGATTCACAAAGAGGTTACTTTTATTGGGCAGTTTTTTATAACCCAGCAACCTCTCTTTCCCACTCTGCCACTAGAGTTGCTCAGTTTAGGCATCAGCAAAGGAAGGATTATGTATATACATAGGATTATGTATATAGCAGGCTCTGGGCACACCTGCTATTGCAAAAGAGGGAAATAATTACCTAATTGAATTTTTTAAAATATGGAAGTTTGTTATTTCACAGCTCCTAAGAGTAAATAGGAAGACACAGCTTGTCTAAGGAATCTTCAGATGTTAATTGAAAACTGCAGGTTAATTACAGGACAGCTGGTTTTAGAAAAGGCAGAGGAATGACAGACATTATTGCTAATACAAGCTAGAAGATTGAGAAAGTCAAATAATATTTTTAAAAAGTTACTATTTATTTCATATTACATATCGATTAACATTGATTATAGAATGGCCTTTGATTGTGTTGACCATGTCAACCTGCAGATTATCCTTAGGAAAATTGGAATCTCAGAACATCTCTCAGGTGAAACCTATATGTGAGATAGGAGGCCACAGCCTACATCAGTGTTGCTCAATTTTGGCAACTTTAACTTATATGGATTTGCGGACTGGGAAATACTGGGACCTGAAGTCCACATATCTTAAAGTTGTTAAGGTTGAGAAACACTGGTCCAGACAAACATAGTGAAACAGATCAGTCTCAGATGTCAATGATGTTTTGAATTGTTTATCCTCTTTCAGATTGATTGATAGAAAAGTAACCAATTTCCAAGAAATATACCATGGACTAGCAATTGGTATAATACCAGTGAAAAGATATTCACATGGCAGGATATCTCTATACCTACAAAGAACAGAATCATGCAGGAAATTATTATCCCTGTGACACTCTTGGAAAGCAAGAGTTGGACTTAAAGAAGAATCAGAATATGAAAAGTACTTTTGAATTTTGGTGCTGAAGAAAACTCTTAAGCATGTGATAGTCAAGAAAGGATACATATGGACAATAGGACAAATCAATTTACCAGACTCATCATATTTTGGACACATTATGCAAAGGAGGATGGGAAAAAAGACAAGACAATAATCAACAACAAAGTGATTGATTACAGCAGTGCTTAAGTATTCCATTGGAAAACTGGAAAAGTCAGACTGGCATAAATAATCTTGGAGGTAGTCTATATGAACTCTAAGAGTCAACAATTATTTATTTATTTAGCATATAGCATACAATGTCAGGGAAATCTACAAATGCTAGATACAATGCAGTTCTGAGAGTCTAAATTGTTAGTTCATTCTGTTCAGCACTTGCGTGCCTATCCTTGGGCCCCACAGGGGTGAACTATCTTACAGCAGCCCACTAGTGGTGCTCAGGTTGCTGGCTCTTCTGGGCTCCTCCGTCAGTCTTGCCTCACCTTGCCTTGTGTTGTGTTGCCTCACGTCCAGCCAGGTCTAGTGCTGGCTCCTGCTTCAGCACAATGTAGCTAGTTTTTTTTCCACTGCAGTGGTACCCATTTATCTACTCACAATATTGCATACCTTCAAACTGCTGGGTGGGCAGGAGCCAGGGAGCAGGCAGTGGGAGCTCACCCTGTCTTGTGGAGCCAGGCTTGCACCACTGCAGTGCAGATGATTTCTGGCCAGCAGTTACAGCCTCATTAAGCCACTGTCTTACTGTGTCCCTAAGTCAACAGTGGCTTAATGGTACATAATTGATCAGTCACCAGATGTACAGGAAAGAAAGATTTTTGTGGTACCTCATATTGATTGACTCTTTCAGTCATCAAGCCAGCAGCCCTTTCATTTATCTATAGTGGGGGTTCCCAGCCCTGGCCATTTCCAAATATATAGACCTCAACTCCCAGGATTCCACAGCTATCATTAAGACTTCTGGGAAATGAAGTCCACTCATTTTCAATTTGCCATGGTTGGAAAGCACTTACCTACTGTATAGGATGAAAATGTTTTATGTACCTAGCCATGTATTCTCATTACTCAAATATTAGTTCTCATTTCATATGTCTAATTTTACTAAAGTAGTAAAGAATTACAATTCTCACATGATATTTGAGGCTTTTTTATTTAAATATGTTGTGTGCAGCTGCATTTACTGGAAAATATTCTGTCTTTGACCTTTCTCTTTGAGAAGTTTTTGGCAAATCACAGAAGCACTTTATTAATAGATGGAATTGCTTAGATCTTTAAAATCTAAACCCAGATGAGCAAGAAGCTACATAGACAGTTCTTAATAGGCAATTCCTTCTTAGAGCTTTTCCACAGTAACTATCAGTTTATGTGAAAAGGTTCAGGTTTCACTGACAAGATTTTCTGGAGTCAGAAACTATATTTTTGTCCTGAATTGATTCGCTGTTCTATTCTTTCTATGGAAATATTAATTTCTGAACAAATTCTCATCATCCTCAGGTCAATTGGTGAACTCCAGCTCTATATAATCCTCTTCATTGGAAAAAAAGTTGATGTTCAAGTGCTGTATCACACAGCAAATGGATTTATTGTTGCCTTGAAAAATTAAAAAAAGAACTTTTCAGTTCCCAAGAATTTAAAGATTAAAGACCACAAGACCCCAAATTGTACCATGAAATTCAGCGTTCAATGTTTTTAAAGAAAATGAATTGTAGCCCCCGAGAGCCACAAGTAAGCCTCTTAATTCACATATCTCTCTTTTAAAACAACCGAACCTGGGAAAGAATTTTGTTCTAAAATTTCAAAGCCCCCTCCTCTAATTAGATCACTGCATAGGATGCTATGGTCCTGCTGTCCGAGGCAAAATTAAGTCATACATTAAGTGAAAGACTCCATCCCAAAGAAGATAGATGTTTGCCCCCAATTTGTAATCCTTCTCTGTTCAAGTAAATTCTAACTATCCTGCTATTAATGTGCAGTTCAATATTGATATTTTATGGAGGTTTTTCCTTAGGGGTTTTCATTTCTGCTTTGGGAAGTTCCTGGATGCTAAGAATGTATAGAGTTCTTCCTTCCTAATCAGTCCTATGCTGTTGTACTTCTTTAAAAAAGGGTATTATTTTAAACCTCTAAAGAAGTGTTAAATAAGTAGGACTTTCCCCTTTCTTGTGCAAATCCTGTTTTCTCATTTTTTCCCCTCTCCATCCAGACTCAGGTAATAAGGAAAATGATTAGGTGGATTTATTTCCCTTGAAATGTTTTTGAATCTATTTAATCTCCCAGAGTTCTATGACGTTAGATAGATGATAGATAGATAGATAGATAGATAGATAGATAGATAGATAGATAGATAGACAAACAGACAGATAGATAGATACCCTTTGTCATTTTTTACTGTGGGCACAATGGCACACATTAAAATGAAATTTAGTTGCTTGCTCTCAAAGTGTACACATACGTAACACACATTTAAACATACTATACCCAACATATATATAGACCTACACCTACTGTACATTTTAACAATGATATCTATAAAGCAAACTTAAATAACATGCAAACTTGTAAATATTATTCAACTGCAACTCAATTGTCCATCATTAGTGGCCATGCTGGCTAGGACTCGTGGGATTCAGAATTCAGTAATATTTAGATGATATTGTTCATCCCTACTTTCAAACGCCTCTGAATCTCATAGATCCTACTTGTCAGGAAAATTTCAGAAAACAATGAAAGAGTTGTTTGCCCAACAGGTGAGGGGCTTGGGCCTGGGATGCCCCCACCGGCCTGGGTGCCGGACGTCCGGAGGCCCGTTTGGGTGTTGGCCACGCATCTCGCCCTCCTTGTGCTAGCGTGGTTGAGGGCCGGGCGCCGCCCTCCCCGGGCACCTTGAACTTCGGGCTGGCCAGTCGGAAGTGGGACGTTGCTGGCTGACTGGGCGCCCCCCCAAGAGACCACTGGCCTGCGTCTGCTTCAGGGCCCATGGCCGCCCAAGAACTGCTGTCATGTGCCCCGACCTCTCCAAACCTATCACACAACACATCCATAGTTTGGCTACCAGGGGCGGTTGAATAGCTCCATTCTTTGCCGTCGTCCTCAGTCAGCCGACGCTCCCTCCAACCCAGCGGAGCCCCGCTGGGCCGGCCTGTTCGCCCTTGCTCAAGTCCCGTGCGGCCCAGGACCGAGCTCAGGCACCACTTCCCCCCAGGGTCTGGCTGCTGGCACCCTGGGACTCCGTCACGGTCCACTGGTGGTGCCTCCCGCACCTTAGGCCGCACAGCCGGCTGGGCGTCCTCCACTTCCCTCTCCTCGGGTGGCGTCGTCTCCGCCCCAGCCACACCGGCCTCCTCCAATCCAGTCTCCAGGGCGGCTCCTTGCAAGCCCTCTGCCATGGCACACAAAGCAGGAACAGAACACAGCAGAAAGGCCGAAAGGCCACGGTGCTATGGGAACGCTGGCTTTCTGTCAAAGCTCGTCCTGCAGCAGGCAGAGTGAAGTACCGAAAACAGGAACGAGAGACCTCCACTGCGAACTGAAAGCACTTTATTCCCCAAGGCAACAGCCGCAGCAAGAAACAAAGCCAGCGTTGGCCGCTGCCCGCAGCCAACGCTGCTATATACACGCCCAAAGCACCCACCCATACTCCACCCAAACACGCCCACACCCTCCCATTCCCTATATCTCCCCCACCCCTCCCCTACAAGCCCTTTCGCCCAGCGCCTAACCAGGTAAGCCCCCTCCCATGCTCCGCCACCACCGTGCTCCACCTCCTCACCCCCTCCCTGCCGCGCCCAGCTCTGGACCCCTCTGTGGTCACCTGCGTTCGGGCCCCCCAGCCACCCAGGCATCGCAACGGGAACGGGTCCGACCCCCAACAGGCTCGTCGGCTCCCGAGCAACACTGTCCTGCGCAAGTCCGTCCTGTGCCCCGAGCCGCTCCGCTGAACGTGGTCCCGGCAGCTGAAGTCGTGGGAGGGCCGGCGACGAGCTGCAGCCGCCGGCCGGGGAGTCCTGCGCAGGCGCGGCGTCGGGCGGAGGAGACAGCTGCAGTGGTGCGGCCAGCGAAGCCTCCCGGGCCGCCGTGGAGCTGGGTGAGTCCGAGCCTCCACCGGCCATGCCGTGGGCAGGGGAGACCTGCGCAGATGCGGCGCCGGGCGGAGACAGCAGCTGCGGCGCAGATGGGGGAGACAGCAGCAGCGGTGCGGCCTCCGGAGCCTCCCGGGCTGCCGTGGAGCTAGGTGAGCACAGCGGGCGCAAGGCAGGGGGTGCCGTAGGGGTGGAGGGGCCCCCCCTCGAGTGTCGGGCTCCCGAGGCCCGACATCCAGAAGTTGTGAATGCTCCAACACTGGAAGTTTTTAAGAAGAGATTGGACCACCATTTGTCTGAAATAGTATAGGGTTTCCTGCCTGAGCAGGGGGTTGGACTAGAAGACCTCCAAGGTCCCTTCCAACTGTTATTCTAATTCTAGTGGTTTCTCCATCTACCAGATGTTACAAAGTATTATGTTGATATGGATTATACATAATTTTTGATCATTCAGTATCCTGAAAGTGGGATAACTTTATGCTAATATTTATCATATTGTTTTGCCATTTTATTGTGTAGCTTTGCTTTATTTATGTGAAGGTATGATCAAATGCCTTGAAATGATAAAAATATACAAGACTGTTTCAAAGCAGGTAATGGAGGCAGAAAGTTTGATCTGTAGGTTTAAGTTTATGTAGCATATGGAAATTCCAGAATGAAAACTTCTAAGATGACAGATCAAGAGATGGTTCATCATCGCATGCTGGATGAAATGACACTCATGTTGACAAATGGTGAATGAACAAGAACTGGAAATGGCAAAGCCTTGTCAGCAATTATGCAAGTGAATGGGAATTCTTTAATTCTTTGGCCCAATAAATAGAATGAGATACTGTATATGGTGGCCTTCCCATTGTAATTCTTCTAGAACTCAAATTTAACCTGGTGACCTCATAGTTGTATGAGAATAACAGAAGGATTTAAAAATCTTAATTCAGAAAGTGAAGAATAAAATGGATTTTTTTCTTTGGAACAATTTTCTTCAGAATCATTAGAACAATAGCAGCACTGAAGATATCAAGAACCTATTTACAATCCTATTTTTGTTGGAAATAGTTATGTATTCTTTGACAATTATTCCTCATCAGGCTCCACATAGCTGTCAAAATCAGAAAAGCAAGAATGGCATGGAATTCAGGAAATGTCTTTAATGCTAGTCTGAGATGAAAAACATTAAAAACTGTAAAAGTAAATAAGCAGCCTTAATTGTTGCAAGTTAATTAGGATGGAGCCTCACATTTCTTATCTGGACTATGTAGCCTCTTCTGAGATTTACAATCACTTACACATATACAATTCTGTGGCTAAAAGAGTAAAAACAGTGTAACAATTAAATCAACATTGCAACAGGCGTATTGGGAGTGGTGGGGAAATATTCACTTTGCCATACAGGTGGGGACTCCTAACATCTCAGCCTAGTGGGTACAGAGAAGAGCAACAAAGATGATTAGGGGGCTGGAGGCTAAAACATATAGGGAACGGTTGCTGGAATTGGGTATGTGTAGTTTAATGAAGAGAAGGGTGAGGGGTGACATGATAGCAGTGTTCCAATATCTCAGGGGCTACCACAAAGAAGAGGGAGTCAAGCTATTCTCCAAAGCACCTGAAAGCAGGACAAGAAGCAACGGATGGAAACTAGTCAAGGAGAGAAGCAACCTAGAACTAAGGAGAAAGTTCCTGACAGTTAGAACAATTAACCAGTGGAACAACCTGCCTCCAGAGGTGGTGAATGCTCCAACACTGGAGGTTTTTAAGAAGAGACTGGACAGCCATTTGCCTGAAATGGTATAAGGTTTCCTGCCTGAGCAGGGGGTTGGACTAGATGACCTCCAAGGTCCCTTCCAACTTTATTATTATTATTATTATTATTATTATTATTATTATTATTATTATTATTATTATTATTATTATTATTATTTGCAGAAAAAGCAAGGATTTCAGAGATCACTTGAAAGCAGGCAGGGTCAGGATCATGCAGATCTTATGGGGAATGTTGATACAGCAACAGAAAAGCTAAATTCCTTGGGTCTAATAAAATGACATGACTTAATAGAAGGGACCTGAAGCATGTTAATTGTTGGTTTTATTGGATGGTCAAGGACAATGGGACATAGTCATTCTGTGGACACTCTCTTGGCCATAGATCATATAAAGCTTTATAAATGCCAACCACCCAACTGGACAGCTCATGTAGTAGTGGTGCACATGGGTGTACCAAAACAGACCCATAACTACTAGTTTAGCATTCTATAGTTGTACTTCCTAATTATCTTTAAGGGAAGCTTTCTGTAAAGCACCCTGTAATAATCCATGCCTCACAAATAATTGTGAGTAAGGTCTCTCAATATAGGAAAAGGAGCAATTGGCCCACCAGGCAAATCTGTACTATGTCTTTCCTGGCTATATAGTTTTAATTTGCTGCTCCAGGAAGAATTGGGACTCTGCAGAAACCCCAGTTAGGAATGTTGCTTAGCAGAATGAAACTGTATCCAGAACAATGTAAGTCAGATAAACCAGGGGTCCCCAACACCCAGTCCATAGATCGGCACTGGGCCATGGCATGGAAGAAACTGGGCCGTGCAAACAAGCTAAACCCAATCTGCGGGATGCAGGCAGCATGAGAAACCATGCCCCCTCTGATCTGCAGAAAAACGTCTCTCCTCAGAATCGGTCCCTGGTGCCCAAAAGGTTGGGGACCATTGAGAAAAACCAAATACCTTGTCACCTGTTTTCTCAGTGGTGCCCCACCTGCATTCCCTTCTACATGTAACTTGTCCATCACATAGCTTTTGGAACTAGTTACACTAAATTACCCTAGAACGCTCAGTACAAAATAGGGAAAATGAGCTAATGATAACTTAGTAACAGATCCCCAAGTTGGAGTGCTTATAACATCATGGTCCTGATTTTCAAATGCAAAATCAAGCCAACTGAAGGAGAGGAATTTGCCTACAATGAAATGAAGTAGTCAGACTGTATGACATGGTAGGCAAATAGGTTTGAAAATGTTACTTTTGACACATAACAATAGATCATTGGAAGTTGAATTCATGGTGGGTTGGAGGTCTGCTTGGAGACAATGTGCATTTCTTCCTTTAGAAATGCTTAGTAGACTGTCCTTATGCCAAGGCAAATAGTACATGTGGATAAACTGAGATTATCCAAAAGTAACAACATTCTATGGACATATCACACTATGTTGTTTTTATGTTAGTTGCGTTAGTGCCCTCTTCCATTACATTTATAAAAACAATGCTCTTTAAAATGACTCACTTTGTTATATGGAAGCCGTTGGATAGCAAGACGTAAAGGAAAATTGTATACTGGTATTTTGTGTTTGGTTACTAAAAATCAGATACAGAAACAGTACTTCTGTTGCAAATGTCATAACAATTAATAGTGCAGACTCCCAAAATCTAGAGCATGTTCAGTCAGTCATTTTGGCACATGGAGGAAAGAATCACATGTTCATTCTCTGGCAATATAGGTAGCCCTTGGTTAACAATGACAATTGGGTTTAGAATTGCCATTGCTAAATAATGCAGTTGTACATTGTGATGTTACATGACCATGTTGCTTGAGGCCAGCAATTATGGCACTCCAAATTGCTATCATTAAGTGAATCACTGTGAGTTGTTAAATGAGGATGTCACATGGTCACCATTTGTGATCATTGCCAGCTTTTTTTTATTTAAAAAGTTTTACAATACATTTTGACTCTAATCCCCCCTCCCCCACCCCCACTCAACCCTCCCTATCCCTCTCCCCCATTCCCTCCTCCCCCCCCCCGACTTCCCAGAGCTAAATACAGGGTATAAAATCAAAAAACAAACATAAGCACCCCTATGTTATCAGCAATAAACTATTAATTCTATCTCCCTCTACCTCATATAAGATGAATACAAACAATATTAATATTACAAATAAAGTAAAAAAGAAAAAGAGGAAAACAGAAAAAGAGCTTTACTCAGAATAGATTTTCTTAATCCCAGTCCTTATTCATATTAATTTCAAAAAAAAAAAGAAAAAAAAACTTTCACCTACTATTTACATTCTCCAACCTTTCTCTAATTTCTAAACAAATTCTCAGTTACGCGCCAAAAGCGCCTATCTCTATTAACCTTAATAATCTCCAACCAAACTAAACTATGATCAAAAATAATTCTTGCATGTATCACGCCAAATGTCTCGCAGTTCCAAATCATCCTTGAGTTCAAATAAAAAGAGTAAAAAAAAAGGTTTAAGCAGTCTGTAAGACAACTTGTTGTTAATTAGGAGCTTGCATACCCATTCTTAGTTCAACACATACTTTTAGTCCATAACCCTAATATACTTTTCTAACAAGCAAATAACATCAATCTTAAATTGTGTTAAATATTAAAAAAAACTTTCTTTCTCCTCTATGATAAATTTAATCCATTGACATTCTAATTTAAAAATTTAATCACCAATCTTAACGCTCCAAAACTTTTGGAGCACGTCTGTCATGACCCCCAAAACTTCTTTGGACCGCGCCCCTCCCACAGTTTCACTGTAAGTACACTTTGGAGATTCCATAACTTTCTGCTGGTCTTGCTCTTGCTCTCGTCTCGCTCTTCTTAGGGCGGCACGCGTCATCCTCTGGCCTCCTGCAGCATCCGATGAAACTGTATCTTGATCCCCTCCAACACCATTGTCCTCTATCTGTCTATCTGCAACATCTTGAAGCTTTCCCTCGCCGTATCCCTTTACAGCTTCCAAAAATGATAGGGGGGTTGCTTTTAACACATTGCTATAAAAATCACGTGCCTGGGCCACAGTAACCAGACGATGTCTTTTACCTTCATGCGTCACCACCAGTCCAACTGGAATCTCCCATCTAAACTTAATATCACATTTCTTAAGTTCCTGTACAAGAAATGCAAAATCTTTCCTTCTCCTTAAAATCTTCGGAGGAATCTCTTTTAAAACCAAGACTTCTTGCTCAGCCACTACCAATTTAGTATCATAAGCAGCTTGAATGACTTCATCTCTAATTACTCTCTTTGTAAAATAGACCACCACATCTCTGGGTAACTTCCTCTGTCTTGCAATCCATGAATTTACACGAAAAATTTTGTCCATATTTCCCTCAATTTCAGATGCTGGCTGGCCCAATACCCCTTCCAGAGCCTCAGAAATCAGCTGCTTTAAATCTTCGATCATTGCCAGCTTTTGACATGCAAATCAGTAGGGAAGCAGCAGAAAGTCACAAATGGTGGCATGACACAATTATGTGTAACCATGTTACACACTATTGTAAGGATGCTGCAATAGCCAGAACTCCAAGGAGCAGTCATATCCATGACTCTTCAGCATTGTCAAAAGTTTAAATAGTCACTGAATGTGTGGTCATTAAGCAAGGGCCACCTGTACAAAAGGTATCATTTGCTTCATAGCATAACATTTCTGGAGATACTGAACTTTGAACTTAGGTTCTAAATATTACGGTAGATGGAGTTTTAGTCACTTTGACAAGGCCTTTACTATGGTAGGATATAGATATGAAATTTTTTTAAAAAAGAATATTGATTATTTTGTTACCTAGACAAGATTATGAATAAGTAAATCCTATTTGCTACCTAGCATACTGTATATCCATTTGATATACATTCAAGCATAATGGTAGAAATTAAGAGATGGATAAGATTGTTATCTTTGCAGATCTTTGGTAGTATAAATAGGGATTCATTAAATACCCAAACAATGGGAAGTTTCAGTCACATCAGTGTTTTCTAGTCAACACACCGAATGCTAGTACCCAATGATGCCACAGTTGAAAGCAAGTCCTGAAAAGGGGTTGACCAAACAGGATAAGTTTATCCTTTTTTCAAAATAGAAAGCAAAAAGAAAAAGAAAAAAGAAGAAGTCTATGGACAGATACATTTCACACCACTGAAGAAATGTTGCCCATCAAGATAATTTCTCAAGAGTTTTCTTTAAATAAGGAGGAAGCATCCCAACAGTGAGACACGTTATGTCCTAGAACCTAGCATCTCCTGAATCAGCAGTATTTCTCATTGTTCCCAGCAATATTTTTCAGTTCCCATCCTGGATCAGTAGACTCTGCCTCCTCGATGCAGTCCTTATTAATACAATTTTTGAGGGTAAAAAAATCAGAAGACAGAGAAAGATAGGACTGATCAACTAAATACATAAACAGCTGAACTAGTAGGGTTATTTGGAAGTCTATTGTGATGAAAATTAAGCCTGGTCTTTACTTCTTACCTTTGTTGCAGGTTCACTAGCTTTGTGAAATGGGCAGCTGTATAAATATGAAAAAACAAACAAACAAATGCATCTGAATGAACTCTGCTCTGGTGGGATCAAAAATTTTTGGGCAAGCATACTCATTGGCACACTGTGCATTCCTGGGAATAGTGTGCATAAGCCCCAGCTTGCCAAAACCCTTGCTATGTGGAAATCTGCTTTTGACTTTGAGTCCTTCAGCCACAGTTCTTCCAGTGTGCTTGTTTTGGATCTTGAACTTGATGGATTTATCACAGGACTTCCCAAATAATTAGCTACTGTTTCATCTCAGAATGCAGAACATGGAATAATGGCCTTACCATATTTTCCGTGTATAAGACACTAGTTTTTCCTGCAAACACCATTCAAAAATCAGGTGCGTCTTATACAAGTGGTGTCTTATACACAGAAAAATAATGGTACTTCTGCAGCCCAGGGCATGCCTGTGTGGGTTGCCATGCTGCCTGGTGCAGGTGTCAAGCCCCTGTGGGTTTGCCACTAACAGGAGGGGGAAGGGGACAAGATCATTGGCTGGCCGAATTTCCGGATTTGCCAGCTCAGCTGATTGGCGTGGAGAAACTCGCATGCCAGAGCGAGTTATACAAGGGTGCATCTTATAGACAGAAAAATACAGTAATTTACATTCAGGTTGAATGCCAGGAGAAAAAGTAAGTTCAGGAAGGACTATCATTACTTGCTTATATTCAAGCAACTTCAAATAAATCCTCAATCAGGAACATTTGCTCTGAAAAGAAGGCTATGTGGATTTTTGAATACATAGTTGTTTTGCCTTATCTGATAATTTCTGTTGAGATTTTACATATTTATTTATTTATTTATTTATTTTTGGGACTTATATGCCGCCCTATCTCCCGAAGGACTCAGGGCAGCTAACAACAATAAAAACAACAATATAAAAGTTAAAAAAGAATTAAACAAACAGCCCCAAAATAAATTAGCTAAACAATTAAAAATTAAAACAACTTTAAAACCCATCGTCAATCCAGGTCAGCTTGATGAAAAAGGAGTGTTTTGAGGCTGCGGCGAAAGGACCGGAGATCCGGGGCCATCCGGAGCTCAAGGGGGAGTTGGTTCCACAGGACTGGCGCTCCCACAGAGAAGGCCCTCCCCCTGGGGGTCGCCAGCCGACATTGTCTAGCCGACGGCACCCTGAGGAGGCCCTCTCTGTGTGAGCGCACCGGGCGATGGGAAGTCGTCCCCGGCAGCAGACGGTCCTGCAAATATCCTGGGCCTAAGCCATGTAGGGCTTTAAAGGTAAGTACCAGCACCTTAAATCTCACCCGGAAGACAACCGGTAACCAATGCAGCTCATGCAGGAGGGGTGTAGTATGGGAGTATCGGGATGCTCCCATCACTACCCACGCGGCCACATTCTGCACCAGCTGGAGCCTGCAGGTGGTCTTCAAGGGCAGCCCCATGTAGAGAGCATTACAGTAATCTATCCGAGAGGTAACGAGTGCATGAGTGACTGTACGTAGGGCATCTCGGTCCAGATAGGGGTGCAACTGGTGCACCAGGCGAACCTGGGCAAATGCCCCCCTGGCCACGACTCCAATATGATCTTCAAAACTGAGTCGTGAGTCCAGAAGGACGCCTAAGTTGCGTGCCCTATCAACGGGAGGTAACACCTCTCCTCCCATATGAATTCCCTTAAACAGCTAAATACCAAAAGCCAGGAAATCACATGCAGAGATTGAAAGAAAACATTGAAAATATACAGGTGAAACTCAAAAAAATAGAATATCATGCAAAAGTTCATTTATTTCAGTAATGCAACTTGAAAGGGGAAACTAATATATGAGATAGACTCATTACATGCAAAGCAAGATAGTTCAAGCCGTGATTTGTCATAATTGTGATGATTATGGCATACAGCTCATGAAAACCCCAAATCCACAATCTCAGAAAATTAGAATATTGTGAAAAGGTGCAATATTCTAGGCTCAAAGTGTCCCACTCTAATCAGCTAATTAAGCCATAACACCTGCAAAGGGTTCCTGAGCCTTTAAATGGTCTCTCTGTCTGGTTCAGTAGGAATCACAATCATGGGGAAGACTGCTGACCTGACAGTTGTGCAGAAAACCATCATTGACACCCTCCATAAGGAGGGAAAGCCTCAAAAGGTAATTGCAAAAGAAGTTGGACGTTCCCAAAGTGCTGTATCAAAGCACATTAATAGAAAGTTATGTGGAAGGGAAAAGTGTGGAAGAAAAAGGTGCACAAGCAATAGGGATGACTGCAGCCTGGAGAGGATTGTCAGGAAA